>NC_080024.1:84682812-85423044 GCF_030020395.1 Manis pentadactyla
TTGTGTGTGTGCAATTGTGTGTGAGAATGTGGTTGTTTCTGTGTGTAGGTGTGTGAATGTGTGAGTGTGTTTGTGAGAGTGTAGTTGTGTGTGTTTGTGTGTGTGTGAGTGTGTATACGGGTGTGTGATTGTGTCTGAGTTTTTGTGATTGTGTGTGAGAATGTGAGTGAATGTGTCTGTGTGTATGTGTGTGAGTGTGTGAAACAGTGTCTCAGACTTCGTGATTTTGTGTGGGTGTGTGAGAGTGTGTGAGAGCGTTTGAGTGTAGGTGTTTCTCTTTGAGGGCCTTTGTGGTTAATATATGTGTGTGTGTGAGTGTGTGTGTGTAAGTGTGAGTGGGAGTGAGAGTGGGAGTGTGTGTACGAGTGTGTTATTGAGTGTGATTGTGTTTGTGGTTGAGGTTCTGAGCGTCTTTGTGTTCAGGTGTGTGTGTCTGACAGTTTTAGTGTGGGTGTGAGTGCATGTGACTCTGTGAGAGTGTGTGTGTGTAGTTGTGTGAGTGGGAGTGAGTGTGTGAATGTGTATAAGATTGGGTGATTGTGTGTGTGTGTGATTGGGTGTGAGAATGTGTGTGAGTGAGTCTGTGTGTGTAGGTGTGTGATTGTGCCGAAATCTGTGTGATTGGGTGTGTTTGTGAGTGTGTGTGACAGTGTGTGTGAGTGTAGGAGTGTCTGAGTGCCTGTGTGATTTCTGTATGTGAGTGTGTGTGTGTTTGATGATGCGTTTGTTTGTGCGTGTGTAGGTGTGTTAGTGGGAGAGAGTGTGTATACGAGTGTGTGATTGTTTGTGAGTGTTTTTGTCTGTGAGTGGGTGTCAGTGTGTCTGTGTGTGCAGGAGAGAGTGTGTCACTATTTGTGAGTGTGTTTGTGATTGCATGTGAGCCTGTGTTTGTGTGTTGGTTTGTTTGTGTGTGTAGGTGTGCGAGTGTGTTTGACAGTGTTTCAGTGTTATTGCGTGTGTGTCTGTAAGTGTGTGTGTGAGTAGGTGTGTGAGTGTGTGTGACCGGGTGATTGTGAGAGTGAATGCGTGTGAGTCTGTGTGTCTGTGTGTTTGTGGGTGAGCCTACATGTGTGTAGGTTTGTGACTGTTTATGGCACGGTGTCAATGTGCGAGAGTGCTCATGTGTCTGTGTGTGTGTGTGTGAGTTTTTGAGAGTGTAAGTGTGATTGGGAATGAGTGTGTGAGTGTGTATATGAGTGTGTCATTGTGTTTGTGTGTGTGTGAGTGTGTTTTTGTTTAGGTTGGGTGTGTGACATTGTGTGAGTCTATGTGGGAGTGCATTTCTGTCTGAGTGTGTGTGTGTCTGTGAGTAAGTGTGAGAGTGTGTTAGGGTGTTTGTGAGAGTGCAGGTGTGTGAGTGGGAGTGAGTGAGTGAATATGTATATGAGTGGGTGACTGTGTGTGTGCCTGTGTGTGCCTGACAGTCTGAATATGTGGGTGTTTCTGTGTGTAGGTGTGTGTCTGTGTGTGTGACATTGTGTGAGTGTGTGTGTGAGTGCATGTGAATCTGTGTGTGTTGGTGTGTGAGTAGGTGTGCGAGAGCTTGTGGCAGTGTGTGAGTGTGTGTGTTTGAGACATTCTGAGAATGTGTGTTGGTGTCTCTGTGTGTGTAGATGAGTGAGTGCAGCAGTGTGTGAGTGTGTGAGTGCGAATGAGTCTGTGAGTGTGTGTGGGTGTGAGTGTGTTTCTTTGTGAAATTTCAGTTGTGTGAGTGGGAGTGATTGTGTGAGTGTGTATATAAGTGTGCGATTGTGTGTGAGTGTGTGTGATTGTGTGTGAGTATGTGTGTGTGTCTATATGTGTGTGTGTCTATGTGTAGGTGCGTAATTGTGTGTGAGCAAATGTGTGTGAGAATGTGGGTGCTTCTGTGTGTAGGTGTGTGAATGTGTGAGTGTGTTTGTGAGAGTGTAGTTGTGTGAGTGTTTGTGTGTGTGTGAGTGTGTATACGGGTGTGTGATTGTGTCTGAGTTTTTGTGATTGTGTGTGAGAATGTGAGTGAATGTGTCTGTGTGTATGTGTGTGAGTGTGTGAAACAGTGTCTCAGACTTCGTGATTTTGTGTGGGTGTGTGAGAGTGTGTGAGAGCGTTTGAGTGTAGGTGTTTCTCTTTGAGGGCCTTTGTGGTTAATATATGTGTGTGTGTGAGTGTGTGTGTGTAAGTGTGAGTGGGAGTGAGAGTGGGAGTGTGTGTACGAGTGTGTTATTGAGTGTGATTGTGTTTGTGGTTGAGGTTCTGAGCGTCTTTGTGTTCAGGTGTGTGTGTCTGACAGTTTTAGTGTGGGTGTGAGTGCATGTGACTCTGTGAGAGTGTGTGTGTGTAGTTGTGTGAGTGGGAGTGAGTGTGTGAATGTGTATAAGATTGGGTGATTGTGTGTGTGTGTGATTGGGTGTGAGAATGTGTGTGAGTGAGTCTGTGTGTGTAGGTGTGTGATTGTGCCGAAATCTGTGTGATTGGGTGTGTTTGTGAGTGTGTGTGACAGTGTGTGTGAGTGTAGGAGTGTCTGAGTGCCTGTGTGATTTCTGTATGTGAGTGTGTGTGTGTTTGATGATGCGTTTGTTTGTGCGTGTGTAGGTGTGTTAGTGGGAGAGAGTGTGTATACGAGTGTGTGATTGTTTGTGAGTGTTTTTGTCTGTGAGTGGGTGTCAGTGTGTCTGTGTGTGCAGGAGAGAGTGTGTCACTATTTGTGAGTGTGTTTGTGATTGCATGTGAGCCTGTGTTTGTGTGTTGGTTTGTTTGTGTGTGTAGGTGTGCGAGTGTGTTTGACAGTGTTTCAGTGTTATTGCGTGTGTGTCTGTAAGTGTGTGTGTGAGTAGGTGTGTGAGTGTGTGTGACCGGGTGATTGTGAGAGTGAATGCGTGTGAGTCTGTGTGTCTGTGTGTTTGTGGGTGAGCCTACATGTGTGTAGGTTTGTGACTGTTTATGGCACGGTGTCAATGTGCGAGAGTGCTCATGTGTCTGTGTGTGTGTGTGTGAGTTTTTGAGAGTGTAAGTGTGATTGGGAATGAGTGTGTGAGTGTGTATATGAGTGTGTCATTGTGTTTGTGTGTGTGTGAGTGTGTTTTTGTTTAGGTGTGTGTGTGATATTGTGTGAGTCTATGTGGGAGTGCATTTCTGTCTGAGTGTGTGTGTGTCTGTGTGTAAGTGTGAGAGTGTGTTAGGGTGTTTGTGAGAGTGCAGGTGTGTGAGTGGGAGTGAGTGAGTGAATGTGTATATGAGTGGGTGACTGTGTGTGTGTGCATGTGTGTGCCTGACAGACGGAATATGTGGGTGTTTCTTTGTGTAGGTGTGTGAGTGTGCGTGTGACATTGTGTGAGTGTGTGTGTGAGTGCATGTGAATCTGTGTGTGTTGGTGTGTGAGTAGGTGTGCGAGAGCTTGTGGCAGTGTGTGAGTGTGTGTGTTTGAGACATTCTGAGAAAGTGTGTTGGTGTCTCTGTGTGTGTAGATGAGTGATTGCAGCAGTGTGTGAGTGTGTGAGAGCGAATGAGTCTGTGAGTGTGTGGGTGTGAGTGTGTTTCTTTGTGAAATTCTAGTTGTGTGAGTGGGAGTGATTGTGTGAGTGTGTATATAAGTGTGCGATTGTGTGTGAGTGTGTGATTGTGTGTTAGTATATGTGTGTGTGTCTAAATGTGTGTGTGTCTATGTGTAGGTGCGTAATTGTGTGTGTGCAATTGTGTGTGAGAATGTGGTTGTTTCTGTGTGTAGGTGTGTGAATGTGTGAGTGTGTTTGTGAGAGTGTAGTTGTGTGAGTGTTTGTGTGTGTGTTAGTGAGTATACGGGTGTGTGATTGTGTCTGAGGTTTTGTGATTGTGTGTGAGAATGTGAGTGAATGTGTCTGTGTGTATGTGTGTGAGTGTGTGAAACAGTGTCTCAGACTTCGTGATTTTGTGTGGGTGTGTGAGAGTGTGTGTGAGCGTTTGAGTGTAGGTGTTTCTTTTTGAGGGCCTTTGTGGTTAATATATGTGTGTGTGTGAGTGTGTGTGTGTAAGTGTGAGTGGGAGTGAGAGTGGGAGTGTGTGTACGAGTGTGTTATTGTGGGTGATTGTGTTTGTGGTTGAGTTTCTGAGCGTCTGTGTGCAGGTGTGTGTGTCTGACAGTTTTAGTGTTGGTGTGAGTGCATGTGACTCTGTGAGAGTGTGTGTGTGTAGTTGTGTGAGTGGGAGTGAGTGTGTGAATGTGTATACGATTGGGTGATTGTGTGTGTGTGTGACTGTGTGTGAGAATGTGTGTGAGTGAGTCTGTGTGTGTAGGTGTGTGATTGTGCCGAAATCTGTGTGATTGCGTGTGTTTGTGAGTGTGTGTGACAGTGTGTGTGAGTGTAGGAGTTTCTGAGTGCCTGTGTGAATGCTGTATGTGTGTGTGTGTTTGATGATGCGTTTGTTTGTGTGTGTGTTGGTGTGTTAGTGGGAGTGAGTGTGTATACGAGTGTGTGATTGTGTGTGAGTGTTTTTGTCTGTGAGTGGGTGTGAGTGTGTCTGTGTGTGCAGGTGAGAGTGTGTGACTATTTGTGAGTGTGTTTGTGTTTGCATGTGAGCCTGTGTTTGTGTGTTGGTTTGTGTGTGTAGGTCTGAGAGTGTGTTTGACAGTGTTTCAGTGTTAGTGTGTGTGTGTCTGTAAGTGTTTGTGTGAGTAGGTGTGTGAGAGTGTGTGACCGGTTGATTGTGTGTGTGAATGCGTGTGAGTCTGTGTGTCTGTGTGTTTGTGGGTGTGTCTACATGTGTGTAGGTGTGTGACTGTTTATGGCACTGTGTCAATGTGCGTGAGTGCTCATGTGTCTGTGTGTGTGTGTGTGAGTTTGTGAGAGTATAGGTGTGATTGGGAATGAGTGTGTGAGTGTGTATATGAGTGTGTCATTGTGTTTGTGTGTGTGTGAGTGTGTTTTTGTTTAGGTGTGTGTGTGACATTGCGTGAGTATATGTGGGAGTGCATTTCTGTCTGAGTGTGTGTGTGTCTGTGTGTAAGGGTGAGAGTGTGTTAGGGTGTTTGTGAGAGTGCAGGTGTGTGAGTGGGAGTGAGTGAGTGAATGTGTATATGAGTGGGTGACTGTGTGTGTGCATGTTTGTGCCTGACAGTCTGAATATGTGGGTGTTTCTTTGTGTAGGTGTGTGAGTGTGTGTGTGACATTGTGTGAGTGTGTGTGTGAGTGCATGTGAATCTGTGTGTGTTGGTGTGTGAGTAGGTGTGCGAGAGCTTGTGGCAGTGTGTGAGTGTGTGTGTTTGTGACATTCTGTGAATGTGTGTTGGTGTCTCTGTGTGTGTAGATGTGTGAGTGCAGCAGTGTGTGAGTGTGTGAGTGCGAATGAGTCTGTGAGTGTGTGTGGGTGTGAGTGTGTTTCTTTGTGAAATTCTAGTTGTGTGAGTGGGAGTGATTGTGTGAGTGTGTATATAAGTGTGCGATTGTGTGTGAGTGTGTGTGATTGTGTGTTAGTATATGTGTGTGTGTCTATATGTGTGTGTGTCTATGTGTAGGTGCCTAATTGTGTGTGTGCAATTGTGTGTGAGAATGTGGTTGTTTCTGTGTGTAGGTGTGTGAATGTGTGAGTGTGTTTGTGAGAGTGTAGTTGTGTGTGTTTGTGTGTGTGTGAGTGTGTATACGGGTGTGTGATTGTGTCTGAGTTTTTGTGATTGTGTGTGAGAATGTGAGTGAATGTGTCTGTGTGTATGTGTGTGAGTGTGTGAAACAGTGTCTCAGACTTCGTGATTTTGTGTGGGTGTGTGAGAGTGTGTGAGAGCGTTTGAGTGTAGGTGTTTCTCTTTGAGGGCCTTTGTGGTTAATATATGTGTGTGTGTGAGTGTGTGTGTGTAAGTGTGAGTGGGAGTGAGAGTGGGAGTGTGTGTACGAGTGTGTTATTGAGTGTGATTGTGTTTGTGGTTGAGGTTCTGAGCGTCTTTGTGTTCAGGTGTGTGTGTCTGACCGTTTTAGTGTGGGTGTGAGTGCATGTGACTCTGTGAGAGTGTGTGTGTGTAGTTGTGTGAGTGGGAGTGAGTGTGTGAATGTGTATAAGATTGGGTGATTGTGTGTGTGTGTGATTGGGTGTGAGAATGTGTGTGAGTGAGTCTGTGTGTGTAGGTGTGTGATTGTGCCGAAATCTGTGTGATTGGGTGTGTTTGTGAGTGTGTGTGACAGTGTGTGTGAGTGTAGGAGTGTCTGAGTGCCTGTGTGATTTCTGTATGTGAGTGTGTGTGTGTTTGATGATGCGTTTGTATGTGCGTGTGTAGGTGTGTTAGTGGGAGAGAGTGTGTATACGAGTGTGTGATTGTTTGTGAATGTTTTTGTCTGTGAGTGGGTGTCAGTGTGTGCAGGAGAGAGTGTGTCACTATTTGTGAGTGTGTTTGTGATTGCATGTGAGCCTGTGTTTGTGTGTTGGTTTGTGTGTGTGTGTAGGTGTGCGAGTGTGTTTGACAGTGTTTCAGTGTTAGTGCGTGTGTGTCTGTAAGTGTTTGTGTGAGTAGGTGTGTGAGTGTGTGTGACCGGGTGATTGTGAGAGTGAATGCGTGTGAGTCTGTGTGTCTGTGTGTTTGTGGGTGAGCCTACATGTGTGTAGGTTTGTGACTGTTTATGGCACTGTGTCAATGTGCGTGAGTGCTCATGTGTCTGTGTGTGTGTGTGTGAGTTTTTGAGAGTGTAAGTGTGATTGGGAATGAGTGTGTGAGTGTGTATATGAGTGTGTCATTGTGTTTGTGTGTGTGTGAGTGTGTTTTTGTTTAGGTTGGGTGTGTGACATTGTGTGAGTCTATGTGGGAGTGCATTTCTGTCTGAGTGTGTGTGTGTCTGTGAGTAAGTGTGAGAGTGTGTTAGGGTGTTTGTGACAGTGCAGGTGTGTGAGTGGGAGTGAGTGAGTGAATATGTATATGAGTGGGTGACTGTGTGTGTGCCTGTGTGTGCCTGACAGTCTGAATATGTGGGTGTTTCTGTGTGTAGGTGTGTGTCTGTTTGTGTGACATTGTGTGAGTGTGTGTGTGAGTGCATGTGAATCTGTGTGTGTTGGTGTGTGAGTAGGTGTGCGAGAGCTTGTGGCAGTGTGTGAGTGTGTGTGTTTGAGACATTCTGAGAATGTGTGTTGGTGTCTCTGTGTGTGTAGATGAGTGAGTGCAGCAGTGTGTGAGTGTGTGAGTGCGAATGAGTCTGTGAGTGTGTGTGGGTGTGAGTGTGTTTCATTGTGAAATTTCAGTTGTGTGAGTGGGAGTGACTGTGTGAGCCTGTATATAAGTGTGCGATTGTGTGTGAGTGTGTGTGATTGTGTGTGAGTATGTGTGTGTGCCTATATGTGTGTGTGTCTATGTGTAGGTGCGTAATTGTGTGTGTGCAATTGTGTGTGAGAATGTGGTTGTTTCTGTGTGTAGGTGTGTGAATGTGTGAGTGTGTTTGTGAGAGTGTAGTTGTGTGAGTGTTTGTGTGTGTGTGAGTGTGTATACGGGTGTGTGATTGTGTCTGAGTTTTTGTGATTGTGTGTGAGAATGTGAGTGAATGTGTCTGTGTGTATGTGTGTGAGTGTGTGAAACAGTGTCTCAGACTTCGTGATTTTGTGTGGGTGTGTGAGAGTGTGTGTGAGCGTTTGAGTGTAGGTGTTTCTTTTTGAGGGCCTTTGTGGTTAATATATGTGTGTGTGTGAGTGTGTGTGTGTAAGTGTGAGTGGGAGTGAGAGTGGGAGTGTGTGTACGATTGTGTTATTGTGTGTGATTGTGTTTGTGGGTTAGTTTCTGATCATCTTTGTGTGCAGGTGTGTGTTTTTGACCGTTTTAGTGAGGGCGTGAGTGCATGTGACTCTGTGAGTGTGTGTAGTTGTGTGAGTGTGTGTGAGTGTGAGAATGTGTATATGATTTGTGTGATTGTGTGTGAGTGTGTGTGATTGTGTGTGAGGGAGCCTGTGTGTGTAGGTGTGTGATTTTGCCGAAATCTGCGTGATTGCGTGGGTTTGTGAGTGTGTGTGACAGTGTGTGTGAGTGTAGGAGTGTCTGAGTGCCTGTGTGATTTCTGTATGTGAGTGTGTGTGTGTTTGATGATGCGTTTGTTAGTGTGTGTGTAGGTGTGTTAGTGGGAGAGTGTGTATACGAGTGTGTGATTGTTTGTGAGAGTTTTTGTCTGTGAGTGGGCGTGAGTGTGTCTGTGTGTGCAGGTGTGAGTGTGTCACTATATGTGAGTGTGTTTGTGATTGCATGTGAGCCTGTGTTTGTGTTTTGGTTTGTTTGTGTGTGTAGGTGTGCGAGTGTGTTTGACAGTGTTTCAGTGTTAGTGTGTGTGTCTGTAAGTGTTTGTGTGAGTAGGTGTGTGAGTGTGTGTGACCGGGTGATTGTGTGTGTGAATGCGTGTGAGTCTGTGTGTCTGTGTGTTTGTGGGTGTGTCTACATGTGTGTAGGTGTGTGACTGTTTATGGCACTGTGTCAATGTGCGTGAGTGCTCATGTGTCTGTGTGTGTGTGTGAGTTTGTGAGAGTATAGGTGTGATTGGGAATGAGTGTGTGAGTGTGTATATGAGTGTGTCATTGTGTTTGTGTGTGTGTGAGTGTGTTTTTGTTTAGGTGTGTGTGTGACATTGCGTGAGTATATGTGGGAGTGCATTTCTGTCTGAGTGTGTGTGTGTCTGTGTGTAAGGGTGAGAGTGTGTTAGGGTGTTTGTGAGAGTGCAGGTGTGTGAGTGGGAGTGAGTGAGTGAATGTGTATATGAGTGGGTGACTGTGTGTGTGCATGTTTGTGCCTGACAGTCTGAATATGTGGGTGTTTCTTTGTGTAGGTGTGTGAGTGTGTGTGTGACATTGTGTGAGTGTGTGTGTGAGTGCATGTGAATCTGTGTGTGTTGGTGTGTGAGTAGGTGTGCGAGAGCTTGTGGCAGTGTGTGAGTGTGTGTGTTTGTGACATTCTGTGAATGTGTGTTGGTGTCTCTGTGTGTAGATGTGTGAGTGCAGCAGTGTGTGAGTGTGTGAGTGCGAATGAGTCTGTGAGTGTGTGTGGGTGTGAGTGTGTTTCTTTGTGAAATTCTAGTTGTGTGAGTGGGAGTGATTGTGTGAGTGTGTATATAAGTGTGCGATTGTGTGTGAGTGTGTGTGATTGTGTGTTAGTATATGTGTGTGTGTCTATATGTGTGTGTGTCTATGTGTAGGTGCCTAATTGTGTGTGTGCAATTGTGTGTGAGAATGTGGTTGTTTCTGTGTGTAGGTGTGTGAATGTGTGAGTGTGTTTGTGAGAGTGTAGTTGTGTGTGTTTGTGTGTGTGTGAGTGTGTATACGGGTGTGTGATTGTGTCTGAGTTTTTGTGATTGTGTGTGAGAATGTGAGTGAATGTGTCTGTGTGTATGTGTGTGAGTGTGTGAAACAGTGTCTCAGACTTCGTGATTTTGTGTGGGTGTGTGAGAGTGTGTGAGAGCGTTTGAGTGTAGGTGTTTCTCTTTGAGGGCCTTTGTGGTTAATATATGTGTGTGTGTGAGTGTGTGTGTGTAAGTGTGAGTGGGAGTGAGAGTGGGAGTGTGTGTACGAGTGTGTTATTGAGTGTGATTGTGTTTGTGGTTGAGGTTCTGAGCGTCTTTGTGTTCAGGTGTGTGTGTCTGACAGTTTTAGTGTGGGTGTGAGTGCATGTGACTCTGTGAGAGTGTGTGTGTGTAGTTGTGTGAGTGGGAGTGAGTGTGTGAATGTGTATAAGATTGGGTGATTGTGTGTGTGTGTGATTGGGTGTGAGAATGTGTGTGAGTGAGTCTGTGTGTGTAGGTGTGTGATTGTGCCGAAATCTGTGTGATTGGGTGTGTTTGTGAGTGTGTGTGACAGTGTGTGTGAGTGTAGGAGTGTCTGAGTGCCTGTGTGATTTCTGTATGTGAGTGTGTGTGTGTTTGATGATGCGTTTGTTTGTGCGTGTGTAGGTGTGTTAGTGGGAGAGAGTGTGTATACGAGTGTGTGATTGTTTGTGAGTGTTTTTGTCTGTGAGTGGGTGTCAGTGTGTCTGTGTGTGCAGGAGAGAGTGTGTCACTATTTGTGAGTGTGTTTGTGATTGCATGTGAGCCTGTGTTTGTGTGTTGGTTTGTTTGTGTGTGTAGGTGTGCGAGTGTGTTTGACAGTGTTTCAGTGTTATTGCGTGTGTGTCTGTAAGTGTGTGTGTGAGTAGGTGTGTGAGTGTGTGTGACCGGGTGATTGTGAGAGTGAATGCGTGTGAGTCTGTGTGTCTGTGTGTTTGTGGGTGAGCCTACATGTGTGTATGTTTGTGACTGTTTATGGCACGGTGTCAATGTGCGAGAGTGCTCATGTGTCTGTGTGTGTGTGTGTGAGTTTTTGAGAGTGTAAGTGTGATTGGGAATGAGTGTGTGAGTGTGTATATGAGTGTGTCATTGTGTTTGTGTGTGTGTGAGTGTGTTTTTGTTTAGGTTGGGTGTGTGACATTGTGTGAGTCTATGTGGGAGTGCATTTCTGTCTGAGTGTGTGTGTGTCTGTGAGTAAGTGTGAGAGTGTGTTAGGGTGTTTGTGAGAGTGCAGGTGTGTGAGTGGGAGTGAGTGAGTGAATATGTATATGAGTGGGTGACTGTGTGTGTGCCTGTGTGTGCCTGACAGTCTGAATATGTGGGTGTTTCTGTGTGTAGGTGTGTGTCTGTGTGTGTGACATTGTGTGAGTGTGTGTGTGAGTGCATGTGAATCTGTGTGTGTTGGTGTGTGAGTAGGTGTGCGAGAGCTTGTGGCAGTGTGTGAGTGTGTGTGTTTGAGACATTCTGAGAATGTGTGTTGGTGTCTCTGTGTGTGTAGATGAGTGAGTGCAGCAGTGTGTGAGTGTGTGAGTGCGAATGAGTCTGTGAGTGTGTGTGGGTGTGAGTGTGTTTCTTTGTGAAATTTCAGTTGTGTGAGTGGGAGTGATTGTGTGAGTGTGTATATAAGTGTGCGATTGTGTGTGAGTGTGTGTGATTGTGTGTGAGTATGTGTGTGTGTCTATATGTGTGTGTGTCTATGTGTAGGTGCGTAATTGTGTGTGAGCAAATGTGTGTGAGAATGTGGGTGCTTCTGTGTGTAGGTGTGTGAATGTGTGAGTGTGTTTGTGAGAGTGTAGTTGTGTGAGTGTTTGTGTGTGTGTGAGTGTGTATACGGGTGTGTGATTGTGTCTGAGTTTTTGTGATTGTGTGTGAGAATGTGAGTGAATGTGTCTGTGTGTATGTGTGTGAGTGTGTGAAACAGTGTCTCAGACTTCGTGATTTTGTGTGGGTGTGTGAGAGTGTGTGAGAGCGTTTGAGTGTAGGTGTTTCTCTTTGAGGGCCTTTGTGGTTAATATATGTGTGTGTGTGAGTGTGTGTGTGTAAGTGTGAGTGGGAGTGAGAGTGGGAGTGTGTGTACGAGTGTGTTATTGAGTGTGATTGTGTTTGTGGTTGAGGTTCTGAGCGTCTTTGTGTTCAGGTGTGTGTGTCTGACAGTTTTAGTGTGGGTGTGAGTGCATGTGACTCTGTGAGAGTGTGTGTGTGTAGTTGTGTGAGTGGGAGTGAGTGTGTGAATGTGTATAAGATTGGGTGATTGTGTGTGTGTGTGATTGGGTGTGAGAATGTGTGTGAGTGAGTCTGTGTGTGTAGGTGTGTGATTG
Source organism: Manis pentadactyla (assembly GCF_030020395.1). Taxonomy (NCBI): domain Eukaryota; kingdom Metazoa; phylum Chordata; class Mammalia; order Pholidota; family Manidae; genus Manis; species Manis pentadactyla. Next base: position 84,694,349 of record NC_080024.1, read on the forward strand.
TGCCGAAATCTGTGTGATTGGGTGTGTTTGTGAGTGTGTGTGACAGTGTGTGTGAGTGTAGGAGTGTCTGAGTGCCTGTGTGATTTCTGTATGTGAGTGTGTGTGTGTTTGATGATGCGTTTGTTTGTGCGTGTGTAGGTGTGTTAGTGGGAGAGAGTGTGTATACGAGTGTGTGATTGTTTGTGAGTGTTTTTGTCTGTGAGTGGGTGTCAGTGTGTCTGTGTGTGCAGGAGAGAGTGTGTCACTATTTGTGAGTGTGTTTGTGATTGCATGTGAGCCTGTGTTTGTGTGTTGGTTTGTTTGTGTGTGTAGGTGTGCGAGTGTGTTTGACAGTGTTTCAGTGTTATTGCGTGTGTGTCTGTAAGTGTGTGTGTGAGTAGGTGTGTGAGTGTGTGTGACCGGGTGATTGTGAGAGTGAATGCGTGTGAGTCTGTGTGTCTGTGTGTTTGTGGGTGAGCCTACATGTGTGTAGGTTTGTGACTGTTTATGGCACGGTGTCAATGTGCGAGAGTGCTCATGTGTCTGTGTGTGTGTGTGTGAGTTTTTGAGAGTGTAAGTGTGATTGGGAATGAGTGTGTGAGTGTGTATATGAGTGTGTCATTGTGTTTGTGTGTGTGTGAGTGTGTTTTTGTTTAGGTTGGGTGTGTGACATTGTGTGAGTCTATGTGGGAGTGCATTTCTGTCTGAGTGTGTGTGTGTCTGTGAGTAAGTGTGAGAGTGTGTTAGGGTGTTTGTGAGAGTGCAGGTGTGTGAGTGGGAGTGAGTGAGTGAATATGTATATGAGTGGGTGACTGTGTGTGTGCCTGTGTGTGCCTGACAGTCTGAATATGTGGGTGTTTCTGTGTGTAGGTGTGTGTCTGTGTGTGTGACATTGTGTGAGTGTGTGTGAGTGCATGTGAATCTGTGTGTGTTGGTGTGTGAGTAGGTGTGCGAGAGCTTGTGGCAGTGTGTGAGTGTGTGTGTTTGAGACATTCTGAGAATGTGTGTTGGTGTCTCTGTGTGTGTAGATGAGTGAGTGCAGCAGTGTGTGTGTGTGAGTGCGAATGAGTCTGTGAGTGTGTGTGGGTGTGAGTGTGTTTCTTTGTGAAATTTCAGTTGTGTGAGTGGGAGTGATTGTGTGAGTGTGTATATAAGTGTGCGATTGTGTGTGAGTGTGTGTGATTGTGTGTGAGTATGTGTGTGTGTCTATATGTGTGTGTGTCTATGTGTAGGTGCGTAATTGTGTGTGAGCAAATGTGTGTGAGAATGTGGGTGCTTCTGTGTGTAGGTGTGTGAATGTGTGAGTGTGTTTGTGAGAGTGTAGTTGTGTGAGTGTTTGTGTGTGTGTGAGTGTGTATACGGGTGTGTGATTGTGTCTGAGTTTTTGTGATTGTGTGTGAGAATGTGAGTGAATGTGTCTGTGTGTATGTGTGTGAGTGTGTGAAACAGTGTCTCAGACTTCGTGATTTTGTGTGGGTGTGTGAGAGTGTGTGAGAGCGTTTGAGTGTAGGTGTTTCTTTTTGAGAGCCTTTGTGGTTAATATATGTGTGTGTGTGAGTGTGTGTGTGAAAGTGTGAGTGTGAGTGAGAGTGGGAGTGTGTGTACGAGTGTGTTATTGTGTGTGATTGTGTTTGTGGTTGAGGTTCTGAGCGTCTTTGTGTGCATGTGTGTGTGTCTGACCGTTTTAGTGTGGGTGTGAGTGCATGTGTCTCTGTGAGAGTGTGTGTGTGTAGTTGTGTGAGTGGGAGTGAGTGTGTGAATGTGTATACGATTGGGTGATTGTGTGTGTGTGATTGTGTGTGAGAATGTGTGTGAGTGAGTCTGTGTGTGTAGGTGTGTGATTGTGCCGAAATCTGTGTGATTGCGTGTGTTTGTGAGTGTGTGTGACAGTGTGTGTGAGTGTAGGAGTGTCTGAGTGCCTGTGTGATTTCTGTATGTGAGTGTGTGTGTGTTTGATGATGCGTTTGTTTGTGCGTGTGTAGGTGTGTTAGTGGGAGAGAGTGTGTATACGAGTGTGTGATTGTTTGTGAGTGTTTTTGTCTGTGAGTGGGTGTGAGTGTGTCTGTGTGTGCAGGTGAGAGTGTGTCACTATTTGTGAGTGTGTTTGTGATTGCATGTGAGCCTGTGTTTGTGTGTTGGTTTGTTTGTGTGTGTAGGTGTGTGAGTGTGTTTGACAGTGTTTCAGTGTTAGTGCGTGTGTGTCTGTAAGTGTTTGTGTGAGTAGGTGTGTGAGTGTGTGTGACCGGGTGATTGTGAGAGTGAATGCGTGTGAGTCTGTGTGTCTGTGTGTTTGTGGGTGTGTCTACATGTGTGTAGGTGTGTGACTGTTTATGGCACTGTGTCAATGTGCGTGAGTGCTCATGTGTCTGTGTGTGTGTGTGAGTTTGTGAGAGTGTAGGTGTGATTGGGAATGAGTGTGTGAGTGTGTATATGAGTGTGTCATTGTGTTTGTGTGTGTGTGAGTGTGTTTTTGTTTAGGTTGGGTGTGTGACATTGCGTGAGTCTATGTGGGAGTGCATTTCTGTCTGAGTGTGTGTGTGTCTGTGAGTAAGTGTGAGAGTGTGTTAGGGTGTTTGTGAGAGTGCAGGTGTGTGAGTGGGAGTGAGTGAGTGAATGTGTATATGAGTGGGTGACTGTGTGTGTGCATGTGTGTGCCTGACAGTCTGAATATGTGGGTGTTTCTGTGTGTAGGTGTGTGTCTGTGTGTGTGACATTGTGTGAGTGTGTGTGTGAGTGCATGTGAATCTGTGTGTGTTGGTGTGTGAGTAGGTGTGCGAGAGCTTGTGGCAGTGTGTGAGTGTGTGTGTTTGAGACATTCTGAGAATGTGTGTTGGTGTCTCTGTGTGTGTAGATGAGTGAGTGCAGCAGTGTGTGAGTGTGTGAGTGCGAATGAGTCTGTGAGTGTGTGTGGGTGTGAATGTGTTTCTTTGTGAAATTTCAGTTGTGTGAGTGGGAGTGATTGTGTGAGTGTGTATATAAGTTTGCGATTGTGTGTGAGTGTGTGTGATTGTGTGTGAGTATGTGTGTGTGTCTATATGTGTGTCTGTCTATGTGTAGGTGCGTAATTGTGTGTGAGCAAATGTGTGTGAGAAGGTGGGTGCTTCTGTGTGTAGGTGTGTGAATGTGTGAGTGTGTTTGTGAGAGTGTAGTTGTGTGAGTGTTTGTGTGTGTGTGAGTGTGTATACGGGTGTGTGATTGTGTCTGAGTTTTTGTGATTGTGTGTGAGAATGTGAGTGAATGTGTCTGTGTGTATGTGTGTGAGTGTGTGAAACTGTCTCAGACTTCGTGATTTTGTGTGGGTGTGTGAGAGTGTGTGTGAGCGTTTGAGTGTAGGTGTTTCTTTTTGAGGGCCTTTGTGGTTAATATATGTGTGTGTGTGAGTGTGTGTGTGTAAGTGTGAGTGGGAGTGAGAGTGGGAGTGTGTGTACGATTGTGTTATTGTGTGTGATTGTGTTTGTGGGTTAGTTTCTGATCGTCTTTGTGTGCAGGTGTGTGTTTTTGACCGTTTTAGTGAGGGCGTGAGTGCATGTGACTCTGTGAGTGTGTGTAGTTGTGTGAGTGTGTGTGAGTGTGAGAATGTGTATATGATTTGTGTGATTGTGTGTGAGTGTGTGTGATTGTGTGTGAGGGAGTCTGTGTGTGTAGGTGTGTGATTTTGCCGAAATCTGCGTGATTGCGTGGGTTTGTGAGTGTGTGTGACAGTGTGTGTGAGTGTAGGAGTGTCTGAGTGCCTGTGTGATTTCTGTATGTGAGTGTGTGTGTTTGATGATGCGTTTGTTAGTGTGTGTGTAGGTGTGTTTGTGGGAGAGTGTGTATACGAGTGTGTGATTGTGTGTGAGTGTTTTTGTCTGTGAGTGGGCGTGAGTGTGTCTGTGTGTGCAGGTGTGAGTGTGTCACTATATGTGAGTGTGTTTGTGATTGCATGTGAGCCTGTGTTTGTGTTTTGGTTTGTTTGTGTGTGTAGGTGTGCGAGTGTGTTTGACAGTGTTTCAGTGTTAGTGTGTGTGTGTCTGTAAGTGTTTGTGTGAGTAGGTGTGTGAGTGTGTGTGACCGGGTGATTGTGTGTGTGAATGCGTGTGAGTCTGTGTGTCTGTGTGTTTGTGGGTGTGTCTACATGTGTGTAGGTGTGTGACTGTTTATGGCACTGTGTCAATGTGCGTGAGTGCTCATGTGTCTGTGTGTGTGTGTGTGAGTTTGTGAGAGTATAGGTGTGATTGGGAATGAGTGTGTGAGTGTGTATATGAGTGTGTCATTGTGTTTGTGTGTGTGTGAGTGTGTTTTTGTTTAGGTGTGTGTGTGACATTGCGTGAGTATATGTGGGAGTGCATTTCTGTCTGAGTGTGTGTGTGTCTGTGTGTAAGGGTGAGAGTGTGTTAGGGTGTTTGTGAGAGTGCAGGTGTGTGAGTGGGAGTGAGTGAGTGAATGTGTATATGAGTGGGTGACTGTGTGTGTGCATGTTTGTGCCTGACAGTCTGAATATGTGGGTGTTTCTTTGTGTAGGTGTGTGAGTGTGTGTGTGACATTGTGTGAGTGTGTGTGTGAGTGCATGTGAATCTGTGTGTGTTGGTGTGTGAGTAGGTGTGCGAGAGCTTGTGGCAGTGTGTGAGTGTGTGTGTTTGTGACATTCTGTGAATGTGTGTTGGTGTCTCTGTGTGTGTAGATGTGTGAGTGCAGCAGTGTGTGAGTGTGTGAGTGCGAATGAGTCTGTGAGTGTGTGTGGGTGTGAGTGTGTTTCTTTGTGAAATTCTAGTTGTGTGAGTGGGAGTGATTGTGTGAGTGTGTATATAAGTGTGCGATTGTGTGTGAGTGTGTGTGATTGTGTGTTAGTATATGTGTGTGTGTCTATATGTGTGTGTGTCTATGTGTAGGTGCCTAATTGTGTGTGTGCAATTGTGTGTGAGAATGTGGTTGTTTCTGTGTGTAGGTGTGTGAATGTGTGAGTGTGTTTGTGAGAGTGTAGTTGTGTGTGTTTGTGTGTGTGTGAGTGTGTATACGGGTGTGTGATTGTGTCTGAGTTTTTGTGATTGTGTGTGAGAATGTGAGTGAATGTGTCTGTGTGTATGTGTGTGAGTGTGTGAAACAGTGTCTCAGACTTCGTGATTTTGTGTGGGTGTGTGAGAGTGTGTGAGAGCGTTTGAGTGTAGGTGTTTCTCTTTGAGGGCCTTTGTGGTTAATATATGTGTGTGTGTGAGTGTGTGTGTGTAAGTGTGAGTGGGAGTGAGAGTGGGAGTGTGTGTACGAGTGTGTTATTGAGTGTGATTGTGTTTGTGGTTGAGGTTCTGAGCGTCTTTGTGTTCAGGTGTGTGTGTCTGACCGTTTTAGTGTGGGTGTGAGTGCATGTGACTCTGTGAGAGTGTGTGTGTGTAGTTGTGTGAGTGGGAGTGAGTGTGTGAATGTGTATAAGATTGGGTGATTGTGTGTGTGTGTGATTGGGTGTGAGAATGTGTGTGAGTGAGTCTGTGTGTGTAGGTGTGTGATTGTGCCGAAATCTGTGTGATTGGGTGTGTTTGTGAGTGTGTGTGACAGTGTGTGTGAGTGTAGGAGTGTCTGAGTGCCTGTGTGATTTCTGTATGTGAGTGTGTGTGTGTTTGATGATGCGTTTGTTTGTGCGTGTGTAGGTGTGTTAGTGGGAGAGAGTGTGTATACGAGTGTGTGATTGTTTGTGAGTGTTTTTGTCTGTGAGTGGGTGTCAGTGTGTCTGTGTGTGCAGGAGAGAGTGTGTCACTATTTGTGAGTGTGTTTGTGATTGCATGTGAGCCTGTGTTTGTGTGTTGGTTTGTTTGTGTGTGTAGGTGTGCGAGTGTTTGACAGTGTTTCAGTGTGAGTGCGTGTGTGTCTGTAAGTGTTTGTGTGAGTAGGTGTGTGAGTGTGTGTGACCGGGTGATTGTGAGAGTGAATGCGTGTGAGTCTGTGTGTCTGTGTGTTTGTGGGTGAGCCTACATGTGTGTAGGTTTGTGACTGTTTATGGCACTGTGTCAATGTGCGTGAGTGCTCATGTGTCTGTGTGTGTGTGTGTGAGTTTTTGAGAGTGTAAGTGTGATTGGGAATGAGTGTGTGAGTGTGTATATGAGTGTGTCATTGTGTTTGTGTGTGTGTGAGTGTGTTTTTGTTTAGGTTGGGTGTGTGACATTGTGTGAGTCTATGTGGGAGTGCATTTCTGTCTGAGTGTGTGTGTGTCTGTGAGTAAGTGTGAGAGTGTGTTAGGGTGTTTGTGAGAGTGCAGGTGTGTGAGTGGGAGTGAGTGAGTGAATATGTATATGAGTGGGTGACTGTGTGTGTGCCTGTGTGTGCCTGACAGTCTCAATATGTGGGTGTTTCTGTGTGTAGGTGTGTGTCTGTGTGTGTGACATTGTGTGAGTGTGTGTGTGAGTGCATGTGAATCTGTGTGTGTTGGTGTGTGAGTAGGTGTGCGAGAGCTTGTGGCAGTGTGTGAGTGTGTGTTTGAGACATTCTGAGAATGTGTGTTGGTGTCTCTGTGTGTGTAGATGAGTGAGTGCAGCAGTGTGTGAGTGTGTGAGTGCGAATGAGTCTGTGAGTGTGTGTGGGTGTGAGTGTGTTTCATTGTGAAATTTCAGTTGTGTGAGTGGGAGTGATTGTGTGAGTGTGTATATAAGTGTGCGATTGTGTGTGAGTGTGTGTGATTGTGTGTGAGTATGTGTGTGTGCCTATATGTGTGTGTGTCTATGTGTAGGTGCGTAATTGTGTGTGTGCAATTGTGTGTGAGAATGTGGTTGTTTCTGTGTGTAGGTGTGTGAATGTGTGAGTGTGTTTGTGAGAGTGTAGTTGTGTGAGTGTTTGTGTGTGTGTGAGTGTGTATACGGGTGTGTGATTGTGTGAGTTTTTGTGATTGTGTGTGAGAATGTGAGTGAATGTGTCTGTGTGTATGTGTGTGAGTGTGTGAAACAGTGTCTCAGACTTCGTGATTTTGTGTGGGTGTGTGAGAGTGTGTGTGAGCGTTTGAGTGTAGGTGTTTCTTTTTGAGGGCCTTTGTGGTTAATATATGTGTGTGTGTGAGTGTGTGTGTGTAAGTGTGAGTGGGAGTGAGAGTGGGAGTGTGTGTACGATTGTGTTATTGTGTGTGATTGTGTTTGTGGGTTAGTTTCTGATCGTCTTTGTGTGCAGGTGTGTGTTTTTGACCGTTTTAGTGAGGGCGTGAGTGCATGTGACTCTGTGAGTGTGTGTAGTTGTGTGAGTGTGTGTGAGTGTGAGAATGTGTATATGATTTGTGTGATTGTGTGTGAGTGTGTGTGATTGTGTGTGAGGGAGTCTGTGTGTGTAGGTGTGTGATTTTGCCGAAATCTGCGTGATTGCGTGGGTTTGTGAGTGTGTGTGACAGTGTGTGTGAGTGTAGGAGTGTCTGAGTGCCTGTGTGATTTCTGTATGTGAGTGTGTGTGTGTTTGATGATGCGTTTGTTAGTGTGTGTGTAGGTGTGTTAGTGGGAGAGTGTGTATACGAGTGTGTGATTGTTTGTGAGAGTTTTTGTCTGTGAGTGGGCGTGAGTGTGTCTGTGTGTGCAGGTGTGAGTGTGTCACTATATGTGAGTGTGTTTGTGATTGCATGTGAGCCTGTGTTTGTGTTTTGGTTTGTTAGTGTGTGTAGGTGTGCGAGTGTGTTTGACAGTGTTTCAGTGTTAGTGTGTGTGTCTGTAAGTGTTTGTGTGAGTAGGTGTGTGAGTGTGTGTGACCGGGTGATTGTGTGTGTGAATGCGTGTGAGTCTGTGTGTCTGTGTGTTTGTGGGTGTGTCTACATGTGTGTAGGTGTGTGACTGTTTATGGCACTGTGTCAATGTGCGTGAGTGCTCATGTGTCTGTGTGTGTGTGTGTGAGTTTGTGAGAGTATAGGTGTGATTGGGAATGAGTGTGTGAGTGTGTATATGAGTGTGTCATTGTGTTTGTGTGTGTGTGAGTGTGTTTTTGTTTAGGTGTGTGTGTGACATTGCGTGAGTATATGTGGGAGTGCATTTCTGTCTGAGTGTGTGTGTGTCTGTGTGTAAGGGTGAGAGTGTGTTAGGGTGTTTGTGAGAGTGCAGGTGTGTGAGTGGGAGTGAGTGAGTGAATGTGTATATGAGTGGGTGACTGTGTGTGTGCATGTTTGTGCCTGACAGTCTGAATATGTGGGTGTTTCTTTGTGTAGGTGTGTGAGTGTGTGTGTGACATTGTGTGAGTGTGTGTGTGAGTGCATGTGAATCTGTGTGTGTTGGTGTGTGAGTAGGTGTGCGAGAGCTTGTGGCAGTGTGTGAGTGTGTGTGTTTGTGACATTCTGTGAATGTGTGTTGGTGTCTCTGTGTGTGTAGATGTGTGAGTGCAGCAGTGTGTGAGTGTGTGAGTGCGAATGAGTCTGTGAGTGTGTGTGGGTGTGAGTGTGTTTCTTTGTGAAATTCTAGTTGTGTGAGTGGGAGTGATTGTGTGAGTGTGTATATAAGTGTGCGATTGTGTGTGAGTGTGTGTGATTGTGTGTTAGTATATGTGTGTGTGTCTATATGTGTGTGTGTCTATGTGTAGGTGCCTAATTGTGTGTGTGCAATTGTGTGTGAGAATGTGGTTGTTTCTGTGTGTAGGTGTGTGAATGTGTGAGTGTGTTTGTGAGAGTGTAGTTGTGTGTGTTTGTGTGTGTGTGAGTGTGTATACGGGTGTGTGATTGTGTCTGAGTTTTTGTGATTGTGTGTGAGAATGTGAGTGAATGTGTCTGTGTGTATGTGTGTGAGTGTGTGAAACTGTCTCAGACTTCGTGATTTTGTGTGGGTGTGTGAGAGTGTGTGAGAGCGTTTGAGTGTAGGTGTTTCTCTTTGAGGGCCTTTGTGGTTAATATATGTGTGTGTGTGAGTGTGTGTGTGTAAGTGTGAGTGGGAGTGAGAGTGGGAGTGTGTGTACGAGTGTGTTATTGAGTGTGATTGTGTTTGTGGTTGAGGTTCTGAGCGTCTTTGTGTTCAGGTGTGTGTGTCTGACCGTTTTAGTGTGGGTGTGAGTGCATGTGACTCTGTGAGAGTGTGTGTGTGTAGTTGTGTGAGTGGGAGTGAGTGTGTGAATGTGTATAAGATTGGGTGACTGTGTGTGTGTGATTGGGTGTGAGAATGTGTGTGAGTGAGTCTGTGTGTGTAGGTGTGTGATTGTGCCGAAATCTGTGTGATTGGGTGTGTTTGTGAGTGTGTGTGACAGTGTGTGTGAGTGTAGGAGTGTCTGAGTGCCTGTGTGATTTCTGTATGTGAGTGTGTGTGTGTTTGATGATGCGTTTGTTTGTGCGTGTGTAGGTGTGTTAGTGGGAGAGAGTGTGTATACGAGTGTGTGATTGTTTGTGAGTGTTTTTGTCTGTGAGTGGGTGTCAGTGTGTGCAGGAGAGAGTGTGTCACTATTTGTGAGTGTGTTTGTGATTGCATGTGAGCCTGTGTTTGTGTGTTGGTTTGTGTGTGTGTGTAGGTGTGCGAGTGTGTTTGACAGTGTTTCAGTGTTAGTGCGTGTGTGTCTCTAAGTGTTTGTGTGAGTAGGTGTGTGAGTGTGTGTGACCGGGTGATTGTGAGAGTGAATGCGTGTGAGTCTGTGTGTCTGTGTGTTTGTGGGTGAGCCTACATGTGTGTAGGTTTGTGACTGTTTATGGCACGGTGTCAATGTGCGAGAGTGCTCATGTGTCTGTGTGTGTGTGTGTGAGTTTTTGAGAGTGTAAGTGTGATTGGGAATGAGTGTGTGAGTGTGTATATGAGTGTGTCATTGTGTTTGTGTGTGTGTGAGTGTGTTTTTGTTTAGGTTGGGTGTGTGACATTGTGTGAGTCTATGTGGGAGTGCATTTCTGTCTGAGTGTGTGTGTGTCTGTGAGTAAGTGTGAGAGTGTGTTAGGGTGTTTGTGAGAGTGCAGGTGTGTGAGTGGGAGTGAGTGAGTGAATATGTATATGAGTGGGTGACTGTGTGTGTGCCTGTGTGTGCCTGACAGTCTGAATATGTGGGTGTTTCTGTGTGTAGGTGTGTGTCTGTGTGTGTGACATTGTGTGAGTGTGTGTGTGAGTGCATGTGAATCTGTGTGTGTTGGTGTGTGAGTAGGTGTGCGAGAGCTTGTGGCAGTGTGTGAGTGTGTGTGTTTGAGACATTCTGAGAATGTGTGTTGGTGTCTCTGTGTGTGTAGATGAGTGAGTGCAGCAGTGTGTGAGTGTGTGAGTGCGAATGAGTCTGTGAGTGTGTGTGGGTGTGAGTGTGTTTCTTTGTGAAATTTCAGTTGTGTGAGTGGGAGTGATTGTGTGAGTGTGTATATAAGTGTGCGATTGTGTGTGAGTGTGTGTGATTGTGTGTGTGTATGTGTGTGTGCCTATATGTGTGTGTGTCTATGTGTAGGTGCGTAATTGTGTGTGAGCAAATGTGTGTGAGAATGTGGGTGCTTCTGTGTGTAGGTGTGTGAATGTGTGAGTGTGTTTGTGAGAGTGTAGTTGTGTGTGTTTGTGTGTGTGTGAGTGTGTATACGGGTGTGTGATTGTGTCTGAGTTTTTGTGATTGTGTGTGAGAATGTGAGTGAATGTGTCTGTGTGTATGTGTGTGAGTGTGTGAAACAGTGTCTCAGACTTCGTGATTTTGTGTGGGTGTGTGAGAGTGTGTGAGAGCGTTTGAGTGTAGGTGTTTCTGTTTGAGAGCATTTGTGGTTAATATATGTGTGTGTGTGAGTGTGTGTGTGTAAGTGTGAGTGTGAGTGAGAGTGGGAGTGTGTGTACGAGTGTGTTATTGTGTGTGATTGTGTTTGTGGTTGAGGTTCTGAGCGTCTTTGTGTGCATGTGTGTGTGTCTGACCGTTTCAGTGTGGGTGTGAGTGCATGTGACTCTGTGAGAGTGTGTGTGTGTAGTTGTGTGGGTGGGAGTGAGTGTGTGAATGTGTATACGATTGGGTGATTGTGTGTGTGTGATTGTGTGTGAGAATGTGTGTGAGTGAGTCTGTGTGTGTAGGTGTGTGATTGTGCCGAAATCTGTGTGATTGCGTGTGTTTGTGAGTGTGTGTGACAGTGTGTGTGAGTGTAGGAGTGTCTGAGTGCCTGTGTGATTTCTGTATGTGAGTGTGTGTGTGTTTGATGATGCGTTTGTTTGTGCGTGTGTAGGTGTGTTAGTGGGAGAGAGTGTGTATACGAGTGTGTGATTGTTTGTGAGTGTTTTTGTCTGTGAGTGGGTGTCAGTGTGTGCAGGAGAGAGTGTGTCACTATTTGTGAGTGTGTTTGTGATTGCATGTGAGCCTGTGTTTGTGTGTTGGTTTGTGTGTGTGTGTAGGTGTGCGAGTGTGTTTGACAGTGTTTCAGTGTTAGTGCGTGTGTGTCTGTAAGTGTTTGTGTGAGTAGGTGTGTGAGTGTGTGTGACCGGGTGATTGTGAGAGTGAATGCGTGTGAGTCTGTGTGTCTGTGTGTTTGTGGGTGTGTCTACATGTGTGTAGGTGTGTGACTGTTTATGGCACTGTGTCAATGTGCGTGAGTGCTCATGTGTCTGTGTGTGTGTGTGAGTTTGTGAGAGTGTAGGTGTGATTGGGAATGAGTGTGTGAGTGTGTATATGAGTGTGTCATTGTGTTTGTGTGTGTGAGTGTGTTTTTGTTTAGGTTGGGTGTGTGACATTGCGTGAGTCTATGTGGGAGTGCATTTCTGTCTGAGTGTGTGTGTGTCTGTGAGTAAGTGTGAGAGTGTGTTAGGGTGTTTGTGAGAGTGCAGGTGTGTGAGTGGGAGTGAGTGAGTGAATGTGTATATGAGTGGGTGACTGTGTGTGTGCATGTGTGTGCCTGACAGTCTGAATATGTGGGTGTTTCTGTGTGTAGGTGTGTGTCTGTGTGTGTGACATTGTGTGAGTGTGTGTGTGAGTGCATGTGAATCTGTGTGTGTTGGTGTGTGAGTAGGTGTGCGAGAGCTTGTGGCAGTGTGTGAGTGTGTGTGTTTGAGACATTCTGAGAATGTGTGTTGGTGTCTCTGTGTGTGTAGATGAGTGAGTGCAGCAGTGTGTGAGTGTGTGAGTGCGAATGAGTCTGTGAGTGTGTGTGGGTGTGAATGTGTTTCTTTGTGAAATTTCAGTTGTGTGAGTGGGAGTGATTGTGTGAGTGTGTATATAAGTGTGCGATTGTGTGTGAGTGTGTGTGATTGTGTGTGAGTATGTGTGTGTGTCTATATGTGTGTGTGTCTATGTGTAGGTGCGTAATTGTGTGTGAGCAAATGTGTGTGAGAATGTGGGTGCTTCTGTGTGTAGGTGTGTGAATGTGTGAGTGTGTTTGTGAGAGTGTAGTTGTGTGAGTGTTTGTGTGTGTGTGAGTGTGTATACGGGTGTGTGATTGTGTCTGAGTTTTTGTGATTGTGTGTGAGAATGTGAGTGAATGTGTCTGTGTGTATGTGTGTGAGTGTGTGAAACTGTCTCAGACTTCGTGATTTTGTGTGGGTGTGTGAGAGTGTGTGTGAGCGTTTGAGTGTAGGTGTTTCTTTTTGAGGGCCTTTGTGGTTAATATATGTGTGTGTGTGAGTGTGTGTGTGTAAGTGTGAGTGGGAGTGAGAGTGGGAGTGTGTGTACGATTGTGTTATTGTGTGTGATTGTGTTTGTGGGTTAGTTTCTGATCGTCTTTGTGTGCAGGTGTGTGTTTTTGACCGTTTTAGTGAGGGCGTGAGTGCATGTGACTCTGTGAGTGTGTGTAGTTGTGTGAGTGTGTGTGAGTGTGAGAATGTGTATATGATTTGTGTGATTGTGTGTGAGTGTGTGTGATTGTGTGTGAGGGAGTCTGTGTGTGTAGGTGTGTGATTTTGCCGAAATCTGCGTGATTGCGTGGGTTTGTGAGTGTGTGTGACAGTGTGTGTGAGTGTAGGAGTGTCTGAGTGCCTGTGTGATTTCTGTATGTGAGTGTGTGTGTTTGATGATGCGTTTGTTAGTGTGTGTGTAGGTGTGTTAGTGGGAGAGTGTGTATACGAGTGTGTGATTGTGTGTGAGTGTTTTTGTCTGTGAGTGGGCGTGAGTGTGTCTGTGTGTGCAGGTGTGAGTGTGTCACTATATGTGAGTGTGTTTGTGATTGCATGTGAGCCTGTGTTTGTGTTTTGGTTTGTTTGTGTGTGTAGGTGTGCGAGTGTGTTTGACAGTGTTTCAGTGTTAGTGTGTGTGTCTGTAAGTGTTTGTGTGAGTAGGTGTGTGAGTGTGTGTGACCGGGTGATTGTGTGTGTGAATGCGTGTGAGTCTGTGTGTCTGTGTGTTTGTGGGTGTGTCTACATGTGTGTAGGTGTGTGACTGTTTATGGCACTGTGTCAATGTGCGTGAGTGCTCATGTGTCTGTGTGTGTGTGTGTGAGTTTGTGAGAGTATAGGTGTGATTGGGAATGAGTGTGTGAGTGTGTATATGAGTGTGTCATTGTGTTTGTGTGTGTGTGAGTGTGTTTTTGTTTAGGTGTGTGTGTGACATTGCGTGAGTATATGTGGGAGTGCATTTCTGTCTGAGTGTGTGTGTGTCTGTGTGTAAGGGTGAGAGTGTGTTAGGGTGTTTGTGAGAGTGCAGGTGTGTGAGTGGGAGTGAGTGAGTGAATGTGTATATGAGTGGGTGACTGTGTGTGTGCATGTTTGTGCCTGACAGTCTGAATATGTGGGTGTTTCTTTGTGTAGGTGTGTGAGTGTGTGTGTGACATTGTGTGAGTGTGTGTGTGAGTGCATGTGAATCTGTGTGTGTTGGTGTGTGAGTAGGTGTGCGAGAGCTTGTGGCAGTGTGTGAGTGTGTGTGTTTGTGACATTCTGTGAATGTGTGTTGGTGTCTCTGTGTGTGTAGATGTGTGAGTGCAGCAGTGTGTGAGTGTGTGAGTGCGAATGAGTCTGTGAGTGTGTGTGGGTGTGAGTGTGTTTCTTTGTGAAATTCTAGTTGTGTGAGTGGGAGTGATTGTGTGAGTGTGTATATAAGTGTGCGATTGTGTGTGAGTGTGTGTGATTGTGTGTTAGTATATGTGTGTGTGTCTATATGTGTGTGTGTCTATGTGTAGGTGCCTAATTGTGTGTGTGCAACTGTGTGTGAGAATGTGGTTGTTTCTGTGTGTAGGTGTGTGAATGTGTGAGTGTGTTTGTGAGAGTGTAGTTGTGTGTGTTTGTGTGTGTGTGAGTGTGTATACGGGTGTGTGATTGTGTCTGAGTTTTTGTGATTGTGTGTGAGAATGTGAGTGAATGTGTCTGTGTGTATGTGTGTGAGTGTGTGAAACAGTGTCTCAGACTTCGTGATTTTGTGTGGGTGTGTGAGAGTGTGTGAGAGCGTTTGAGTGTAGGTGTTTCTTTTTGAGGGCCTTTGTGGTTAATATATGTGTGTGTGTGAGTGTGTGTGTGTAAGTGTGAGTGGGAGTGAGAGTGGGAGTGTGTGTACGAGTGTGTTATTGTGTGTGATTGTGTTTGTGGTTGAGTTTCTGAGCGTCTGTGTGCAGGTGTGTGTGTCTGACGGTTTTAGTGTTGGTGTGAGTGCATGTGACTCTGTGAGAGTGTGTGTGTGTAGTTGTGTGAGTGGGAGTGAGTGTGTGAATGTGTATACGATTGGGTAATTGTGTGTGTGTGTGATTGTGTGTGAGAATGTGTGTGAGTGAGTCTGTGTGTGTAGGTGTGTGATTGAGCCGAAATCTGCGTGATTGCGTGTTTTTGTGAGTGTGTGTGACAGTGTGTGTGAGTGTAGGAGTGTCTGAGTGCCTGTGTGAATTCTGTATGTGTGTGTGTGTTTGATGATGCGTTTGTTTGTGTGTGTGTAGGTGTGTTAGTGGTAGTGAGTGTGTATACGAGTGTGTGATTGTGTGTGAGTGTTTTTGTATGTGAGTGGGTGTGAGTGTGTCTGTGAGTGCAGGTGAGAGTGTGTGACTATTTGTGAGTGTGTTTGTGTTTGCATGTGAGCCTGTGTTTGTGTGTTGGTTTGTGTGTGTAGGTGTGCGAGTGTGTTTGACAGTGTTTCAGTGTTAGTGTGTGTGTGTCTGTAAGTGTCTGTGTGAGTAGGTGTGTGAGAGTGTGTGACCGGGTGATTGTGTGTGTGAATGCGTGTGAGTCTGTGTGTCTGTGTGTTTGTGGGTGTGTCTACATGTGTGTAGGTGTGTGACTGTTTATGGCACTGTGTCAATGTGCGTGAGTGCTCATGTGTCTGTGTGTGTGTGTGAGTTTGTGAGAGTGTAGGTGTGATTGGGAATGAGTGTGTGAGTGTGTATATGAGTGTGTCATTGTGTTTGTGTGTGTGTGAGTGTGTTTTTGTTTAGGTTGGGTGTGTGACATTGCGTGAGTCTATGTGGGAGTGCATTTCTGTCTGAGTGTGTGTGTGTCTGTGAGTAAGTGTGAGAGTGTGTTAGGGTGTTTGTGAGAGTGCAGGTGTGTGAGTGGGAGTGAGTGAGTGAATGTGTATATGAGTGGGTGACTGTGTGTGTGCATGTGTGTGCCTGACAGTCTGAATATGTGGGTGTTTCTGTGTGTAGGTGTGTGTCTGTGTGTGTGACATTGTGTGAGTGTGTGTGTGAGTGCATGTGAATCTGTGTGTGTTGGTGTGTGAGTAGGTGTGCGAGAGCTTGTGGCAGTGTGTGAGTGTGTGTGTTTGAGACATTCTGAGAATGTGTGTTGGTGTCTCTGTGTGTGTAGATGAGTGAGTGCAGCAGTGTGTGAGTGTGTGAGTGCGAATGAGTCTGTGAGTGTGTGTGGGTGTGAGTGTGTTTCTTTGTGAAATTTCAGTTGTGTGAGTGGGAGTGATTGTGTGAGTGTGTATATAAGTTTGCGATTGTGTGTGAGTGTGTGTGATTGTGTGTGAGTATGTGTGTGTGTCTATATGTGTGTGTGTCTATGTGTAGGTGCGTAATTGTGTGTGAGCAAATGTGTGTGAGAATGTGGGTGCTTCTGTGTGTAGGTGTGTGAATGTGTGAGTGTGTTTGTGAGAGTGTAGTTGTGTGAGTGTTTGTGTGTGTGTGAGTGTGTATACGGGTGTGTGATTGTGTCTGAGTTTTTGTGATTGTGTGTGAGAATGTGAGTGAATGTGTCTGTGTGTATGTGTGTGAGTGTGTGAAACTGTCTCAGACTTCGTGATTTTGTGTGGGTGTGTGAGAGTGTGTGTGAGCGTTTGAGTGTAGGTGTTTCTTTTTGAGGGCCTTTGTGGTTAATATATGTGTGTGTGTGAGTGTGTGTGTGTAAGTGTGAGTGGGAGTGAGAGTGGGAGTGTGTGTACGATTGTGTTATTGTGTGTGATTGTGTTTGTGGGTTAGTTTCTGATCGTCTTTGTGTGCAGGTGTGTGTTTTTGACCGTTTTAGTGAGGGCGTGAGTGCATGTGACTCTGTGAGTGTGTGTAGTTGTGTGAGTGTGTGTGAGTGTGAGAATGTGTATATGATTTGTGTGATTGTGTGTGAGTGTGTGTGATTGTGTGTGAGGGAGTCTGTGTGTGTAGGTGTGTGATTTTGCCGAAATCTGCGTGATTGCGTGGGTTTGTGAGTGTGTGTGACAGTGTGTGTGAGTGTAGGAGTGTCTGAGTGCCTGTGTGATTTCTGTATGTGAGTGTGTGTGTTTGATGATGCGTTTGTTAGTGTGTGTGTAGGTGTGTTAGTGGGAGAGTGTGTATACGAGTGTGTGATTGTGTGTGAGTGTTTTTGTCTGTGAGTGGGCGTGAGTGTGTCTGTGTGTGCAGGTGTGAGTGTGTCACTATATGTGAGTGTGTTTGTGATTGCATGTGAGCCTGTGTTTGTGTTTTGGTTTGTTTGTGTGTGTAGGTGTGCGAGTGTGTTTGACAGTGTTTCAGTGTTAGTGTGTGTGTGTCTGTAAGTGTTTGTGTGAGTAGGTGTGTGAGTGTGTG
Source organism: Manis pentadactyla (assembly GCF_030020395.1). Lineage (NCBI taxonomy): Eukaryota > Metazoa > Chordata > Mammalia > Pholidota > Manidae > Manis > Manis pentadactyla. The sequence goes on from NC_080024.1 coordinate 84,711,072, forward strand.
TGACCGGGTGATTGTGTGTGTGAATGCGTGTGAGTCTGTGTGTCTGTGTGTTTGTGGGTGTGTCTACATGTGTGTAGGTGTGTGACTGTTTATGGCACTGTGTCAATGTGCGTGAGTGCTCATGTGTCTGTGTGTGTGTGTGTGAGTTTGTGAGAGTATAGGTGTGATTGGGAATGAGTGTGTGAGTGTGTATATGAGTGTGTCATTGTGTTTGTGTGTGTGAGTGTGTTTTTGTTTAGGTGTGTGTGTGACATTGCGTGAGTCTATGTGGGAGTGCATTTCTGTCTGAGTGTGTGTGTGTCTGTGTGTAAGGGTGAGAGTGTGTTAGGGTGTTTGTGAGAGTGCAGGTGTGTGAGTGGGAGTGAGTGAGTGAATGTGTATATGAGTGGGTGACTGTGTGTGTGCATGTGTGTGCCTGACAGTCTGAATATGTGGGTGTTTCTTTGTGTAGGTGTGTGAGTGTGTGTGTGACATTGTGTGAGTGTGTGTGTGAGTGCATGTGAATCTGTGTGTGTTGGTGTGTGAGTAGGTGTGCGAGAGCTTGTGGCAGTGTGTGAGTGTGTGTGTTTGTGACATTCTGTGAATGTGTGTTGGTGTCTCTGTGTGTGTAGATGTGTGAGTGCAGCAGTGTGTGAGTGTGTGAGTGCGAATGAGTCTGTGAGTGAGTGTGGGTGTGAGTGTGTTTCTTTGTGAAATTCTAGTTGTGTGAGTGGGAGTGATTGTGTGAGTGTGTATATAAGTGTGCGATTGTGTGTGAGTGTGTGTGATTGTGTGTTAGTATATGTGTGTGTGTCTATATGTGTGTGTGTCTATGTGTAGGTGCCTAATTGTGTGTGTGCAATTGTGTGTGAGAATGTGGTTGTTTCTGTGTGTAGGTGTGTGAATGTGTGAGTGTGTTTGTGAGAGTGTAGTTGTGTGTGTTTGTGTGTGTGTGAGTGTGTATACGGGTGTGTGATTGTGTCTGAGTTTTTGTGATTGTGTGTGAGAATGTGAGTGAATGTGTCTGTGTGTATGTGTGTGAGTGTGTGAAACAGTGTCTCAGACTTCGTGATTTTGTGTGGGTGTGTGAGAGTGTGTGAGAGCATTTGAGTGTAGGTGTTTCTCTTTGAGGGCCTTTGTGGTTAATATATGTGTGTGTGTGAGTGTGTGTGTGTAAGTGTGAGTGGGAGTGAGAGTGGGAGTGTGTGTACGAGTGTGTTATTGAGTGTGATTGTGTTTGTGGTTGAGGTTCTGAGCGTCTTTGTGTTCAGGTGTGTGTGTCTGACCGTTTTAGTGTGGGTGTGAGTGCATGTGACTCTGTGAGAGTGTGTGTGTGTAGTTGTGTGAGTGGGAGTGAGTGTGTGAATGTGTATAAGATTGGGTGATTGTGTGTGTGTGTGATTGGGTGTGAGAATGTGTGTGAGTGAGTCTGTGTGTGTAGGTGTGTGATTGTGCCGAAATCTGTGTGATTGGGTGTGTTTGTGAGTGTGTGTGACAGTGTGTGTGAGTGTAGGAGTGTCTGAGTGCCTGTGTGATTTCTGTATGTGAGTGTGTGTGTGTTTGATGATGCGTTTGTTTGTGCGTGTGTAGGTGTGTTAGTGGGAGAGAGTGTGTATACGAGTGTGTGATTGTTTGTGAGTGTTTTTGTCTGTGAGTGGGTGTCAGTGTGTCTGTGTGTGCAGGAGAGAGTGTGTCACTATTTGTGAGTGTGTTTGTGATTGCATGTGAGCCTGTGTTTGTGTGTTGGTTTGTTTGTGTGTGTAGGTGTGCGAGTGTGTTTGACAGTGTTTCAGTGTTAGTGCGTGTGTGTCTGTAAGTGTTTGTGTGAGTAGGTGTGTGAGTGTGTGTGACCGGGTGATTGTGAGAGTGAATGCGTGTGAGTCTGTGTGTCTGTGTGTTTGTGGGTGAGCCTACATGTGTGTAGGTTTGTGACTGTTTATGGCACTGTGTCAATGTGCGTGAGTGCTCATGTGTCTGTGTGTGTGTGTGTGAGTTTTTGAGAGTGTAAGTGTGATTGGGAATGAGTGTGTGAGTGTGTATATGAGTGTGTCATTGTGTTTGTGTGTGTGTGAGTGTGTTTTTGTTTAGGTTGGGTGTGTGACATTGTGTGAGTCTATGTGGGAGTGCATTTCTGTCTGAGTGTGTGTGTGTCTGTGAGTAAGTGTGAGAGTGTGTTAGGGTGTTTGTGAGAGTGCAGGTGTGTGAGTGGGAGTGAGTGAGTGAATATGTATATGAGTGGGTGACTGTGTGTGTGCCTGTGTGTGCCTGACAGTCTGAATATGTGGGTGTTTCTGTGTGTGTGTGTCTGTGTGTGTGACATTGTGTGAGTGTGTGTGTGAGTGCATGTGAATCTGTGTGTGTTGGTGTGTGAGTAGGTGTGCGAGAGCTTGTGGCAGTGTGTGAGTGTGTGTGTTTGAGACATTCTGAGAATGTGTGTTGGTGTCTCTGTGTGTGTAGATGAGTGAGTGCAGCAGTGTGTGAGTGTGTGAGTGCGAATGAGTCTGTGAGTGTGTGTGGGTGTGAGTGTGTTTCATTGTGAAATTTCAGTTGTGTGAGTGGGAGTGATTGTGTGAGTGTGTATATAAGTGTGCGATTGTGTGTGAGTGTGTGTGATTGTGTGTGAGTATGTGTGTGTGCCTATATGTGTGTGTCTATGTGTAGGTGCGTAATTGTGTGTGTGCAATTGTGTGTGAGAATGTGGTTGTTTCTGTCTGTAGGTGTGTGAATGTGTGAGTGTGTTTGTGAGAGTGTAGTTGTGTGAGTGTTTGTGTGTGTGTGAGTGTGTATACGGGTGTGTGATTGTGTCTGAGTTTTTGTGATTGTGTGTGAGAATGTGAGTGAATGTGTCTGTGTGTATGTGTGTGAGTGTGTGAAACAGTGTCTCAGACTTCGTGATTTTGTGTGGGTGTGTGAGAGTGTGTGTGAGCGTTTGAGTGTAGGTGTTTCTTTTTGAGGGCCTTTGTGGTTAATATATGTGTGTGTGTGAGTGTGTGTGTGTAAGTGTGAGTGGGAGTGAGAGTGGGAGTGTGTGTACGATTGTGTTATTGTGTGTGATTGTGTTTGTGGGTTAGTTTCTGATCGTCTTTGTGTGCAGGTGTGTGTTTTTGACCGTTTTAGTGAGGGCGTGAGTGCATGTGACTCTGTGAGTGTGTGTAGTTGTGTGAGTGTGTGTGAGTGTGAGAATGTGTATATGATTTGTGTGATTGTGTGTGAGTGTGTGTGATTGTGTGTGAGGGAGTCTGTGTGTGTAGGTGTGTGATTTTGCCGAAATCTGCGTGATTGCGTGGGTTTGTGAGTGTGTGTGACAGTGTGTGTGAGTGTAGGAGTGTCTGAGTGCCTGTGTGATTTCTGTATGTGAGTGTGTGTGTTTGATGATGCGTTTGTTAGTGTGTGTGTAGGTGTGTTAGTGGGAGAGTGTGTATACGAGTGTGTGATTGTTTGTGAGTGTTTTTGTCTGTGAGTGGGCGTGAGTGTGTCTGTGTGTGCAGGTGTGAGTGTGTCACTATATGTGAGTGTGTTTGTGATTGCATGTGAGCCTGTGTTTGTGTTTTGGTTTGTTTGTGTGTGTAGGTGTGCGAGTGTGTTTGACAGTGTTTCAGTGTTAGTGTGTGTGTGTCTGTAAGTGTTTGTGTGAGTAGGTGTGTGAGTGTGTGTGACCGGGTGATTGTGTGTGTGAATGCGTGTGAGTCTGTGTGTCTGTGTGTTTGTGGGTGTGTCTACATGTGTGTAGGTGTGTGACTGTTTATGGCACTGTGTCAATGTGCGTGAGTGCTCATGTGTCTGTGTGTGTGTGTGTGAGTTTGTGAGAGTATAGGTGTGATTGGGAATGAGTGTGTGAGTGTGTATATGAGTGTGTCATTGTGTTTGTGTGTGTGTGAGTGTGTTTTTGTTTAGGTTGGGTGTGTGACATTGCGTGAGTCTATGTGGGAGTGCATTTCTGTCTGAGTGTGTGTGTGTCTGTGTGTAAGTGTGAGAGTGTGTTAGGGTGTTTGTGAGAGTGCAGGTGTGTGAGTGGGAGTGAGTGAGTGAATGTGTATATGAGTGGGTGACTGTGTGTGTGCATGTGTGTGCCTGACAGTCTGAATATGTGGGTGTTTCTTTGTGTAGGTGTGTGAGTGTGTGTGTGACATTGTGTGAGTGTGTGTGTGAGTGCATGTGAATCTGTGTGTGTTGGTGTGTGAGTAGGTGTGCGAGAGCTTGTGGCAGTGTGTGAGTGTGTGTGTTTGTGACATTCTGTGAATGTGTGTTGGTGTCTCTGTGTGTGTAGATGTGTGAGTGCAGCAGTGTGTGAGTGTGTGAGTGCGAATGAGTCTGTGAGTGTGTGTGGGTGTGAGTGTGTTTCTTTGTGAAATTCTAGTTGTGTGAGTGGGAGTGATTGTGTGAGTGTGTATATAAGTGTGCGATTGTGTGTGAGTGTGTGTGATTGTGTGTTAGTATATGTGTGTGTGTCTATATGTGTGTGTGTCTATGTGTAGGTGCCTAATTGTGTGTGTGCAATTGTGTGTGAGAATGTGGTTGTTTCTGTGTGTAGGTGTGTGAATGTGTGAGTGTGTTTGTGAGAGTGTAGTTGTGTGTGTTTGTGTGTGTGTGAGTGTGTATACGGGTGTGTGATTGTGTCTGAGTTTTTGTGATTGTGTGTGAGAATGTGAGTGAATGTGTCTGTGTGTATGTGTGTGAGTGTGTGAAACAGTGTCTCAGACTTCGTGATTTTGTGTGGGTGTGTGAGAGTGTGTGAGAGCGTTTGAGTGTAGGCGTTTCTCTTTGAGGGCCTTTGTGGTTAATATATGTGTGTGTGTGAGTGTGTGTGTGTAAGTGTGAGTGGGAGTGAGAGTGGGAGTGTGTGTACGAGTGTGTTATTGAGTGTGATTGTGTTTGTGGTTGAGGTTCTGAGCGTCTTTGTGTTCAGGTGTGTGTGTCTGACCGTTTTAGTGTGGGTGTGAGTGCATGTGACTCTGTGAGAGTGTGTGTGTGTGTAGTTGTGTGAGTGGGAGTGAGTGTGTGAATGTGTATAAGATTGGGTGATTGTGTGTGTGTGTGATTGGGTGTGAGAATGTGTGTGAGTGAGTCTGTGTGTGTAGGTGTGTGATTGTGCCGAAATCTGTGTGATTGGGTGTGTTTGTGAGTGTGTGTGACAGTGTGTGTGAGTGTAGGAGTGTCTGAGTGCCTGTGTGATTTCTGTATGTGAGTGTGTGTGTGTTTGATGATGCGTTTGTTTGTGCGTGTGTAGGTGTGTTAGTGGGAGAGAGTGTGTATACGAGTGTGTGATTGTTTGTGAGTGTTTTTGTCTGTGAGTGGGTGTCAGTGTGTCTGTGTGTGCAGGAGAGAGTGTGTCACTATTTGTGAGTGTGTTTGTGATTGCATGTGAGCCTGTGTTTGTGTGTTGGTTTGTTTGTGTGTGTAGGTGTGCGAGTGTGTTTGACAGTGTTTCAGTGTGAGTGCGTGTGTGTCTGTAAGTGTTTGTGTGAGTAGGTGTGTGAGTGTGTGTGACCGGGTGATTGTGAGAGTGAATGCGTGTGAGTCTGTGTGTCTGTGTGTTTGTGGGTGAGCCTACATGTGTGTAGGTTTGTGACTGTTTATGGCACTGTGTCAATGTGCGTGAGTGCTCATGTGTCTGTGTGTGTGTGTGTGAGTTTTTGAGAGTGTAAGTGTGATTGGGAATGAGTGTGTGAGTGTGTATATGAGTGTGTCATTGTGTTTGTGTGTGTGTGAGTGTGTTTTTGTTTAGGTTAGGTGTGTGACATTGTGTGAGTCTATGTGGGAGTGCATTTCTGTCTGAGTGTGTGTGTGTCTGTGAGTAAGTGTGAGAGTGTGTTAGGGTGTTTGTGAGAGTGCAGGTGTGTGAGTGGGAGTGAGTGAGTGAATATGTATATGAGTGGGTGACTGTGTGTGTGCCTGTGTGTGCCTGACAGTCTGAATATGTGGGTGTTTCTGTGTGTAGGTGTGTGTCTGTGTGTGTGACATTGTGTGAGTGTGTGTGTGAGTGCATGTGAATCTGTGTGTGTTGGTGTGTGAGTAGGTGTGCGAGAGCTTGTGGCAGTGTGTGAGTGTGTGTGTTTGTGACATTCTGTGAATGTGTGTTGGTGTCTCTGTGTGTGTAGATGTGTGAGTGCAGCAGTGTGTGAGTGTGTGAGTGCGAATGAGTCTGTGAGTGTGTGTGGGTGTGAGTGTGTTTCTTTGTGAAATTCTAGTTGTGTGAGTGGGAGTGATTGTGTGAGTGTGTATATAAGTGTGCGATTGTGTGTGAGTGTGTGTGATTGTGTGTTAGTATATGTGTGTGTGTCTATATGTGTGTGTGTCTATGTGTAGGTGCCTAATTGTGTGTGTGCAATTGTGTGTGAGAATGTGGTTGTTTCTGTGTGTAGGTGTGTGAATGTGTGAGTGTGTTTGTGAGAGTGTAGTTGTGTGTGTTTGTGTGTGTGTGAGTGTGTATACGGGTGTGTGATTGTGTCTGAGTTTTTGTGATTGTGTGTGAGAATGTGAGTGAATGTGTCTGTGTGTATGTGTGTGAGTGTGTGAAACAGTGTCTCAGACTTCGTGATTTTGTGTGGGTGTGTGAGAGTGTGTGAGAGCGTTTGAGTGTAGGTGTTTCTGTTTGAGAGCATTTGTGGTTAATATATGTGTGTGTGTGAGTGTGTGTGTGTAAGTGTGAGTGTGAGTGAGAGTGGGAGTGTGTGTACGAGTGTGTTATTGTGTGTGATTGTGTTTGTGGTTGAGGTTCTGAGCGTCTTTGTGTGCATGTGTGTGTGTCTGACCGTTTCAGTGTGGGTGTGAGTGCATGTGACTCTGTGAGAGTGTGTGTGTGTAGTTGTGTGGGTGGGAGTGAGTGTGTGAATGTGTATACGATTGGGTGATTGTGTGTGTGTGATTGTGTGTGAGAATGTGTGTGAGTGAGTCTGTGTGTGTAGGTGTGTGATTGTGCCGAAATCTGTGTGATTGCGTGTGTTTGTGAGTGTGTGTGACAGTGTGTGTGAGTGTAGGAGTGTCTGAGTGCCTGTGTGATTTCTGTATGTGAGTGTGTGTGTGTTTGATGATGCGTTTGTTTGTGCGTGTGTAGGTGTGTTAGTGGGAGAGAGTGTGTATACGAGTGTGTGATTGTTTGTGAGTGTTTTTGTCTGTGAGTGGGTGTGAGTGTGTCTGTGTGTGCAGGTGAGAGTGTGTCACTATTTGTGAGTGTGTTTGTGATTGCATGTGAGCCTGTGTTTGTGTGTTGGTTTGTTTGTGTGTGTAGGTGTGCGAGTGTGTTTGACAGTGTTTCAGTGTTAGTGCGTGTGTGTCTGTAAGTGTTTGTGTGAGTAGGTGTGTGAGTGTGTGTGACCGGGTGATTGTGAGAGTGAATGCGTGTGAGTCTGTGTGTCTGTGTGTTTGTGGGTGAGCCTACATGTGTGTAGGTTTGTGACTGTTTATGGCACTGTGTCAATGTGCGTGAGTGCTCATGTGACTGTGTGTGTGTGTGTGAGTTTTTGAGAGTGTAAGTGTGATTGCGAATGAGTGTGTGAGTGTGTATATGAGTGTGTCATTGTGTTTGTGTGTGTGTGAGTGTGTTTTTGTTTAGGTTGGGTGTGTGACATTGTGTGAGTCTATGTGGGAGTGCATTTCTGTCTGAGTGTGTGTGTGTCTGTGAGTAAGTGTGAGAGAGTGTTAGGGTGTTTGTGAGAGTGCAGGTGTGTGAGTGGGAGTGAGTGAATGTGTATATGAGTGGGTGACTGTGTGTGTGCATGTGTGTGCCTGACAGTCTGAATATGTGGGTGTTTCTGTGTGTAGGTGTGTGTCTGTGTGTGTGACATTGTGTGAGTGTGTGTGTGAGTGCATGTGAATCTGTGTGTGTTGGTGTGTGAGTAGGTGTGCGAGAGCTTGTGGCAGTGTGTGAGTGTGTGTGTTTGAGACATTCTGAGAAAGTGTGTTGGTGTCTCTGTGTGTGTAGATGAGTGATTGCAGCAGTGTGTGAGTGTGTGAGTGCGAATGAGTCTGTGAGTGTGTGTGGGTGTGAGTGTGTTTCATTGTGAAATTTCAGCTGTGTGAGTGGGAGTGATTGTGTGAGCCTGTATATAAGTGTGCGATTGTGTGTGAGTGTGTGTGATTGTGTGTGAGTATGTGTGTGTGCCTATATGTGTGTGTGTCTATGTGTAGGTGCGTAATTGTGTGTGTGCAATTGTGTGTGAGAATGTGGTTGTTTCTGTGTGTAGGTGTGTGAATGTGTGAGTGTGTTTGTGAGAGTGTAGTTGTGTGAGTGTTTGTGTGTGTGTGAGTGTGTATACGGGTGTGTGATTGTGTCTGAGTTTTTGTGATTGTGTGTGAGAATGTGAGTGAATGTGTCTGTGTGTATGTGTGTGAGTGTGTGAAACAGTGTCTCAGACTTCGTGATTTTGTGTGGGTGTGTGAGAGTGTGTGTGAGCGTTTGAGTGTAGGTGTTTCTTTTTGAGGGCCTTTGTGGTTAATATATGTGTGTGTGTGAGTGTGTGTGTGTAAGTGTGAGTGGGAGTGAGAGTGGGAGTGTGTGTACGATTGTGTTATTGTGTGTGATTGTGTTTGTGGGTTAGTTTCTGATCGTCTTTGTGTGCAGGTGTGTGTTTTTGACCGTTTTAGTGAGGGCGTGAGTGCATGTGACTCTGTGAGTGTGTGTAGTTGTGTGAGTGTGTGTGAGTGTGAGAATGTGTATATGATTTGTGTGATTGTGTGTGAGTGTGTGTGATTGTGTGTGAGGGAGTCTGTGTGTGTAGGTGTGTGATTTTGCCGAAATCTGCGTGATTGCGTGGGTTTGTGAGTGTGTGTGACAGTGTGTGTGAGTGTAGGAGTGTCTGAGTGCCTGTGTGATTTCTGTATGTGAGTGTGTGTGTTTGATGATGCGTTTGTTAGTGTGTGTGTAGGTGTGTTAGTGGGAGAGTGTGTATACGAGTGTGTGATTGTTTGTGAGAGTTTTTGTCTGTGAGTGGGCGTGAGTGTGTCTGTGTGTGCAGGTGTGAGTGTGTCACTATATGTGAGTGTGTTTGTGATTGCATGTGAGCCTGTGTTTGTGTTTTGGTTTGTTTGTGTGTGTAGGTGTGCGAGTGTGTTTGACAGTGTTTCAGTGTTAGTGTGTGTGTCTGTAAGTGTTTGTGTGAGTAGGTGTGTGAGTGTGTGTGACCGGGTGATTGTGTGTGTGAATGCGTGTGAGTCTGTGTGTCTGTGTGTTTGTGGGTGTGTCTACATGTGTGTAGGTGTGTGACTGTTTATGGCACTGTGTCAATGTGCGTGAGTGCTCATGTGTCTGTGTGTGTGTGTGAGTTTGTGAGAGTATAGGTGTGATTGGGAATGAGTGTGTGAGTGTGTATATGAGTGTGTCATTGTGTTTGTGTGTGTGTGAGTGTGTTTTTGTTTAGGTGTGTGTGTGACATTGCGTGAGTATATGTGGGAGTGCATTTCTGTCTGAGTGTGTGTGTGTCTGTGTGTAAGGGTGAGAGTGTGTTAGGGTGTTTGTGAGAGTGCAGGTGTGTGAGTGGGAGTGAGTGAGTGAATGTGTATATGAGTGGGTGACTGTGTGTGTGCATGTTTGTGCCTGACAGTCTGAATATGTGGGTGTTTCTTTGTGTAGGTGTGTGAGTGTGTGTGTGACATTGTGTGAGTGTGTGTGTGAGTGCATGTGAATCTGTGTGTGTTGGTGTGTGAGTAGGTGTGCGAGAGCTTGTGGCAGTGTGTGAGTGTGTGTGTTTGTGACATTCTGTGAATGTGTGTTGGTGTCTCTGTGTGTGTAGATGTGTGAGTGCAGCAGTGTGTGAGTGTGTGAGTGCGAATGAGTCTGTGAGTGTGTGTGGGTGTGAGTGTGTTTCTTTGTGAAATTCTAGTTGTGTGAGTGGGAGTGATTGTGTGAGTGTGTATATAAGTGTGCGATTGTGTGTGAGTGTGTGTGATTGTGTGTTAGTATATGTGTGTGTGTCTATATGTGTGTGTGTCTATGTGTAGGTGCCTAATTGTGTGTGTGCAATTGTGTGTGAGAATGTGGTTGTTTCTGTGTGTAGGTGTGTGAATGTGTGAGTGTGTTTGTGAGAGTGTAGTTGTGTGTGTTTGTGTGTGTGTGAGTGTGTATACGGGTGTGTGATTGTGTCTGAGTTTTTGTGATTGTGTGTGAGAATGTGAGTGAATGTGTCTGTGTGTATGTGTGTGAGTGTGTGAAACAGTGTCTCAGACTTCGTGATTTTGTGTGGGTGTGTGAGAGTGTGTGAGAGCGTTTGAGTGTAGGTGTTTCTCTTTGAGGGCCTTTGTGGTTAATATATGTGTGTGTGTGAGTGTGTGTGTGTAAGTGTGAGTGGGAGTGAGAGTGGGAGTGTGTGTACGAGTGTGTTATTGAGTGTGATTGTGTTTGTGGTTGAGGTTCTGAGCGTCTTTGTGTTCAGGTGTGTGTGTCTGACCGTTTTAGTGTGGGTGTGAGTGCATGTGACTCTGTGAGAGTGTGTGTGTGTAGTTGTGTGAGTGGGAGTGAGTGTGTGAATGTGTATAAGATTGGGTGATTGTGTGTGTGTGTGATTGGGTGTGAGAATGTGTGTGAGTGAGTCTGTGTGTGTAGGTGTGTGATTGTGCCGAAATCTGTGTGATTGGGTGTGTTTGTGAGTGTGTGTGACAGTGTGTGTGAGTGTAGGAGTGTCTGAGTGCCTGTGTGATTTCTGTATGTGAGTGTGTGTGTGTTTGATGATGCGTTTGTTTGTGCGTGTGTAGGTGTGTTAGTGGGAGAGAGTGTGTATACGAGTGTGTGATTGTTTGTGAGTGTTTTTGTCTGTGAGTGGGTGTCAGTGTGTCTGTGTGTGCAGGAGAGAGTGTGTCACTATTTGTGAGTGTGTTTGTGATTGCATGTGAGCCTGTGTTTGTGTGTTGGTTTGTTTGTGTGTGTAGGTGTGCGAGTGTGTTTGACAGTGTTTCAGTGTTAGTGCGTGTGTGTCTGTAAGTGTTTGTGTGAGTAGGTGTGTGAGTGTGTGTGACCGGGTGATTGTGAGAGTGAATGCGTGTGAGTCTGTGTGTCTGTGTGTTTGTGGGTGAGCCTACATGTGTGTAGGTTTGTGACTGTTTATGGCACGGTGTCAATGTGCGAGAGTGCTCATGTGTCTGTGTGTGTGTGTGTGAGTTTTTGAGAGTGTAAGTGTGATTGGGAATGAGTGTGTGAGTGTGTATATGAGTGTGTCATTGTGTTTGTGTGTGTGTGAGTGTGTTTTTGTTTAGGTTGGGTGTGTGACATTGTGTGAGTCTATGTGGGAGTGCATTTCTGTCTGAGTGTGTGTGTGTCTGTGAGTAAGTGTGAGAGTGTGTTAGGGTGTTTGTGAGAGTGCAGGTGTGTGAGTGGGAGTGAGTGAGTGAATATGTATATGAGTGGGTGACTGTGTGTGTGCCTGTGTGTGCCTGACAGTCTGAATATGTGGGTGTTTCTGTGTGTAGGTGTGTGTCTGTGTGTGTGACATTGTGTGAGTGTGTGTGTGAGTGCATGTGAATCTGTGTGTGTTGGTGTGTGAGTAGGTGTGCGAGAGCTTGTGGCAGTGTGTGAGTGTGTGTGTTTGAGACATTCTGAGAATGTGTGTTGGTGTCTCTGTGTGTGTAGATGAGTGAGTGCAGCAGTGTGTGAGTGTGTGAGTGCGAATGAGTCTGTGAGTGTGTGTGGGTGTGAGTGTGTTTCATTGTGAAATTTCAGCTGTGTGAGTGGGAGTGATTGTGTGAGCCTGTATATAAGTGTGCGATTGTGTGTGAGTGTGTGTGATTGTGTGTGAGTATGTGTGTGTGCCTATATGTGTGTGTGTCTATGTGTAGGTGCGTAATTGTGTGTGTGCAATTGTGTGTGAGAATGTGGTTGTTTCTGTGTGTAGGTGTGTGAATGTGTGAGTGTGTTTGTGAGAGTGTAGTTGTGTGAGTGTTTGTGTGTGTGTGAGTGTGTATACGGGTGTGTGATTGTGTCTGAGTTTTTGTGATTGTGTGTGAGAATGTGAGTGAATGTGTCTGTGTGTATGTGTGTGAGTGTGTGAAACAGTGTCTCAGACTTCGTGATTTTGTGTGGGTGTGTGAGAGTGTGTGTGAGCGTTTGAGTGTAGGTGTTTCTTTTTGAGGGCCTTTGTGGTTAATATATGTGTGTGTGTGAGTGTGTGTGTGTAAGTGTGAGTGGGAGTGAGAGTGGGAGTGTGTGTACGATTGTGTTATTGTGTGTGATTGTGTTTGTGGGTTAGTTTCTGATCGTCTTTGTGTGCAGGTGTGTGTTTTTGACCGTTTTAGTGAGGGCGTGAGTGCATGTGACTCTGTGAGTGTGTGTAGTTGTGTGAGTGTGTGTGAGTGTGAGAATGTGTATATGATTTGTGTGATTGTGTGTGAGTGTGTGTGATTGTGTGTGAGGGAGTCTGTGTGTGTAGGTGTGTGATTTTGCCGAAATCTGCGTGATTGCGTGGGTTTGTGAGTGTGTGTGACAGTGTGTGTGAGTGTAGGAGTGTCTGAGTGCCTGTGTGATTTCTGTATGTGAGTGTGTGTGTTTGATGATGCGTTTGTTAGTGTGTGTGTAGGTGTGTTAGTGGGAGAGTGTGTATACGAGTGTGTGATTGTTTGTGAGAGTTTTTGTCTGTGAGTGGGCGTGAGTGTGTCTGTGTGTGCAGGTGTGAGTGTGTCACTATATGTGAGTGTGTTTGTGATTGCATGTGAGCCTGTGTTTGTGTTTTGGTTTGTTTGTGTGTGTAGGTGTGCGAGTGTGTTTGACAGTGTTTCAGTGTTAGTGTGTGTGTCTGTAAGTGTTTGTGTGAGTAGGTGTGTGAGTGTGTGTGACCGGGTGATTGTGTGTGTGAATGCGTGTGAGTCTGTGTGTCTGTGTGTTTGTGGGTGTGTCTACATGTGTGTAGGTGTGTGACTGTTTATGGCACTGTGTCAATGTGCGTGAGTGCTCATGTGTCTGTGTGTGTGTGTGAGTTTGTGAGAGTATAGGTGTGATTGGGAATGAGTGTGTGAGTGTGTATATGAGTGTGTCATTGTGTTTGTGTGTGTGTGAGTGTGTTTTTGTTTAGGTGTGTGTGTGACATTGCGTGAGTATATGTGGGAGTGCATTTCTGTCTGAGTGTGTGTGTGTCTGTGTGTAAGGGTGAGAGTGTGTTAGGGTGTTTGTGAGAGTGCAGGTGTGTGAGTGGGAGTGAGTGAGTGAATGTGTATATGAGTGGGTGACTGTGTGTGTGCATGTTTGTGCCTGACAGTCTGAATATGTGGGTGTTTCTTTGTGTAGGTGTGTGAGTGTGTGTGTGACATTGTGTGAGTGTGTGTGTGAGTGCATGTGAATCTGTGTGTGTTGGTGTGTGAGTAGGTGTGCGAGAGCTTGTGGCAGTGTGTGAGTGTGTGTGTTTGTGACATTCTGTGAATGTGTGTTGGTGTCTCTGTGTGTGTAGATGTGTGAGTGCAGCAGTGTGTGAGTGTGTGAGTGCGAATGAGTCTGTGAGTGTGTGTGGGTGTGAGTGTGTTTCTTTGTGAAATTCTAGTTGTGTGAGTGGGAGTGATTGTGTGAGTGTGTATATAAGTGTGCGATTGTGTGTGAGTGTGTGTGATTGTGTGTTAGTATATGTGTGTGTGTCTATATGTGTGTGTGTCTATGTGTAGGTGCCTAATTGTGTGTGTGCAATTGTGTGTGAGAATGTGGTTGTTTCTGTGTGTAGGTGTGTGAATGTGTGAGTGTGTTTGTGAGAGTGTAGTTGTGTGTGTTTGTGTGTGTGTGAGTGTGTATACGGGTGTGTGATTGTGTCTGAGTTTTTGTGATTGTGTGTGAGAATGTGAGTGAATGTGTCTGTGTGTATGTGTGTGAGTGTGTGAAACAGTGTCTCAGACTTCGTGATTTTGTGTGGGTGTGTGAGAGTGTGTGAGAGCGTTTGAGTGTAGGTGTTTCTCTTTGAGGGCCTTTGTGGTTAATATATGTGTGTGTGTGAGTGTGTGTGTGTAAGTGTGAGTGGGAGTGAGAGTGGGAGTGTGTGTACGAGTGTGTTATTGAGTGTGATTGTGTTTGTGGTTGAGGTTCTGAGCGTCTTTGTGTTCAGGTGTGTGTGTCTGACCGTTTTAGTGTGGGTGTGAGTGCATGTGACTCTGTGAGAGTGTGTGTGTGTAGTTGTGTGAGTGGGAGTGAGTGTGTGAATGTGTATAAGATTGGGTGATTGTGTGTGTGTGTGATTGGGTGTGAGAATGTGTGTGAGTGAGTCTGTGTGTGTAGGTGTGTGATTGTGCCGAAATCTGTGTGATTGGGTGTGTTTGTGAGTGTGTGTGACAGTGTGTGTGAGTGTAGGAGTGTCTGAGTGCCTGTGTGATTTCTGTATGTGAGTGTGTGTGTGTTTGATGATGCGTTTGTTTGTGCGTGTGTAGGTGTGTTAGTGGGAGAGAGTGTGTATACGAGTGTGTGATTGTTTGTGAGTGTTTTTGTCTGTGAGTGGGTGTCAGTGTGTCTGTGTGTGCAGGAGAGAGTGTGTCACTATTTGTGAGTGTGTTTGTGATTGCATGTGAGCCTGTGTTTGTGTGTTGGTTTGTTTGTGTGTGTAGGTGTGCGAGTGTGTTTGACAGTGTTTCAGTGTTAGTGCGTGTGTGTCTGTAAGTGTTTGTGTGAGTAGGTGTGTGAGTGTGTGTGACCGGGTGATTGTGAGAGTGAATGCGTGTGAGTCTGTGTGTCTGTGTGTTTGTGGGTGAGCCTACATGTGTGTAGGTTTGTGACTGTTTATGGCACGGTGTCAATGTGCGAGAGTGCTCATGTGTCTGTGTGTGTGTGTGTGAGTTTTTGAGAGTGTAAGTGTGATTGGGAATGAGTGTGTGAGTGTGTATATGAGTGTGTCATTGTGTTTGTGTGTGTGTGAGTGTGTTTTTGTTTAGGTTGGGTGTGTGACATTGTGTGAGTCTATGTGGGAGTGCATTTCTGTCTGAGTGTGTGTGTGTCTGTGAGTAAGTGTGAGAGTGTGTTAGGGTGTTTGTGAGAGTGCAGGTGTGTGAGTGGGAGTGAGTGAGTGAATATGTATATGAGTGGGTGACTGTGTGTGTGCCTGTGTGTGCCTGACAGTCTGAATATGTGGGTGTTTATGTGTGTAGGTGTGTGTCTGTGTGTGTGACATTGTGTGAGTGTGTGTGTGAGTGCATGTGAATCTGTGTGTGTTGGTGTGTGAGTAGGTGTGCGAGAGCTTGTGGCAGTGTGTGAGTGTGTGTGTTTGAGACATTCTGAGAATGTGTGTTGGTGTCTCTGTGTGTGTAGATGAGTGAGTGCAGCAGTGTGTGAGTGTGTGAGTGCGAATGAGTCTGTGAGTGTGTGTGGGTGTGAGTGTGTTTCTTTGTGAAATTTCAGTTGTGTGAGTGGGAGTGATTGTGTGAGTGTGTATATAAGTGTGCGATTGTGTGTGAGTGTGTGTGATTGTGTGTGAGTATGTGTGTGTGCCTATATGTGTGTGTGTCTATGTGTAGGTGCGTAATTGTGTGTGAGCAAATGTGTGTGAGAATGTGGGTGCTTCTGTGTGTAGGTGTGTGAATGTGTGAGTGTGTTTGTGAGAGTGTAGTTGTGTGAGTGTTTGTGTGTGTGTGAGTGTGTATACGGGTGTGTGATTGTGTCTGAGTTTTTGTGATTGTGTGTGAGAATGTGAGTGAATGTGTCTGTGTGTATGTGTGTGAGTGTGTGAAACAGTGTCTCAGACTTCGTGATTTTGTGTGGGTGTGTGAGAGTGTGTGAGAGCGTTTGAGTGTAGGTGTTTCTTTTTGAGAGCCTTTGTGGTTAATATATGTGTGTGTGTGAGTGTGTGTGTGTAAGTGTGAGTGTGAGTGAGAGTGGGAGTGTGTGTACGAGTGTGTTATTGTGTGTGATTGTGTTTGTGGTTGAGGTTCTGAGCGTCTTTGTGTGCATGTGTGTGTGTCTGACCGTTTTAGTGTGGGTGTGAGTGCATGTGTCTCTGTGAGAGTGTGTGTGTGTAGTTGTGTGAGTGGGAGTGAGTGTGTGAATGTGTATACGATTGGGTGATTGTGTGTGTGTGATTGTGTGTGAGAATGTGTGTGAGTGAGTCTGTGTGTGTAGGTGTGTGATTGTGCCGAAATCTGTGTGATTGCGTGTGTTTGTGAGTGTGTGTGACAGTGTGTGTGAGTGTAGGAGTGTCTGAGTGCCTGTGTGATTTCTGTATGTGAGTGTGTGTGTGTTTGATGATGCGTTTGTTTGTGCGTGTGTAGGTGTGTTAGTGGGAGAGAGTGTGTATACGAGTGTGTGATTGTTTGTGAGTGTTTTTGTCTGTGAGTGGGTGTCAGTGTGTGCAGGAGAGAGTGTGTCACTATTTGTGAGTGTGTTTGTGATTGCATGTGAGCCTGTGTTTGTGTGTTGGTTTGTGTGTGTGTGTAGGTGTGCGAGTGTGTTTGACAGTGTTTCAGTGTTAGTGCGTGTGTGTCTGTAAGTGTTTGTGTGAGTAGGTGTGTGAGTGTGTGTGACCGGGTGATTGTGAGAGTGAATGCGTGTGAGTCTGTGTGTCTGTGTGTTTGTGGGTGTGTCTACATGTGTGTAGGTGTGTGACTGTTTATGGCACTGTGTCAATGTGCGTGAGTGCTCATGTGTCTGTGTGTGTGTGTGAGTTTGTGAGAGTGTAGGTGTGATTGGGAATGAGTGTGTGAGTGTGTATATGAGTGTGTCATTGTGTTTGTGTGTGTGAGTGTGTTTTTGTTTAGGTTGGGTGTGTGACATTGCGTGAGTCTATGTGGGAGTGCATTTCTGTCTGAGTGTGTGTGTGTCTGTGAGTAAGTGTGAGAGTGTGTTAGGGTGTTTGTGAGAGTGCAGGTGTGTGAGTGGGAGTGAGTGAGTGAATGTGTATATGAGTGGGTGACTGTGTGTGTGCCTGTGTGTGCCTGACAGTCTGAATATGTGGGTGTTTCTGTGTGTAGGTGTGTGTCTGTGTGTGTGACATTGTGTGAGTGTGTGTGTGAGTGCATGTGAATCTGTGTGTGTTGGTGTGTGAGTAGGTGTGCGAGAGCTTGTGGCAGTGTGTGAGTGTGTGTGTTTGTGACATTCTGTGAATGTGTGTTGGTGTCTCTGTGTGTGTAGATGTGTGAGTGCAGCAGTGTGTGAGTGTGTGAGTGCGAATGAGTCTGTGAGTGTGTGTGGGTGTGAGTGTGTTTCTTTGTGAAATTCTAGTTGTGTGAGTGGGAGTGATTGTGTGAGTGTGTATATAAGTGTGCGATTGTGTGTGAGTGTGTGTGATTGTGTGTTAGTATATGTGTGTGTGTCTATATGTGTGTGTGTCTATGTGTAGGTGCCTAATTGTGTGTGTGCAATTGTGTGTGAGAATGTGGTTGTTTCTGTGTGTAGGTGTGTGAATGTGTGAGTGTGTTTGTGAGAGTGTAGTTGTGTGTGTTTGTGTGTGTGTGAGTGTGTATACGGGTGTGTGATTGTGTCTGAGTTTTTGTGATTGTGTGTGAGAATGTGAGTGAATGTGTCTGTGTGTATGTGTGTGAGTGTGTGAAACAGTGTCTCAGACTTCGTGATTTTGTGTGGGTGTGTGAGAGTGTGTGAGAGCGTTTGAGTGTAGGTGTTTCTGTTTGAGAGCATTTGTGGTTAATATATGTGTGTGTGTGAGTGTGTGTGTGTAAGTGTGAGTGTGAGTGAGAGTGGGAGTGTGTGTACGAGTGTGTTATTGTGTGTGATTGTGTTTGTGGTTGAGGTTCTGAGCGTCTTTGTGTGCATGTGTGTGTGTCTGACCGTTTCAGTGTGGGTGTGAGTGCATGTGACTCTGTGAGAGTGTGTGTGTGTAGTTGTGTGGGTGGGAGTGAGTGTGTGAATGTGTATACGATTGGGTGATTGTGTGTGTGTGATTGTGTGTGAGAATGTGTGTGAGTGAGTCTGTGTGTGTAGGTGTGTGATTGTGCCGAAATCTGTGTGATTGCGTGTGTTTGTGAGTGTGTGTGACAGTGTGTGTGAGTGTAGGAGTGTCTGAGTGCCTGTGTGATTTCTGTATGTGAGTGTGTGTGTGTTTGATGATGCGTTTGTTTGTGCGTGTGTAGGTGTGTTAGTGGGAGAGAGTGTGTATACGAGTGTGTGATTGTTTGTGAGTGTTTTTGTCTGTGAGTGGGTGTGAGTGTGTCTGTGTGTGCAGGTGAGAGTGTGTCACTATTTGTGAGTGTGTTTGTGATTGCATGTGAGCCTGTGTTTGTGTGTTGGTTTGTTTGTGTGTGTAGGTGTGCGAGTGTGTTTGACAGTGTTTCAGTGTTAGTGCGTGTGTGTCTGTAAGTGTTTGTGTGAGTAGGTGTGTGAGTGTGTGTGACCGGGTGATTGTGAGAGTGAATGCGTGTGAGTCTGTGTGTCTGTGTGTTTGTGGGTGAGCCTACATGTGTGTAGGTTTGTGACTGTTTATGGCACTGTGTCAATGTGCGTGAGTGCTCATGTGACTGTGTGTGTGTGTGTGAGTTTTTGAGAGTGTAAGTGTGATTGCGAATGAGTGTGTGAGTGTGTATATGAGTGTGTCATTGTGTTTGTGTGTGTGTGAGTGTGTTTTTGTTTAGGTTGGGTGTGTGACATTGTGTGAGTCTATGTGGGAGTGCATTTCTGTCTGAGTGTGTGTGTGTCTGTGAGTAAGTGTGAGAGAGTGTTAGGGTGTTTGTGAGAGTGCAGGTGTGTGAGTGGGAGTGAGTGAATGTGTATATGAGTGGGTGACTGTGTGTGTGCATGTGTGTGCCTGACAGTCTGAATATGTGGGTGTTTCTGTGTGTAGGTGTGTGTCTGTGTGTGTGACATTGTGTGAGTGTGTGTGTGAGTGCATGTGAATCTGTGTGTGTTGGTGTGTGAGTAGGTGTGCGAGAGCTTGTGGCAGTGTGTGAGTGTGTGTGTTTGAGACATTCTGAGAAAGTGTGTTGGTGTCTCTGTGTGTGTAGATGAGTGATTGCAGCAGTGTGTGAGTGTGTGAGTGCGAATGAGTCTGTGAGTGTGTGTGGGTGTGAGTGTGTTTCATTGTGAAATTTCAGCTGTGTGAGTGGGAGTGATTGTGTGAGCCTGTATATAAGTGTGCGATTGTGTGTGAGTGTGTGTGATTGTGTGTGAGTATGTGTGTGTGCCTATATGTGTGTGTGTCTATGTGTAGGTGCGTAATTGTGTGTGTGCAATTGTGTGTGAGAATGTGGTTGTTTCTGTGTGTAGGTGTGTGAATGTGTGAGTGTGTTTGTGAGAGTGTAGTTGTGTGAGTGTTTGTGTGTGTGTGAGTGTGTATACGGGTGTGTGATTGTGTCTGAGTTTTTGTGATTGTGTGTGAGAATGTGAGTGAATGTGTCTGTGTGTATGTGTGTGAGTGTGTGAAACAGTGTCTCAGACTTCGTGATTTTGTGTGGGTGTGTGAGAGTGTGTGTGAGCGTTTGAGTGTAGGTGTTTCTTTTTGAGGGCCTTTGTGGTTAATATATGTGTGTGTGTGAGTGTGTGTGTGTAAGTGTGAGTGGGAGTGAGAGTGGGAGTGTGTGTACGATTGTGTTATTGTGTGTGATTGTGTTTGTGGGTTAGTTTCTGATCGTCTTTGTGTGCAGGTGTGTGTTTTTGACCGTTTTAGTGAGGGCGTGAGTGCATGTGACTCTGTGAGTGTGTGTAGTTGTGTGAGTGTGTGTGAGTGTGAGAATGTGTATATGATTTGTGTGATTGTGTGTGAGTGTGTGTGATTGTGTGTGAGGGAGTCTGTGTGTGTAGGTGTGTGATTTTGCCGAAATCTGCGTGATTGCGTGGGTTTGTGAGTGTGTGTGACAGTGTGTGTGAGTGTAGGAGTGTCTGAGTGCCTGTGTGATTTCTGTATGTGAGTGTGTGTGTTTGATGATGCGTTTGTTAGTGTGTGTGTAGGTGTGTTAGTGGGAGAGTGTGTATACGAGTGTGTGATTGTTTGTGAGAGTTTTTGTCTGTGAGTGGGCGTGAGTGTGTCTGTGTGTGCAGGTGTGAGTGTGTCACTATATGTGAGTGTGTTTGTGATTGCATGTGAGCCTGTGTTTGTGTTTTGGTTTGTTTGTGTGTGTAGGTGTGCGAGTGTGTTTGACAGTGTTTCAGTGTTAGTGTGTGTGTCTGTAAGTGTTTGTGTGAGTAGGTGTGTGAGTGTGTGTGACCGGGTGATTGTGTGTGTGAATGCGTGTGAGTCTGTGTGTCTGTGTGTTTGTGGGTGTGTCTACATGTGTGTAGGTGTGTGACTGTTTATGGCACTGTGTCAATGTGCGTGAGTGCTCATGTGTCTGTGTGTGTGTGTGAGTTTGTGAGAGTATAGGTGTGATTGGGAATGAGTGTGTGAGTGTGTATATGAGTGTGTCATTGTGTTTGTGTGTGTGTGAGTGTGTTTTTGTTTAGGTGTGTGTGTGACATTGCGTGAGTATATGTGGGAGTGCATTTCTGTCTGAGTGTGTGTGTGTCTGTGTGTAAGGGTGAGAGTGTGTTAGGGTGTTTGTGAGAGTGCAGGTGTGTGAGTGGGAGTGAGTGAGTGAATGTGTATATGAGTGGGTGACTGTGTGTGTGCATGTTTGTGCCTGACAGTCTGAATATGTGGGTGTTTCTTTGTGTAGGTGTGTGAGTGTGTGTGTGACATTGTGTGAGTGTGTGTGTGAGTGCATGTGAATCTGTGTGTGTTGGTGTGTGAGTAGGTGTGCGAGAGCTTGTGGCAGTGTGTGAGTGTGTGTGTTTGTGACATTCTGTGAATGTGTGTTGGTGTCTCTGTGTGTGTAGATGTGTGAGTGCAGCAGTGTGTGAGTGTGTGAGTGCGAATGAGTCTGTGAGTGTGTGTGGGTGTGAGTGTGTTTCTTTGTGAAATTCTAGTTGTGTGAGTGGGAGTGATTGTGTGAGTGTGTATATAAGTGTGCGATTGTGTGTGAGTGTGTGTGATTGTGTGTTAGTATATGTGTGTGTGTCTATATGTGTGTGTGTCTATGTGTAGGTGCCTAATTGTGTGTGTGCAATTGTGTGTGAGAATGTGGTTGTTTCTGTGTGTAGGTGTGTGAATGTGTGAGTGTGTTTGTGAGAGTGTAGTTGTGTGTGTTTGTGTGTGTGTGAGTGTGTATACGGGTGTGTGATTGTGTCTGAGTTTTTGTGATTGTGTGTGAGAATGTGAGTGAATGTGTCTGTGTGTATGTGTGTGAGTGTGTGAAACAGTGTCTCAGACTTCGTGATTTTGTGTGGGTGTGTGAGAGTGTGTGAGAGCGTTTGAGTGTAGGTGTTTCTCTTTGAGGGCCTTTGTGGTTAATATATGTGTGTGTGTGAGTGTGTGTGTGTAAGTGTGAGTGGGAGTGAGAGTGGGAGTGTGTGTACGAGTGTGTTATTGAGTGTGATTGTGTTTGTGGTTGAGGTTCTGAGCGTCTTTGTGTTCAGGTGTGTGTGTCTGACCGTTTTAGTGTGGGTGTGAGTGCATGTGACTCTGTGAGAGTGTGTGTGTGTAGTTGTGTGAGTGGGAGTGAGTGTGTGAATGTGTATAAGATTGGGTGATTGTGTGTGTGTGTGATTGGGTGTGAGAATGTGTGTGAGTGAGTCTGTGTGTGTAGGTGTGTGATTGTGCCGAAATCTGTGTGATTGGGTGTGTTTGTGAGTGTGTGTGACAGTGTGTGTGAGTGTAGGAGTGTCTGAGTGCCTGTGTGATTTCTGTATGTGAGTGTGTGTGTGTTTGATGATGCGTTTGTTTGTGCGTGTGTAGGTGTGTTAGTGGGAGAGAGTGTGTATACGAGTGTGTGATTGTTTGTGAGTGTTTTTGTCTGTGAGTGGGTGTCAGTGTGTCTGTGTGTGCAGGAGAGAGTGTGTCACTATTTGTGAGTGTGTTTGTGATTGCATGTGAGCCTGTGTTTGTGTGTTGGTTTGTTTGTGTGTGTAGGTGTGCGAGTGTGTTTGACAGTGTTTCAGTGTTAGTGCGTGTGTGTCTGTAAGTGTTTGTGTGAGTAGGTGTGTGAGTGTGTGTGACCGGGTGATTGTGAGAGTGAATGCGTGTGAGTCTGTGTGTCTGTGTGTTTGTGGGTGAGCCTACATGTGTGTAGGTTTGTGACTGTTTATGGCACGGTGTCAATGTGCGAGAGTGCTCATGTGTCTGTGTGTGTGTGTGTGAGTTTTTGAGAGTGTAAGTGTGATTGGGAATGAGTGTGTGAGTGTGTATATGAGTGTGTCATTGTGTTTGTGTGTGTGTGAGTGTGTTTTTGTTTAGGTTGGGTGTGTGACATTGTGTGAGTCTATGTGGGAGTGCATTTCTGTCTGAGTGTGTGTGTGTCTGTGAGTAAGTGTGAGAGTGTGTTAGGGTGTTTGTGAGAGTGCAGGTGTGTGAGTGGGAGTGAGTGAGTGAATATGTATATGAGTGGGTGACTGTGTGTGTGCCTGTGTGTGCCTGACAGTCTGAATATGTGGGTGTTTCTGTGTGTAGGTGTGTGTCTGTGTGTGTGACATTGTGTGAGTGTGTGTGTGAGTGCATGTGAATCTGTGTGTGTTGGTGTGTGAGTAGGTGTGCGAGAGCTTGTGGCAGTGTGTGAGTGTGTGTGTTTGAGACATTCTGAGAATGTGTGTTGGTGTCTCTGTGTGTGTAGATGAGTGAGTGCAGCAGTGTGTGAGTGTGTGAGTGCGAATGAGTCTGTGAGTGTGTGTGGGTGTGAGTGTGTTTCATTGTGAAATTTCAGCTGTGTGAGTGGGAGTGATTGTGTGAGCCTGTATATAAGTGTGCGATTGTGTGTGAGTGTGTGTGATTGTGTGTGAGTATGTGTGTGTGCCTATATGTGTGTGTGTCTATGTGTAGGTGCGTAATTGTGTGTGTGCAATTGTGTGTGAGAATGTGGTTGTTTCTGTGTGTAGGTGTGTGAATGTGTGAGTGTGTTTGTGAGAGTGTAGTTGTGTGAGTGTTTGTGTGTGTGTGAGTGTGTATACGGGTGTGTGATTGTGTCTGAGTTTTTGTGATTGTGTGTGAGAATGTGAGTGAATGTGTCTGTGTGTATGTGTGTGAGTGTGTGAAACAGTGTCTCAGACTTCGTGATTTTGTGTGGGTGTGTGAGAGTGTGTGTGAGCGTTTGAGTGTAGGTGTTTCTTTTTGAGGGCCTTTGTGGTTAATATATGTGTGTGTGTGAGTGTGTGTGTGTAAGTGTGAGTGGGAGTGAGAGTGGGAGTGTGTGTACGATTGTGTTATTGTGTGTGATTGTGTTTGTGGGTTAGTTTCTGATCGTCTTTGTGTGCAGGTGTGTGTTTTTGACCGTTTTAGTGAGGGCGTGAGTGCATGTGACTCTGTGAGTGTGTGTAGTTGTGTGAGTGTGTGTGAGTGTGAGAATGTGTATATGATTTGTGTGATTGTGTGTGAGTGTGTGTGATTGTGTGTGAGGGAGTCTGTGTGTGTAGGTGTGTGATTTTGCCGAAATCTGCGTGATTGCGTGGGTTTGTGAGTGTGTGTGACAGTGTGTGTGAGTGTAGGAGTGTCTGAGTGCCTGTGTGATTTCTGTATGTGAGTGTGTGTGTTTGATGATGCGTTTGTTAGTGTGTGTGTAGGTGTGTTAGTGGGAGAGTGTGTATACGAGTGTGTGATTGTTTGTGAGAGTTTTTGTCTGTGAGTGGGCGTGAGTGTGTCTGTGTGTGCAGGTGTGAGTGTGTCACTATATGTGAGTGTGTTTGTGATTGCATGTGAGCCTGTGTTTGTGTTTTGGTTTGTTTGTGTGTGTAGGTGTGCGAGTGTGTTTGACAGTGTTTCAGTGTTAGTGTGTGTGTCTGTAAGTGTTTGTGTGAGTAGGTGTGTGAGTGTGTGTGACCGGGTGATTGTGTGTGTGAATGCGTGTGAGTCTGTGTGTCTGTGTGTTTGTGGGTGTGTCTACATGTGTGTAGGTGTGTGACTGTTTATGGCACTGTGTCAATGTGCGTGAGTGCTCATGTGTCTGTGTGTGTGTGTGAGTTTGTGAGAGTATAGGTGTGATTGGGAATGAGTGTGTGAGTGTGTATATGAGTGTGTCATTGTGTTTGTGTGTGTGTGAGTGTGTTTTTGTTTAGGTGTGTGTGTGACATTGCGTGAGTATATGTGGGAGTGCATTTCTGTCTGAGTGTGTGTGTGTCTGTGTGTAAGGGTGAGAGTGTGTTAGGGTGTTTGTGAGAGTGCAGGTGTGTGAGTGGGAGTGAGTGAGTGAATGTGTATATGAGTGGGTGACTGTGTGTGTGCATGTTTGTGCCTGACAGTCTGAATATGTGGGTGTTTCTTTGTGTAGGTGTGTGAGTGTGTGTGTGACATTGTGTGAGTGTGTGTGTGAGTGCATGTGAATCTGTGTGTGTTGGTGTGTGAGTAGGTGTGCGAGAGCTTGTGGCAGTGTGTGAGTGTGTGTGTTTGTGACATTCTGTGAATGTGTGTTGGTGTCTCTGTGTGTGTAGATGTGTGAGTGCAGCAGTGTGTGAGTGTGTGAGTGCGAATGAGTCTGTGAGTGTGTGTGGGTGTGAGTGTGTTTCTTTGTGAAATTCTAGTTGTGTGAGTGGGAGTGATTGTGTGAGTGTGTATATAAGTGTGCGATTGTGTGTGAGTGTGTGTGATTGTGTGTTAGTATATGTGTGTGTGTCTATATGTGTGTGTGTCTATGTGTAGGTGCCTAATTGTGTGTGTGCAATTGTGTGTGAGAATGTGGTTGTTTCTGTGTGTAGGTGTGTGAATGTGTGAGTGTGTTTGTGAGAGTGTAGTTGTGTGTGTTTGTGTGTGTGTGAGTGTGTATACGGGTGTGTGATTGTGTCTGAGTTTTTGTGATTGTGTGTGAGAATGTGAGTGAATGTGTCTGTGTGTATGTGTGTGAGTGTGTGAAACAGTGTCTCAGACTTCGTGATTTTGTGTGGGTGTGTGAGAGTGTGTGAGAGCGTTTGAGTGTAGGTGTTTCTCTTTGAGGGCCTTTGTGGTTAATATATGTGTGTGTGTGAGTGTGTGTGTGTAAGTGTGAGTGGGAGTGAGAGTGGGAGTGTGTGTACGAGTGTGTTATTGAGTGTGATTGTGTTTGTGGTTGAGGTTCTGAGCGTCTTTGTGTTCAGGTGTGTGTGTCTGACCGTTTTAGTGTGGGTGTGAGTGCATGTGACTCTGTGAGAGTGTGTGTGTGTAGTTGTGTGAGTGGGAGTGAGTGTGTGAATGTGTATAAGATTGGGTGATTGTGTGTGTGTGTGATTGGGTGTGAGAATGTGTGTGAGTGAGTCTGTGTGTGTAGGTGTGTGATTGTGCCGAAATCTGTGTGATTGGGTGTGTTTGTGAGTGTGTGTGACAGTGTGTGTGAGTGTAGGAGTGTCTGAGTGCCTGTGTGATTTCTGTATGTGAGTGTGTGTGTGTTTGATGATGCGTTTGTTTGTGCGTGTGTAGGTGTGTTAGTGGGAGAGAGTGTGTATACGAGTGTGTGATTGTTTGTGAGTGTTTTTGTCTGTGAGTGGGTGTCAGTGTGTCTGTGTGTGCAGGAGAGAGTGTGTCACTATTTGTGAGTGTGTTTGTGATTGCATGTGAGCCTGTGTTTGTGTGTTGGTTTGTTTGTGTGTGTAGGTGTGCGAGTGTGTTTGACAGTGTTTCAGTGTTAGTGCGTGTGTGTCTGTAAGTGTTTGTGTGAGTAGGTGTGTGAGTGTGTGTGACCGGGTGATTGTGAGAGTGAATGCGTGTGAGTCTGTGTGTCTGTGTGTTTGTGGGTGAGCCTACATGTGTGTAGGTTTGTGACTGTTTATGGCACGGTGTCAATGTGCGAGAGTGCTCATGTGTCTGTGTGTGTGTGTGTGAGTTTTTGAGAGTGTAAGTGTGATTGGGAATGAGTGTGTGAGTGTGTATATGAGTGTGTCATTGTGTTTGTGTGTGTGTGAGTGTGTTTTTGTTTAGGTTGGGTGTGTGACATTGTGTGAGTCTATGTGGGAGTGCATTTCTGTCTGAGTGTGTGTGTGTCTGTGAGTAAGTGTGAGAGTGTGTTAGGGTGTTTGTGAGAGTGCAGGTGTGTGAGTGGGAGTGAGTGAGTGAATATGTATATGAGTGGGTGACTGTGTGTGTGCCTGTGTGTGCCTGACAGTCTGAATATGTGGGTGTTTATGTGTGTAGGTGTGTGTCTGTGTGTGTGACATTGTGTGAGTGTGTGTGTGAGTGCATGTGAATCTGTGTGTGTTGGTGTGTGAGTAGGTGTGCGAGAGCTTGTGGCAGTGTGTGAGTGTGTGTGTTTGAGACATTCTGAGAATGTGTGTTGGTGTCTCTGTGTGTGTAGATGAGTGAGTGCAGCAGTGTGTGAGTGTGTGAGTGCGAATGAGTCTGTGAGTGTGTGTGGGTGTGAGTGTGTTTCTTTGTGAAATTTCAGTTGTGTGAGTGGGAGTGATTGTGTGAGTGTGTATATAAGTGTGCGATTGTGTGTGAGTGTGTGTGATTGTGTGTGAGTATGTGTGTGTGCCTATATGTGTGTGTGTCTATGTGTAGGTGCGTAATTGTGTGTGAGCAAATGTGTGTGAGAATGTGGGTGCTTCTGTGTGTAGGTGTGTGAATGTGTGAGTGTGTTTGTGAGAGTGTAGTTGTGTGAGTGTTTGTGTGTGTGTGAGTGTGTATACGGGTGTGTGATTGTGTCTGAGTTTTTGTGATTGTGTGTGAGAATGTGAGTGAATGTGTCTGTGTGTATGTGTGTGAGTGTGTGAAACAGTGTCTCAGACTTCGTGATTTTGTGTGGGTGTGTGAGAGTGTGTGAGAGCGTTTGAGTGTAGGTGTTTCTTTTTGAGAGCCTTTGTGGTTAATATATGTGTGTGTGTGAGTGTGTGTGTGTAAGTGTGAGTGTGAGTGAGAGTGGGAGTGTGTGTACGAGTGTGTTATTGTGTGTGATTGTGTTTGTGGTTGAGGTTCTGAGCGTCTTTGTGTGCATGTGTGTGTGTCTGACCGTTTTAGTGTGGGTGTGAGTGCATGTGTCTCTGTGAGAGTGTGTGTGTGTAGTTGTGTGAGTGGGAGTGAGTGTGTGAATGTGTATACGATTGGGTGATTGTGTGTGTGTGATTGTGTGTGAGAATGTGTGTGAGTGAGTCTGTGTGTGTAGGTGTGTGATTGTGCCGAAATCTGTGTGATTGCGTGTGTTTGTGAGTGTGTGTGACAGTGTGTGTGAGTGTAGGAGTGTCTGAGTGCCTGTGTGATTTCTGTATGTGAGTGTGTGTGTGTTTGATGATGCGTTTGTTTGTGCGTGTGTAGGTGTGTTAGTGGGAGAGAGTGTGTATACGAGTGTGTGATTGTTTGTGAGTGTTTTTGTCTGTGAGTGGGTGTCAGTGTGTGCAGGAGAGAGTGTGTCACTATTTGTGAGTGTGTTTGTGATTGCATGTGAGCCTGTGTTTGTGTGTTGGTTTGTGTGTGTGTGTAGGTGTGCGAGTGTGTTTGACAGTGTTTCAGTGTTAGTGCGTGTGTGTCTGTAAGTGTTTGTGTGAGTAGGTGTGTGAGTGTGTGTGACCGGGTGATTGTGAGAGTGAATGCGTGTGAGTCTGTGTGTCTGTGTGTTTGTGGGTGTGTCTACATGTGTGTAGGTGTGTGACTGTTTATGGCACTGTGTCAATGTGCGTGAGTGCTCATGTGTCTGTGTGTGTGTGTGAGTTTGTGAGAGTGTAGGTGTGATTGGGAATGAGTGTGTGAGTGTGTATATGAGTGTGTCATTGTGTTTGTGTGTGTGAGTGTGTTTTTGTTTAGGTTGGGTGTGTGACATTGCGTGAGTCTATGTGGGAGTGCATTTCTGTCTGAGTGTGTGTGTGTCTGTGAGTAAGTGTGAGAGTGTGTTAGGGTGTTTGTGAGAGTGCAGGTGTGTGAGTGGGAGTGAGTGAGTGAATGTGTATATGAGTGGGTGACTGTGTGTGTGCATGTGTGTGCCTGACAGTCTGAATATGTGGGTGTTTCTGTGTGTAGGTGTGTGTCTGTGTGTGTGACATTGTGTGAGTGTGTGTGTGAGTGCATGTGAATCTGTGTGTGTTGGTGTGTGAGTAGGTGTGCGAGAGCTTGTGGCAGTGTGTGAGTGTGTGTGTTTGAGACATTCTGAGAATGTGTGTTGGTGTCTCTGTGTGTGTAGATGAGTGAGTGCAGCAGTGTGTGAGTGTGTGAGTGCGAATGAGTCTGTGAGTGTGTGTGGGTGTGAATGTGTTTCTTTGTGAAATTTCAGTTGTGTGAGTGGGAGTGATTGTGTGAGTGTGTATATAAGTGTGCGATTGTGTGTGAGTGTGTGTGATTGTGTGTGAGTATGTGTGTGTGTCTATATGTGTGTGTCTATGTGTAGGTGCGTAATTGTGTGTGAGCAAATGTGTGTGAGAATGTGGGTGCTTCTGTGTGTAGGTGTGTGAATGTGTGAGTGTGTTTGTGAGAGTGTAGTTGTGTGAGTGTTTGTGTGTGTGTGAGTGTGTATACGGGTGTGTGATTGTGTCTGAGTTTTTGTGATTGTGTGTGAGAATGTGAGTGAATGTGTCTGTGTGTATGTGTGTGAGTGTGTGAAACTGTCTCAGACTTCGTGATTTTGTGTGGGTGTGTGAGAGTGTGTGTGAGCGTTTGAGTGTAGGTGTTTCTTTTTGAGGGCCTTTGTGGTTAATATATGTGTGTGTGTGAGTGTGTGTGTGTAAGTGTGAGTGGGAGTGAGAGTGGGAGTGTGTGTACGATTGTGTTATTGTGTGTGATTGTGTTTGTGGGTTAGTTTCTGATCGTCTTTGTGTGCAGGTGTGTGTTTTTGACCGTTTTAGTGAGGGCGTGAGTGCATGTGACTCTGTGAGTGTGTGTAGTTGTGTGAGTGTGTGTGAGTGTGAGAATGTGTATATGATTTGTGTGATTGTGTGTGAGTGTGTGTGATTGTGTGTGAGGGAGTCTGTGTGTGTAGGTGTGTGATTTTGCCGAAATCTGCGTGATTGCGTGGGTTTGTGAGTGTGTGTGACAGTGTGTGTGAGTGTAGGAGTGTCTGAGTGCCTGTGTGATTTCTGTATGTGAGTGTGTGTGTTTGATGATGCGTTTGTTAGTGTGTGTGTAGGTGTGTTAGTGGGAGAGTGTGTATACGAGTGTGTGATTGTGTGTGAGTGTTTTTGTCTGTGAGTGGGCGTGAGTGTGTCTGTGTGTGCAGGTGTGAGTGTGTCACTATATGTGAGTGTGTTTGTGATTGCATGTGAGCCTGTGTTTGTGTTTTGGTTTGTTTGTGTGTGTAGGTGTGCGAGTGTGTTTGACAGTGTTTCAGTGTTAGTGTGTGTGTCTGTAAGTGTTTGTGTGAGTAGGTGTGTGAGTGTGTGTGACCGGGTGATTGTGTGTGTGAATGCGTGTGAGTCTGTGTGTCTGTGTGTTTGTGGGTGTGTCTACATGTGTGTAGGTGTGTGACTGTTTATGGCACTGTGTCAATGTGCGTGAGTGCTCATGTGTCTGTGTGTGTGTGTGTGAGTTTGTGAGAGTATAGGTGTGATTGGGAATGAGTGTGTGAGTGTGTATATGAGTGTGTCATTGTGTTTGTGTGTGTGTGAGTGTGTTTTTGTTTAGGTGTGTGTGTGACATTGCGTGAGTATATGTGGGAGTGCATTTCTGTCTGAGTGTGTGTGTGTCTGTGTGTAAGGGTGAGAGTGTGTTAGGGTGTTTGTGAGAGTGCAGGTGTGTGAGTGGGAGTGAGTGAGTGAATGTGTATATGAGTGGGTGACTGTGTGTGTGCATGTTTGTGCCTGACAGTCTGAATATGTGGGTGTTTCTTTGTGTAGGTGTGTGAGTGTGTGTGTGACATTGTGTGAGTGTGTGTGTGAGTGCATGTGAATCTGTGTGTGTTGGTGTGTGAGTAGGTGTGCGAGAGCTTGTGGCAGTGTGTGAGTGTGTGTGTTTGTGACATTCTGTGAATGTGTGTTGGTGTCTCTGTGTGTGTAGATGTGTGAGTGCAGCAGTGTGTGAGTGTGTGAGTGCGAATGAGTCTGTGAGTGTGTGTGGGTGTGAGTGTGTTTCTTTGTGAAATTCTAGTTGTGTGAGTGGGAGTGATTATGTGAGTGTGTATATAAGTGTGCGATTGTGTGTGAGTGTGTGTGATTGTGTGTTAGTATATGTGTGTGTGTCTATATGTGTGTGTGTCTATGTGTAGGTGCCTAATTGTGTGTGTGCAATTGTGTGTGAGAATGTGGTTGTTTCTGTGTGTAGGTGTGTGAATGTGTGAGTGTGTTTGTGAGAGTGTAGTTGTGTGTGTTTGTGTGTGTGTGAGTGTGTATACGGGTGTGTGATTGTGTCTGAGTTTTTGTGATTGTGTGTGAGAATGTGAGTGAATGTGTCTGTGTGTATGTGTGTGAGTGTGTGAAACAGTGTCTCAGACTTCGTGATTTTGTGTGGGTGTGTGAGAGTGTGTGAGAGCGTTTGAGTGTAGGTGTTTCTTTTTGAGGGCCTTTGTGGTTAATATATGTGTGTGTGTGAGTGTGTGTGTGTAAGTGTGAGTGGGAGTGAGAGTGGGAGTGTGTGTACGAGTGTGTTATTGTGTGTGATTGTGTTTGTGGTTGAGTTTCTGAGCGTCTGTGTGCAGGTGTGTGTGTCTGACGGTTTTAGTGTTGGTGTGAGTGCATGTGACTCTGTGAGAGTGTGTGTGTGTAGTTGTGTGAGTGGGAGTGAGTGTGTGAATGTGTATACGATTGGGTAATTGTGTGTGTGTGTGATTGTGTGTGAGAATGTGTGTGAGTGAGTCTGTGTGTGTAGGTGTGTGATTGAGCCGAAATCTGCGTGATTGCGTGTTTTTGTGAGTGTGTGTGACAGTGTGTGTGAGTGTAGGAGTGTCTGAGTGCCTGTGTGAATTCTGTATGTGTGTGTGTGTTTGATGATGCGTTTGTTTGTGTGTGTGTAGGTGTGTTAGTGGTAGTGAGTGTGTATACGAGTGTGTGATTGTGTGTGAGTGTTTTTGTATGTGAGTGGGTGTGAGTGTGTCTGTGAGTGCAGGTGAGAGTGTGTGACTATTTGTGAGTGTGTTTGTGTTTGCATGTGAGCCTGTGTTTGTGTGTTGGTTTGTGTGTGTAGGTGTGCGAGTGTGTTTGACAGTGTTTCAGTGTTAGTGTGTGTGTGTCTGTAAGTGTCTGTGTGAGTAGGTGTGTGAGAGTGTGTGACCGGGTGATTGTGTGTGTGAATGCGTGTGAGTCTGTGTGTCTGTGTGTTTGTGGGTGTGTCTACATGTGTGTAGGTGTGTGACTGCTTATGGCACTGTGTCAATGTGCGTGAGTGCTCATGTGTCTGTGTGTGTGTGTGAGTTTGTGAGAGTGTAGGTGTGATTGGGAATGAGTGTGTGAGTGTGTATATGAGTGTGTCATTGTGTTTGTGTGTGTGTGAGTGTGTTTTTGTTTAGGTTGGGTGTGTGACATTGCGTGAGTCTATGTGGGAGTGCATTTCTGTCTGAGTGTGTGTGTGTCTGTGAGTAAGTGTGAGAGTGTGTTAGGGTGTTTGTGAGAGTGCAGGTGTGTGAGTGGGAGTGAGTGAGTGAATGTGTATATGAGTGGGTGACTGTGTGTGTGCATGTGTGTGCCTGACAGTCTGAATATGTGGGTGTTTCTGTGTGTAGGTGTGTGTCTGTGTGTGTGACATTGTGTGAGTGTGTGTGTGAGTGCATGTGAATCTGTGTGTGTTGGTGTGTGAGTAGGTGTGCGAGAGCTTGTGGCAGTGTGTGAGTGTGTGTGTTTGAGACATTCTGAGAATGTGTGTTGGTGTCTCTGTGTGTGTAGATGAGTGAGTGCAGCAGTGTGTGAGTGTGTGAGTGCGAATGAGTCTGTGAGTGTGTGTGGGTGTGAGTGTGTTTCTTTGTGAAATTACAGTTGTGTGAGTGGGAGTGATTGTGTGAGTGTGTATATAAGTTTGCGATTGTGTGTGAGTGTGTGTGATTGTGTGTGAGTATGTGTGTGTGTCTATATGTGTGTGTGTCTATGTGTAGGTGCGTAATTGTGTGTGAGCAAATGTGTGTGAGAATGTGGGTGCTTCTGTGTGTAGGTGTGTGAATGTGTGAGTGTGTTTGTGAGAGTGTAGTTGTGTGAGTGTGTGTGTGTGAGTGTGTATACGGGTGTGTGATTGTGTCTGAGTTTTTGTGATTGTGTGTGAGAATGTGAGTGAATGTGTCTGTGTGTATGTGTGTGAGTGTGTGAAACTGTCTCAGACTTCGTGATTTTGTGTGGGTGTGTGAGAGTGTGTGTGAGCGTTTGAGTGTAGGTGTTTCTTTTTGAGGGCCTTTGTGGTTAATATATGTGTGTGTGTGAGTGTGTGTGTGTAAGTGTGAGTGGGAGTGAGAGTGGGAGTGTGTGTACGATTGTGTTATTGTGTGTGATTGTGTTTGTGGGTTAGTTTCTGATCGTCTTTGTGTGCAGGTGTGTGTTTTTGACCGTTTTAGTGAGGGCGTGAGTGCATGTGACTCTGTGAGTGTGTGTAGTTGTGTGAGTGTGTGTGAGTGTGAGAATGTGTATATGATTTGTGTGATTGTGTGTGAGTGTGTGTGATTGTGTGTGAGGGAGTCTGTGTGTGTAGGTGTGTGATTTTGCCGAAATCTGCGTGATTGCGTGGGTTTGTGAGTGTGTGTGACAGTGTGTGTGAGTGTAGGAGTGTCTGAGTGCCTGTGTGATTTCTGTATGTGAGTGTGTGTGTTTGATGATGCGTTTGTTAGTGTGTGTGTAGGTGTGTTAGTGGGAGAGTGTGTATACGAGTGTGTGATTGTGTGTGAGTGTTTTTGTCTGTGAGTGGGCGTGAGTGTGTCTGTGTGTGCAGGTGTGAGTGTGTCACTATATGTGAGTGTGTTTGTGATTGCATGTGAGCCTGTGTTTGTGTTTTGGTTTGTTTGTGTGTGTAGGTGTGCGAGTGTGTTTGACAGTGTTTCAGTGTTAGTGTGTGTGTGTCTGTAAGTGTTTGTGTGAGTAGGTGTGTGAGTGTGTGTGACCGGGTGATTGTGTGTGTGAATGCGTGTGAGTCTGTGTGTCTGTGTGTTTGTGGGTGTGTCTACATGTGTGTAGGTGTGTGACTGTTTATGGCACTGTGTCAATGTGCGTGAGTGCTCATGTGTCTGTGTGTGTGTGTGTGAGTTTGTGAGAGTATAGGTGTGATTGGGAATGAGTGTGTGAGTGTGTATATGAGTGTGTCATTGTGTTTGTGTGTGTGTGAGTGTGTTTTTGCTTAGGTTGGGTGTGTGACATTGCGTGAGTCTATGTGGGAGTGCATTTCTGTCTGAGTGTGTGTGTGTCTGTGTGTAAGTGTGAGAGTGTGTTAGGGTGTTTGTGAGAGTGCAGGTGTGTGAGTGGGAGTGAGTGAGTGAATGTGTATATGAGTGGGTGACTGTGTGTGTGCATGTGTGTGCCTGACAGTCTGAATATGTGGGTGTTTCTTTGTGTAGGTGTGTGAGTGTGTGTGTGACATTGTGTGAGTGTGTGTGTGAGTGCATGTGAATCTGTGTGTGTTGGTGTGTGAGTAGGTGTGCGAGAGCTTGTGGCAGTGTGTGAGTGTGTGTGTTTGTGACATTCTGTGAATGTGTGTTGGTGTCTCTGTGTGTGTAGATGTGTGAGTGCAGCAGTGTGTGAGTGTGTGAGTGCGAATGAGTCTGTGAGTGTGTGTGGGTGTGAGTGTGTTTCTTTGTGAAATTCTAGTTGTGTGAGTGGGAGTGATTGTGTGAGTGTGTATATAAGTGTGCGATTGTGTGTGAGTGTGTGTGATTGTGTGTTAGTATATGTGTGTGTGTCTATATGTGTGTGTGTCTATGTGTAGGTGCCTAATTGTGTGTGTGCAATTGTGTGTGAGAATGTGGTTGTTTCTGTGTGTAGGTGTGTGAATGTGTGAGTGTGTTTGTGAGAGTGTAGTTGTGTGTGTTTGTGTGTGTGTGAGTGTGTATACGGGTGTGTGATTGTGTCTGAGTTTTTGTGATTGTGTGTGAGAATGTGAGTGAATGTGTCTGTGTGTATGTGTGTGAGTGTGTGAAACAGTGTCTCAGACTTCGTGATTTTGTGTGGGTGTGTGAGAGTGTGTGAGAGCGTTTGAGTGTAGGTGTTTCTCTTTGAGGGCCTTTGTGGTTAATATATGTGTGTGTGTGAGTGTGTGTGTGTAAGTGTGAGTGGGAGTGAGAGTGGGAGTGTGTGTACGAGTGTGTTATTGAGTGTGATTGTGTTTGTGGTTGAGGTTCTGAGCGTCTTTGTGTTCAGGTGTGTGTGTCTGACCGTTTTAGTGTGGGTGTGAGTGCATGTGACTCTGTGAGAGTGTGTGTGTGTAGTTGTGTGAGTGGGAGTGAGTGTGTGAATGTGTATAAGATTGGGTGATTGTGTGTGTGTGTGATTGGGTGTGAGAATGTGTGTGAGTGAGTCTGTGTGTGTAGGTGTGTGATTGTGCCGAAATCTGTGTGATTGGGTGTGTTTGTGAGTGTGTGTGACAGTGTGTGTGAGTGTAGGAGTGTCTGAGTGCCTGTGTGATTTCTGTATGTGAGTGTGTGTGTGTTTGATGATGCGTTTGTTTGTGCGTGTGTAGGTGTGTTAGTGGGAGAGAGTGTGTATACGAGTGTGTGATTGTTTGTGAGTGTTTTTGTCTGTGAGTGGGTGTCAGTGTGTCTGTGTGTGCAGGAGAGAGTGTGTCACTATTTGTGAGTGTGTTTGTGATTGCATGTGAGCCTGTGTTTGTGTGTTGGTTTGTTTGTGTGTGTAGGTGTGCGAGTGTGTTTGACAGTGTTTCAGTGTTAGTGCGTGTGTGTCTGTAAGTGTTTGTGTGAGTAGGTGTGTGAGTGTGTGTGACCGGGTGATTGTGAGAGTGAATGCGTGTGAGTCTGTGTGTCTGTGTGTTTGTGGGTGAGCCTACATGTGTGTAGGTTTGTGACTGTTTATGGCACGGTGTCAATGTGCGAGAGTGCTCATGTGTCTGTGTGTGTGTGTGTGAGTTTTTGAGAGTGTAAGTGTGATTGGGAATGAGTGTGTGAGTGTGTATATGAGTGTGTCATTGTGTTTGTGTGTGTGTGAGTGTGTTTTTGTTTAGGTTGGGTGTGTGACATTGTGTGAGTCTATGTGGGAGTGCATTTCTGTCTGAGTGTGTGTGTGTCTGTGAGTAAGTGTGAGAGTGTGTTAGGGTGTTTGTGAGAGTGCAGGTGTGTGAGTGGGAGTGAGTGAGTGAATATGTATATGAGTGGGTGACTGTGTGTGTGCCTGTGTGTGCCTGACAGTCTGAATATGTGGGTGTTTCTGTGTGTAGGTGTGTGTCTGTGTGTGTGACATTGTGTGAGTGTGTGTGAGTGCATGTGAATCTGTGTGTGTTGGTGTGTGAGTAGGTGTGCGAGAGCTTGTGGCAGTGTGTGAGTGTGTGTGTTTGAGACATTCTGAGAATGTGTGTTGGTGTCTCTGTGTGTGTAGATGAGTGAGTGCAGCAGTGTGTGAGTGTGTGAGTGCGAATGAGTCTGTGAGTGTGTGTGGGTGTGAGTGTGTTTCTTTGTGAAATTTCAGTTGTGTGAGTGGGAGTGATTGTGTGAGTGTGTATATAAGTGTGCGATTGTGTGTGAGTGTGTGTGATTGTGTGTGAGTATGTGTGTGTGCCTATATGTGTGTGTGTCTATGTGTAGGTGCGTAATTGTGTGTGAGCAAATGTGTGTGAGAATGTGGGTGCTTCTGTGTGTAGGTGTGTGAATGTGTGAGTGTGTTTGTGAGAGTGTAGTTGTGTGAGTGTTTGTGTGTGTGTGAGTGTGTATACGGGTGTGTGATTGTGTCTGAGTTTTTGTGATTGTGTGTGAGAATGTGAGTGAATGTGTCTGTGTGTATGTGTGTGAGTGTGTGAAACAGTGTCTCAGACTTCGTGATTTTGTGTGGGTGTGTGAGAGTGTGTGAGAGCGTTTGAGTGTAGGTGTTTCTTTTTGAGAGCCTTTGTGGTTAATATATGTGTGTGTGTGAGTGTGTGTGTGTAAGTGTGAGTGTGAGTGAGAGTGGGAGTGTGTGTACGAGTGTGTTATTGTGTGTGATTGTGTTTGTGGTTGAGGTTCTGAGCGTCTTTGTGTGCATGTGTGTGTGTCTGACCGTTTTAGTGTGGGTGTGAGTGCATGTGTCTCTGTGAGAGTGTGTGTGTGTAGTTGTGTGAGTGGGAGTGAGTGTGTGAATGTGTATACGATTGGGTGATTGTGTGTGTGTGATTGTGTGTGAGAATGTGTGTGAGTGAGTCTGTGTGTGTAGGTGTGTGATTGTGCCGAAATCTGTGTGATTGCGTGTGTTTGTGAGTGTGTGTGACAGTGTGTGTGAGTGTAGGAGTGTCTGAGTGCCTGTGTGATTTCTGTATGTGAGTGTGTGTGTGTTTGATGATGCGTTTGTTTGTGCGTGTGTAGGTGTGTTAGTGGGAGAGAGTGTGTATACGAGTGTGTGATTGTTTGTGAGTGTGTTTGTCTGTGACTGGGTGTCAGTGTGTGCAGGAGAGTGTGTCACTATTTGTGAGTGTGTTTGTGATTGCATGTGAGCCTGTGTTTGTGTGTTGGTTTGTGTGTGTGTGTAGGTGTGCGAGTGTGTTTGACAGTGTTTCAGTGTTAGTGCGTGTGTGTCTGTAAGTGTTTGTGTGAGTAGGTGTGTGAGTGTGTGTGACCGGGTGATTGTGAGAGTGAATGCGTGTGAGTCTGTGTGTCTGTGTGTTTGTGGGTGTGTCTACATGTGTGTAGGTGTGTGACTGTTTATGGCACTGTGTCAATGTGCGTGAGTGCTCATGTGTCTGTGTGTGTGTGTGAGTTTGTGAGAGTGTAGGTGTGATTGGGAATGAGTGTGTGAGTGTGTATATGAGTGTGTCATTGTGTTTGTGTGTGTGAGTGTGTTTTTGTTTAGGTTGGGTGTGTGACATTGCGTGAGTCTATGTGGGAGTGCATTTCTGTCTGAGTGTGTGTGTGTCTGTGAGTAAGTGTGAGAGTGTGTTAGGGTGTTTGTGAGAGTGCAGGTGTGTGAGTGGGAGTGAGTGAGTGAATGTGTATATGAGTGGGTGACTGTGTGTGTGCATGTGTGTGCCTGACAGTCTGAATATGTGGGTGTTTCTGTGTGTAGGTGTGTGTCTGTGTGTGTGACATTGTGTGAGTGTGTGTGTGAGTGCATGTGAATCTGTGTGTGTTGGTGTGTGAGTAGGTGTGCGAGAGCTTGTGGCAGTGTGTGAGTGTGTGTGTTTGAGACATTCTGAGAATGTGTGTTGGTGTCTCTGTGTGTGTAGATGAGTGAGTGCAGCAGTGTGTGAGTGTGTGAGTGCGAATGAGTCTGTGAGTGTGTGTGGGTGTGAATGTGTTTCTTTGTGAAATTTCAGTTGTGTGAGTGGGAGTGATTGTGTGAGTGTGTATATAAGTGTGCGATTGTGTGTGAGTGTGTGTGATTGTGTGTGAGTATGTGTGTGTGTCTATATGTGTGTGTGTCTATGTGTAGGTGCGTAATTGTGTGTGAGCAAATGTGTGTGAGAATGTGGGTGCTTCTGTGTGTAGGTGTGTGAATGTGTGAGTGTGTTTGTGAGAGTGTAGTTGTGTGAGTGTTTGTGTGTGTGTGAGTGTGTATACGGGTGTGTGATTGTGTCTGAGTTTTTGTGATTGTGTGTGAGAATGTGAGTGAATGTGTCTGTGTGTATGTGTGTGAGTGTGTGAAACAGTGTCTCAGACTTCGTGATTTTGTGTGGGTGTGTGAGAGTGTGTGAGAGCGTTTGAGTGTAGGTGTTTCTCTTTGAGGGCCTTTGTGGTTAATATATGTGTGTGTGTGAGTGTGTGTGTGTAAGTGTGAGTGGGAGTGAGAGTGGGAGTGTGTGTACGAGTGTGTTATTGAGTGTGATTGTGTTTGTGGTTGAGGTTCTGAGCGTCTTTGTGTTCAGGTGTGTGTGTCTGACAGTTTTAGTGTGGGTGTGAGTGCATGTGACTCTGTGAGAGTGTGTGTGTGTAGTTGTGTGAGTGGGAGTGAGTGTGTGAATGTGTATAAGATTGGGTGA
Organism: Manis pentadactyla; assembly: GCF_030020395.1. Taxonomy (NCBI): domain Eukaryota; kingdom Metazoa; phylum Chordata; class Mammalia; order Pholidota; family Manidae; genus Manis; species Manis pentadactyla. The sequence goes on from NC_080024.1 coordinate 84,748,790, forward strand.
TTGTGTGTGTGTGTGATTGGGTGTGAGAATGTGTGTGAGTGAGTCTGTGTGTGTAGGTGTGTGATTGTGCCGAAATCTGTGTGATTGGGTGTGTTTGTGAGTGTGTGTGACAGTGTGTGTGAGTGTAGGAGTGTCTGAGTGCCTGTGTGATTTCTGTATGTGAGTGTGTGTGTGTTTGATGATGCGTTTGTTTGTGCGTGTGTAGGTGTGTTAGTGGGAGAGAGTGTGTATACGAGTGTGTGATTGTTTGTGAGTGTTTTTGTCTGTGAGTGGGTGTCAGTGTGTCTGTGTGTGCAGGAGAGAGTGTGTCACTATTTGTGAGTGTGTTTGTGATTGCATGTGAGCCTGTGTTTGTGTGTTGGTTTGTTTGTGTGTGTAGGTGTGCGAGTGTGTTTGACAGTGTTTCAGTGTTATTGCGTGTGTGTCTGTAAGTGTGTGTGTGAGTAGGTGTGTGAGTGTGTGTGACCGGGTGATTGTGAGAGTGAATGCGTGTGAGTCTGTGTGTCTGTGTGTTTGTGGGTGAGCCTACATGTGTGTAGGTTTGTGACTGTTTATGGCACGGTGTCAATGTGCGAGAGTGCTCATGTGTCTGTGTGTGTGTGTGTGAGTTTTTGAGAGTGTAAGTGTGATTGGGAATGAGTGTGTGAGTGTGTATATGAGTGTGTCATTGTGTTTGTGTGTGTGTGAGTGTGTTTTTGTTTAGGTGTGTGTGTGATATTGTGTGAGTCTATGTGGGAGTGCATTTCTGTCTGAGTGTGTGTGTGTCTGTGTGTAAGTGTGAGAGTGTGTTAGGGTGTTTGTGAGAGTGCAGGTGTGTGAGTGGGAGTGAGTGAGTGAATGTGTATATGAGTGGGTGACTGTGTGTGTGTGCATGTGTGTGCCTGACAGACGGAATATGTGGGTGTTTCTTTGTGTAGGTGTGTGAGTGTGCGTGTGACATTGTGTGAGTGTGTGTGTGAGTGCATGTGAATCTGTGTGTGTTGGTGTGTGAGTAGGTGTGCGAGAGCTTGTGGCAGTGTGTGAGTGTGTGTGTTTGAGACATTCTGAGAAAGTGTGTTGGTGTCTCTGTGTGTGTAGATGAGTGATTGCAGCAGTGTGTGAGTGTGTGAGAGCGAATGAGTCTGTGAGTGTGTGGGTGTGAGTGTGTTTCTTTGTGAAATTCTAGTTGTGTGAGTGGGAGTGATTGTGTGAGTGTGTATATAAGTGTGCGATTGTGTGTGAGTGTGTGATTGTGTGTTAGTATATGTGTGTGTGTCTAAATGTGTGTGTGTCTATGTGTAGGTGCGTAATTGTGTGTGTGCAATTGTGTGTGAGAATGTGGTTGTTTCTGTGTGTAGGTGTGTGAATGTGTGAGTGTGTTTGTGAGAGTGTAGTTGTGTGAGTGTTTGTGTGTGTGTTAGTGAGTATACGGGTGTGTGATTGTGTCTGAGGTTTTGTGATTGTGTGTGAGAATGTGAGTGAATGTGTCTGTGTGTATGTGTGTGAGTGTGTGAAACAGTGTCTCAGACTTCGTGATTTTGTGTGGGTGTGTGAGAGTGTGTGTGAGCGTTTGAGTGTAGGTGTTTCTTTTTGAGGGCCTTTGTGGTTAATATATGTGTGTGTGTGAGTGTGTGTGTGTAAGTGTGAGTGGGAGTGAGAGTGGGAGTGTGTGTACGAGTGTGTTATTGTGGGTGATTGTGTTTGTGGTTGAGTTTCTGAGCGTCTGTGTGCAGGTGTGTGTGTCTGACAGTTTTAGTGTTGGTGTGAGTGCATGTGACTCTGTGAGAGTGTGTGTGTGTAGTTGTGTGAGTGGGAGTGAGTGTGTGAATGTGTATACGATTGGGTGATTGTGTGTGTGTGTGATTGTGTGTGAGAATGTGTGTGAGTGAGTCTGTGTGTGTAGGTGTGTGATTGTGCCGAAATCTGTGTGATTGCGTGTGTTTGTGAGTGTGTGTGACAGTGTGTGTGAGTGTAGGAGTTTCTGAGTGCCTGTGTGAATGCTGTATGTGTGTGTGTTTGATGATGCGTTTGTTTGTGTGTGTGTAGGTGTGTTAGTGGGAGAGTGTGTATACGAGTGTGTGATTGTTTGTGAGAGTTTTTGTCTGTGAGTGGGCGTGAGTGTGTCTGTGTGTGCAGGTGTGAGTGTGTCACTATATGTGAGTGTGTTTGTGATTGCATGTGAGCCTGTGTTTGTGTTTTGGTTTGTTTGTGTGTGTAGGTGTGCGAGTGTGTTTGACAGTGTTTCAGTGTTAGTGTGTGTGTCTGTAAGTGTTTGTGTGAGTAGGTGTGTGAGTGTGTGTGACCGGGTGATTGTGTGTGTGAATGCGTGTGAGTCTGTGTGTCTGTGTGTTTGTGGGTGTGTCTACATGTGTGTAGGTGTGTGACTGTTTATGGCACTGTGTCAATGTGCGTGAGTGCTCATGTGTCTGTGTGTGTGTGTGAGTTTGTGAGAGTATAGGTGTGATTGGGAATGAGTGTGTGAGTGTGTATATGAGTGTGTCATTGTGTTTGTGTGTGTGTGAGTGTGTTTTTGTTTAGGTGTGTGTGTGACATTGCGTGAGTATATGTGGGAGTGCATTTCTGTCTGAGTGTGTGTGTGTCTGTGTGTAAGGGTGAGAGTGTGTTAGGGTGTTTGTGAGAGTGCAGGTGTGTGAGTGGGAGTGAGTGAGTGAATGTGTATATGAGTGGGTGACTGTGTGTGTGCATGTTTGTGCCTGACAGTCTGAATATGTGGGTGTTTCTTTGTGTAGGTGTGTGAGTGTGTGTGTGACATTGTGTGAGTGTGTGTGTGAGTGCATGTGAATCTGTGTGTGTTGGTGTGTGAGTAGGTGTGCGAGAGCTTGTGGCAGTGTGTGAGTGTGTGTGTTTGTGACATTCTGTGAATGTGTGTTGGTGTCTCTGTGTGTAGATGTGTGAGTGCAGCAGTGTGTGAGTGTGTGAGTGCGAATGAGTCTGTGAGTGTGTGTGGGTGTGAGTGTGTTTCTTTGTGAAATTCTAGTTGTGTGAGTGGGAGTGATTGTGTGAGTGTGTATATAAGTGTGCGATTGTGTGTGAGTGTGTGTGATTGTGTGTTAGTATATGTGTGTGTGTCTATATGTGTGTGTGTCTATGTGTAGGTGCCTAATTGTGTGTGTGCAATTGTGTGTGAGAATGTGGTTGTTTCTGTGTGTAGGTGTGTGAATGTGTGAGTGTGTTTGTGAGAGTGTAGTTGTGTGTGTTTGTGTGTGTGTGAGTGTGTATACGGGTGTGTGATTGTGTCTGAGTTTTTGTGATTGTGTGTGAGAATGTGAGTGAATGTGTCTGTGTGTATGTGTGTGAGTGTGTGAAACAGTGTCTCAGACTTCGTGATTTTGTGTGGGTGTGTGAGAGTGTGTGAGAGCGTTTGAGTGTAGGTGTTTCTCTTTGAGGGCCTTTGTGGTTAATATATGTGTGTGTGTGAGTGTGTGTGTGTAAGTGTGAGTGGGAGTGAGAGTGGGAGTGTGTGTACGAGTGTGTTATTGAGTGTGATTGTGTTTGTGGTTGAGGTTCTGAGCGTCTTTGTGTTCAGGTGTGTGTGTCTGACAGTTTTAGTGTGGGTGTGAGTGCATGTGACTCTGTGAGAGTGTGTGTGTGTAGTTGTGTGAGTGGGAGTGAGTGTGTGAATGTGTATAAGATTGGGTGATTGTGTGTGTGTGTGATTGGGTGTGAGAATGTGTGTGAGTGAGTCTGTGTGTGTAGGTGTGTGATTGTGCCGAAATCTGTGTGATTGGGTGTGTTTGTGAGTGTGTGTGACAGTGTGTGTGAGTGTAGGAGTGTCTGAGTGCCTGTGTGATTTCTGTATGTGAGTGTGTGTGTGTTTGATGATGCGTTTGTTTGTGCGTGTGTAGGTGTGTTAGTGGGAGAGAGTGTGTATACGAGTGTGTGATTGTTTGTGAGTGTTTTTGTCTGTGAGTGGGTGTCAGTGTGTCTGTGTGTGCAGGAGAGAGTGTGTCACTATTTGTGAGTGTGTTTGTGATTGCATGTGAGCCTGTGTTTGTGTGTTGGTTTGTTTGTGTGTGTAGGTGTGCGAGTGTGTTTGACAGTGTTTCAGTGTTATTGCGTGTGTGTCTGTAAGTGTGTGTGTGAGTAGGTGTGTGAGTGTGTGTGACCGGGTGATTGTGAGAGTGAATGCGTGTGAGTCTGTGTGTCTGTGTGTTTGTGGGTGAGCCTACATGTGTGTAGGTTTGTGACTGTTTATGGCACGGTGTCAATGTGCGAGAGTGCTCATGTGTCTGTGTGTGTGTGTGTGAGTTTTTGAGAGTGTAAGTGTGATTGGGAATGAGTGTGTGAGTGTGTATATGAGTGTGTCATTGTGTTTGTGTGTGTGTGAGTGTGTTTTTGTTTAGGTTGGGTGTGTGACATTGTGTGAGTCTATGTGGGAGTGCATTTCTGTCTGAGTGTGTGTGTGTCTGTGAGTAAGTGTGAGAGTGTGTTAGGGTGTTTGTGAGAGTGCAGGTGTGTGAGTGGGAGTGAGTGAGTGAATATGTATATGAGTGGGTGACTGTGTGTGTGCCTGTGTGTGCCTGACAGTCTGAATATGTGGGTGTTTCTGTGTGTAGGTGTGTGTCTGTGTGTGTGACATTGTGTGAGTGTGTGTGTGAGTGCATGTGAATCTGTGTGTGTTGGTGTGTGAGTAGGTGTGCGAGAGCTTGTGGCAGTGTGTGAGTGTGTGTGTTTGAGACATTCTGAGAATGTGTGTTGGTGTCTCTGTGTGTGTAGATGAGTGAGTGCAGCAGTGTGTGAGTGTGTGAGTGCGAATGAGTCTGTGAGTGTGTGTGGGTGTGAGTGTGTTTCTTTGTGAAATTTCAGTTGTGTGAGTGGGAGTGATTGTGTGAGTGTGTATATAAGTGTGCGATTGTGTGTGAGTGTGTGTGATTGTGTGTGAGTATGTGTGTGTGTCTATATGTGTGTGTGTCTATGTGTAGGTGCGTAATTGTGTGTGAGCAAATGTGTGTGAGAATGTGGGTGCTTCTGTGTGTAGGTGTGTGAATGTGTGAGTGTGTTTGTGAGAGTGTAGTTGTGTGAGTGTTTGTGTGTGTGTGAGTGTGTATACGGGTGTGTGATTGTGTCTGAGTTTTTGTGATTGTGTGTGAGAATGTGAGTGAATGTGTCTGTGTGTATGTGTGTGAGTGTGTGAAACAGTGTCTCAGACTTCGTGATTTTGTGTGGGTGTGTGAGAGTGTGTGAGAGCGTTTGAGTGTAGGTGTTTCTCTTTGAGGGCCTTTGTGGTTAATATATGTGTGTGTGTGAGTGTGTGTGTGTAAGTGTGAGTGGGAGTGAGAGTGGGAGTGTGTGTACGAGTGTGTTATTGAGTGTGATTGTGTTTGTGGTTGAGGTTCTGAGCGTCTTTGTGTTCAGGTGTGTGTGTCTGACAGTTTTAGTGTGGGTGTGAGTGCATGTGACTCTGTGAGAGTGTGTGTGTGTAGTTGTGTGAGTGGGAGTGAGTGTGTGAATGTGTATAAGATTGGGTGATTGTGTGTGTGTGTGATTGGGTGTGAGAATGTGTGTGAGTGAGTCTGTGTGTGTAGGTGTGTGATTGTGCCGAAATCTGTGTGATTGGGTGTGTTTGTGAGTGTGTGTGACAGTGTGTGTGAGTGTAGGAGTGTCTGAGTGCCTGTGTGATTTCTGTATGTGAGTGTGTGTGTGTTTGATGATGCGTTTGTTTGTGCGTGTGTAGGTGTGTTAGTGGGAGAGAGTGTGTATACGAGTGTGTGATTGTTTGTGAGTGTTTTTGTCTGTGAGTGGGTGTCAGTGTGTCTGTGTGTGCAGGAGAGAGTGTGTCACTATTTGTGAGTGTGTTTGTGATTGCATGTGAGCCTGTGTTTGTGTGTTGGTTTGTTTGTGTGTGTAGGTGTGCGAGTGTGTTTGACAGTGTTTCAGTGTTATTGCGTGTGTGTCTGTAAGTGTGTGTGTGAGTAGGTGTGTGAGTGTGTGTGACCGGGTGATTGTGAGAGTGAATGCGTGTGAGTCTGTGTGTCTGTGTGTTTGTGGGTGAGCCTACATGTGTGTAGGTTTGTGACTGTTTATGGCACGGTGTCAATGTGCGAGAGTGCTCATGTGTCTGTGTGTGTGTGTGTGAGTTTTTGAGAGTGTAAGTGTGATTGGGAATGAGTGTGTGAGTGTGTATATGAGTGTGTCATTGTGTTTGTGTGTGTGTGATTGTGTTTTTATTAGGTGTGTGTGTGACATTGTGTGAGTCTATGTGGGAGTGCATTTCTGTCTGAGTGTGTGTGTGTCTGTGTGTAAGGGTGAGAGTGTGTTAGGGTGTTTGTGAGTGCAGGTGTGTGAGTGGGAGTGAGTGAGTGAATGTGTATATGAGTGGGTGACTGTGTGTGTGTGCATGTGTGTGCCTGACAGTCTGAATATGTGGGTGTTTCTGTGTGTAGGTGTGTGAGTGTGTGTGTGACATTGTGTGAGTGTGTGTGAGTGCATGTGAATCTGTGTGTGTTGGTGTGTGAGTAGGTGTGCGAGAGCTTGTGGCAGTGTGTGAGTGTGTGTGTTTGAGACATTCTGAGAATGTGTGTTGGTGTCTCTGTGTGTGTAGATGAGTGATTGCAGCAGTGTGTGAGTGTGTGAGTGCGAATGAGTCTGTGAGTGTGTGTGGGTGTGAGTGTGTTTCTTTGTGAAATTCTAGTTGTGTGAGTGGGAGTGATTGTGTGAGTGTGTATATAAGTGTGCGATTGTGTGTGAGTGTGTGTGATTGTGTGTTAGTATATGTGTGTGTGTCTAAATGTGTGTGTGTCTATGTGTAGGTGCGTAATTGTGTGTGTGCAATTGTGTGTGAGAATGTGGTTGTTTCTGTGTGTAGGTGTGTGAATGTGTGAGTGTGTTTGTGAGAGTGTAGTTGTGTGAGTGTTTGTGTGTGTGTTAGTGTGTATACGGGTGTGTGATTGTGTCTGAGTTTTTGTGATTGTGTGTGAGAATGTGAGTGAATGAGTCTGTGTGTATGTGTGTGAGTGTGTGAAACAGTGTCTCAGACTTCGTGATTTTGTGTGGGTGTGTGAGAGTGTGTGTGAGCGTTTGAGTGTAGGTGTTTCTTTTTGAGGGCCTTTGTGGTTAATGTGTGTGTGTGAGTGTGTGTGTGTAAGTGTGAGTGGGAGTGAGAGTGGGAGTGTGTGTACGATTGTGTTATTGTGTGTGACTGTGTTTGTGGGTTAGTTTCTGAGCGTCTTTGTGTGCAGGTGTGTGTTTTTGACCGTTTTAGTGAGGGCGTGAGTGCATGTGACTCTGTGAGTGTGTGTAGTTGTGTGATTGTGTGTGAGTGTGAGAATGTGTATATGATTTGTGTGATTGTGTGTGAGTGTGTGTGATTGTGTGTGAGTAAATCTGTGTGTATAGGTGTGTGATTGTGCCGAAATCTGCGTGATTGCGTGTGTTTGTGAGTGTGTGTGAAAGTGTGTGTGAGTGTAGGAGTGTCTGAGTGCCTGTGTGATTTCTGTATGTGTGTGTGTGTTTGATGATGCGTTTGTTTGTGTGTGTGTAGGTGTGTTAGTGGGAGTGAGTGTGTATACGAGTGTGTGATTGTGTGTGAGTGTTTTTGTCTGTGAGTGGGTGTGAGTGTGTCTGTGTGTGCAGGTGAGAGTGTGTGACTATTTGTGAGTGTGTATGTGTTTGCATGTGAGCCTGTGTTTGTGTGTTGGTTTGTGTGTGTAGGTGTGCGAGTGTGTTTGACAGTGTTTCAGTGTTAGTGCGTGTGTGTCTGTAAGTGTTTGTGTGAGTAGGTGTGTGAGTGTGTGTGACCGGGTGATTGTGTGTGTGAATGCGTGTGAGTCTGTGAGTCTGTGTGTTTGTGGGTGTGTCTACATGTGTGTAGGTGTGTGACTGTTTATGGCACTGTGTCAATGTGCGAGAGTGCTCATGTGTCTGTGTGTGTGTGAGTTTGTGAGAGTGTAGGTGTGATTGGGAATGAGTGTGTGAGTGTGTATATGAGTGTGTCATTGTGTTTGTGTGTGTGTGAGTGTGTTTTTGTTTAGGTGTGTGTGTGACATTGTGTGAGTCTATGTGGGAGTGCATTTCTGTCTGAGTGTGTGTGTGTTTGTGAGTAAGGGTGAGAGTGTGTTAGGGTGTTTGTGAGAGTGCAGGTGTGTGAGTGGGAGTGAGTGAGTGAATGTGTATATGAGTGGGTGACTGTGTGTGTGTGCATGTGTGTGCCTGACAGTCTGAATATGTGGGTGTTTCTGTGTGTAGGCGTGTGAGTGTGTGTGTGACATTGTGTGAGTGTGTGGGTGAGTGCATGTGAATCTGTGTGTGTTGGTGTGTGAGTAGGTGTGCGAGAGCTTGTGGCAGTGTGTGAGTGTGTGTGTTTGTGACATTCTGTGAATGTGTGTTGGTGTCTCTCTGTGTGTAGATGAGTGAGTGCTGCAGTGTGTGAGTGTGTGAGTGCGAATGAGTCTGTGAGTGTGTGTGGGTGTGAGTGTGTTTCTTTGTGAAATTCTAGTTGTGTGAGTGGGAGTGATTGTGTGAGTGTGTATATAAGTGTGCGATTTTGTGTGAGTGTGTGTGATTGTGTGTTAGTATATGTGTGTGTGTCTATATGTGTGTGTGTCTATGTGTAAGTGCGTAATTGTGTGTGTGCAATTGTGTGTGAGAATGTGGTTGTTTCTGTGTGTAGGTGTGTGAATGTGTGAGTGTGTTTGTGAGAGTGTAGTTGTGTGAGTGTTTGTGTGTGTGAGAGTGAGTATACGGGTGTGTGATTGTGTCTGAGTTTTTGTGATTGTTTGTGAGAATGTGAGTGAATGTGTCTGTGTGTATGTGTGTGAGTGTGTGAAACAGTGTCTCAGTCTTCGTGATTTTGTGTGGGTGTGTGAGAGTGTGTGTGAGCGTTTGAGTGTAGGTGTTTCTGTTTGAGGGCCTTTGTGGTTATTATATGTGTGTGTGTGAGTGTGTGTGTGTGTAAGTGTGAGTGGGAGTGAGAGTGGGAGTGTGTGCACGTGTGTGTTATTGGGTGTGATTGTGTTTGTTGGTGAGTTTCTGAGCATCTTTGTGTGCAGGTGTGTGTGTCTGACCGTTTTAGTGTGGGTGTGAGTGCATGTGACTCTGACAGTGAGTGTGTGTAGTTGTGTGAGTGGGAGTGAGTGTGTGAATGTGTATACAATTGGGTGATTGTGTGTGTGTGTGATTGTGTGTGAGAATGTGTGTGAGTGAGTCTGTGTGTGTAGGTGTTTGATTGTGCTGAAATCTGCGTGATTGTGTGTGTTTGTGAGTGTGTGTGACAGTGTGTGTGAGTGTAGGAGTGTCTGAGTGCCTGTGTGATTTCTGTATGTGAGTGTGTGTGTGTTTGATGATGCGTTTGTTTGTGTGTGTGTAGGTGTGTTAGTGGGAGAGAGTGTGTATATGAGTGTGTGATTGTGTGTGAGTGTTTTTGTCTGTGAGTGGGTGTGAGTGTGTCTGTGTGTGCAGGTGAGAGTGTGTGACTATTTGTGAGTGTGTTTGTGTTTGCATGTGAGCCTGTGTTTGTGTGTTGGATTGTGTGAGTAGATGTGTGAGTGTGTGTGACCGGGTGATTGTGTGTGTGAATGCGTGTGAGTCTGTGTGTCTGTGTGTTTGTGGGTGTGTCTACATGTGTGTAGGTGTGTGACTGTTTATGGCACTGTGTCAATGTGCGTGAGTGCTCATGTGTCTGTGTGTGTGTGAGTTTGTGAGAGTGTAGGTGTGATTGGGAATGAGTGTGTGAGTGTGTATATGAGTGTGTCATTGTGTTTGTGTGTGTGTGAGTGTGTTTTTTTTAGGTGTGTGTGTGACATTGTGTGGGTCTATGTGGAAGTGCATTTCTGTCTGAGTGTGTGTGTGTCTGAGTGTAAGTGTGTTAGGGTGTTTGTGAGAGTGCAGGTGTGTGAGTGGGAGTGAGTGAGTGAATGTGTATGTGAGTGGGTGACTGTGTGTGTGTGCATGTGTGTGCCTGACAGTCTGAATATGTGGGTGTTTCTGTGTGTAGGTGTGTGAGTGTGCGTGTGACATTGTGTGAGTGTGTGTGTGAGTGCATGTGAATCTGTGTGTGTTGGTGTGTGAGTAGGTGTGCGAGAGCTTGTGGCAGTGTGTGAGTGTGTGTGTTTGAGACATTCTGAGAAAGTGTGTTGGTGTCTCTGTGTGTGTAGATGAGTGATTGCAGCAGTGTGTGAGTGTGTGAGAGCGAATGAGTCTGTGAGTGTGTGGGTGTGAGTGTGTTTCTTTGTGAAATTCTAGTTGTGTGAGTGGGAGTGATTGTGTGAGTGTGTATATAAGTGTGCGATTGTGTGTGAGTGTGTGATTGTGTGTTAGTATATGTGTGTGTGTCTAAATGTGTGTGTGTCTATGTGTAGGTGCGTAATTGTGTGTGTGCAATTGTGTGTGAGAATGTGGTTGTTTCTGTGTGTAGGTGTGTGAATGTGTGAGTGTGTTTGTGAGAGTGTAGTTGTGTGAGTGTTTGTGTGTGTGTTAGTGTGTATACGGGTGTGTGATTGTGTCTGAGTTTTTGTGATTGTGTGTGAGAATGTGAGTGAATGTGTCTGTGTGTATGTGTGTGAGTGTGTGAAACAGTGTCTCAGACTTCGTGATTTTGTGTGGGTGTGTGAGAGTGTGTGTGAGCGTTTGAGTGTAGGTGTTTCTTTTTGAGAGCCTTTGTGGTTAATATATGTGTGTGTGTGAGTGTGTGTGTGTAAGTGTGAGTGGGAGTGAGAGTGGGAGTGTGTGTACGAGTGTGTTATTGTGGGTGATTGTGTTTGTGGTTGAGTTTCTGAGCGTCTGTGTGCAGGTGTGTGTGTCTGACAGTTTTAGTGCTGGTGTGAGTGCATGTGACTCTGTGAGAGTGTGTGTGTGTAGTTGTGTGAGTGGGAGTGAGTGTGTGAATGTGTATACGATTGGGTGATTGTGTGTGTGTGTGATTGTGTGTGAGAATGTGTGTGAGTGAGTCTGTGTGTGTAGGTGTGTGATTGTGCCGAAATCTGTGTGATTGCGTGTTTTTGTGAGTGTGTGTGACAGTGTGTGTGAGTGTAGGAGTGTCTGAGTGCCTGTGTGAATGCTGTATGTGTGTGTGTGTTTGATGATGCGTTTGTTTGTGTGTGTGTTGTTGTGTTAGTGGGAGTGAGTGTGTATACGAGTGTGTGATTGTGTGTGAGTGTTTTTGTCTGTGAGTGGGTGTGAGTGTGTCTGTGTGTGCAGGTGAGAGTGTGTGACTATTTGTGAGTGTGTTTGTGTTTGCATGTGAGCCTGTGTTTGTGTGTTGGTTTGTGTGTGTAGGTCTGAGAGTGTGTTTGACAGTGTTTCAGTGTTAGTGTGTGTGTGTCTGTAAGTGTTTGTGTGAGTAGGTGTGTGAGAGTGTGTGACCGGTTGATTGTGTGTGTGAATGCGTGTGAGTCTGTGTGTCTGTGTGTTTGTGGGTGTTTCTACATGTGTGTAGGTGTGTGACTGTTTATGGCACTGTGTCAATGCGTGAGAGTGCTCATGTGTCTGTGTGTGTGTGAGTTTGTGAGAGTGTAGGTGTGATTGGGAGTGAGTGTGTGAGTATGTATATGAGTGTGTCATTGTGTTTGTGTGTGTGTGAGTGTGTTTTTGTTTAGGTGTGTGTGTGACATTGTGTGAGTCTATGTGGGAGTGCATTTCTGTCTGAGTGTGTGTGTTTCTGTGTGTAAGTTTGAGAGTGTGTTAGGGTGTTTGTGAGAGTGCAGGGGTGTGAGTGGGAGTGAGTGAGTGAATGTGTATATGAGTGGGTGACTGTGTGTGTGTGCATGTGTGTGCCTGACAGTCTTAATATGTGGGTGTTTCTGTGTGTAGGTGTGTGAGTGTGTGTGTAACATTGTGTGAGTGTGTGTGTGACATTGTGTGAGTGTGTGTGAGTGCATGTGAATCTGTGTGTGTTGGTGTGTGAGTAGGTGTGCGAGAGCTTGTGGCAGTGTGTGAGTGTGTGTGTTTGTGATATTCTGTGAATGTGTGTTGCTGTCTCTGTGTGTGTAGATGTGTGAGTGCAGCAGTGTGTGAGTGTGTGAGTGCGAATGAGTCTGTGATTGTGTGTGGGTGTGAGTGTGTTTCTTTGTGAAATTCTAGTTGTGTGAGTGGGAGTGATTGTGTGAGTGTGTATATAAGTGGGCGTTTGTGTGAGTGTGTGTGATTGTGTGTGAGTATGTGTGTGTGTCTATGTGTATGTGCGTAATTGTGTGTGTGCAAATGTGTGTGAGAATGTGGGTGCTTCTGTGTGTAGGTGTGTGAATGTGTGAGTGTGTTTGTGAGAGTGTAGTTGTGTGACTGTTTGTGTGTGTGTTAGTGTGTATACGGGTGTGTGATTGTGTCTGAGTTTTTGTGATTGTGTGTGAGAATGTGAGTGAATGTGTCTGTGTGTATGTGTGTGAGTGTGTGAAACAGTGTCTCAGTCTTCGTGATTTTGTGCGGGTGTGTGAGAGAGTGTGTGAGCATTTGAGTGTAGGTGTTTCTTTTTGAGAGCCTTTGTGGTTAATATATGTGCGTGTGTGAGTGCGTGTGTGTAAGTGTGAGTGGGAGTGAGAGTGGGAGTGTGTGTACGAGTGTGTTATTGTGTGTGATTGTGTTTGTGGTTGAGGTTCTGAGCGTCTTTGTGTGCAGGTGTGTGTGTCTGACCGTTTTACTGTGGGTGTGAGTGCATGTGACTCTGTGAGAGTGTGTGTGTGTAGTTGTGTGAGTGGGAGTGAGTGTGTGAATGTGTATACGATTGGATGATTGTGTGTGTGTGATTGTGTGTGAGAATGTGTGTGAGGGAGTCTGTGTGTGTAGGTGTGTGATTGTGCCGAAATCTGCGTGATTGCGTGTGTTTGTGAGTGTGTGTGACAGTGTGTGTGAGTGTAGGAGTATCTGAGTGCCTGTGTGATTTCTGTATGTGTGTGTGTGTGTTTGATGATGCGTTTGTTTGTGTGTGTGTAGGTGTGTTAGTGGGAGTGAGTGTGTATACGAGTGTGTGATTGTGTGTGAGTGTTTTTGTCTGTGAGTGGGTGTGAGTGTGTCTGTGTGTGCAGGTGAGAGTGTGTGACTATTTGTGAGTGTGTATGTGTTTGCATGTGAGCCTGTGTTTGTGTGTTGGTTTGTGTGTGTAGGTGTGCGAGTGTGTTTGACAGTGTTTCAGTGTTAGTGCGTGTGTGTCTGTAAGTGTTTGTGTGAGTAGGTGTGTGAGTGTGTGTGACCGGGTGATTGTGTGTGTGAATGCGTGTGAGTCTGTGTGTCTGTGTGTTTGTGGGTGTGTCTACATGTGTGTAGGTGTGTGACTGTTTATGGCACTGTGTCAATGTGCGAGAGTGCTCATGTGTCTGTGTGTGTGTGAGTTTGTGAGAGTGTAGGTGTGATTGGGAATGAGTGTGTGAGTGTGTATATGAGTGTGTCATTGTGTTTGTGTGTGTGTGAGTGTGTTTTTGTTTAGGTGTGTGTGTGACATTGTGTGAGTCTATGTGGGAGTGCATTTCTGTCTGAGTGTGTGTGTTTCTGTGTGTAAGTTTGAGAGTGTGTTAGGGTGTTTGTGAGAGTGCAGGGGTGTGAGTGGGAGTGAGTGAGTGAATGTGTATATGAGTGGGTGACTGTGTGTGTGTGCATGTGTGTGCCTGACAGTCTGAATATGTGGGTGTTTCTGTGTGTAGGTGGGTGAGTGTGTGTGTAATATTGTGTGAGTGTGTGTGTGACATTGTGTGAGTGTGTGTGAGTGCATGTGAATCTGTGTGTGTTGGTGTGTGAGTAGGTGTGCGAGAGCTTGTGGCAGTGTGTGAGTGTGTGTGTTTGTGACATTCTGTGAATGTGTGTTGGGGTCTCTGTGTGTAGATGTGTGAGTGCAGCAGTGTGTGAGTGTGTGAGTGCGAATGAGTCTGTGAGTGTCTGTGGGTGTGAGTGTGTTTCTTTGTGAAATTCTAGTTGTGTGAGGGGAGTGATTGTGTGAGTGTGTATATAAGTGTGCGATTGTGTGTGAGTGTGTGTGATTGTGTGTGAGTATGTGTGTGTGTCTATATGTGTGTGTGTCTATGTGTAGGTGCGTAATTGTGTGTGTGCAAATGTGTGTGAGAATGTGGGTGCTTCTGTGTGTAGGTGTGTGAATGTGTGAGTGTGTTTGTGAGAGTGTAGTTGTGTGAGTGTTTGTGTGTGTGAGTGTGTATACGGGTGTGTGATTGTGTCTGAGTTTTTGTGATTGTGCGTGAGTATGTGAGTGAATGTGTCTGTGTGTATGTGTGTGAGTGTGTGAAACAGTGTCAGTCTTCGTGATTTTGTGTGGGTGTGTGAGAGAGTGTGTGAGCATTTGAGTGTAGGTGTTTCTTTTTGAGAGCCTTTGTGGTTAATATATGTGTGTGTGTGAGTGTGTGTGTGTAAGTGTGAGTGGGAGTGAGAGTGGGAGTGTGTGTACGAGTGTGTTATTGTGTGTGATTGTGTTTGTGGTTGAGGTTCTGAGCGTCTTTGTGTGCAGGTGTGTGTGTCTGACCGTTTTAGTGTGGGTGTGAGTGCATGTGACTCTGTGAGAGTGTGTGTGTGTAGTTGTGTGAGTGGGAGTGAGTGTGTGAATGTGTATACGATTGGGTGATTGTGTGTGTGTGACTGTGTGTGTGAATGTGTGTGAGTGAGTCTGTGTGTGTAGGTGTGTGATTGTGCCGAAATCTGTGTGATTGCGTGTGTTTGTGAGTGTGTGTGACAGTGTGTGTGAGTGTAGGAGTGTCTGAGTGCCTGTGTGATTTCTGTATGTGAGTGTGTGTGTGTTTGATGATGCGTTTGTTTGTGAGTGTGTAGGTGTGTTAGTGGGAGAGAGTGTGTATACGAGTGTGTGATTGTGTGTGAGTGTTTATGTCTGTGAGTGGGCGTGAGTGTGTCTGTGTGTGCAGGTGTGAGTGTGTCACTATATGTGAGTGTGTTTGTGATTGCATGTGAGCCTGTGTTTGTGTTTTGGTTTGTTTGTGTGTGTAGGTGTGCGAGTGTGTTTGACAGTGTTTCAGTGTTAGTGCGTGTGTGTCTGTAAGTGTTTGTGTGAGTAAGTGTGTGAGTGTGTGTGACCGGGTGATTGTGTGTGTGAATGCGTGTGAGTCTGTGTGTCTGTGTGTTTGTGGGTGTGTCTACATGTGTGTAGGTGTGTGACTGTTTATGGCACTGTGTCAATGTGCGTGAGTGCTCATGTGTCTGTGTGTGTGTGTGAGTTTGTGAGAGTGTAGGTGTGATTTCGAATGAGTGTGTGAGTGTGTATATGAGTGTGTCATTGTGTTTGTGTGTCTGTGAGTGTGTTTTTTTAGGTGAGTGTGTGACATTGTGTGAATCTATGTGGGAGTGCATTTCTGTCTGAGTGTGTGTGTGTCTGTGTGTAATGGTGAGAGTGTGTTAGGGTGTTTGTGAGAGTGCAGGTGTGTGAGTGGGAGTGAGTGAGTGAATGTGTATATGAGTGGGTGACTGTGTGTGTGTGCATGTTTGTGCCTGACAGACTGAATACGTGGGTGTTTCTTTGTGTAGGTGTGTGAGTGTGTGTGTGACATTGTGTGAGTGTGTGTGTGAGTGCATGTGAATCTGTGTGTGTTGGTGTGTGAGTAGGTGTGCGAGAGCTTGTGGCAGTGAGTGAGTGTGTGTGTTTGAGACATTCTGAGAATGTGTGTTGTTGTCTCTGTGTGTGTAGATGAGTGATTGCAGCAGTGTGTGAGTGTGTGAGTGCGAATGAGTCTGTGAGTGTGTGTGGGTGTGAGTGTGTTTCTTTGTGAAATTCTAGTTGTGTGAGTGGGAGTGATTGTGTGAGTGTGTATATAAGTGTGCGATTGTGTGTGAGTGTGTGTGATTGTGTGTTAGTATATGTGAGTGTGTCTAAATGTGTGTGTGTCTATGTGTAGGTGCCTAATTGTGTGTGTGCAATTGTGTGTGAGAATGTGGTTGTTTCTGTGTGTAGGTGTGTGAATGTGTGAGTGTGTTTGTGAGAGTGTAGTTGTGTGAGTGTGTGTGTGTTAGTGTGTATACGGGTGTGTGATTGTGTCTGAGTTTTTGTGATTGTGTGTGAGAATGTGAGTGAATGTGTCTGTGTGTATGTGTGTGAGTGTGTGAAACAGTGTCTCAGACTTCGTGATTTTGTGTGGGTGTGTGAGAGTGTGTGTGAGCGTTTGAGTGTAGGTGTTTCTTTTTGAGGGCCTTTGTGGTTAATGTGTGTGTGTGAGTGTGTGTGTGTAAGTGTGAGTGGGAGTGAGAGTGGGAGTGTGTGTACGATTGTGTTATTGTATGTGACTGTGTTTGTGGGTTAGTTTCTGAGCGTCTTTGTGTGCAGGTGTGTGTTTTTGACCGTTTTAGTGAGGGCGTGAGTGCATGTGACTCTGTGAGTGTGTGTAGTTGTGTGATTGTGTGTGAGTGTGAGAATGTGTATATGATTTGTGTGATTGTGTGTGAGTGTGTGTGATTGTGTGTGAGTGAATCTGTGTGTATAGGTGTGTGATTGTGCCGAAATATGCGTGATTGCGTGTGTTTGTGAGTGTGTGTGAAAGTGTGTGTGAGTGTAGGAGTGTCTGAGTGCCTGTGTGATTTCTGTATGTGTGTGTGTGTTTGATGATGCGTTTGTTTGTGTGTGTGTAGGTGTGTTAGTGGGAGTGAGTGTGTATATGAGTGTGTGATTGTGTGTGAGTGTTTTTGTCTGTGAGTGGGTGTGAGTGTGTCTGTGTGTGCAGGTGAGAGTGTGTGACTATTTGTGAGTGTGTATGTGCTTGCATGTGAGCCTGTGTTTGTGTGTTGGTTTGTGTGTGTAGGTGTGCGAGTGTGTTTGACAGTGTTTCAGTGTTAGTGCGTGTGTGTCTGTAAGTGTTTGTGTGAGTAGGTGTGTGAGTGTGTGTGACCGGGTGATTGTGTGTGTGAATGCGTGTGAGTCTGTGTGTCTGTGTGTTTGTGGGTGTGTCTACCTGTGTGTAGGTGTGTGACTGTTTATGGCACTGTGTCAATGTGCGAGAGTGCTCATGTGTCTGTGTGTGTGTGAGTTTGTGAGAGTGTAGGTGTGATTGGGAATGAGTGTGTGAGTGTGTATATGAGTGTGTCATTGTGTTTGTGTGTGTGTGAGTGTGTTTTTGTTTAGGTGTGTGTGTGATATTGTGTGAGTCTATGTGGGAGTGCATTTCTGTCTGAGTGTGTGTGTGTCTGTGTGTAAGTGTGAGAGTGTGTTAGGGTGTTTGTGAGAGTGCAGGTGTGTGAGTGGGAGTGAGTGAGTGAATGTGTATATGAGTGGGTGACTGTGTGTGTGTGCATGTGTGTGCCTGACAGACGGAATATGTGGGTGTTTCTTTGTGTAGGTGTGTGAGTGTGCGTGTGACATTGTGTGAGTGTGTGTGTGAGTGCATGTGAATCTGTGTGTGTTGGTGTGTGAGTAGGTGTGCGAGAGCTTGTGGCAGTGTGTGAGTGTGTGTGTTTGAGACATTCTGAGAAAGTGTGTTGGTGTCTCTGTGTGTGTAGATGAGTGATTGCAGCAGTGTGTGAGTGTGTGAGAGCGAATGAGTCTGTGAGTGTGTGGGTGTGAGTGTGTTTCTTTGTGAAATTCTAGTTGTGTGAGTGGGAGTGATTGTGTGAGTGTGTATATAAGTGTGCGATTGTGTGTGAGTGTGTGATTGTGTGTTAGTATATGTGTGTGTGTCTAAATGTGTGTGTGTCTATGTGTAGGTGCGTAATTGTGTGTGTGCAATTGTGTGTGAGAATGTGGTTGTTTCTGTGTGTAGGTGTGTGAATGTGTGAGTGTGTTTGTGAGAGTGTAGTTGTGTGAGTGTTTGTGTGTGTGTTAGTGAGTATACGGGTGTGTGATTGTGTCTGAGTTTTTGTGATTGTGTGTGAGAATGTGAGTGAATGTGTCTGTGTGTATGTGTGTGAGTGTGTGAAACAGTGTCTCAGACTTCGTGATTTTGTGTGGGTGTGTGAGAGTGTGTGTGAGCGTTTGAGTGTAGGTGTTTCTTTTTGAGGGCCTTTGTGGTTAATATATGTGTGTGTGTGAGTGTGTGTGTGTAAGTGTGAGTGGGAGTGAGAGTGGGAGTGTGTGTACGAGTGTGTTATTGTGGGTGATTGTGTTTGTGGTTGAGTTTCTGAGCGTCTGTGTGCAGGTGTGTGTGTCTGACAGTTTTAGTGTTGGTGTGAGTGCATGTGACTCTGTGAGAGTGTGTGTGTGTAGTTGTGTGAGTGGGAGTGAGTGTGTGAATGTGTATACGATTGGGTGATTGTGTGTGTGTGTGATTGTGTGTGAGAATGTGTGTGAGTGAGTCTGTGTGTGTAGGTGTGTGATTGTGCCGAAATCTGTGTGATTGCGTGTGTTTGTGAGTGTGTGTGACAGTGTGTGTGAGTGTAGGAGTTTCTGAGTGCCTGTGTGAATGCTGTATGTGTGTGTGTGTTTGATGATGCGTTTGTTTGTGTGTGTGTTGGTGTGTTAGTGGGAGTGAGTGTGTATACGAGTGTGTGATTGTGTGTGAGTGTTTTTGTCTGTGAGTGGGTGTGAGTGTGTCTGTGTGTGCAGGTGAGAGTGTGTGACTATTTGTGAGTGTGTTTGTGTTTGCATGTGAGCCTGTGTTTGTGTGTTGGTTTGTGTGTGTAGGTGTGCGAGTGTGTTTGACAGTGTTTCAGTGTTAGTGTGTGTGTGTCTGTAAGTGTTTGTGTGAGTAGGTGTGTGAGTGTGTGTGACCGGGTGATTGTGTGTGTGAATGCGTGTGAGTCTGTGTGTCTGTGTGTTTGTGGGTGTGTCTACATGTGTGTAGGTGTGTGACTGTTTATGGCACTGTGTCAATGTGCGTGAGTGCTCATGTGTCTGTGTGTGTGTGTGAGTTTGTGAGAGTGTAGGTGTGATTGGGAATGAGTGTGTGAGTGTGTATATGAGTGTGTCATTGTGTTTGTGTGTGTGAGTGTGTTTTTGTTTAGGTTGGGTGTGTGACATTGCGTGAGTCTATGTGGGAGTGCATTTCTGTCTGAGTGTGTGTGTGTCTGTGAGTAAGTGTGAGAGTGTGTTAGGGTGTTTGTGAGAGTGCAGGTGTGTGAGTGGGAGTGAGTGAGTGAATGTGTATATGAGTGGGTGACTGTGTGTGTGCATGTGTGTGCCTGACAGTCTGAATATGTGGGTGTTTCTGTGTGTAGGTGTGTGTCTGTGTGTGTGACATTGTGTGAGTGTGTGTGTGAGTGCATGTGAATCTGTGTGTGTTGGTGTGTGAGTAGGTGTGCGAGAGCTTGTGGCAGTGTGTGAGTGTGTGTGTTTGAGACATTCTGAGAATGTGTGTTGGTGTCTCTGTGTGTGTAGATGAGTGAGTGCAGCAGTGTGTGAGTGTGTGAGTGCGAATGAGTCTGTGAGTGTGTGTGGGTGTGAATGTGTTTCTTTGTGAAATTTCAGTTGTGTGAGTGGGAGTGATTGTGTGAGTGTGTATATAAGTGTGCGATTGTGTGTGAGTGTGTGTGATTGTGTGTGAGTATGTGTGTGTGTCTATATGTGTGTGTGTCTATGTGTAGGTGCGTAATTGTGTGTGAGCAAATGTGTGTGAGAATGTGGGTGCTTCTGTGTGTAGGTGTGTGAATGTGTGAGTGTGTTTGTGAGAGTGTAGTTGTGTGAGTGTTTGTGTGTGTGTGAGTGTGTATACGGGTGTGTGATTGTGTCTGAGTTTTTGTGATTGTGTGTGAGAATGTGAGTGAATGTGTCTGTGTGTATGTGTGTGAGTGTGTGAAACTGTCTCAGACTTCGTGATTTTGTGTGGGTGTGTGAGAGTGTGTGTGAGCGTTTGAGTGTAGGTGTTTCTTTTTGAGGGCCTTTGTGGTTAATATATGTGTGTGTGTGAGTGTGTGTGTGTAAGTGTGAGTGGGAGTGAGAGTGGGAGTGTGTGTACGATTGTGTTATTGTGTGTGATTGTGTTTGTGGGTTAGTTTCTGATCGTCTTTGTGTGCAGGTGTGTGTTTTTGACCGTTTTAGTGAGGGCGTGAGTGCATGTGACTCTGTGAGTGTGTGTAGTTGTGTGAGTGTGTGTGAGTGTGAGAATGTGTATATGATTTGTGTGATTGTGTGTGAGTGTGTGTGATTGTGTGTGAGGGAGTCTGTGTGTGTAGGTGTGTGATTTTGCCGAAATCTGCGTGATTGCGTGGGTTTGTGAGTGTGTGTGACAGTGTGTGTGAGTGTAGGAGTGTCTGAGTGCCTGTGTGATTTCTGTATGTGAGTGTGTGTGTTTGATGATGCGTTTGTTAGTGTGTGTGTAGGTGTGTTAGTGGGAGAGTGTGTATACGAGTGTGTGATTGTGTGTGAGTGTTTTTGTCTGTGAGTGGGCGTGAGTGTGTCTGTGTGTGCAGGTGTGAGTGTGTCACTATATGTGAGTGTGTTTGTGATTGCATGTGAGCCTGTGTTTGTGTTTTGGTTTGTTTGTGTGTGTAGGTGTGCGAGTGTGTTTGACAGTGTTTCAGTGTTAGTGTGTGTGTCTGTAAGTGTTTGTGTGAGTAGGTGTGTGAGTGTGTGTGACCGGGTGATTGTGTGTGTGAATGCGTGTGAGTCTGTGTGTCTGTGTGTTTGTGGGTGTGTCTACATGTGTGTAGGTGTGTGACTGTTTATGGCACTGTGTCAATGTGCGTGAGTGCTCATGTGTCTGTGTGTGTGTGTGTGAGTTTGTGAGAGTATAGGTGTGATTGGGAATGAGTGTGTGAGTGTGTATATGAGTGTGTCATTGTGTTTGTGTGTGTGTGAGTGTGTTTTTGTTTAGGTGTGTGTGTGACATTGCGTGAGTATATGTGGGAGTGCATTTCTGTCTGAGTGTGTGTGTGTCTGTGTGTAAGGGTGAGAGTGTGTTAGGGTGTTTGTGAGAGTGCAGGTGTGTGAGTGGGAGTGAGTGAGTGAATGTGTATATGAGTGGGTGACTGTGTGTGTGCATGTTTGTGCCTGACAGTCTGAATATGTGGGTGTTTCTGTGTGTAGGTGTGTGTCTGTGTGTGTGACATTGTGTGAGTGTGTGTGAGTGCATGTGAATCTGTGTGTGTTGGTGTGTGAGTAGGTGTGCGAGAGCTTGTGGCAGTGTGTGAGTGTGTGTGTTTGAGACATTCTGAGAATGTGTGTTGGTGTCTCTGTGTGTGTAGATGAGTGAGTGCAGCAGTGTGTGAGTGTGTGAGTGCGAATGAGTCTGTGAGTGTGTGTGGGTGTGAGTGTGTTTCTTTGTGAAATTTCAGTTGTGTGAGTGGGAGTGATTGTGTGAGTGTGTATATAAGTGTGCGATTGTGTGTGAGTGTGTGTGATTGTGTGTGAGTATGTGTGTGTGCCTATATGTGTGTGTGTCTATGTGTAGGTGCGTAATTGTGTGTGAGCAAATGTGTGTGAGAATGTGGGTGCTTCTGTGTGTAGGTGTGTGAATGTGTGAGTGTGTTTGTGAGAGTGTAGTTGTGTGAGTGTTTGTGTGTGTGTGAGTGTGTATACGGGTGTGTGATTGTGTCTGAGTTTTTGTGATTGTGTGTGAGAATGTGAGTGAATGTGTCTGTGTGTATGTGTGTGAGTGTGTGAAACAGTGTCTCAGACTTCGTGATTTTGTGTGGGTGTGTGAGAGTGTGTGAGAGCGTTTGAGTGTAGGTGTTTCTTTTTGAGAGCCTTTGTGGTTAATATATGTGTGTGTGTGAGTGTGTGTGTGTAAGTGTGAGTGTGAGTGAGAGTGGGAGTGTGTGTACGAGTGTGTTATTGTGTGTGATTGTGTTTGTGGTTGAGGTTCTGAGCGTCTTTGTGTGCATGTGTGTGTGTCTGACCGTTTTAGTGTGGGTGTGAGTGCATGTGTCTCTGTGAGAGTGTGTGTGTGTAGTTGTGTGAGTGGGAGTGAGTGTGTGAATGTGTATACGATTGGGTGATTGTGTGTGTGTGATTGTGTGTGAGAATGTGTGTGAGTGAGTCTGTGTGTGTAGGTGTGTGATTGTGCCGAAATCTGTGTGATTGCGTGTGTTTGTGAGTGTGTGTGACAGTGTGTGTGAGTGTAGGAGTGTCTGAGTGCCTGTGTGATTTCTGTATGTGAGTGTGTGTGTGTTTGATGATGCGTTTGTTTGTGCGTGTGTAGGTGTGTTAGTGGGAGAGAGTGTGTATACGAGTGTGTGATTGTTTGTGAGTGTGTTTGTCTGTGACTGGGTGTCAGTGTGTGCAGGAGAGTGTGTCACTATTTGTGAGTGTGTTTGTGATTGCATGTGAGCCTGTGTTTGTGTGTTGGTTTGTGTGTGTGTGTAGGTGTGCGAGTGTGTTTGACAGTGTTTCAGTGTTAGTGCGTGTGTGTCTGTAAGTGTTTGTGTGAGTAGGTGTGTGAGTGTGTGTGACCGGGTGATTGTGAGAGTGAATGCGTGTGAGTCTGTGTGTCTGTGTGTTTGTGGGTGTGTCTACATGTGTGTAGGTGTGTGACTGTTTATGGCACTGTGTCAATGTGCGTGAGTGCTCATGTGTCTGTGTGTGTGTGTGAGTTTGTGAGAGTGTAGGTGTGATTGGGAATGAGTGTGTGAGTGTGTATATGAGTGTGTCATTGTGTTTGTGTGTGTGAGTGTGTTTTTGTTTAGGTTGGGTGTGTGACATTGCGTGAGTCTATGTGGGAGTGCATTTCTGTCTGAGTGTGTGTGTGTCTGTGAGTAAGTGTGAGAGTGTGTTAGGGTGTTTGTGAGAGTGCAGGTGTGTGAGTGGGAGTGAGTGAGTGAATGTGTATATGAGTGGGTGACTGTGTGTGTGCATGTGTGTGCCTGACAGTCTGAATATGTGGGTGTTTCTGTGTGTAGGTGTGTGTCTGTGTGTGTGACATTGTGTGAGTGTGTGTGTGAGTGCATGTGAATCTGTGTGTGTTGGTGTGTGAGTAGGTGTGCGAGAGCTTGTGGCAGTGTGTGAGTGTGTGTGTTTGAGACATTCTGAGAATGTGTGTTGGTGTCTCTGTGTGTGTAGATGAGTGAGTGCAGCAGTGTGTGAGTGTGTGAGTGCGAATGAGTCTGTGAGTGTGTGTGGGTGTGAATGTGTTTCTTTGTGAAATTTCAGTTGTGTGAGTGGGAGTGATTGTGTGAGTGTGTATATAAGTGTGCGATTGTGTGTGAGTGTGTGTGATTGTGTGTGAGTATGTGTGTGTGTCTATATGTGTGTGTGTCTATGTGTAGGTGCGTAATTGTGTGTGAGCAAATGTGTGTGAGAATGTGGGTGCTTCTGTGTGTAGGTGTGTGAATGTGTGAGTGTGTTTGTGAGAGTGTAGTTGTGTGAGTGTTTGTGTGTGTGTGAGTGTGTATACGGGTGTGTGATTGTGTCTGAGTTTTTGTGATTGTGTGTGAGAATGTGAGTGAATGTGTCTGTGTGTATGTGTGTGAGTGTGTGAAACAGTGTCTCAGACTTCGTGATTTTGTGTGGGTGTGTGAGAGTGTGTGAGAGCGTTTGAGTGTAGGTGTTTCTCTTTGAGGGCCTTTGTGGTTAATATATGTGTGTGTGTGAGTGTGTGTGTGTAAGTGTGAGTGGGAGTGAGAGTGGGAGTGTGTGTACGAGTGTGTTATTGAGTGTGATTGTGTTTGTGGTTGAGGTTCTGAGCGTCTTTGTGTTCAGGTGTGTGTGTCTGACCGTTTTAGTGTGGGTGTGAGTGCATGTGACTCTGTGAGAGTGTGTGTGTGTAGTTGTGTGAGTGGGAGTGAGTGTGTGAATGTGTATAAGATTGGGTGATTGTGTGTGTGTGTGATTGGGTGTGAGAATGTGTGTGAGTGAGTCTGTGTGTGTAGGTGTGTGATTGTGCCGAAATCTGTGTGATTGGGTGTGTTTGTGAGTGTGTGTGACAGTGTGTGTGAGTGTAGGAGTGTCTGAGTGCCTGTGTGATTTCTGTATGTGAGTGTGTGTGTGTTTGATGATGCGTTTGTTTGTGCGTGTGTAGGTGTGTTAGTGGGAGAGAGTGTGTATACGAGTGTGTGATTGTTTGTGAGTGTTTTTGTCTGTGAGTGGGTGTCAGTGTGTCTGTGTGTGCAGGAGAGAGTGTGTCACTATTTGTGAGTGTGTTTGTGATTGCATGTGAGCCTGTGTTTGTGTGTTGGTTTGTTTGTGTGTGTAGGTGTGCGAGTGTGTTTGACAGTGTTTCAGTGTTATTGCGTGTGTGTCTGTAAGTGTGTGTGTGAGTAGGTGTGTGAGTGTGTGTGACCGGGTGATTGTGAGAGTGAATGCGTGTGAGTCTGTGTGTCTGTGTGTTTGTGGGTGAGCCTACATGTGTGTAGGTTTGTGACTGTTTATGGCACGGTGTCAATGTGCGAGAGTGCTCATGTGTCTGTGTGTGTGTGTGTGAGTTTTTGAGAGTGTAAGTGTGATTGGGAATGAGTGTGTGAGTGTGTATATGAGTGTGTCATTGTGTTTGTGTGTGTGTGAGTGTGTTTTTGTTTAGGTGTGTGTGTGATATTGTGTGAGTCTATGTGGGAGTGCATTTCTGTCTGAGTGTGTGTGTGTCTGTGTGTAAGTGTGAGAGTGTGTTAGGGTGTTTGTGAGAGTGCAGGTGTGTGAGTGGGAGTGAGTGAGTGAATGTGTATATGAGTGGGTGACTGTGTGTGTGTGCATGTGTGTGCCTGACAGACGGAATATGTGGGTGTTTCTTTGTGTAGGTGTGTGAGTGTGCGTGTGACATTGTGTGAGTGTGTGTGTGAGTGCATGTGAATCTGTGTGTGTTGGTGTGTGAGTAGGTGTGCGAGAGCTTGTGGCAGTGTGTGAGTGTGTGTGTTTGAGACATTCTGAGAAAGTGTGTTGGTGTCTCTGTGTGTGTAGATGAGTGATTGCAGCAGTGTGTGAGTGTGTGAGAGCGAATGAGTCTGTGAGTGTGTGGGTGTGAGTGTGTTTCTTTGTGAAATTCTAGTTGTGTGAGTGGGAGTGATTGTGTGAGTGTGTATATAAGTGTGCGATTGTGTGTGAGTGTGTGATTGTGTGTTAGTATATGTGTGTGTGTCTAAATGTGTGTGTGTCTATGTGTAGGTGCGTAATTGTGTGTGTGCAATTGTGTGTGAGAATGTGGTTGTTTCTGTGTGTAGGTGTGTGAATGTGTGAGTGTGTTTGTGAGAGTGTAGTTGTGTGAGTGTTTGTGTGTGTGTTAGTGAGTATACGGGTGTGTGATTGTGTCTGAGGTTTTGTGATTGTGTGTGAGAATGTGAGTGAATGTGTCTGTGTGTATGTGTGTGAGTGTGTGAAACAGTGTCTCAGACTTCGTGATTTTGTGTGGGTGTGTGAGAGTGTGTGTGAGCGTTTGAGTGTAGGTGTTTCTTTTTGAGGGCCTTTGTGGTTAATATATGTGTGTGTGTGAGTGTGTGTGTGTAAGTGTGAGTGGGAGTGAGAGTGGGAGTGTGTGTACGAGTGTGTTATTGTGGGTGATTGTGTTTGTGGTTGAGTTTCTGAGCGTCTGTGTGCAGGTGTGTGTGTCTGACAGTTTTAGTGTTGGTGTGAGTGCATGTGACTCTGTGAGAGTGTGTGTGTGTAGTTGTGTGAGTGGGAGTGAGTGTGTGAATGTGTATACGATTGGGTGATTGTGTGTGTGTGTGATTGTGTGTGAGAATGTGTGTGAGTGAGTCTGTGTGTGTAGGTGTGTGATTGTGCCGAAATCTGTGTGATTGCGTGTGTTTGTGAGTGTGTGTGACAGTGTGTGTGAGTGTAGGAGTTTCTGAGTGCCTGTGTGAATGCTGTATGTGTGTGTGTTTGATGATGCGTTTGTTTGTGTGTGTGTAGGTGTGTTAGTGGGAGAGTGTGTATACGAGTGTGTGATTGTTTGTGAGAGTTTTTGTCTGTGAGTGGGCGTGAGTGTGTCTGTGTGTGCAGGTGTGAGTGTGTCACTATATGTGAGTGTGTTTGTGATTGCATGTGAGCCTGTGTTTGTGTTTTGGTTTGTTTGTGTGTGTAGGTGTGCGAGTGTGTTTGACAGTGTTTCAGTGTTAGTGTGTGTGTCTGTAAGTGTTTGTGTGAGTAGGTGTGTGAGTGTGTGTGACCGGGTGATTGTGTGTGTGAATGCGTGTGAGTCTGTGTGTCTGTGTGTTTGTGGGTGTGTCTACATGTGTGTAGGTGTGTGACTGTTTATGGCACTGTGTCAATGTGCGTGAGTGCTCATGTGTCTGTGTGTGTGTGTGAGTTTGTGAGAGTATAGGTGTGATTGGGAATGAGTGTGTGAGTGTGTATATGAGTGTGTCATTGTGTTTGTGTGTGTGTGAGTGTGTTTTTGTTTAGGTGTGTGTGTGACATTGCGTGAGTATATGTGGGAGTGCATTTCTGTCTGAGTGTGTGTGTGTCTGTGTGTAAGGGTGAGAGTGTGTTAGGGTGTTTGTGAGAGTGCAGGTGTGTGAGTG
This sequence comes from Manis pentadactyla, assembly GCF_030020395.1. Lineage (NCBI taxonomy): Eukaryota > Metazoa > Chordata > Mammalia > Pholidota > Manidae > Manis > Manis pentadactyla. The sequence continues at coordinate 84,774,971 of NC_080024.1, forward strand.
GGAGTGAGTGAGTGAATGTGTATATGAGTGGGTGACTGTGTGTGTGCATGTTTGTGCCTGACAGTCTGAATATGTGGGTGTTTCTTTGTGTAGGTGTGTGAGTGTGTGTGTGACATTGTGTGAGTGTGTGTGTGAGTGCATGTGAATCTGTGTGTGTTGGTGTGTGAGTAGGTGTGCGAGAGCTTGTGGCAGTGTGTGAGTGTGTGTGTTTGTGACATTCTGTGAATGTGTGTTGGTGTCTCTGTGTGTAGATGTGTGAGTGCAGCAGTGTGTGAGTGTGTGAGTGCGAATGAGTCTGTGAGTGTGTGTGGGTGTGAGTGTGTTTCTTTGTGAAATTCTAGTTGTGTGAGTGGGAGTGATTGTGTGAGTGTGTATATAAGTGTGCGATTGTGTGTGAGTGTGTGTGATTGTGTGTTAGTATATGTGTGTGTGTCTATATGTGTGTGTGTCTATGTGTAGGTGCCTAATTGTGTGTGTGCAATTGTGTGTGAGAATGTGGTTGTTTCTGTGTGTAGGTGTGTGAATGTGTGAGTGTGTTTGTGAGAGTGTAGTTGTGTGTGTTTGTGTGTGTGTGAGTGTGTATACGGGTGTGTGATTGTGTCTGAGTTTTTGTGATTGTGTGTGAGAATGTGAGTGAATGTGTCTGTGTGTATGTGTGTGAGTGTGTGAAACAGTGTCTCAGACTTCGTGATTTTGTGTGGGTGTGTGAGAGTGTGTGAGAGCGTTTGAGTGTAGGTGTTTCTCTTTGAGGGCCTTTGTGGTTAATATATGTGTGTGTGTGAGTGTGTGTGTGTAAGTGTGAGTGGGAGTGAGAGTGGGAGTGTGTGTACGAGTGTGTTATTGAGTGTGATTGTGTTTGTGGTTGAGGTTCTGAGCGTCTTTGTGTTCAGGTGTGTGTGTCTGACCGTTTTAGTGTGGGTGTGAGTGCATGTGACTCTGTGAGAGTGTGTGTGTGTAGTTGTGTGAGTGGGAGTGAGTGTGTGAATGTGTATAAGATTGGGTGATTGTGTGTGTGTGTGATTGGGTGTGAGAATGTGTGTGAGTGAGTCTGTGTGTGTAGGTGTGTGATTGTGCCGAAATCTGTGTGATTGGGTGTGTTTGTGAGTGTGTGTGACAGTGTGTGTGAGTGTAGGAGTGTCTGAGTGCCTGTGTGATTTCTGTATGTGAGTGTGTGTGTGTTTGATGATGCGTTTGTTTGTGCGTGTGTAGGTGTGTTAGTGGGAGAGAGTGTGTATACGAGTGTGTGATTGTTTGTGAGTGTTTTTGTCTGTGAGTGGGTGTCAGTGTGTCTGTGTGTGCAGGAGAGAGTGTGTCACTATTTGTGAGTGTGTTTGTGATTGCATGTGAGCCTGTGTTTGTGTGTTGGTTTGTTTGTGTGTGTAGGTGTGCGAGTGTGTTTGACAGTGTTTCAGTGTTATTGCGTGTGTGTCTGTAAGTGTGTGTGTGAGTAGGTGTGTGAGTGTGTGTGACCGGGTGATTGTGAGAGTGAATGCGTGTGAGTCTGTGTGTCTGTGTGTTTGTGGGTGAGCCTACATGTGTGTAGGTTTGTGACTGTTTATGGCACGGTGTCAATGTGCGAGAGTGCTCATGTGTCTGTGTGTGTGTGTGTGAGTTTTTGAGAGTGTAAGTGTGATTGGGAATGAGTGTGTGAGTGTGTATATGAGTGTGTCATTGTGTTTGTGTGTGTGTGAGTGTGTTTTTGTTTAGGTGTGTGTGTGATATTGTGTGAGTCTATGTGGGAGTGCATTTCTGTCTGAGTGTGTGTGTGTCTGTGTGTAAGTGTGAGAGTGTGTTAGGGTGTTTGTGAGAGTGCAGGTGTGTGAGTGGGAGTGAGTGAGTGAATGTGTATATGAGTGGGTGACTGTGTGTGTGTGCATGTGTGTGCCTGACAGACGGAATATGTGGGTGTTTCTTTGTGTAGGTGTGTGAGTGTGCGTGTGACATTGTGTGAGTGTGTGTGTGAGTGCATGTGAATCTGTGTGTGTTGGTGTGTGAGTAGGTGTGCGAGAGCTTGTGGCAGTGTGTGAGTGTGTGTGTTTGAGACATTCTGAGAAAGTGTGTTGGTGTCTCTGTGTGTGTAGATGAGTGATTGCAGCAGTGTGTGAGTGTGTGAGAGCGAATGAGTCTGTGAGTGTGTGGGTGTGAGTGTGTTTCTTTGTGAAATTCTAGTTGTGTGAGTGGGAGTGATTGTGTGAGTGTGTATATAAGTGTGCGATTGTGTGTGAGTGTGTGATTGTGTGTTAGTATATGTGTGTGTGTCTAAATGTGTGTGTGTCTATGTGTAGGTGCGTAATTGTGTGTGTGCAATTGTGTGTGAGAATGTGGTTGTTTCTGTGTGTAGGTGTGTGAATGTGTGAGTGTGTTTGTGAGAGTGTAGTTGTGTGAGTGTTTGTGTGTGTGTTAGTGAGTATACGGGTGTGTGATTGTGTCTGAGGTTTTGTGATTGTGTGTGAGAATGTGAGTGAATGTGTCTGTGTGTATGTGTGTGAGTGTGTGAAACAGTGTCTCAGACTTCGTGATTTTGTGTGGGTGTGTGAGAGTGTGTGTGAGCGTTTGAGTGTAGGTGTTTCTTTTTGAGGGCCTTTGTGGTTAATATATGTGTGTGTGTGAGTGTGTGTGTGTAAGTGTGAGTGGGAGTGAGAGTGGGAGTGTGTGTACGAGTGTGTTATTGTGGGTGATTGTGTTTGTGGTTGAGTTTCTGAGCGTCTGTGTGCAGGTGTGTGTGTCTGACAGTTTTAGTGTTGGTGTGAGTGCATGTGACTCTGTGAGAGTGTGTGTGTGTAGTTGTGTGAGTGGGAGTGAGTGTGTGAATGTGTATACGATTGGGTGATTGTGTGTGTGTGTGATTGTGTGTGAGAATGTGTGTGAGTGAGTCTGTGTGTGTAGGTGTGTGATTGTGCCGAAATCTGTGTGATTGCGTGTGTTTGTGAGTGTGTGTGACAGTGTGTGTGAGTGTAGGAGTTTCTGAGTGCCTGTGTGAATGCTGTATGTGTGTGTGTTTGATGATGCGTTTGTTTGTGTGTGTGTAGGTGTGTTAGTGGGAGAGTGTGTATACGAGTGTGTGATTGTTTGTGAGAGTTTTTGTCTGTGAGTGGGCGTGAGTGTGTCTGTGTGTGCAGGTGTGAGTGTGTCACTATATGTGAGTGTGTTTGTGATTGCATGTGAGCCTGTGTTTGTGTTTTGGTTTGTTTGTGTGTGTAGGTGTGCGAGTGTGTTTGACAGTGTTTCAGTGTTAGTGTGTGTGTCTGTAAGTGTTTGTGTGAGTAGGTGTGTGAGTGTGTGTGACCGGGTGATTGTGTGTGTGAATGCGTGTGAGTCTGTGTGTCTGTGTGTTTGTGGGTGTGTCTACATGTGTGTAGGTGTGTGACTGTTTATGGCACTGTGTCAATGTGCGTGAGTGCTCATGTGTCTGTGTGTGTGTGTGTGAGTTTGTGAGAGTATAGGTGTGATTGGGAATGAGTGTGTGAGTGTGTATATGAGTGTGTCATTGTGTTTGTGTGTGTGTGAGTGTGTTTTTGTTTAGGTGTGTGTGTGACATTGCGTGAGTATATGTGGGAGTGCATTTCTGTCTGAGTGTGTGTGTGTCTGTGTGTAAGGGTGAGAGTGTGTTAGGGTGTTTGTGAGAGTGCAGGTGTGTGAGTGGGAGTGAGTGAGTGAATGTGTATATGAGTGGGTGACTGTGTGTGTGCATGTTTGTGCCTGACAGTCTGAATATGTGGGTGTTTCTTTGTGTAGGTGTGTGAGTGTGTGTGTGACATTGTGTGAGTGTGTGTGTGAGTGCATGTGAATCTGTGTGTGTTGGTGTGTGAGTAGGTGTGCGAGAGCTTGTGGCAGTGTGTGAGTGTGTGTGTTTGTGACATTCTGTGAATGTGTGTTGGTGTCTCTGTGTGTAGATGTGTGAGTGCAGCAGTGTGTGAGTGTGTGAGTGCGAATGAGTCTGTGAGTGTGTGTGGGTGTGAGTGTGTTTCTTTGTGAAATTCTAGTTGTGTGAGTGGGAGTGATTGTGTGAGTGTGTATATAAGTGTGCGATTGTGTGTGAGTGTGTGTGATTGTGTGTTAGTATATGTGTGTGTGTCTATATGTGTGTGTGTCTATGTGTAGGTGCCTAATTGTGTGTGTGCAATTGTGTGTGAGAATGTGGTTGTTTCTGTGTGTAGGTGTGTGAATGTGTGAGTGTGTTTGTGAGAGTGTAGTTGTGTGTGTTTGTGTGTGTGTGAGTGTGTATACGGGTGTGTGATTGTGTCTGAGTTTTTGTGATTGTGTGTGAGAATGTGAGTGAATGTGTCTGTGTGTATGTGTGTGAGTGTGTGAAACAGTGTCTCAGACTTCGTGATTTTGTGTGGGTGTGTGAGAGTGTGTGAGAGCGTTTGAGTGTAGGTGTTTCTCTTTGAGGGCCTTTGTGGTTAATATATGTGTGTGTGTGAGTGTGTGTGTGTAAGTGTGAGTGGGAGTGAGAGTGGGAGTGTGTGTACGAGTGTGTTATTGAGTGTGATTGTGTTTGTGGTTGAGGTTCTGAGCGTCTTTGTGTTCAGGTGTGTGTGTCTGACAGTTTTAGTGTGGGTGTGAGTGCATGTGACTCTGTGAGAGTGTGTGTGTGTAGTTGTGTGAGTGGGAGTGAGTGTGTGAATGTGTATAAGATTGGGTGATTGTGTGTGTGTGTGATTGGGTGTGAGAATGTGTGTGAGTGAGTCTGTGTGTGTAGGTGTGTGATTGTGCCGAAATCTGTGTGATTGGGTGTGTTTGTGAGTGTGTGTGACAGTGTGTGTGAGTGTAGGAGTGTCTGAGTGCCTGTGTGATTTCTGTATGTGAGTGTGTGTGTGTTTGATGATGCGTTTGTTTGTGCGTGTGTAGGTGTGTTAGTGGGAGAGAGTGTGTATACGAGTGTGTGATTGTTTGTGAGTGTTTTTGTCTGTGAGTGGGTGTCAGTGTGTCTGTGTGTGCAGGAGAGAGTGTGTCACTATTTGTGAGTGTGTTTGTGATTGCATGTGAGCCTGTGTTTGTGTGTTGGTTTGTTTGTGTGTGTAGGTGTGCGAGTGTGTTTGACAGTGTTTCAGTGTTATTGCGTGTGTGTCTGTAAGTGTGTGTGTGAGTAGGTGTGTGAGTGTGTGTGACCGGGTGATTGTGAGAGTGAATGCGTGTGAGTCTGTGTGTCTGTGTGTTTGTGGGTGAGCCTACATGTGTGTAGGTTTGTGACTGTTTATGGCACGGTGTCAATGTGCGAGAGTGCTCATGTGTCTGTGTGTGTGTGTGTGAGTTTTTGAGAGTGTAAGTGTGATTGGGAATGAGTGTGTGAGTGTGTATATGAGTGTGTCATTGTGTTTGTGTGTGTGTGAGTGTGTTTTTGTTTAGGTTGGGTGTGTGACATTGTGTGAGTCTATGTGGGAGTGCATTTCTGTCTGAGTGTGTGTGTGTCTGTGAGTAAGTGTGAGAGTGTGTTAGGGTGTTTGTGAGAGTGCAGGTGTGTGAGTGGGAGTGAGTGAGTGAATATGTATATGAGTGGGTGACTGTGTGTGTGCCTGTGTGTGCCTGACAGTCTGAATATGTGGGTGTTTCTGTGTGTAGGTGTGTGTCTGTGTGTGTGACATTGTGTGAGTGTGTGTGTGAGTGCATGTGAATCTGTGTGTGTTGGTGTGTGAGTAGGTGTGCGAGAGCTTGTGGCAGTGTGTGAGTGTGTGTGTTTGAGACATTCTGAGAATGTGTGTTGGTGTCTCTGTGTGTGTAGATGAGTGAGTGCAGCAGTGTGTGAGTGTGTGAGTGCGAATGAGTCTGTGAGTGTGTGTGGGTGTGAGTGTGTTTCTTTGTGAAATTTCAGTTGTGTGAGTGGGAGTGATTGTGTGAGTGTGTATATAAGTGTGCGATTGTGTGTGAGTGTGTGTGATTGTGTGTGAGTATGTGTGTGTGTCTATATGTGTGTGTGTCTATGTGTAGGTGCGTAATTGTGTGTGAGCAAATGTGTGTGAGAATGTGGGTGCTTCTGTGTGTAGGTGTGTGAATGTGTGAGTGTGTTTGTGAGAGTGTAGTTGTGTGTGTTTGTGTGTGTGTGAGTGTGTATACGGGTGTGTGATTGTGTCTGAGTTTTTGTGATTGTGTGTGAGAATGTGAGTGAATGTGTCTGTGTGTATGTGTGTGAGTGTGTGAAACAGTGTCTCAGACTTCGTGATTTTGTGTGGGTGTGTGAGAGTGTGTGAGAGCGTTTGAGTGTAGGTGTTTCTCTTTGAGGGCCTTTGTGGTTAATATATGTGTGTGTGTGAGTGTGTGTGTGTAAGTGTGAGTGGGAGTGAGAGTGGGAGTGTGTGTACGAGTGTGTTATTGAGTGTGATTGTGTTTGTGGTTGAGGTTCTGAGCGTCTTTGTGTTCAGGTGTGTGTGTCTGACAGTTTTAGTGTGGGTGTGAGTGCATGTGACTCTGTGAGAGTGTGTGTGTGTAGTTGTGTGAGTGGGAGTGAGTGTGTGAATGTGTATAAGATTGGGTGATTGTGTGTGTGTGTGATTGGGTGTGAGAATGTGTGTGAGTGAGTCTGTGTGTGTAGGTGTGTGATTGTGCCGAAATCTGTGTGATTGGGTGTGTTTGTGAGTGTGTGTGACAGTGTGTGTGAGTGTAGGAGTGTCTGAGTGCCTGTGTGATTTCTGTATGTGAGTGTGTGTGTGTTTGATGATGCGTTTGTTTGTGCGTGTGTAGGTGTGTTAGTGGGAGAGAGTGTGTATACGAGTGTGTGATTGTTTGTGAGTGTTTTTGTCTGTGAGTGGGTGTCAGTGTGTCTGTGTGTGCAGGAGAGAGTGTGTCACTATTTGTGAGTGTGTTTGTGATTGCATGTGAGCCTGTGTTTGTGTGTTGGTTTGTTTGTGTGTGTAGGTGTGCGAGTGTGTTTGACAGTGTTTCAGTGTTATTGCGTGTGTGTCTCTAAGTGTGTGTGTGAGTAGGTGTGTGAGTGTGTGTGACCGGGTGATTGTGAGAGTGAATGCGTGTGAGTCTGTGTGTCTGTGTGTTTGTGGGTGAGCCTACATGTGTGTAGGTTTGTGACTGTTTATGGCACGGTGTCAATGTGCGAGAGTGCTCATGTGTCTGTGTGTGTGTGTGTGAGTTTTTGAGAGTGTAAGTGTGATTGGGAATGAGTGTGTGAGTGTGTATATGAGTGTGTCATTGTGTTTGTGTGTGTGTGATTGTGTTTTTATTAGGTGTGTGTGTGACATTGTGTGAGTCTATGTGGGAGTGCATTTCTGTCTGAGTGTGTGTGTGTCTGTGTGTAAGGGTGAGAGTGTGTTAGGGTGTTTGTGAGTGCAGGTGTGTGAGTGGGAGTGAGTGAGTGAATGTGTATATGAGTGGGTGACTGTGTGTGTGTGCATGTGTGTGCCTGACAGTCTGAATATGTGGGTGTTTCTGTGTGTAGGTGTGTGAGTGTGTGTGTGACATTGTGTGAGTGTGTGTGAGTGCATGTGAATCTGTGTGTGTTGGTGTGTGAGTAGGTGTGCGAGAGCTTGTGGCAGTGTGTGAGTGTGTGTGTTTGAGACATTCTGAGAAAGTGTGTTGGTGTCTCTGTGTGTGTAGATGAGTGATTGCAGCAGTGTGTGAGTGTGTGAGTGCGAATGAGTCTGTGAGTGTGTGTGGGTGTGAGTGTGTTTCTTTGTGAAATTCTAGTTGTGTGAGTGGGAGTGATTGTGTGAGTGTGTATATAAGTGTGCGATTGTGTGTGAGTGTGTGTGATTGTGTGTTAGTATATGTGTGTGTGTCTAAATGTGTGTGTGTCTATGTGTAGGTGCGTAATTGTGTGTGTGCAATTGTGTGTGAGAATGTGGTTGTTTCTGTGTGTAGGTGTGTGAATGTGTGAGTGTGTTTGTGAGAGTGTAGTTGTGTGAGTGTTTGTGTGTGTGTTAGTGTGTATACGGGTGTGTGATTGTGTCTGAGTTTTTGTGATTGTGTGTGAGAATGTGAGTGAATGAGTCTGTGTGTATGTGTGTGAGTGTGTGAAACAGTGTCTCAGACTTCGTGATTTTGTGTGGGTGTGTGAGAGTGTGTGTGAGCGTTTGAGTGTAGGTGTTTCTTTTTGAGGGCCTTTGTGGTTAATGTGTGTGTGTGAGTGTGTGTGTGTAAGTGTGAGTGGGAGTGAGAGTGGGAGTGTGTGTACGATTGTGTTATTGTGTGTGACTGTGTTTGTGGGTTAGTTTCTGAGCGTCTTTGTGTGCAGGTGTGTGTTTTTGACCGTTTTAGTGAGGGCGTGAGTGCATGTGACTCTGTGAGTGTGTGTAGTTGTGTGATTGTGTGTGAGTGTGAGAATGTGTATATGATTTGTGTGATTGTGTGTGAGTGTGTGTGATTGTGTGTGAGTAAATCTGTGTGTATAGGTGTGTGATTGTGCCGAAATCTGCGTGATTGCGTGTGTTTGTGAGTGTGTGTGAAAGTGTGTGTGAGTGTAGGAGTGTCTGAGTGCCTGTGTGATTTCTGTATGTGTGTGTGTGTTTGATGATGCGTTTGTTTGTGTGTGTGTAGGTGTGTTAGTGGGAGTGAGTGTGTATACGAGTGTGTGATTGTGTGTGAGTGTTTTTGTCTGTGAGTGGGTGTGAGTGTGTCTGTGTGTGCAGGTGAGAGTGTGTGACTATTTGTGAGTGTGTATGTGTTTGCATGTGAGCCTGTGTTTGTGTGTTGGTTTGTGTGTGTAGGTGTGCGAGTGTGTTTGACAGTGTTTCAGTGTTAGTGCGTGTGTGTCTGTAAGTGTTTGTGTGAGTAGGTGTGTGAGTGTGTGTGACCGGGTGATTGTGTGTGTGAATGCGTGTGAGTCTGTGAGTCTGTGTGTTTGTGGGTGTGTCTACATGTGTGTAGGTGTGTGACTGTTTATGGCACTGTGTCAATGTGCGAGAGTGCTCATGTGTCTGTGTGTGTGTGAGTTTGTGAGAGTGTAGGTGTGATTGGGAATGAGTGTGTGAGTGTGTATATGAGTGTGTCATTGTGTTTGTGTGTGTGTGAGTGTGTTTTTGTTTAGGTGTGTGTGTGACATTGTGTGAGTCTATGTGGGAGTGCATTTCTGTCTGAGTGTGTGTGTGTTTGTGAGTAAGGGTGAGAGTGTGTTAGGGTGTTTGTGAGAGTGCAGGTGTGTGAGTGGGAGTGAGTGAGTGAATGTGTATATGAGTGGGTGACTGTGTGTGTGTGCATGTGTGTGCCTGACAGTCTGAATATGTGGGTGTTTCTGTGTGTAGGCGTGTGAGTGTGTGTGTGACATTGTGTGAGTGTGTGGGTGAGTGCATGTGAATCTGTGTGTGTTGGTGTGTGAGTAGGTGTGCGAGAGCTTGTGGCAGTGTGTGAGTGTGTGTGTTTGTGACATTCTGTGAATGTGTGTTGGTGTCTCTCTGTGTGTAGATGAGTGAGTGCTGCAGTGTGTGAGTGTGTGAGTGCGAATGAGTCTGTGAGTGTGTGTGGGTGTGAGTGTGTTTCTTTGTGAAATTCTAGTTGTGTGAGTGGGAGTGATTGTGTGAGTGTGTATATAAGTGTGCGATTTTGTGTGAGTGTGTGTGATTGTGTGTTAGTATATGTGTGTGTGTCTATATGTGTGTGTGTCTATGTGTAAGTGCGTAATTGTGTGTGTGCAATTGTGTGTGAGAATGTGGTTGTTTCTGTGTGTAGGTGTGTGAATGTGTGAGTGTGTTTGTGAGAGTGTAGTTGTGTGAGTGTTTGTGTGTGTGAGAGTGAGTATACGGGTGTGTGATTGTGTCTGAGTTTTTGTGATTGTTTGTGAGAATGTGAGTGAATGTGTCTGTGTGTATGTGTGTGAGTGTGTGAAACAGTGTCTCAGTCTTCGTGATTTTGTGTGGGTGTGTGAGAGTGTGTGTGAGCGTTTGAGTGTAGGTGTTTCTGTTTGAGGGCCTTTGTGGTTATTATATGTGTGTGTGTGAGTGTGTGTGTGTGTAAGTGTGAGTGGGAGTGAGAGTGGGAGTGTGTGCACGTGTGTGTTATTGGGTGTGATTGTGTTTGTTGGTGAGTTTCTGAGCATCTTTGTGTGCAGGTGTGTGTGTCTGACCGTTTTAGTGTGGGTGTGAGTGCATGTGACTCTGACAGTGAGTGTGTGTAGTTGTGTGAGTGGGAGTGAGTGTGTGAATGTGTATACAATTGGGTGATTGTGTGTGTGTGTGATTGTGTGTGAGAATGTGTGTGAGTGAGTCTGTGTGTGTAGGTGTTTGATTGTGCTGAAATCTGCGTGATTGTGTGTGTTTGTGAGTGTGTGTGACAGTGTGTGTGAGTGTAGGAGTGTCTGAGTGCCTGTGTGATTTCTGTATGTGAGTGTGTGTGTGTTTGATGATGCGTTTGTTTGTGTGTGTGTAGGTGTGTTAGTGGGAGAGAGTGTGTATATGAGTGTGTGATTGTGTGTGAGTGTTTTTGTCTGTGAGTGGGTGTGAGTGTGTCTGTGTGTGCAGGTGAGAGTGTGTGACTATTTGTGAGTGTGTTTGTGTTTGCATGTGAGCCTGTGTTTGTGTGTTGGATTGTGTGAGTAGATGTGTGAGTGTGTGTGACCGGGTGATTGTGTGTGTGAATGCGTGTGAGTCTGTGTGTCTGTGTGTTTGTGGGTGTGTCTACATGTGTGTAGGTGTGTGACTGTTTATGGCACTGTGTCAATGTGCGTGAGTGCTCATGTGTCTGTGTGTGTGTGAGTTTGTGAGAGTGTAGGTGTGATTGGGAATGAGTGTGTGAGTGTGTATATGAGTGTGTCATTGTGTTTGTGTGTGTGTGAGTGTGTTTTTTTTAGGTGTGTGTGTGACATTGTGTGGGTCTATGTGGAAGTGCATTTCTGTCTGAGTGTGTGTGTGTCTGAGTGTAAGTGTGTTAGGGTGTTTGTGAGAGTGCAGGTGTGTGAGTGGGAGTGAGTGAGTGAATGTGTATGTGAGTGGGTGACTGTGTGTGTGTGCATGTGTGTGCCTGACAGTCTGAATATGTGGGTGTTTCTGTGTGTAGGTGTGTGAGTGTGCGTGTGACATTGTGTGAGTGTGTGTGTGAGTGCATGTGAATCTGTGTGTGTTGGTGTGTGAGTAGGTGTGCGAGAGCTTGTGGCAGTGTGTGAGTGTGTGTGTTTGAGACATTCTGAGAAAGTGTGTTGGTGTCTCTGTGTGTGTAGATGAGTGATTGCAGCAGTGTGTGAGTGTGTGAGAGCGAATGAGTCTGTGAGTGTGTGGGTGTGAGTGTGTTTCTTTGTGAAATTCTAGTTGTGTGAGTGGGAGTGATTGTGTGAGTGTGTATATAAGTGTGCGATTGTGTGTGAGTGTGTGATTGTGTGTTAGTATATGTGTGTGTGTCTAAATGTGTGTGTGTCTATGTGTAGGTGCGTAATTGTGTGTGTGCAATTGTGTGTGAGAATGTGGTTGTTTCTGTGTGTAGGTGTGTGAATGTGTGAGTGTGTTTGTGAGAGTGTAGTTGTGTGAGTGTTTGTGTGTGTGTTAGTGTGTATACGGGTGTGTGATTGTGTCTGAGTTTTTGTGATTGTGTGTGAGAATGTGAGTGAATGTGTCTGTGTGTATGTGTGTGAGTGTGTGAAACAGTGTCTCAGACTTCGTGATTTTGTGTGGGTGTGTGAGAGTGTGTGTGAGCGTTTGAGTGTAGGTGTTTCTTTTTGAGAGCCTTTGTGGTTAATATATGTGTGTGTGTGAGTGTGTGTGTGTAAGTGTGAGTGGGAGTGAGAGTGGGAGTGTGTGTACGAGTGTGTTATTGTGGGTGATTGTGTTTGTGGTTGAGTTTCTGAGCGTCTGTGTGCAGGTGTGTGTGTCTGACAGTTTTAGTGCTGGTGTGAGTGCATGTGACTCTGTGAGAGTGTGTGTGTGTAGTTGTGTGAGTGGGAGTGAGTGTGTGAATGTGTATACGATTGGGTGATTGTGTGTGTGTGTGATTGTGTGTGAGAATGTGTGTGAGTGAGTCTGTGTGTGTAGGTGTGTGATTGTGCCGAAATCTGTGTGATTGCGTGTTTTTGTGAGTGTGTGTGACAGTGTGTGTGAGTGTAGGAGTGTCTGAGTGCCTGTGTGAATGCTGTATGTGTGTGTGTGTTTGATGATGCGTTTGTTTGTGTGTGTGTTGTTGTGTTAGTGGGAGTGAGTGTGTATACGAGTGTGTGATTGTGTGTGAGTGTTTTTGTCTGTGAGTGGGTGTGAGTGTGTCTGTGTGTGCAGGTGAGAGTGTGTGACTATTTGTGAGTGTGTTTGTGTTTGCATGTGAGCCTGTGTTTGTGTGTTGGTTTGTGTGTGTAGGTCTGAGAGTGTGTTTGACAGTGTTTCAGTGTTAGTGTGTGTGTGTCTGTAAGTGTTTGTGTGAGTAGGTGTGTGAGAGTGTGTGACCGGTTGATTGTGTGTGTGAATGCGTGTGAGTCTGTGTGTCTGTGTGTTTGTGGGTGTTTCTACATGTGTGTAGGTGTGTGACTGTTTATGGCACTGTGTCAATGCGTGAGAGTGCTCATGTGTCTGTGTGTGTGTGAGTTTGTGAGAGTGTAGGTGTGATTGGGAGTGAGTGTGTGAGTATGTATATGAGTGTGTCATTGTGTTTGTGTGTGTGTGAGTGTGTTTTTGTTTAGGTGTGTGTGTGACATTGTGTGAGTCTATGTGGGAGTGCATTTCTGTCTGAGTGTGTGTGTTTCTGTGTGTAAGTTTGAGAGTGTGTTAGGGTGTTTGTGAGAGTGCAGGGGTGTGAGTGGGAGTGAGTGAGTGAATGTGTATATGAGTGGGTGACTGTGTGTGTGTGCATGTGTGTGCCTGACAGTCTTAATATGTGGGTGTTTCTGTGTGTAGGTGTGTGAGTGTGTGTGTAACATTGTGTGAGTGTGTGTGTGACATTGTGTGAGTGTGTGTGAGTGCATGTGAATCTGTGTGTGTTGGTGTGTGAGTAGGTGTGCGAGAGCTTGTGGCAGTGTGTGAGTGTGTGTGTTTGTGATATTCTGTGAATGTGTGTTGCTGTCTCTGTGTGTGTAGATGTGTGAGTGCAGCAGTGTGTGAGTGTGTGAGTGCGAATGAGTCTGTGATTGTGTGTGGGTGTGAGTGTGTTTCTTTGTGAAATTCTAGTTGTGTGAGTGGGAGTGATTGTGTGAGTGTGTATATAAGTGGGCGTTTGTGTGAGTGTGTGTGATTGTGTGTGAGTATGTGTGTGTGTCTATGTGTATGTGCGTAATTGTGTGTGTGCAAATGTGTGTGAGAATGTGGGTGCTTCTGTGTGTAGGTGTGTGAATGTGTGAGTGTGTTTGTGAGAGTGTAGTTGTGTGACTGTTTGTGTGTGTGTTAGTGTGTATACGGGTGTGTGATTGTGTCTGAGTTTTTGTGATTGTGTGTGAGAATGTGAGTGAATGTGTCTGTGTGTATGTGTGTGAGTGTGTGAAACAGTGTCTCAGTCTTCGTGATTTTGTGCGGGTGTGTGAGAGAGTGTGTGAGCATTTGAGTGTAGGTGTTTCTTTTTGAGAGCCTTTGTGGTTAATATATGTGCGTGTGTGAGTGCGTGTGTGTAAGTGTGAGTGGGAGTGAGAGTGGGAGTGTGTGTACGAGTGTGTTATTGTGTGTGATTGTGTTTGTGGTTGAGGTTCTGAGCGTCTTTGTGTGCAGGTGTGTGTGTCTGACCGTTTTACTGTGGGTGTGAGTGCATGTGACTCTGTGAGAGTGTGTGTGTGTAGTTGTGTGAGTGGGAGTGAGTGTGTGAATGTGTATACGATTGGATGATTGTGTGTGTGTGATTGTGTGTGAGAATGTGTGTGAGGGAGTCTGTGTGTGTAGGTGTGTGATTGTGCCGAAATCTGCGTGATTGCGTGTGTTTGTGAGTGTGTGTGACAGTGTGTGTGAGTGTAGGAGTATCTGAGTGCCTGTGTGATTTCTGTATGTGTGTGTGTGTGTTTGATGATGCGTTTGTTTGTGTGTGTGTAGGTGTGTTAGTGGGAGTGAGTGTGTATACGAGTGTGTGATTGTGTGTGAGTGTTTTTGTCTGTGAGTGGGTGTGAGTGTGTCTGTGTGTGCAGGTGAGAGTGTGTGACTATTTGTGAGTGTGTATGTGTTTGCATGTGAGCCTGTGTTTGTGTGTTGGTTTGTGTGTGTAGGTGTGCGAGTGTGTTTGACAGTGTTTCAGTGTTAGTGCGTGTGTGTCTGTAAGTGTTTGTGTGAGTAGGTGTGTGAGTGTGTGTGACCGGGTGATTGTGTGTGTGAATGCGTGTGAGTCTGTGTGTCTGTGTGTTTGTGGGTGTGTCTACATGTGTGTAGGTGTGTGACTGTTTATGGCACTGTGTCAATGTGCGAGAGTGCTCATGTGTCTGTGTGTGTGTGAGTTTGTGAGAGTGTAGGTGTGATTGGGAATGAGTGTGTGAGTGTGTATATGAGTGTGTCATTGTGTTTGTGTGTGTGTGAGTGTGTTTTTGTTTAGGTGTGTGTGTGACATTGTGTGAGTCTATGTGGGAGTGCATTTCTGTCTGAGTGTGTGTGTTTCTGTGTGTAAGTTTGAGAGTGTGTTAGGGTGTTTGTGAGAGTGCAGGGGTGTGAGTGGGAGTGAGTGAGTGAATGTGTATATGAGTGGGTGACTGTGTGTGTGTGCATGTGTGTGCCTGACAGTCTGAATATGTGGGTGTTTCTGTGTGTAGGTGGGTGAGTGTGTGTGTAATATTGTGTGAGTGTGTGTGTGACATTGTGTGAGTGTGTGTGAGTGCATGTGAATCTGTGTGTGTTGGTGTGTGAGTAGGTGTGCGAGAGCTTGTGGCAGTGTGTGAGTGTGTGTGTTTGTGACATTCTGTGAATGTGTGTTGGGGTCTCTGTGTGTAGATGTGTGAGTGCAGCAGTGTGTGAGTGTGTGAGTGCGAATGAGTCTGTGAGTGTCTGTGGGTGTGAGTGTGTTTCTTTGTGAAATTCTAGTTGTGTGAGGGGAGTGATTGTGTGAGTGTGTATATAAGTGTGCGATTGTGTGTGAGTGTGTGTGATTGTGTGTGAGTATGTGTGTGTGTCTATATGTGTGTGTGTCTATGTGTAGGTGCGTAATTGTGTGTGTGCAAATGTGTGTGAGAATGTGGGTGCTTCTGTGTGTAGGTGTGTGAATGTGTGAGTGTGTTTGTGAGAGTGTAGTTGTGTGAGTGTTTGTGTGTGTGAGTGTGTATACGGGTGTGTGATTGTGTCTGAGTTTTTGTGATTGTGCGTGAGTATGTGAGTGAATGTGTCTGTGTGTATGTGTGTGAGTGTGTGAAACAGTGTCAGTCTTCGTGATTTTGTGTGGGTGTGTGAGAGAGTGTGTGAGCATTTGAGTGTAGGTGTTTCTTTTTGAGAGCCTTTGTGGTTAATATATGTGTGTGTGTGAGTGTGTGTGTGTAAGTGTGAGTGGGAGTGAGAGTGGGAGTGTGTGTACGAGTGTGTTATTGTGTGTGATTGTGTTTGTGGTTGAGGTTCTGAGCGTCTTTGTGTGCAGGTGTGTGTGTCTGACCGTTTTAGTGTGGGTGTGAGTGCATGTGACTCTGTGAGAGTGTGTGTGTGTAGTTGTGTGAGTGGGAGTGAGTGTGTGAATGTGTATACGATTGGGTGATTGTGTGTGTGTGACTGTGTGTGTGAATGTGTGTGAGTGAGTCTGTGTGTGTAGGTGTGTGATTGTGCCGAAATCTGTGTGATTGCGTGTGTTTGTGAGTGTGTGTGACAGTGTGTGTGAGTGTAGGAGTGTCTGAGTGCCTGTGTGATTTCTGTATGTGAGTGTGTGTGTGTTTGATGATGCGTTTGTTTGTGAGTGTGTAGGTGTGTTAGTGGGAGAGAGTGTGTATACGAGTGTGTGATTGTGTGTGAGTGTTTATGTCTGTGAGTGGGCGTGAGTGTGTCTGTGTGTGCAGGTGTGAGTGTGTCACTATATGTGAGTGTGTTTGTGATTGCATGTGAGCCTGTGTTTGTGTTTTGGTTTGTTTGTGTGTGTAGGTGTGCGAGTGTGTTTGACAGTGTTTCAGTGTTAGTGCGTGTGTGTCTGTAAGTGTTTGTGTGAGTAAGTGTGTGAGTGTGTGTGACCGGGTGATTGTGTGTGTGAATGCGTGTGAGTCTGTGTGTCTGTGTGTTTGTGGGTGTGTCTACATGTGTGTAGGTGTGTGACTGTTTATGGCACTGTGTCAATGTGCGTGAGTGCTCATGTGTCTGTGTGTGTGTGTGAGTTTGTGAGAGTGTAGGTGTGATTTCGAATGAGTGTGTGAGTGTGTATATGAGTGTGTCATTGTGTTTGTGTGTCTGTGAGTGTGTTTTTTTAGGTGAGTGTGTGACATTGTGTGAATCTATGTGGGAGTGCATTTCTGTCTGAGTGTGTGTGTGTCTGTGTGTAATGGTGAGAGTGTGTTAGGGTGTTTGTGAGAGTGCAGGTGTGTGAGTGGGAGTGAGTGAGTGAATGTGTATATGAGTGGGTGACTGTGTGTGTGTGCATGTTTGTGCCTGACAGACTGAATACGTGGGTGTTTCTTTGTGTAGGTGTGTGAGTGTGTGTGTGACATTGTGTGAGTGTGTGTGTGAGTGCATGTGAATCTGTGTGTGTTGGTGTGTGAGTAGGTGTGCGAGAGCTTGTGGCAGTGAGTGAGTGTGTGTGTTTGAGACATTCTGAGAATGTGTGTTGTTGTCTCTGTGTGTGTAGATGAGTGATTGCAGCAGTGTGTGAGTGTGTGAGTGCGAATGAGTCTGTGAGTGTGTGTGGGTGTGAGTGTGTTTCTTTGTGAAATTCTAGTTGTGTGAGTGGGAGTGATTGTGTGAGTGTGTATATAAGTGTGCGATTGTGTGTGAGTGTGTGTGATTGTGTGTTAGTATATGTGAGTGTGTCTAAATGTGTGTGTGTCTATGTGTAGGTGCCTAATTGTGTGTGTGCAATTGTGTGTGAGAATGTGGTTGTTTCTGTGTGTAGGTGTGTGAATGTGTGAGTGTGTTTGTGAGAGTGTAGTTGTGTGAGTGTGTGTGTGTTAGTGTGTATACGGGTGTGTGATTGTGTCTGAGTTTTTGTGATTGTGTGTGAGAATGTGAGTGAATGTGTCTGTGTGTATGTGTGTGAGTGTGTGAAACAGTGTCTCAGACTTCGTGATTTTGTGTGGGTGTGTGAGAGTGTGTGTGAGCGTTTGAGTGTAGGTGTTTCTTTTTGAGGGCCTTTGTGGTTAATGTGTGTGTGTGAGTGTGTGTGTGTAAGTGTGAGTGGGAGTGAGAGTGGGAGTGTGTGTACGATTGTGTTATTGTATGTGACTGTGTTTGTGGGTTAGTTTCTGAGCGTCTTTGTGTGCAGGTGTGTGTTTTTGACCGTTTTAGTGAGGGCGTGAGTGCATGTGACTCTGTGAGTGTGTGTAGTTGTGTGATTGTGTGTGAGTGTGAGAATGTGTATATGATTTGTGTGATTGTGTGTGAGTGTGTGTGATTGTGTGTGAGTGAATCTGTGTGTATAGGTGTGTGATTGTGCCGAAATATGCGTGATTGCGTGTGTTTGTGAGTGTGTGTGAAAGTGTGTGTGAGTGTAGGAGTGTCTGAGTGCCTGTGTGATTTCTGTATGTGTGTGTGTGTTTGATGATGCGTTTGTTTGTGTGTGTGTAGGTGTGTTAGTGGGAGTGAGTGTGTATATGAGTGTGTGATTGTGTGTGAGTGTTTTTGTCTGTGAGTGGGTGTGAGTGTGTCTGTGTGTGCAGGTGAGAGTGTGTGACTATTTGTGAGTGTGTATGTGCTTGCATGTGAGCCTGTGTTTGTGTGTTGGTTTGTGTGTGTAGGTGTGCGAGTGTGTTTGACAGTGTTTCAGTGTTAGTGCGTGTGTGTCTGTAAGTGTTTGTGTGAGTAGGTGTGTGAGTGTGTGTGACCGGGTGATTGTGTGTGTGAATGCGTGTGAGTCTGTGTGTCTGTGTGTTTGTGGGTGTGTCTACCTGTGTGTAGGTGTGTGACTGTTTATGGCACTGTGTCAATGTGCGAGAGTGCTCATGTGTCTGTGTGTGTGTGAGTTTGTGAGAGTGTAGGTGTGATTGGGAATGAGTGTGTGAGTGTGTATATGAGTGTGTCATTGTGTTTGTGTGTGTGTGAGTGTGTTTTTGTTTAGGTGTGTGTGTGATATTGTGTGAGTCTATGTGGGAGTGCATTTCTGTCTGAGTGTGTGTGTGTCTGTGTGTAAGTGTGAGAGTGTGTTAGGGTGTTTGTGAGAGTGCAGGTGTGTGAGTGGGAGTGAGTGAGTGAATGTGTATATGAGTGGGTGACTGTGTGTGTGTGCATGTGTGTGCCTGACAGACGGAATATGTGGGTGTTTCTTTGTGTAGGTGTGTGAGTGTGCGTGTGACATTGTGTGAGTGTGTGTGTGAGTGCATGTGAATCTGTGTGTGTTGGTGTGTGAGTAGGTGTGCGAGAGCTTGTGGCAGTGTGTGAGTGTGTGTGTTTGAGACATTCTGAGAAAGTGTGTTGGTGTCTCTGTGTGTGTAGATGAGTGATTGCAGCAGTGTGTGAGTGTGTGAGAGCGAATGAGTCTGTGAGTGTGTGGGTGTGAGTGTGTTTCTTTGTGAAATTCTAGTTGTGTGAGTGGGAGTGATTGTGTGAGTGTGTATATAAGTGTGCGATTGTGTGTGAGTGTGTGATTGTGTGTTAGTATATGTGTGTGTGTCTAAATGTGTGTGTGTCTATGTGTAGGTGCGTAATTGTGTGTGTGCAATTGTGTGTGAGAATGTGGTTGTTTCTGTGTGTAGGTGTGTGAATGTGTGAGTGTGTTTGTGAGAGTGTAGTTGTGTGAGTGTTTGTGTGTGTGTTAGTGAGTATACGGGTGTGTGATTGTGTCTGAGTTTTTGTGATTGTGTGTGAGAATGTGAGTGAATGTGTCTGTGTGTATGTGTGTGAGTGTGTGAAACAGTGTCTCAGACTTCGTGATTTTGTGTGGGTGTGTGAGAGTGTGTGTGAGCGTTTGAGTGTAGGTGTTTCTTTTTGAGGGCCTTTGTGGTTAATATATGTGTGTGTGTGAGTGTGTGTGTGTAAGTGTGAGTGGGAGTGAGAGTGGGAGTGTGTGTACGAGTGTGTTATTGTGGGTGATTGTGTTTGTGGTTGAGTTTCTGAGCGTCTGTGTGCAGGTGTGTGTGTCTGACAGTTTTAGTGTTGGTGTGAGTGCATGTGACTCTGTGAGAGTGTGTGTGTGTAGTTGTGTGAGTGGGAGTGAGTGTGTGAATGTGTATACGATTGGGTGATTGTGTGTGTGTGTGATTGTGTGTGAGAATGTGTGTGAGTGAGTCTGTGTGTGTAGGTGTGTGATTGTGCCGAAATCTGTGTGATTGCGTGTGTTTGTGAGTGTGTGTGACAGTGTGTGTGAGTGTAGGAGTTTCTGAGTGCCTGTGTGAATGCTGTATGTGTGTGTGTGTTTGATGATGCGTTTGTTTGTGTGTGTGTTGGTGTGTTAGTGGGAGTGAGTGTGTATACGAGTGTGTGATTGTGTGTGAGTGTTTTTGTCTGTGAGTGGGTGTGAGTGTGTCTGTGTGTGCAGGTGAGAGTGTGTGACTATTTGTGAGTGTGTTTGTGTTTGCATGTGAGCCTGTGTTTGTGTGTTGGTTTGTGTGTGTAGGTGTGCGAGTGTGTTTGACAGTGTTTCAGTGTTAGTGTGTGTGTGTCTGTAAGTGTTTGTGTGAGTAGGTGTGTGAGTGTGTGTGACCGGGTGATTGTGTGTGTGAATGCGTGTGAGTCTGTGTGTCTGTGTGTTTGTGGGTGTGTCTACATGTGTGTAGGTGTGTGACTGTTTATGGCACTGTGTCAATGTGCGTGAGTGCTCATGTGTCTGTGTGTGTGTGTGAGTTTGTGAGAGTGTAGGTGTGATTGGGAATGAGTGTGTGAGTGTGTATATGAGTGTGTCATTGTGTTTGTGTGTGTGAGTGTGTTTTTGTTTAGGTTGGGTGTGTGACATTGCGTGAGTCTATGTGGGAGTGCATTTCTGTCTGAGTGTGTGTGTGTCTGTGAGTAAGTGTGAGAGTGTGTTAGGGTGTTTGTGAGAGTGCAGGTGTGTGAGTGGGAGTGAGTGAGTGAATGTGTATATGAGTGGGTGACTGTGTGTGTGCATGTGTGTGCCTGACAGTCTGAATATGTGGGTGTTTCTGTGTGTAGGTGTGTGTCTGTGTGTGTGACATTGTGTGAGTGTGTGTGTGAGTGCATGTGAATCTGTGTGTGTTGGTGTGTGAGTAGGTGTGCGAGAGCTTGTGGCAGTGTGTGAGTGTGTGTGTTTGAGACATTCTGAGAATGTGTGTTGGTGTCTCTGTGTGTGTAGATGAGTGAGTGCAGCAGTGTGTGAGTGTGTGAGTGCGAATGAGTCTGTGAGTGTGTGTGGGTGTGAATGTGTTTCTTTGTGAAATTTCAGTTGTGTGAGTGGGAGTGATTGTGTGAGTGTGTATATAAGTGTGCGATTGTGTGTGAGTGTGTGTGATTGTGTGTGAGTATGTGTGTGTGTCTATATGTGTGTGTGTCTATGTGTAGGTGCGTAATTGTGTGTGAGCAAATGTGTGTGAGAATGTGGGTGCTTCTGTGTGTAGGTGTGTGAATGTGTGAGTGTGTTTGTGAGAGTGTAGTTGTGTGAGTGTTTGTGTGTGTGTGAGTGTGTATACGGGTGTGTGATTGTGTCTGAGTTTTTGTGATTGTGTGTGAGAATGTGAGTGAATGTGTCTGTGTGTATGTGTGTGAGTGTGTGAAACTGTCTCAGACTTCGTGATTTTGTGTGGGTGTGTGAGAGTGTGTGTGAGCGTTTGAGTGTAGGTGTTTCTTTTTGAGGGCCTTTGTGGTTAATATATGTGTGTGTGTGAGTGTGTGTGTGTAAGTGTGAGTGGGAGTGAGAGTGGGAGTGTGTGTACGATTGTGTTATTGTGTGTGATTGTGTTTGTGGGTTAGTTTCTGATCGTCTTTGTGTGCAGGTGTGTGTTTTTGACCGTTTTAGTGAGGGCGTGAGTGCATGTGACTCTGTGAGTGTGTGTAGTTGTGTGAGTGTGTGTGAGTGTGAGAATGTGTATATGATTTGTGTGATTGTGTGTGAGTGTGTGTGATTGTGTGTGAGGGAGTCTGTGTGTGTAGGTGTGTGATTTTGCCGAAATCTGCGTGATTGCGTGGGTTTGTGAGTGTGTGTGACAGTGTGTGTGAGTGTAGGAGTGTCTGAGTGCCTGTGTGATTTCTGTATGTGAGTGTGTGTGTTTGATGATGCGTTTGTTAGTGTGTGTGTAGGTGTGTTAGTGGGAGAGTGTGTATACGAGTGTGTGATTGTGTGTGAGTGTTTTTGTCTGTGAGTGGGCGTGAGTGTGTCTGTGTGTGCAGGTGTGAGTGTGTCACTATATGTGAGTGTGTTTGTGATTGCATGTGAGCCTGTGTTTGTGTTTTGGTTTGTTTGTGTGTGTAGGTGTGCGAGTGTGTTTGACAGTGTTTCAGTGTTAGTGTGTGTGTCTGTAAGTGTTTGTGTGAGTAGGTGTGTGAGTGTGTGTGACCGGGTGATTGTGTGTGTGAATGCGTGTGAGTCTGTGTGTCTGTGTGTTTGTGGGTGTGTCTACATGTGTGTAGGTGTGTGACTGTTTATGGCACTGTGTCAATGTGCGTGAGTGCTCATGTGTCTGTGTGTGTGTGTGTGAGTTTGTGAGAGTATAGGTGTGATTGGGAATGAGTGTGTGAGTGTGTATATGAGTGTGTCATTGTGTTTGTGTGTGTGTGAGTGTGTTTTTGTTTAGGTGTGTGTGTGACATTGCGTGAGTATATGTGGGAGTGCATTTCTGTCTGAGTGTGTGTGTGTCTGTGTGTAAGGGTGAGAGTGTGTTAGGGTGTTTGTGAGAGTGCAGGTGTGTGAGTGGGAGTGAGTGAGTGAATGTGTATATGAGTGGGTGACTGTGTGTGTGCATGTTTGTGCCTGACAGTCTGAATATGTGGGTGTTTCTTTGTGTAGGTGTGTGAGTGTGTGTGTGACATTGTGTGAGTGTGTGTGTGAGTGCATGTGAATCTGTGTGTGTTGGTGTGTGAGTAGGTGTGCGAGAGCTTGTGGCAGTGTGTGAGTGTGTGTGTTTGTGACATTCTGTGAATGTGTGTTGGTGTCTCTGTGTGTGTAGATGTGTGAGTGCAGCAGTGTGTGAGTGTGTGAGTGCGAATGAGTCTGTGAGTGTGTGTGGGTGTGAGTGTGTTTCTTTGTGAAATTCTAGTTGTGTGAGTGGGAGTGATTGTGTGAGTGTGTATATAAGTGTGCGATTGTGTGTGAGTGTGTGTGATTGTGTGTTAGTATATGTGTGTGTGTCTATATGTGTGTGTGTCTATGTGTAGGTGCCTAATTGTGTGTGTGCAACTGTGTGTGAGAATGTGGTTGTTTCTGTGTGTAGGTGTGTGAATGTGTGAGTGTGTTTGTGAGAGTGTAGTTGTGTGTGTTTGTGTGTGTGTGAGTGTGTATACGGGTGTGTGATTGTGTCTGAGTTTTTGTGATTGTGTGTGAGAATGTGAGTGAATGTGTCTGTGTGTATGTGTGTGAGTGTGTGAAACAGTGTCTCAGACTTCGTGATTTTGTGTGGGTGTGTGAGAGTGTGTGAGAGCGTTTGAGTGTAGGTGTTTCTTTTTGAGGGCCTTTGTGGTTAATATATGTGTGTGTGTGTGTGTGTGTGTGTAAGTGTGAGTGGGAGTGAGAGTGGGAGTGTGTGTACGAGTGTGTTATTGTGTGTGATTGTGTTTGTGGTTGAGTTTCTGAGCGTCTGTGTGCAGGTGTGTGTGTCTGACGGTTTTAGTGTTGGTGTGAGTGCATGTGACTCTGTGAGAGTGTGTGTGTGTAGTTGTGTGAGTGGGAGTGAGTGTGTGAATGTGTATACGATTGGGTAATTGTGTGTGTGTGTGATTGTGTGTGAGAATGTGTGTGAGTGAGTCTGTGTGTGTAGGTGTGTGATTGAGCCGAAATCTGCGTGATTGCGTGTTTTTGTGAGTGTGTGTGACAGTGTGTGTGAGTGTAGGAGTGTCTGAGTGCCTGTGTGAATTCTGTATGTGTGTGTGTGTTTGATGATGCGTTTGTTTGTGTGTGTGTAGGTGTGTTAGTGGTAGTGAGTGTGTATACGAGTGTGTGATTGTGTGTGAGTGTTTTTGTATGTGAGTGGGTGTGAGTGTGTCTGTGAGTGCAGGTGAGAGTGTGTGACTATTTGTGAGTGTGTTTGTGTTTGCATGTGAGCCTGTGTTTGTGTGTTGGTTTGTGTGTGTAGGTGTGCGAGTGTGTTTGACAGTGTTTCAGTGTTAGTGTGTGTGTGTCTGTAAGTGTCTGTGTGAGTAGGTGTGTGAGAGTGTGTGACCGGGTGATTGTGTGTGTGAATGCGTGTGAGTCTGTGTGTCTGTGTGTTTGTGGGTGTGTCTACATGTGTGTAGGTGTGTGACTGCTTATGGCACTGTGTCAATGTGCGTGAGTGCTCATGTGTCTGTGTGTGTGTGTGAGTTTGTGAGAGTGTAGGTGTGATTGGGAATGAGTGTGTGAGTGTGTATATGAGTGTGTCATTGTGTTTGTGTGTGTGTGAGTGTGTTTTTGTTTAGGTTGGGTGTGTGACATTGCGTGAGTCTATGTGGGAGTGCATTTCTGTCTGAGTGTGTGTGTGTCTGTGAGTAAGTGTGAGAGTGTGTTAGGGTGTTTGTGAGAGTGCAGGTGTGTGAGTGGGAGTGAGTGAGTGAATGTGTATATGAGTGGGTGACTGTGTGTGTGTGCATGTGTGTGCCTGACAGTCTGAATATGTGGGTGTTTCTGTGTGTAGGTGTGTGAGTGTGTGTGTGACATTGTGTGAGTGTGTGTGAGTGCATGTGAATCTGTGTGTGTTGGTGTGTGAGTAGGTGTGCGAGAGCTTGTGGCAGTGTGTGAGTGTGTGTGTTTGAGACATTCTGAGAATGTGTGTTGGTGTCTCTGTGTGTGTAGATGAGTGATTGCAGCAGTGTGTGAGTGTGTGAGTGCGAATGAGTCTGTGAGTGTGTGTGGGTGTGAGTGTGTTTCTTTGTGAAATTCTAGTTGTGTGAGTGGGAGTGATTGTGTGAGTGTGTATATAAGTGTGCGATTGTGTGTGAGTGTGTGTGATTGTGTGTTAGTATATGTGTGTGTGTCTAAATGTGTGTGTGTCTATGTGTAGGTGCGTAATTGTGTGTGTGCAATTGTGTGTGAGAATGTGGTTGTTTCTGTGTGTAGGTGTGTGAATGTGTGAGTGTGTTTGTGAGAGTGTAGTTGTGTGAGTGTTTGTGTGTGTGTTAGTGTGTATACGGGTGTGTGATTGTGTCTGAGTTTTTGTGATTGTGTGTGAGAATGTGAGTGAATGAGTCTGTGTGTATGTGTGTGAGTGTGTGAAACAGTGTCTCAGACTTCGTGATTTTGTGTGGGTGTGTGAGAGTGTGTGTGAGCGTTTGAGTGTAGGTGTTTCTTTTTGAGGGCCTTTGTGGTTAATGTGTGTGTGTGAGTGTGTGTGTGTAAGTGTGAGTGGGAGTGAGAGTGGGAGTGTGTGTACGATTGTGTTATTGTGTGTGACTGTGTTTGTGGGTTAGTTTCTGAGCGTCTTTGTGTGCAGGTGTGTGTTTTTGACCGTTTTAGTGAGGGCGTGAGTGCATGTGACTCTGTGAGTGTGTGTAGTTGTGTGATTGTGTGTGAGTGTGAGAATGTGTATATGATTTGTGTGATTGTGTGTGAGTGTGTGTGATTGTGTGTGAGTAAATCTGTGTGTATAGGTGTGTGATTGTGCCGAAATCTGCGTGATTGCGTGTGTTTGTGAGTGTGTGTGAAAGTGTGTGTGAGTGTAGGAGTGTCTGAGTGCCTGTGTGATTTCTGTATGTGTGTGTGTGTTTGATGATGCGTTTGTTTGTGTGTGTGTAGGTGTGTTAGTGGGAGTGAGTGTGTATACGAGTGTGTGATTGTGTGTGAGTGTTTTTGTCTGTGAGTGGGTGTGAGTGTGTCTGTGTGTGCAGGTGAGAGTGTGTGACTATTTGTGAGTGTGTATGTGTTTGCATGTGAGCCTGTGTTTGTGTGTTGGTTTGTGTGTGTAGGTGTGCGAGTGTGTTTGACAGTGTTTCAGTGTTAGTGCGTGTGTGTCTGTAAGTGTTTGTGTGAGTAGGTGTGTGAGTGTGTGTGACCGGGTGATTGTGTGTGTGAATGCGTGTGAGTCTGTGAGTCTGTGTGTTTGTGGGTGTGTCTACATGTGTGTAGGTGTGTGACTGTTTATGGCACTGTGTCAATGTGCGAGAGTGCTCATGTGTCTGTGTGTGTGTGAGTTTGTGAGAGTGTAGGTGTGATTGGGAATGAGTGTGTGAGTGTGTATATGAGTGTGTCATTGTGTTTGTGTGTGTGTGAGTGTGTTTTTGTTTAGGTGTGTGTGTGACATTGTGTGAGTCTATGTGGGAGTGCATTTCTGTCTGAGTGTGTGTGTGTTTGTGAGTAAGGGTGAGAGTGTGTTAGGGTGTTTGTGAGAGTGCAGGTGTGTGAGTGGGAGTGAGTGAGTGAATGTGTATATGAGTGGGTGACTGTGTGTGTGTGCATGTGTGTGCCTGACAGTCTGAATATGTGGGTGTTTCTGTGTGTAGGCGTGTGAGTGTGTGTGTGACATTGTGTGAGTGTGTGGGTGAGTGCATGTGAATCTGTGTGTGTTGGTGTGTGAGTAGGTGTGCGAGAGCTTGTGGCAGTGTGTGAGTGTGTGTGTTTGTGACATTCTGTGAATGTGTGTTGGTGTCTCTCTGTGTGTAGATGAGTGAGTGCTGCAGTGTGTGAGTGTGTGAGTGCGAATGAGTCTGTGAGTGTGTGTGGGTGTGAGTGTGTTTCTTTGTGAAATTCTAGTTGTGTGAGTGGGAGTGATTGTGTGAGTGTGTATATAAGTGTGCGATTTTGTGTGAGTGTGTGTGATTGTGTGTTAGTATATGTGTGTGTGTCTATATGTGTGTGTGTCTATGTGTAAGTGCGTAATTGTGTGTGTGCAATTGTGTGTGAGAATGTGGTTGTTTCTGTGTGTAGGTGTGTGAATGTGTGAGTGTGTTTGTGAGAGTGTAGTTGTGTGAGTGTTTGTGTGTGTGAGAGTGAGTATACGGGTGTGTGATTGTGTCTGAGTTTTTGTGATTGTTTGTGAGAATGTGAGTGAATGTGTCTGTGTGTATGTGTGTGAGTGTGTGAAACAGTGTCTCAGTCTTCGTGATTTTGTGTGGGTGTGTGAGAGTGTGTGTGAGCGTTTGAGTGTAGGTGTTTCTGTTTGAGGGCCTTTGTGGTTATTATATGTGTGTGTGTGAGTGTGTGTGTGTGTAAGTGTGAGTGGGAGTGAGAGTGGGAGTGTGTGCACGTGTGTGTTATTGGGTGTGATTGTGTTTGTTGGTGAGTTTCTGAGCATCTTTGTGTGCAGGTGTGTGTGTCTGACCGTTTTAGTGTGGGTGTGAGTGCATGTGACTCTGACAGTGAGTGTGTGTAGTTGTGTGAGTGGGAGTGAGTGTGTGAATGTGTATACAATTTTGTGATTGTGTGTGTGTGTGATTGTGTGTGAGAATGTGTGTGAGTGAGTCTGTGTGTGTAGGTGTTTGATTGTGCTGAAATCTGCGTGATTGTGTGTGTTTGTGAGTGTGTGTGACAGTGTGTGTGAGTGTAGGAGTGTCTGAGTGCCTGTGTGATTTCTGTATGTGAGTGTGTGTGTGTTTGATGATGCGTTTGTTTGTGTGTGTGTAGGTGTGTTAGTGGGAGAGAGTGTGTATATGAGTGTGTGATTGTGTGTGAGTGTTTTTGTCTGTGAGTGGGTGTGAGTGTGTCTGTGTGTGCAGGTGAGAGTGTGTGACTATTTGTGAGTGTGTTTGTGTTTGCATGTGAGCCTGTGTTTGTGTGTTGGATTGTGTGAGTAGATGTGTGAGTGTGTGTGACCGGGTGATTGTGTGTGTGAATGCGTGTGAGTCTGTGTGTCTGTGTGTTTGTGGGTGTGTCTACATGTGTGTAGGTGTGTGACTGTTTATGGCACTGTGTCAATGTGCGTGAGTGCTCATGTGTCTGTGTGTGTGTGAGTTTGTGAGAGTGTAGGTGTGATTGGGAATGAGTGTGTGAGTGTGTATATGAGTGTGTCATTGTGTTTGTGTGTGTGTGAGTGTGTTTTTTTTAGGTGTGTGTGTGACATTGTGTGGGTCTATGTGGAAGTGCATTTCTGTCTGAGTGTGTGTGTGTCTGAGTGTAAGTGTGTTAGGGTGTTTGTGAGAGTGCAGGTGTGTGAGTGGGAGTGAGTGAGTGAATGTGTATGTGAGTGGGTGACTGTGTGTGTGTGCATGTGTGTGCCTGACAGTCTGAATATGTGGGTGTTTCTGTGTGTAGGTGTGTGAGTGTGCGTGTGACATTGTGTGAGTGTGTGTGTGAGTGCATGTGAATCTGTGTGTGTTGGTGTGTGAGTAGGTGTGCGAGAGCTTGTGGCAGTGTGTGAGTGTGTGTGTTTGAGACATTCTGAGAAAGTGTGTTGGTGTCTCTGTGTGTGTAGATGAGTGATTGCAGCAGTGTGTGAGTGTGTGAGAGCGAATGAGTCTGTGAGTGTGTGGGTGTGAGTGTGTTTCTTTGTGAAATTCTAGTTGTGTGAGTGGGAGTGATTGTGTGAGTGTGTATATAAGTGTGCGATTGTGTGTGAGTGTGTGATTGTGTGTTAGTATATGTGTGTGTGTCTAAATGTGTGTGTGTCTATGTGTAGGTGCGTAATTGTGTGTGTGCAATTGTGTGTGAGAATGTGGTTGTTTCTGTGTGTAGGTGTGTGAATGTGTGAGTGTGTTTGTGAGAGTGTAGTTGTGTGAGTGTTTGTGTGTGTGTTAGTGTGTATACGGGTGTGTGATTGTGTCTGAGTTTTTGTGATTGTGTGTGAGAATGTGAGTGAATGTGTCTGTGTGTATGTGTGTGAGTGTGTGAAACAGTGTCTCAGACTTCGTGATTTTGTGTGGGTGTGTGAGAGTGTGTGTGAGCGTTTGAGTGTAGGTGTTTCTTTTTGAGAGCCTTTGTGGTTAATATATGTGTGTGTGTGAGTGTGTGTGTGTAAGTGTGAGTGGGAGTGAGAGTGGGAGTGTGTGTACGAGTGTGTTATTGTGGGTGATTGTGTTTGTGGTTGAGTTTCTGAGCGTCTGTGTGCAGGTGTGTGTGTCTGACAGTTTTAGTGCTGGTGTGAGTGCATGTGACTCTGTGAGAGTGTGTGTGTGTAGTTGTGTGAGTGGGAGTGAGTGTGTGAATGTGTATACGATTGGGTGATTGTGTGTGTGTGTGATTGTGTGTGAGAATGTGTGTGAGTGAGTCTGTGTGTGTAGGTGTGTGATTGTGCCGAAATCTGTGTGATTGCGTGTTTTTGTGAGTGTGTGTGACAGTGTGTGTGAGTGTAGGAGTGTCTGAGTGCCTGTGTGAATGCTGTATGTGTGTGTGTGTTTGATGATGCGTTTGTTTGTGTGTGTGTTGTTGTGTTAGTGGGAGTGAGTGTGTATACGAGTGTGTGATTGTGTGTGAGTGTTTTTGTCTGTGAGTGGGTGTGAGTGTGTCTGTGTGTGCAGGTGAGAGTGTGTGACTATTTGTGAGTGTGTTTGTGTTTGCATGTGAGCCTGTGTTTGTGTGTTGGTTTGTGTGTGTAGGTCTGAGAGTGTGTTTGACAGTGTTTCAGTGTTAGTGTGTGTGTGTCTG
Organism: Manis pentadactyla; assembly: GCF_030020395.1. Classification (NCBI taxonomy): domain Eukaryota; kingdom Metazoa; phylum Chordata; class Mammalia; order Pholidota; family Manidae; genus Manis; species Manis pentadactyla. The sequence goes on from NC_080024.1 coordinate 84,803,492, forward strand.
TAAGTGTTTGTGTGAGTAGGTGTGTGAGAGTGTGTGACCGGTTGATTGTGTGTGTGAATGCGTGTGAGTCTGTGTGTCTGTGTGTTTGTGGGTGTTTCTACATGTGTGTAGGTGTGTGACTGTTTATGGCACTGTGTCAATGCGTGAGAGTGCTCATGTGTCTGTGTGTGTGTGAGTTTGTGAGAGTGTAGGTGTGATTGGGAGTGAGTGTGTGAGTATGTATATGAGTGTGTCATTGTGTTTGTGTGTGTGTGAGTGTGTTTTTGTTTAGGTGTGTGTGTGACATTGTGTGAGTCTATGTGGGAGTGCATTTCTGTCTGAGTGTGTGTGTTTCTGTGTGTAAGTTTGAGAGTGTGTTAGGGTGTTTGTGAGAGTGCAGGGGTGTGAGTGGGAGTGAGTGAGTGAATGTGTATATGAGTGGGTGACTGTGTGTGTGTGCATGTGTGTGCCTGACAGTCTTAATATGTGGGTGTTTCTGTGTGTAGGTGTGTGAGTGTGTGTGTAACATTGTGTGAGTGTGTGTGTGACATTGTGTGAGTGTGTGTGAGTGCATGTGAATCTGTGTGTGTTGGTGTGTGAGTAGGTGTGCGAGAGCTTGTGGCAGTGTGTGAGTGTGTGTGTTTGTGATATTCTGTGAATGTGTGTTGCTGTCTCTGTGTGTGTAGATGTGTGAGTGCAGCAGTGTGTGAGTGTGTGAGTGCGAATGAGTCTGTGATTGTGTGTGGGTGTGAGTGTGTTTCTTTGTGAAATTCTAGTTGTGTGAGTGGGAGTGATTGTGTGAGTGTGTATATAAGTGGGCGTTTGTGTGAGTGTGTGTGATTGTGTGTGAGTATGTGTGTGTGTCTATGTGTATGTGCGTAATTGTGTGTGTGCAAATGTGTGTGAGAATGTGGGTGCTTCTGTGTGTAGGTGTGTGAATGTGTGAGTGTGTTTGTGAGAGTGTAGTTGTGTGACTGTTTGTGTGTGTGTTAGTGTGTATACGGGTGTGTGATTGTGTCTGAGTTTTTGTGATTGTGTGTGAGAATGTGAGTGAATGTGTCTGTGTGTATGTGTGTGAGTGTGTGAAACAGTGTCTCAGTCTTCGTGATTTTGTGCGGGTGTGTGAGAGAGTGTGTGAGCATTTGAGTGTAGGTGTTTCTTTTTGAGAGCCTTTGTGGTTAATATATGTGCGTGTGTGAGTGCGTGTGTGTAAGTGTGAGTGGGAGTGAGAGTGGGAGTGTGTGTACGAGTGTGTTATTGTGTGTGATTGTGTTTGTGGTTGAGGTTCTGAGCGTCTTTGTGTGCAGGTGTGTGTGTCTGACCGTTTTACTGTGGGTGTGAGTGCATGTGACTCTGTGAGAGTGTGTGTGTGTAGTTGTGTGAGTGGGAGTGAGTGTGTGAATGTGTATACGATTGGATGATTGTGTGTGTGTGATTGTGTGTGAGAATGTGTGTGAGGGAGTCTGTGTGTGTAGGTGTGTGATTGTGCCGAAATCTGCGTGATTGCGTGTGTTTGTGAGTGTGTGTGACAGTGTGTGTGAGTGTAGGAGTATCTGAGTGCCTGTGTGATTTCTGTATGTGTGTGTGTGTGTTTGATGATGCGTTTGTTTGTGTGTGTGTAGGTGTGTTAGTGGGAGTGAGTGTGTATACGAGTGTGTGATTGTGTGTGAGTGTTTTTGTCTGTGAGTGGGTGTGAGTGTGTCTGTGTGTGCAGGTGAGAGTGTGTGACTATTTGTGAGTGTGTATGTGTTTGCATGTGAGCCTGTGTTTGTGTGTTGGTTTGTGTGTGTAGGTGTGCGAGTGTGTTTGACAGTGTTTCAGTGTTAGTGCGTGTGTGTCTGTAAGTGTTTGTGTGAGTAGGTGTGTGAGTGTGTGTGACCGGGTGATTGTGTGTGTGAATGCGTGTGAGTCTGTGTGTCTGTGTGTTTGTGGGTGTGTCTACATGTGTGTAGGTGTGTGACTGTTTATGGCACTGTGTCAATGTGCGAGAGTGCTCATGTGTCTGTGTGTGTGTGAGTTTGTGAGAGTGTAGGTGTGATTGGGAATGAGTGTGTGAGTGTGTATATGAGTGTGTCATTGTGTTTGTGTGTGTGTGAGTGTGTTTTTGTTTAGGTGTGTGTGTGACATTGTGTGAGTCTATGTGGGAGTGCATTTCTGTCTGAGTGTGTGTGTTTCTGTGTGTAAGTTTGAGAGTGTGTTAGGGTGTTTGTGAGAGTGCAGGGGTGTGAGTGGGAGTGAGTGAGTGAATGTGTATATGAGTGGGTGACTGTGTGTGTGTGCATGTGTGTGCCTGACAGTCTGAATATGTGGGTGTTTCTGTGTGTAGGTGGGTGAGTGTGTGTGTAATATTGTGTGAGTGTGTGTGTGACATTGTGTGAGTGTGTGTGAGTGCATGTGAATCTGTGTGTGTTGGTGTGTGAGTAGGTGTGCGAGAGCTTGTGGCAGTGTGTGAGTGTGTGTGTTTGTGACATTCTGTGAATGTGTGTTGGGGTCTCTGTGTGTAGATGTGTGAGTGCAGCAGTGTGTGAGTGTGTGAGTGCGAATGAGTCTGTGAGTGTCTGTGGGTGTGAGTGTGTTTCTTTGTGAAATTCTAGTTGTGTGAGGGGAGTGATTGTGTGAGTGTGTATATAAGTGTGCGATTGTGTGTGAGTGTGTGTGATTGTGTGTGAGTATGTGTGTGTGTCTATATGTGTGTGTGTCTATGTGTAGGTGCGTAATTGTGTGTGTGCAAAAGTGTGAGAATGTGGGTGCTTCTGTGTGTAGGTGTGTGAATGTGTGAGTGTGTTTGTGAGAGTGTAGTTGTGTGAGTGTTTGTGTGTGTGAGTGTGTATACGGGTGTGTGATTGTGTCTGAGTTTTTGTGATTGTGCGTGAGTATGTGAGTGAATGTGTCTGTGTGTATGTGTGTGAGTGTGTGAAACAGTGTCAGTCTTCGTGATTTTGTGTGGGTGTGTGAGAGAGTGTGTGAGCATTTGAGTGTAGGTGTTTCTTTTTGAGAGCCTTTGTGGTTAATATATGTGTGTGTGTGAGTGTGTGTGTGTAAGTGTGAGTGGGAGTGAGAGTGGGAGTGTGTGTACGAGTGTGTTATTGTGTGTGATTGTGTTTGTGGTTGAGGTTCTGAGCGTCTTTGTGTGCAGGTGTGTGTGTCTGACCGTTTTAGTGTGGGTGTGAGTGCATGTGACTCTGTGAGAGTGTGTGTGTGTAGTTGTGTGAGTGGGAGTGAGTGTGTGAATGTGTATACGATTGGGTGATTGTGTGTGTGTGACTGTGTGTGTGAATGTGTGTGAGTGAGTCTGTGTGTGTAGGTGTGTGATTGTGCCGAAATCTGTGTGATTGCGTGTGTTTGTGAGTGTGTGTGACAGTGTGTGTGAGTGTAGGAGTGTCTGAGTGCCTGTGTGATTTCTGTATGTGAGTGTGTGTGTGTTTGATGATGCGTTTGTTTGTGAGTGTGTAGGTGTGTTAGTGGGAGAGAGTGTGTATACGAGTGTGTGATTGTGTGTGAGTGTTTATGTCTGTGAGTGGGCGTGAGTGTGTCTGTGTGTGCAGGTGTGAGTGTGTCACTATATGTGAGTGTGTTTGTGATTGCATGTGAGCCTGTGTTTGTGTTTTGGTTTGTTTGTGTGTGTAGGTGTGCGAGTGTGTTTGACAGTGTTTCAGTGTTAGTGCGTGTGTGTCTGTAAGTGTTTGTGTGAGTAAGTGTGTGAGTGTGTGTGACCGGGTGATTGTGTGTGTGAATGCGTGTGAGTCTGTGTGTCTGTGTGTTTGTGGGTGTGTCTACATGTGTGTAGGTGTGTGACTGTTTATGGCACTGTGTCAATGTGCGTGAGTGCTCATGTGTCTGTGTGTGTGTGTGAGTTTGTGAGAGTGTAGGTGTGATTTCGAATGAGTGTGTGAGTGTGTATATGAGTGTGTCATTGTGTTTGTGTGTCTGTGAGTGTGTTTTTTTAGGTGAGTGTGTGACATTGTGTGAATCTATGTGGGAGTGCATTTCTGTCTGAGTGTGTGTGTGTCTGTGTGTAATGGTGAGAGTGTGTTAGGGTGTTTGTGAGAGTGCAGGTGTGTGAGTGGGAGTGAGTGAGTGAATGTGTATATGAGTGGGTGACTGTGTGTGTGTGCATGTTTGTGCCTGACAGACTGAATACGTGGGTGTTTCTTTGTGTAGGTGTGTGAGTGTGTGTGTGACATTGTGTGAGTGTGTGTGTGAGTGCATGTGAATCTGTGTGTGTTGGTGTGTGAGTAGGTGTGCGAGAGCTTGTGGCAGTGAGTGAGTGTGTGTGTTTGAGACATTCTGAGAATGTGTGTTGTTGTCTCTGTGTGTGTAGATGAGTGATTGCAGCAGTGTGTGAGTGTGTGAGTGCGAATGAGTCTGTGAGTGTGTGTGGGTGTGAGTGTGTTTCTTTGTGAAATTCTAGTTGTGTGAGTGGGAGTGATTGTGTGAGTGTGTATATAAGTGTGCGATTGTGTGTGAGTGTGTGTGATTGTGTGTTAGTATATGTGAGTGTGTCTAAATGTGTGTGTGTCTATGTGTAGGTGCCTAATTGTGTGTGTGCAATTGTGTGTGAGAATGTGGTTGTTTCTGTGTGTAGGTGTGTGAATGTGTGAGTGTGTTTGTGAGAGTGTAGTTGTGTGAGTGTGTGTGTGTTAGTGTGTATACGGGTGTGTGATTGTGTCTGAGTTTTTGTGATTGTGTGTGAGAATGTGAGTGAATGTGTCTGTGTGTATGTGTGTGAGTGTGTGAAACAGTGTCTCAGACTTCGTGATTTTGTGTGGGTGTGTGAGAGTGTGTGTGAGCGTTTGAGTGTAGGTGTTTCTTTTTGAGGGCCTTTGTGGTTAATGTGTGTGTGTGAGTGTGTGTGTGTAAGTGTGAGTGGGAGTGAGAGTGGGAGTGTGTGTACGATTGTGTTATTGTATGTGACTGTGTTTGTGGGTTAGTTTCTGAGCGTCTTTGTGTGCAGGTGTGTGTTTTTGACCGTTTTAGTGAGGGCGTGAGTGCATGTGACTCTGTGAGTGTGTGTAGTTGTGTGATTGTGTGTGAGTGTGAGAATGTGTATATGATTTGTGTGATTGTGTGTGAGTGTGTGTGATTGTGTGTGAGTGAATCTGTGTGTATAGGTGTGTGATTGTGCCGAAATATGCGTGATTGCGTGTGTTTGTGAGTGTGTGTGAAAGTGTGTGTGAGTGTAGGAGTGTCTGAGTGCCTGTGTGATTTCTGTATGTGTGTGTGTGTTTGATGATGCGTTTGTTTGTGTGTGTGTAGGTGTGTTAGTGGGAGTGAGTGTGTATATGAGTGTGTGATTGTGTGTGAGTGTTTTTGTCTGTGAGTGGGTGTGAGTGTGTCTGTGTGTGCAGGTGAGAGTGTGTGACTATTTGTGAGTGTGTATGTGCTTGCATGTGAGCCTGTGTTTGTGTGTTGGTTTGTGTGTGTAGGTGTGCGAGTGTGTTTGACAGTGTTTCAGTGTTAGTGCGTGTGTGTCTGTAAGTGTTTGTGTGAGTAGGTGTGTGAGTGTGTGTGACCGGGTGATTGTGTGTGTGAATGCGTGTGAGTCTGTGTGTCTGTGTGTTTGTGGGTGTGTCTACCTGTGTGTAGGTGTGTGACTGTTTATGGCACTGTGTCAATGTGCGAGAGTGCTCATGTGTCTGTGTGTGTGTGAGTTTGTGAGAGTGTAGGTGTGATTGGGAATGAGTGTGTGAGTGTGTATATGAGTGTGTCATTGTGTTTGTGTGTGTGTGAGTGTGTTTTTGTTTAGGTGTGTGTGTGATATTGTGTGAGTCTATGTGGGAGTGCATTTCTGTCTGAGTGTGTGTGTGTCTGTGTGTAAGTGTGAGAGTGTGTTAGGGTGTTTGTGAGAGTGCAGGTGTGTGAGTGGGAGTGAGTGAGTGAATGTGTATATGAGTGGGTGACTGTGTGTGTGTGCATGTGTGTGCCTGACAGACGGAATATGTGGGTGTTTCTTTGTGTAGGTGTGTGAGTGTGCGTGTGACATTGTGTGAGTGTGTGTGTGAGTGCATGTGAATCTGTGTGTGTTGGTGTGTGAGTAGGTGTGCGAGAGCTTGTGGCAGTGTGTGAGTGTGTGTGTTTGAGACATTCTGAGAAAGTGTGTTGGTGTCTCTGTGTGTGTAGATGAGTGATTGCAGCAGTGTGTGAGTGTGTGAGAGCGAATGAGTCTGTGAGTGTGTGGGTGTGAGTGTGTTTCTTTGTGAAATTCTAGTTGTGTGAGTGGGAGTGATTGTGTGAGTGTGTATATAAGTGTGCGATTGTGTGTGAGTGTGTGATTGTGTGTTAGTATATGTGTGTGTGTCTAAATGTGTGTGTGTCTATGTGTAGGTGCGTAATTGTGTGTGTGCAATTGTGTGTGAGAATGTGGTTGTTTCTGTGTGTAGGTGTGTGAATGTGTGAGTGTGTTTGTGAGAGTGTAGTTGTGTGAGTGTTTGTGTGTGTGTTAGTGAGTATACGGGTGTGTGATTGTGTCTGAGTTTTTGTGATTGTGTGTGAGAATGTGAGTGAATGTGTCTGTGTGTATGTGTGTGAGTGTGTGAAACAGTGTCTCAGACTTCGTGATTTTGTGTGGGTGTGTGAGAGTGTGTGTGAGCGTTTGAGTGTAGGTGTTTCTTTTTGAGGGCCTTTGTGGTTAATATATGTGTGTGTGTGAGTGTGTGTGTGTAAGTGTGAGTGGGAGTGAGAGTGGGAGTGTGTGTACGAGTGTGTTATTGTGGGTGATTGTGTTTGTGGTTGAGTTTCTGAGCGTCTGTGTGCAGGTGTGTGTGTCTGACAGTTTTAGTGTTGGTGTGAGTGCATGTGACTCTGTGAGAGTGTGTGTGTGTAGTTGTGTGAGTGGGAGTGAGTGTGTGAATGTGTATACGATTGGGTGATTGTGTGTGTGTGTGATTGTGTGTGAGAATGTGTGTGAGTGAGTCTGTGTGTGTAGGTGTGTGATTGTGCCGAAATCTGTGTGATTGCGTGTGTTTGTGAGTGTGTGTGACAGTGTGTGTGAGTGTAGGAGTTTCTGAGTGCCTGTGTGAATGCTGTATGTGTGTGTGTGTTTGATGATGCGTTTGTTTGTGTGTGTGTTGGTGTGTTAGTGGGAGTGAGTGTGTATACGAGTGTGTGATTGTGTGTGAGTGTTTTTGTCTGTGAGTGGGTGTGAGTGTGTCTGTGTGTGCAGGTGAGAGTGTGTGACTATTTGTGAGTGTGTTTGTGTTTGCATGTGAGCCTGTGTTTGTGTGTTGGTTTGTGTGTGTAGGTGTGCGAGTGTGTTTGACAGTGTTTCAGTGTTAGTGTGTGTGTGTCTGTAAGTGTTTGTGTGAGTAGGTGTGTGAGTGTGTGTGACCGGGTGATTGTGTGTGTGAATGCGTGTGAGTCTGTGTGTCTGTGTGTTTGTGGGTGTGTCTACATGTGTGTAGGTGTGTGACTGTTTATGGCACTGTGTCAATGTGCGTGAGTGCTCATGTGTCTGTGTGTGTGTGTGAGTTTGTGAGAGTGTAGGTGTGATTGGGAATGAGTGTGTGAGTGTGTATATGAGTGTGTCATTGTGTTTGTGTGTGTGAGTGTGTTTTTGTTTAGGTTGGGTGTGTGACATTGCGTGAGTCTATGTGGGAGTGCATTTCTGTCTGAGTGTGTGTGTGTCTGTGAGTAAGTGTGAGAGTGTGTTAGGGTGTTTGTGAGAGTGCAGGTGTGTGAGTGGGAGTGAGTGAGTGAATGTGTATATGAGTGGGTGACTGTGTGTGTGCATGTGTGTGCCTGACAGTCTGAATATGTGGGTGTTTCTGTGTGTAGGTGTGTGTCTGTGTGTGTGACATTGTGTGAGTGTGTGTGTGAGTGCATGTGAATCTGTGTGTGTTGGTGTGTGAGTAGGTGTGCGAGAGCTTGTGGCAGTGTGTGAGTGTGTGTGTTTGAGACATTCTGAGAATGTGTGTTGGTGTCTCTGTGTGTGTAGATGAGTGAGTGCAGCAGTGTGTGAGTGTGTGAGTGCGAATGAGTCTGTGAGTGTGTGTGGGTGTGAATGTGTTTCTTTGTGAAATTTCAGTTGTGTGAGTGGGAGTGATTGTGTGAGTGTGTATATAAGTGTGCGATTGTGTGTGAGTGTGTGTGATTGTGTGTGAGTATGTGTGTGTGTCTATATGTGTGTGTGTCTATGTGTAGGTGCGTAATTGTGTGTGAGCAAATGTGTGTGAGAATGTGGGTGCTTCTGTGTGTAGGTGTGTGAATGTGTGAGTGTGTTTGTGAGAGTGTAGTTGTGTGAGTGTTTGTGTGTGTGTGAGTGTGTATACGGGTGTGTGATTGTGTCTGAGTTTTTGTGATTGTGTGTGAGAATGTGAGTGAATGTGTCTGTGTGTATGTGTGTGAGTGTGTGAAACTGTCTCAGACTTCGTGATTTTGTGTGGGTGTGTGAGAGTGTGTGTGAGCGTTTGAGTGTAGGTGTTTCTTTTTGAGGGCCTTTGTGGTTAATATATGTGTGTGTGTGAGTGTGTGTGTGTAAGTGTGAGTGGGAGTGAGAGTGGGAGTGTGTGTACGATTGTGTTATTGTGTGTGATTGTGTTTGTGGGTTAGTTTCTGATCGTCTTTGTGTGCAGGTGTGTGTTTTTGACCGTTTTAGTGAGGGCGTGAGTGCATGTGACTCTGTGAGTGTGTGTAGTTGTGTGAGTGTGTGTGAGTGTGAGAATGTGTATATGATTTGTGTGATTGTGTGTGAGTGTGTGTGATTGTGTGTGAGGGAGTCTGTGTGTGTAGGTGTGTGATTTTGCCGAAATCTGCGTGATTGCGTGGGTTTGTGAGTGTGTGTGACAGTGTGTGTGAGTGTAGGAGTGTCTGAGTGCCTGTGTGATTTCTGTATGTGAGTGTGTGTGTTTGATGATGCGTTTGTTAGTGTGTGTGTAGGTGTGTTAGTGGGAGAGTGTGTATACGAGTGTGTGATTGTGTGTGAGTGTTTTTGTCTGTGAGTGGGCGTGAGTGTGTCTGTGTGTGCAGGTGTGAGTGTGTCACTATATGTGAGTGTGTTTGTGATTGCATGTGAGCCTGTGTTTGTGTTTTGGTTTGTTTGTGTGTGTAGGTGTGCGAGTGTGTTTGACAGTGTTTCAGTGTTAGTGTGTGTGTCTGTAAGTGTTTGTGTGAGTAGGTGTGTGAGTGTGTGTGACCGGGTGATTGTGTGTGTGAATGCGTGTGAGTCTGTGTGTCTGTGTGTTTGTGGGTGTGTCTACATGTGTGTAGGTGTGTGACTGTTTATGGCACTGTGTCAATGTGCGTGAGTGCTCATGTGTCTGTGTGTGTGTGTGTGAGTTTGTGAGAGTATAGGTGTGATTGGGAATGAGTGTGTGAGTGTGTATATGAGTGTGTCATTGTGTTTGTGTGTGTGTGAGTGTGTTTTTGTTTAGGTGTGTGTGTGACATTGCGTGAGTATATGTGGGAGTGCATTTCTGTCTGAGTGTGTGTGTGTCTGTGTGTAAGGGTGAGAGTGTGTTAGGGTGTTTGTGAGAGTGCAGGTGTGTGAGTGGGAGTGAGTGAGTGAATGTGTATATGAGTGGGTGACTGTGTGTGTGCATGTTTGTGCCTGACAGTCTGAATATGTGGGTGTTTCTTTGTGTAGGTGTGTGAGTGTGTGTGTGACATTGTGTGAGTGTGTGTGTGAGTGCATGTGAATCTGTGTGTGTTGGTGTGTGAGTAGGTGTGCGAGAGCTTGTGGCAGTGTGTGAGTGTGTGTGTTTGTGACATTCTGTGAATGTGTGTTGGTGTCTCTGTGTGTGTAGATGTGTGAGTGCAGCAGTGTGTGAGTGTGTGAGTGCGAATGAGTCTGTGAGTGTGTGTGGGTGTGAGTGTGTTTCTTTGTGAAATTCTAGTTGTGTGAGTGGGAGTGATTGTGTGAGTGTGTATATAAGTGTGCGATTGTGTGTGAGTGTGTGTGATTGTGTGTTAGTATATGTGTGTGTGTCTATATGTGTGTGTGTCTATGTGTAGGTGCCTAATTGTGTGTGTGCAACTGTGTGTGAGAATGTGGTTGTTTCTGTGTGTAGGTGTGTGAATGTGTGAGTGTGTTTGTGAGAGTGTAGTTGTGTGTGTTTGTGTGTGTGTGAGTGTGTATACGGGTGTGTGATTGTGTCTGAGTTTTTGTGATTGTGTGTGAGAATGTGAGTGAATGTGTCTGTGTGTATGTGTGTGAGTGTGTGAAACAGTGTCTCAGACTTCGTGATTTTGTGTGGGTGTGTGAGAGTGTGTGAGAGCGTTTGAGTGTAGGTGTTTCTTTTTGAGGGCCTTTGTGGTTAATATATGTGTGTGTGTGTGTGTGTGTGTGTAAGTGTGAGTGGGAGTGAGAGTGGGAGTGTGTGTACGAGTGTGTTATTGTGTGTGATTGTGTTTGTGGTTGAGTTTCTGAGCGTCTGTGTGCAGGTGTGTGTGTCTGACGGTTTTAGTGTTGGTGTGAGTGCATGTGACTCTGTGAGAGTGTGTGTGTGTAGTTGTGTGAGTGGGAGTGAGTGTGTGAATGTGTATACGATTGGGTAATTGTGTGTGTGTGTGATTGTGTGTGAGAATGTGTGTGAGTGAGTCTGTGTGTGTAGGTGTGTGATTGAGCCGAAATCTGCGTGATTGCGTGTTTTTGTGAGTGTGTGTGACAGTGTGTGTGAGTGTAGGAGTGTCTGAGTGCCTGTGTGAATTCTGTATGTGTGTGTGTGTTTGATGATGCGTTTGTTTGTGTGTGTGTAGGTGTGTTAGTGGTAGTGAGTGTGTATACGAGTGTGTGATTGTGTGTGAGTGTTTTTGTATGTGAGTGGGTGTGAGTGTGTCTGTGAGTGCAGGTGAGAGTGTGTGACTATTTGTGAGTGTGTTTGTGTTTGCATGTGAGCCTGTGTTTGTGTGTTGGTTTGTGTGTGTAGGTGTGCGAGTGTGTTTGACAGTGTTTCAGTGTTAGTGTGTGTGTGTCTGTAAGTGTCTGTGTGAGTAGGTGTGTGAGAGTGTGTGACCGGGTGATTGTGTGTGTGAATGCGTGTGAGTCTGTGTGTCTGTGTGTTTGTGGGTGTGTCTACATGTGTGTAGGTGTGTGACTGCTTATGGCACTGTGTCAATGTGCGTGAGTGCTCATGTGTCTGTGTGTGTGTGTGAGTTTGTGAGAGTGTAGGTGTGATTGGGAATGAGTGTGTGAGTGTGTATATGAGTGTGTCATTGTGTTTGTGTGTGTGTGAGTGTGTTTTTGTTTAGGTTGGGTGTGTGACATTGCGTGAGTCTATGTGGGAGTGCATTTCTGTCTGAGTGTGTGTGTGTCTGTGAGTAAGTGTGAGAGTGTGTTAGGGTGTTTGTGAGAGTGCAGGTGTGTGAGTGGGAGTGAGTGAGTGAATGTGTATATGAGTGGGTGACTGTGTGTGTGCATGTGTGTGCCTGACAGTCTGAATATGTGGGTGTTTCTGTGTGTAGGTGTGTGTCTGTGTGTGTGACATTGTGTGAGTGTGTGTGTGAGTGCATGTGAATCTGTGTGTGTTGGTGTGTGAGTAGGTGTGCGAGAGCTTGTGGCAGTGTGTGAGTGTGTGTGTTTGAGACATTCTGAGAATGTGTGTTGGTGTCTCTGTGTGTGTAGATGAGTGAGTGCAGCAGTGTGTGAGTGTGTGAGTGCGAATGAGTCTGTGAGTGTGTGTGGGTGTGAGTGTGTTTCTTTGTGAAATTTCAGTTGTGTGAGTGGGAGTGATTGTGTGAGTGTGTATATAAGTTTGCGATTGTGTGTGAGTGTGTGTGATTGTGTGTGAGTATGTGTGTGTGTCTATATGTGTGTGTGTCTATGTGTAGGTGCGTAATTGTGTGTGAGCAAATGTGTGTGAGAATGTGGGTGCTTCTGTGTGTAGGTGTGTGAATGTGTGAGTGTGTTTGTGAGAGTGTAGTTGTGTGAGTGTTTGTGTGTGTGTGAGTGTGTATACGGGTGTGTGATTGTGTCTGAGTTTTTGTGATTGTGTGTGAGAATGTGAGTGAATGTGTCTGTGTGTATGTGTGTGAGTGTGTGAAACTGTCTCAGACTTCGTGATTTTGTGTGGGTGTGTGAGAGTGTGTGTGAGCGTTTGAGTGTAGGTGTTTCTTTTTGAGGGCCTTTGTGGTTAATATATGTGTGTGTGTGAGTGTGTGTGTGTAAGTGTGAGTGGGAGTGAGAGTGGGAGTGTGTGTACGATTGTGTTATTGTGTGTGATTGTGTTTGTGGGTTAGTTTCTGATCGTCTTTGTGTGCAGGTGTGTGTTTTTGACCGTTTTAGTGAGGGCGTGAGTGCATGTGACTCTGTGAGTGTGTGTAGTTGTGTGAGTGTGTGTGAGTGTGAGAATGTGTATATGATTTGTGTGATTGTGTGTGAGTGTGTGTGATTGTGTGTGAGGGAGTCTGTGTGTGTAGGTGTGTGATTTTGCCGAAATCTGCGTGATTGCGTGGGTTTGTGAGTGTGTGTGACAGTGTGTGTGAGTGTAGGAGTGTCTGAGTGCCTGTGTGATTTCTGTATGTGAGTGTGTGTGTTTGATGATGCGTTTGTTAGTGTGTGTGTAGGTGTGTTAGTGGGAGAGTGTGTATACGAGTGTGTGATTGTGTGTGAGTGTTTTTGTCTGTGAGTGGGCGTGAGTGTGTCTGTGTGTGCAGGTGTGAGTGTGTCACTATATGTGAGTGTGTTTGTGATTGCATGTGAGCCTGTGTTTGTGTTTTGGTTTGTTTGTGTGTGTAGGTGTGCGAGTGTGTTTGACAGTGTTTCAGTGTTAGTGTGTGTGTGTCTGTAAGTGTTTGTGTGAGTAGGTGTGTGAGTGTGTGTGACCGGGTGATTGTGTGTGTGAATGCGTGTGAGTCTGTGTGTCTGTGTGTTTGTGGGTGTGTCTACATGTGTGTAGGTGTGTGACTGTTTATGGCACTGTGTCAATGTGCGTGAGTGCTCATGTGTCTGTGTGTGTGTGTGTGAGTTTGTGAGAGTATAGGTGTGATTGGGAATGAGTGTGTGAGTGTGTATATGAGTGTGTCATTGTGTTTGTGTGTGTGTGAGTGTGTTTTTGTTTAGGTTGGGTGTGTGACATTGCGTGAGTCTATGTGGGAGTGCATTTCTGTCTGAGTGTGTGTGTGTCTGTGTGTAAGTGTGAGAGTGTGTTAGGGTGTTTGTGAGAGTGCAGGTGTGTGAGTGGGAGTGAGTGAGTGAATGTGTATATGAGTGGGTGACTGTGTGTGTGCATGTGTGTGCCTGACAGTCTGAATATGTGGGTGTTTCTTTGTGTAGGTGTGTGAGTGTGTGTGTGACATTGTGTGAGTGTGTGTGTGAGTGCATGTGAATCTGTGTGTGTTGGTGTGTGAGTAGGTGTGCGAGAGCTTGTGGCAGTGTGTGAGTGTGTGTGTTTGTGACATTCTGTGAATGTGTGTTGGTGTCTCTGTGTGTGTAGATGTGTGAGTGCAGCAGTGTGTGAGTGTGTGAGTGCGAATGAGTCTGTGAGTGTGTGTGGGTGTGAGTGTGTTTCTTTGTGAAATTCTAGTTGTGTGAGTGGGAGTGATTGTGTGAGTGTGTATATAAGTGTGCGATTGTGTGTGAGTGTGTGTGATTGTGTGTTAGTATATGTGTGTGTGTCTATATGTGTGTGTGTCTATGTGTAGGTGCCTAATTGTGTGTGTGCAATTGTGTGTGAGAATGTGGTTGTTTCTGTGTGTAGGTGTGTGAATGTGTGAGTGTGTTTGTGAGAGTGTAGTTGTGTGTGTTTGTGTGTGTGTGAGTGTGTATACGGGTGTGTGATTGTGTCTGAGTTTTTGTGATTGTGTGTGAGAATGTGAGTGAATGTGTCTGTGTGTATGTGTGTGAGTGTGTGAAACAGTGTCTCAGACTTCGTGATTTTGTGTGGGTGTGTGAGAGTGTGTGAGAGCGTTTGAGTGTAGGTGTTTCTCTTTGAGGGCCTTTGTGGTTAATATATGTGTGTGTGTGAGTGTGTGTGTGTAAGTGTGAGTGGGAGTGAGAGTGGGAGTGTGTGTACGAGTGTGTTATTGAGTGTGATTGTGTTTGTGGTTGAGGTTCTGAGCGTCTTTGTGTTCAGGTGTGTGTGTCTGACCGTTTTAGTGTGGGTGTGAGTGCATGTGACTCTGTGAGAGTGTGTGTGTGTAGTTGTGTGAGTGGGAGTGAGTGTGTGAATGTGTATACGATTGGGTGATTGTGTGTGTGTGATTGTGTGTGAGAATGTGTGTGAGTGAGTCTGTGTGTGTAGGTGTGTGATTGTGCCGAAATCTGTGTGATTGCGTGTGTTTGTGAGTGTGTGTGACAGTGTGTGTGAGTGTAGGAGTGTCTGAGTGCCTGTGTGATTTCTGTATGTGAGTGTGTGTGTGTTTGATGATGCGTTTGTTTGTGCGTGTGTAGGTGTGTTAGTGGGAGAGAGTGTGTATACGAGTGTGTGATTGTTTGTGAGTGTTTTTGTCTGTGAGTGGGTGTCAGTGTGTGCAGGAGAGAGTGTGTCACTATTTGTGAGTGTGTTTGTGATTGCATGTGAGCCTGTGTTTGTGTGTTGGTTTGTGTGTGTGTGTAGGTGTGCGAGTGTGTTTGACAGTGTTTCAGTGTTAGTGCGTGTGTGTCTGTAAGTGTTTGTGTGAGTAGGTGTGTGAGTGTGTGTGACCGGGTGATTGTGAGAGTGAATGCGTGTGAGTCTGTGTGTCTGTGTGTTTGTGGGTGTGTCTACATGTGTGTAGGTGTGTGACTGTTTATGGCACTGTGTCAATGTGCATGAGTGCTCATGTGTCTGTGTGTGTGTGTGAGTTTGTGAGAGTGTAGGTGTGATTGGGAATGAGTGTGTGAGTGTGTATATGAGTGTGTCATTGTGTTTGTGTGTGTGAGTGTGTTTTTGTTTAGGTTGGGTGTGTGACATTGCGTGAGTCTATGTGGGAGTGCATTTCTGTCTGAGTGTGTGTGTGTCTGTGAGTAAGTGTGAGAGTGTGTTAGGGTGTTTGTGAGAGTGCAGGTGTGTGAGTGGGAGTGAGTGAGTGAATGTGTATATGAGTGGGTGACTGTGTGTGTGCATGTGTGTGCCTGACAGTCTGAATATGTGGGTGTTTCTGTGTGTAGGTGTGTGTCTGTGTGTGTGACATTGTGTGAGTGTGTGTGTGAGTGCATGTGAATCTGTGTGTGTTGGTGTGTGAGTAGGTGTGCGAGAGCTTGTGGCAGTGTGTGAGTGTGTGTGTTTGAGACATTCTGAGAATGTGTGTTGGTGTCTCTGTGTGTGTAGATGAGTGAGTGCAGCAGTGTGTGAGTGTGTGAGTGCGAATGAGTCTGTGAGTGTGTGTGGGTGTGAATGTGTTTCTTTGTGAAATTTCAGTTGTGTGAGTGGGAGTGACTGTGTGAGTGTGTATATAAGTGTGCGATTGTGTGTGAGTGTGTGTGATTGTGTGTGAGTATGTGTGTGTGTCTATATGTGTGTGTGTCTATGTGTAGGTGCGTAATTGTGTGTGAGCAAATGTGTGTGAGAATGTGGGTGCTTCTGTGTGTAGGTGTGTGAATGTGTGAGTGTGTTTGTGAGAGTGTAGTTGTGTGAGTGTTTGTGTGTGTGTGAGTGTGTATACGGGTGTGTGATTGTGTCTGAGTTTTTGTGATTGTGTGTGAGAATGTGAGTGAATGTGTCTGTGTGTATGTGTGTGAGTGTGTGAAACTGTCTCAGACTTCGTGATTTTGTGTGGGTGTGTGAGAGTGTGTGTGAGCGTTTGAGTGTAGGTGTTTCTTTTTGAGGGCCTTTGTGGTTAATATATGTGTGTGTGTGAGTGTGTGTGTGTAAGTGTGAGTGGGAGTGAGAGTGGGAGTGTGTGTACGATTGTGTTATTGTGTGTGATTGTGTTTGTGGGTTAGTTTCTGATCGTCTTTGTGTGCAGGTGTGTGTTTTTGACCGTTTTAGTGAGGGCGTGAGTGCATGTGACTCTGTGAGTGTGTGTAGTTGTGTGAGTGTGTGTGAGTGTGAGAATGTGTATATGATTTGTGTGATTGTGTGTGAGTGTGTGTGATTGTGTGTGAGGGAGTCTGTGTGTGTAGGTGTGTGATTTTGCCGAAATCTGCGTGATTGCGTGGGTTTGTGAGTGTGTGTGACAGTGTGTGTGAGTGTAGGAGTGTCTGAGTGCCTGTGTGATTTCTGTATGTGAGTGTGTGTGTTTGATGATGCGTTTGTTAGTGTGTGTGTAGGTGTGTTAGTGGGAGAGTGTGTATACGAGTGTGTGATTGTGTGTGAGTGTTTTTGTCTGTGAGTGGGCGTGAGTGTGTCTGTGTGTGCAGGTGTGAGTGTGTCACTATATGTGAGTGTGTTTGTGATTGCATGTGAGCCTGTGTTTGTGTTTTGGTTTGTTTGTGTGTGTAGGTGTGCGAGTGTGTTTGACAGTGTTTCAGTGTTAGTGTGTGTGTCTGTAAGTGTTTGTGTGAGTAGGTGTGTGAGTGTGTGTGACCGGGTGATTGTGTGTGTGAATGCGTGTGAGTCTGTGTGTCTGTGTGTTTGTGGGTGTGTCTACATGTGTGTAGGTGTGTGACTGTTTATGGCACTGTGTCAATGTGCGTGAGTGCTCATGTGTCTGTGTGTGTGTGTGTGAGTTTGTGAGAGTATAGGTGTGATTGGGAATGAGTGTGTGAGTGTGTATATGAGTGTGTCATTGTGTTTGTGTGTGTGTGAGTGTGTTTTTGTTTAGGTGTGTGTGTGACATTGCGTGAGTATATGTGGGAGTGCATTTCTGTCTGAGTGTGTGTGTGTCTGTGTGTAAGGGTGAGAGTGTGTTAGGGTGTTTGTGAGAGTGCAGGTGTGTGAGTGGGAGTGAGTGAGTGAATGTGTATATGAGTGGGTGACTGTGTGTGTGCATGTTTGTGCCTGACAGTCTGAATATGTGGGTGTTTCTTTGTGTAGGTGTGTGAGTGTGTGTGTGACATTGTGTGAGTGTGTGTGTGAGTGCATGTGAATCTGTGTGTGTTGGTGTGTGAGTAGGTGTGCGAGAGCTTGTGGCAGTGTGTGAGTGTGTGTGTTTGTGACATTCTGTGAATGTGTGTTGGTGTCTCTGTGTGTGTAGATGTGTGAGTGCAGCAGTGTGTGAGTGTGTGAGTGCGAATGAGTCTGTGAGTGTGTGTGGGTGTGAGTGTGTTTCTTTGTGAAATTCTAGTTGTGTGAGTGGGAGTGATTGTGTGAGTGTGTATATAAGTGTGCGATTGTGTGTGAGTGTGTGTGATTGTGTGTTAGTATATGTGTGTGTGTCTATATGTGTGTGTGTCTATGTGTAGGTGCCTAATTGTGTGTGTGCAACTGTGTGTGAGAATGTGGTTGTTTCTGTGTGTAGGTGTGTGAATGTGTGAGTGTGTTTGTGAGAGTGTAGTTGTGTGTGTTTGTGTGTGTGTGAGTGTGTATACGGGTGTGTGATTGTGTCTGAGTTTTTGTGATTGTGTGTGAGAATGTGAGTGAATGTGTCTGTGTGTATGTGTGTGAGTGTGTGAAACAGTGTCTCAGACTTCGTGATTTTGTGTGGGTGTGTGAGAGTGTGTGAGAGCGTTTGAGTGTAGGTGTTTCTTTTTGAGGGCCTTTGTGGTTAATATATGTGTGTGTGTGTGTGTGTGTGTGTAAGTGTGAGTGGGAGTGAGAGTGGGAGTGTGTGTACGAGTGTGTTATTGTGTGTGATTGTGTTTGTGGTTGAGTTTCTGAGCGTCTGTGTGCAGGTGTGTGTGTCTGACGGTTTTAGTGTTGGTGTGAGTGCATGTGACTCTGTGAGAGTGTGTGTGTGTAGTTGTGTGAGTGGGAGTGAGTGTGTGAATGTGTATACGATTGGGTAATTGTGTGTGTGTGTGATTGTGTGTGAGAATGTGTGTGAGTGAGTCTGTGTGTGTAGGTGTGTGATTGAGCCGAAATCTGCGTGATTGCGTGTTTTTGTGAGTGTGTGTGACAGTGTGTGTGAGTGTAGGAGTGTCTGAGTGCCTGTGTGAATTCTGTATGTGTGTGTGTGTTTGATGATGCGTTTGTTTGTGTGTGTGTAGGTGTGTTAGTGGTAGTGAGTGTGTATACGAGTGTGTGATTGTGTGTGAGTGTTTTTGTATGTGAGTGGGTGTGAGTGTGTCTGTGAGTGCAGGTGAGAGTGTGTGACTATTTGTGAGTGTGTTTGTGTTTGCATGTGAGCCTGTGTTTGTGTGTTGGTTTGTGTGTGTAGGTGTGCGAGTGTGTTTGACAGTGTTTCAGTGTTAGTGTGTGTGTGTCTGTAAGTGTCTGTGTGAGTAGGTGTGTGAGAGTGTGTGACCGGGTGATTGTGTGTGTGAATGCGTGTGAGTCTGTGTGTCTGTGTGTTTGTGGGTGTGTCTACATGTGTGTAGGTGTGTGACTGCTTATGGCACTGTGTCAATGTGCGTGAGTGCTCATGTGTCTGTGTGTGTGTGTGAGTTTGTGAGAGTGTAGGTGTGATTGGGAATGAGTGTGTGAGTGTGTATATGAGTGTGTCATTGTGTTTGTGTGTGTGTGAGTGTGTTTTTGTTTAGGTTGGGTGTGTGACATTGCGTGAGTCTATGTGGGAGTGCATTTCTGTCTGAGTGTGTGTGTGTCTGTGAGTAAGTGTGAGAGTGTGTTAGGGTGTTTGTGAGAGTGCAGGTGTGTGAGTGGGAGTGAGTGAGTGAATGTGTATATGAGTGGGTGACTGTGTGTGTGCATGTGTGTGCCTGACAGTCTGAATATGTGGGTGTTTCTGTGTGTAGGTGTGTGTCTGTGTGTGTGACATTGTGTGAGTGTGTGTGTGAGTGCATGTGAATCTGTGTGTGTTGGTGTGTGAGTAGGTGTGCGAGAGCTTGTGGCAGTGTGTGAGTGTGTGTGTTTGAGACATTCTGAGAATGTGTGTTGGTGTCTCTGTGTGTGTAGATGAGTGAGTGCAGCAGTGTGTGAGTGTGTGAGTGCGAATGAGTCTGTGAGTGTGTGTGGGTGTGAGTGTGTTTCTTTGTGAAATTTCAGTTGTGTGAGTGGGAGTGATTGTGTGAGTGTGTATATAAGTTTGCGATTGTGTGTGAGTGTGTGTGATTGTGTGTGAGTATGTGTGTGTGTCTCTATGTGTGTGTGTCTATGTGTAGGTGCGTAATTGTGTGTGAGCAAATGTGTGTGAGAATGTGGGTGCTTCTGTGTGTAGGTGTGTGAATGTGTGAGTGTGTTTGTGAGAGTGTAGTTGTGTGAGTGTTTGTGTGTGTGTGAGTGTGTATACGGGTGTGTGATTGTGTCTGAGTTTTTGTGATTGTGTGTGAGAATGTGAGTGAATGTGTCTGTGTGTATGTGTGTGAGTGTGTGAAACAGTGTCTCAGACTTCGTGATTTTGTGTGGGTGTGTGAGAGTGTGTGTGAGCGTTTGAGTGTAGGTGTTTCTTTTTGAGGGCCTTTGTGGTTAATATATGTGTGTGTGTGAGTGTGTGTGTGTAAGTGTGAGTGGGAGTGAGAGTGGGAGTGTGTGTACGATTGTGTTATTGTGTGTGATTGTGTTTGTGGGTTAGTTTCTGATCGTCTTTGTGTGCAGGTGTGTGTTTTTGACCGTTTTAGTGAGGGCGTGAGTGCATGTGACTCTGTGAGTGTGTGTAGTTGTGTGAGTGTGTGTGAGTGTGAGAATGTGTATATGATTTGTGTGATTGTGTGTGAGTGTGTGTGATTGTGTGTGAGGGAGTCTGTGTGTGTAGGTGTGTGATTTTGCCGAAATCTGCGTGATTGCGTGGGTTTGTGAGTGTGTGTGACAGTGTGTGTGAGTGTAGGAGTGTCTGAGTGCCTGTGTGATTTCTGTATGTGAGTGTGTGTGTTTGATGATGCGTTTGTTAGTGTGTGTGTAGGTGTGTTAGTGGGAGAGTGTGTATACGAGTGTGTGATTGTGTGTGAGTGTTTTTGTCTGTGAGTGGGCGTGAGTGTGTCTGTGTGTGCAGGTGTGAGTGTGTCACTATATGTGAGTGTGTTTGTGATTGCATGTGAGCCTGTGTTTGTGTTTTGGTTTGTTTGTGTGTGTAGGTGTGCGAGTGTGTTTGACAGTGTTTCAGTGTTAGTGTGTGTGTGTCTGTAAGTGTTTGTGTGAGTAGGTGTGTGAGTGTGTGTGACCGGGTGATTGTGTGTGTGAATGCGTGTGAGTCTGTGTGTCTGTGTGTTTGTGGGTGTGTCTACATGTGTGTAGGTGTGTGACTGTTTATGGCACTGTGTCAATGTGCGTGAGTGCTCATGTGTCTGTGTGTGTGTGTGTGAGTTTGTGAGAGTATAGGTGTGATTGGGAATGAGTGTGTGAGTGTGTATATGAGTGTGTCATTGTGTTTGTGTGTGTGTGAGTGTGTTTTTGTTTAGGTTGGGTGTGTGACATTGCGTGAGTCTATGTGGGAGTGCATTTCTGTCTGAGTGTGTGTGTGTCTGTGTGTAAGTGTGAGAGTGTGTTAGGGTGTTTGTGAGAGTGCAGGTGTGTGAGTGGGAGTGAGTGAGTGAATGTGTATATGAGTGGGTGACTGTGTGTGTGCATGTGTGTGCCTGACAGTCTGAATATGTGGGTGTTTCTTTGTGTAGGTGTGTGAGTGTGTGTGTGACATTGTGTGAGTGTGTGTGTGAGTGCATGTGAATCTGTGTGTGTTGGTGTGTGAGTAGGTGTGCGAGAGCTTGTGGCAGTGTGTGAGTGTGTGTGTTTGTGACATTCTGTGAATGTGTGTTGGTGTCTCTGTGTGTGTAGATGTGTGAGTGCAGCAGTGTGTGAGTGTGTGAGTGCGAATGAGTCTGTGAGTGTGTGTGGGTGTGAGTGTGTTTCTTTGTGAAATTCTAGTTGTGTGAGTGGGAGTGATTGTGTGAGTGTGTATATAAGTGTGCGATTGTGTGTGAGTGTGTGTGATTGTGTGTTAGTATATGTGTGTGTGTCTATATGTGTGTGTGTCTATGTGTAGGTGCCTAATTGTGTGTGTGCAATTGTGTGTGAGAATGTGGTTGTTTCTGTGTGTAGGTGTGTGAATGTGTGAGTGTGTTTGTGAGAGTGTAGTTGTGTGTGTTTGTGTGTGTGTGAGTGTGTATACGGGTGTGTGATTGTGTCTGAGTTTTTGTGATTGTGTGTGAGAATGTGAGTGAATGTGTCTGTGTGTATGTGTGTGAGTGTGTGAAACAGTGTCTCAGACTTCGTGATTTTGTGTGGGTGTGTGAGAGTGTGTGAGAGCGTTTGAGTGTAGGTGTTTCTCTTTGAGGGCCTTTGTGGTTAATATATGTGTGTGTGTGAGTGTGTGTGTGTAAGTGTGAGTGGGAGTGAGAGTGGGAGTGTGTGTACGAGTGTGTTATTGAGTGTGATTGTGTTTGTGGTTGAGGTTCTGAGCGTCTTTGTGTTCAGGTGTGTGTGTCTGACCGTTTTAGTGTGGGTGTGAGTGCATGTGACTCTGTGAGAGTGTGTGTGTGTAGTTGTGTGAGTGGGAGTGAGTGTGTGAATGTGTATAAGATTGGGTGATTGTGTGTGTGTGTGATTGGGTGTGAGAATGTGTGTGAGTGAGTCTGTGTGTGTAGGTGTGTGATTGTGCCGAAATCTGTGTGATTGGGTGTGTTTGTGAGTGTGTGTGACAGTGTGTGTGAGTGTAGGAGTGTCTGAGTGCCTGTGTGATTTCTGTATGTGAGTGTGTGTGTGTTTGATGATGCGTTTGTTTGTGCGTGTGTAGGTGTGTTAGTGGGAGAGAGTGTGTATACGAGTGTGTGATTGTTTGTGAGTGTTTTTGTCTGTGAGTGGGTGTCAGTGTGTCTGTGTGTGCAGGAGAGAGTGTGTCACTATTTGTGAGTGTGTTTGTGATTGCATGTGAGCCTGTGTTTGTGTGTTGGTTTGTTTGTGTGTGTAGGTGTGCGAGTGTGTTTGACAGTGTTTCAGTGTTAGTGCGTGTGTGTCTGTAAGTGTTTGTGTGAGTAGGTGTGTGAGTGTGTGTGACCGGGTGATTGTGAGAGTGAATGCGTGTGAGTCTGTGTGTCTGTGTGTTTGTGGGTGAGCCTACATGTGTGTAGGTTTGTGACTGTTTATGGCACTGTGTCAATGTGCGTGAGTGCTCATGTGTCTGTGTGTGTGTGTGTGAGTTTTTGAGAGTGTAAGTGTGATTGGGAATGAGTGTGTGAGTGTGTATATGAGTGTGTCATTGTGTTTGTGTGTGTGTGAGTGTGTTTTTGTTTAGGTTGGGTGTGTGACATTGTGTGAGTCTATGTGGGAGTGCATTTCTGTCTGAGTGTGTGTGTGTCTGTGAGTAAGTGTGAGAGTGTGTTAGGGTGTTTGTGAGAGTGCAGGTGTGTGAGTGGGAGTGAGTGAGTGAATATGTATATGAGTGGGTGACTGTGTGTGTGCCTGTGTGTGCCTGACAGTCTGAATATGTGGGTGTTTCTGTGTGTGTGTGTCTGTGTGTGTGACATTGTGTGAGTGTGTGTGTGAGTGCATGTGAATCTGTGTGTGTTGGTGTGTGAGTAGGTGTGCGAGAGCTTGTGGCAGTGTGTGAGTGTGTGTGTTTGAGACATTCTGAGAATGTGTGTTGGTGTCTCTGTGTGTGTAGATGAGTGAGTGCAGCAGTGTGTGAGTGTGTGAGTGCGAATGAGTCTGTGAGTGTGTGTGGGTGTGAGTGTGTTTCATTGTGAAATTTCAGTTGTGTGAGTGGGAGTGATTGTGTGAGTGTGTATATAAGTGTGCGATTGTGTGTGAGTGTGTGTGATTGTGTGTGAGTATGTGTGTGTGCCTATATGTGTGTGTCTATGTGTAGGTGCGTAATTGTGTGTGTGCAATTGTGTGTGAGAATGTGGTTGTTTCTGTCTGTAGGTGTGTGAATGTGTGAGTGTGTTTGTGAGAGTGTAGTTGTGTGAGTGTTTGTGTGTGTGTGAGTGTGTATACGGGTGTGTGATTGTGTCTGTGTTTTTGTGATTGTGTGTGAGAATGTGAGTGAATGTGTCTGTGTGTATGTGTGTGAGTGTGTGAAACAGTGTCTCAGACTTCGTGATTTTGTGTGGGTGTGTGAGAGTGTGTGTGAGCGTTTGAGTGTAGGTGTTTCTTTTTGAGGGCCTTTGTGGTTAATATATGTGTGTGTGTGAGTGTGTGTGTGTAAGTGTGAGTGGGAGTGAGAGTGGGAGTGTGTGTACGATTGTGTTATTGTGTGTGATTGTGTTTGTGGGTTAGTTTCTGATCGTCTTTGTGTGCAGGTGTGTGTTTTTGACCGTTTTAGTGAGGGCGTGAGTGCATGTGACTCTGTGAGTGTGTGTAGTTGTGTGAGTGTGTGTGAGTGTGAGAATGTGTATATGATTTGTGTGATTGTGTGTGAGTGTGTGTGATTGTGTGTGAGGGAGTCTGTGTGTGTAGGTGTGTGATTTTGCCGAAATCTGCGTGATTGCGTGGGTTTGTGAGTGTGTGTGACAGTGTGTGTGAGTGTAGGAGTGTCTGAGTGCCTGTGTGATTTCTGTATGTGAGTGTGTGTGTTTGATGATGCGTTTGTTAGTGTGTGTGTAGGTGTGTTAGTGGGAGAGTGTGTATACGAGTGTGTGATTGTGTGTGAGTGTTTTTGTCTGTGAGTGGGCGTGAGTGTGTCTGTGTGTGCAGGTGTGAGTGTGTCACTATATGTGAGTGTGTTTGTGATTGCATGTGAGCCTGTGTTTGTGTTTTGGTTTGTTTGTGTGTGTAGGTGTGCGAGTGTGTTTGACAGTGTTTCAGTGTTAGTGTGTGTGTGTCTGTAAGTGTTTGTGTGAGTAGGTGTGTGAGTGTGTGTGACCGGGTGATTGTGTGTGTGAATGCGTGTGAGTCTGTGTGTCTGTGTGTTTGTGGGTGTGTCTACATGTGTGTAGGTGTGTGACTGTTTATGGCACTGTGTCAATGTGCGTGAGTGCTCATGTGTCTGTGTGTGTGTGTGTGAGTTTGTGAGAGTATAGGTGTGATTGGGAATGAGTGTGTGAGTGTGTATATGAGTGTGTCATTGTGTTTGTGTGTGTGTGAGTGTGTTTTTGTTTAGGTTGGGTGTGTGACATTGCGTGAGTCTATGTGGGAGTGCATTTCTGTCTGAGTGTGTGTGTGTCTGTGTGTAAGTGTGAGAGTGTGTTAGGGTGTTTGTGAGAGTGCAGGTGTGTGAGTGGGAGTGAGTGAGTGAATGTGTATATGAGTGGGTGACTGTGTGTGTGCATGTGTGTGCCTGACAGTCTGAATATGTGGGTGTTTCTTTGTGTAGGTGTGTGAGTGTGTGTGTGACATTGTGTGAGTGTGTGTGTGAGTGCATGTGAATCTGTGTGTGTTGGTGTGTGAGTAGGTGTGCGAGAGCTTGTGGCAGTGTGTGAGTGTGTGTGTTTGTGACATTCTGTGAATGTGTGTTGGTGTCTCTGTGTGTGTAGATGTGTGAGTGCAGCAGTGTGTGAGTGTGTGAGTGCGAATGAGTCTGTGAGTGTGTGTGGGTGTGAGTGTGTTTCTTTGTGAAATTCTAGTTGTGTGAGTGGGAGTGATTGTGTGAGTGTGTATATAAGTGTGCGATTGTGTGTGAGTGTGTGTGATTGTGTGTTAGTATATGTGTGTGTGTCTATATGTGTGTGTGTCTATGTGTAGGTGCCTAATTGTGTGTGTGCAATTGTGTGTGAGAATGTGGTTGTTTCTGTGTGTAGGTGTGTGAATGTGTGAGTGTGTTTGTGAGAGTGTAGTTGTGTGTGTTTGTGTGTGTGTGAGTGTGTATACGGGTGTGTGATTGTGTCTGAGTTTTTGTGATTGTGTGTGAGAATGTGAGTGAATGTGTCTGTGTGTATGTGTGTGAGTGTGTGAAACAGTGTCTCAGACTTCGTGATTTTGTGTGGGTGTGTGAGAGTGTGTGAGAGCGTTTGAGTGTAGGCGTTTCTCTTTGAGGGCCTTTGTGGTTAATATATGTGTGTGTGTGAGTGTGTGTGTGTAAGTGTGAGTGGGAGTGAGAGTGGGAGTGTGTGTACGAGTGTGTTATTGAGTGTGATTGTGTTTGTGGTTGAGGTTCTGAGCGTCTTTGTGTTCAGGTGTGTGTGTCTGACCGTTTTAGTGTGGGTGTGAGTGCATGTGACTCTGTGAGAGTGTGTGTGTGTGTAGTTGTGTGAGTGGGAGTGAGTGTGTGAATGTGTATAAGATTGGGTGATTGTGTGTGTGTGTGATTGGGTGTGAGAATGTGTGTGAGTGAGTCTGTGTGTGTAGGTGTGTGATTGTGCCGAAATCTGTGTGATTGGGTGTGTTTGTGAGTGTGTGTGACAGTGTGTGTGAGTGTAGGAGCGTCTGAGTGCCTGTGTGATTTCTGTATGTGAGTGTGTGTGTGTTTGATGATGCGTTTGTTTGTGCGTGTGTAGGTGTGTTAGTGGGAGAGAGTGTGTATACGAGTGTGTGATTGTTTGTGAGTGTTTTTGTCTGTGAGTGGGTGTCAGTGTGTCTGTGTGTGCAGGAGAGAGTGTGTCACTATTTGTGAGTGTGTTTGTGATTGCATGTGAGCCTGTGTTTGTGTGTTGGTTTGTTTGTGTGTGTAGGTGTGCGAGTGTGTTTGACAGTGTTTCAGTGTTAGTGCGTGTGTGTCTGTAAGTGTTTGTGTGAGTAGGTGTGTGAGTGTGTGTGACCGGGTGATTGTGAGAGTGAATGCGTGTGAGTCTGTGTGTCTGTGTGTTTGTGGGTGAGCCTACATGTGTGTAGGTTTGTGACTGTTTATGGCACTGTGTCAATGTGCGTGAGTGCTCATGTGTCTGTGTGTGTGTGTGTGAGTTTTTGAGAGTGTAAGTGTGATTGGGAATGAGTGTGTGAGTGTGTATATGAGTGTGTCATTGTGTTTGTGTGTGTGTGAGTGTGTTTTTGTTTAGGTTAGGTGTGTGACATTGTGTGAGTCTATGTGGGAGTGCATTTCTGTCTGAGTGTGTGTGTGTCTGTGAGTAAGTGTGAGAGTGTGTTAGGGTGTTTGTGAGAGTGCAGGTGTGTGAGTGGGAGTGAGTGAGTGAATATGTATATGAGTGGGTGACTGTGTGTGTGCCTGTGTGTGCCTGACAGTCTGAATATGTGGGTGTTTCTGTGTGTAGGTGTGTGTCTGTGTGTGTGACATTGTGTGAGTGTGTGTGTGAGTGCATGTGAATCTGTGTGTGTTGGTGTGTGAGTAGGTGTGCGAGAGCTTGTGGCAGTGTGTGAGTGTGTGTGTTTGTGACATTCTGTGAATGTGTGTTGGTGTCTCTGTGTGTGTAGATGTGTGAGTGCAGCAGTGTGTGAGTGTGTGAGTGCGAATGAGTCTGTGAGTGTGTGTGGGTGTGAGTGTGTTTCTTTGTGAAATTCTAGTTGTGTGAGTGGGAGTGATTGTGTGAGTGTGTATATAAGTGTGCGATTGTGTGTGAGTGTGTGTGATTGTGTGTTAGTATATGTGTGTGTGTCTATATGTGTGTGTGTCTATGTGTAGGTGCCTAATTGTGTGTGTGCAATTGTGTGTGAGAATGTGGTTGTTTCTGTGTGTAGGTGTGTGAATGTGTGAGTGTGTTTGTGAGAGTGTAGTTGTGTGTGTTTGTGTGTGTGTGAGTGTGTATACGGGTGTGTGATTGTGTCTGAGTTTTTGTGATTGTGTGTGAGAATGTGAGTGAATGTGTCTGTGTGTATGTGTGTGAGTGTGTGAAACAGTGTCTCAGACTTCGTGATTTTGTGTGGGTGTGTGAGAGTGTGTGAGAGCGTTTGAGTGTAGGTGTTTCTGTTTGAGAGCATTTGTGGTTAATATATGTGTGTGTGTGAGTGTGTGTGTGTAAGTGTGAGTGTGAGTGAGAGTGGGAGTGTGTGTACGAGTGTGTTATTGTGTGTGATTGTGTTTGTGGTTGAGGTTCTGAGCGTCTTTGTGTGCATGTGTGTGTGTCTGACCGTTTCAGTGTGGGTGTGAGTGCATGTGACTCTGTGAGAGAGTGTGTGTGTAGTTGTGTGGGTGGGAGTGAGTGTGTGAATGTGTATACGATTGGGTGATTGTGTGTGTGTGATTGTGTGTGAGAATGTGTGTGAGTGAGTCTGTGTGTGTAGGTGTGTGATTGTGCCGAAATCTGTGTGATTGCGTGTGTTTGTGAGTGTGTGTGACAGTGTGTGTGAGTGTAGGAGTGTCTGAGTGCCTGTGTGATTTCTGTATGTGAGTGTGTGTGTGTTTGATGATGCGTTTGTTTGTGCGTGTGTAGGTGTGTTAGTGGGAGAGAGTGTGTATACGAGTGTGTGATTGTTTGTGAGTGTTTTTGTCTGTGAGTGGGTGTGAGTGTGTCTGTGTGTGCAGGTGAGAGTGTGTCAC
Source organism: Manis pentadactyla (assembly GCF_030020395.1). Classification (NCBI taxonomy): domain Eukaryota; kingdom Metazoa; phylum Chordata; class Mammalia; order Pholidota; family Manidae; genus Manis; species Manis pentadactyla. The sequence continues at coordinate 84,830,618 of NC_080024.1, forward strand.
TATTTGTGAGTGTGTTTGTGATTGCATGTGAGCCTGTGTTTGTGTGTTGGTTTGTTTGTGTGTGTAGGTGTGCGAGTGTGTTTGACAGTGTTTCAGTGTTAGTGCATGTGTGTCTGTAAGTGTTTGTGTGAGTAGGTGTGTGAGTGTGTGTGACCGGGTGATTGTGAGAGTGAATGCGTGTGAGTCTGTGTGTCTGTGTGTTTGTGGGTGAGCCTACATGTGTGTAGGTTTGTGACTGTTTATGGCACTGTGTCAATGTGCGTGAGTGCTCATGTGACTGTGTGTGTGTGTGTGAGTTTTTGAGAGTGTAAGTGTGATTGCGAATGAGTGTGTGAGTGTGTATATGAGTGTGTCATTGTGTTTGTGTGTGTGTGAGTGTGTTTTTGTTTAGGTTGGGTGTGTGACATTGTGTGAGTCTATGTGGGAGTGCATTTCTGTCTGAGTGTGTGTGTGTCTGTGAGTAAGTGTGAGAGAGTGTTAGGGTGTTTGTGAGAGTGCAGGTGTGTGAGTGGGAGTGAGTGAATGTGTATATGAGTGGGTGACTGTGTGTGTGCATGTGTGTGCCTGACAGTCTGAATATGTGGGTGTTTCTGTGTGTAGGTGTGTGTCTGTGTGTGTGACATTGTGTGAGTGTGTGTGTGAGTGCATGTGAATCTGTGTGTGTTGGTGTGTGAGTAGGTGTGCGAGAGCTTGTGGCAGTGTGTGAGTGTGTGTGTTTGAGACATTCTGAGAATGTGTGTTGGTGTCTCTGTGTGTGTAGATGAGTGAGTGCAGCAGTGTGTGAGTGTGTGAGTGCGAATGAGTCTGTGACTGTGTGTGGGTGTGAGTGTGTTTCATTGTGAAATTTCAGCTGTGTGAGTGGGAGTGATTGTGTGAGCCTGTATATAAGTGTGCGATTGTGTGTGAGTGTGTGTGATTGTGTGTGAGTATGTGTGTGTGCCTATATGTGTGTGTGTCTATGTGTAGGTGCGTAATTGTGTGTGTGCAATTGTGTGTGAGAATGTGGGTGCTTCTGTGTGTAGGTGTGTGAATGTGTGAGTGTGTTTGTGAGAGTGTAGTTGTGTGAGTGTTTGTGTGTGTGTGAGTGTGTATACGGGTGTGTGATTGTGTCTGAGTTTTTGTGATTGTGTGTGAGAATGTGAGTGAATGTGTCTGTGTGTATGTGTGTGAGTGTGTGAAACAGTGTCTCAGACTTCGTGATTTTGTGTGGGTGTGTGAGAGTGTGTGTGAGCGTTTGAGTGTAGGTGTTTCTTTTTGAGGGCCTTTGTGGTTAATATATGTGTGTGTGTGAGTGTGTGTGTGTAAGTGTGAGTGGGAGTGAGAGTGGGAGTGTGTGTACGATTGTGTTATTGTGTGTGATTGTGTTTGTGGGTTAGTTTCTGATCGTCTTTGTGTGCAGGTGTGTGTTTTTGACCGTTTTAGTGAGGGCGTGAGTGCATGTGACTCTGTGAGTGTGTGTAGTTGTGTGAGTGTGTGTGAGTGTGAGAATGTGTATATGATTTGTGTGATTGTGTGTGAGTGTGTGTGATTGTGTGTGAGGGAGTCTGTGTGTGTAGGTGTGTGATTTTGCCGAAATCTGCGTGATTGCGTGGGTTTGTGAGTGTGTGTGACAGTGTGTGTGAGTGTAGGAGTGTCTGAGTGCCTGTGTGATTTCTGTATGTGAGTGTGTGTGTTTGATGATGCGTTTGTTAGTGTGTGTGTAGGTGTGTTAGTGGGAGAGTGTGTATACGAGTGTGTGATTGTTTGTGAGAGTTTTTGTCTGTGAGTGGGCGTGAGTGTGTCTGTGTGTGCAGGTGTGAGTGTGTCACTATATGTGAGTGTGTTTGTGATTGCATGTGAGCCTGTGTTTGTGTTTTGGTTTGTTTGTGTGTGTAGGTGTGCGAGTGTGTTTGACAGTGTTTCAGTGTTAGTGTGTGTGTCTGTAAGTGTTTGTGTGAGTAGGTGTGTGAGTGTGTGTGACCGGGTGATTGTGTGTGTGAATGCGTGTGAGTCTGTGTGTCTGTGTGTTTGTGGGTGTGTCTACATGTGTGTAGGTGTGTGACTGTTTATGGCACTGTGTCAATGTGCGTGAGTGCTCATGTGTCTGTGTGTGTGTGTGAGTTTGTGAGAGTATAGGTGTGATTGGGAATGAGTGTGTGAGTGTGTATATGAGTGTGTCATTGTGTTTGTGTGTGTGTGAGTGTGTTTTTGTTTAGGTGTGTGTGTGACATTGCGTGAGTATATGTGGGAGTGCATTTCTGTCTGAGTGTGTGTGTGTCTGTGTGTAAGGGTGAGAGTGTGTTAGGGTGTTTGTGAGAGTGCAGGTGTGTGAGTGGGAGTGAGTGAGTGAATGTGTATATGAGTGGGTGACTGTGTGTGTGCATGTTTGTGCCTGACAGTCTGAATATGTGGGTGTTTCTGTGTGTAGGTGTGTGAATGTGTGAGTGTGTTTGTGAGAGTGTAGTTGTGTGTGTTTGTGTGTGTGTGAGTGTGTATACGGGTGTGTGATTGTGTCTGAGTTTTTGTGATTGTGTGTGAGAATGTGAGTGAATGTGTCTGTGTGTATGTGTGTGAGTGTGTGAAACAGTGTCTCAGACTTCGTGATTTTGTGTGGGTGTGTGAGAGTGTGTGAGAGCGTTTGAGTGTAGGTGTTTCTCTTTGAGGGCCTTTGTGGTTAATATATGTGTGTGTGTGAGTGTGTGTGTGTAAGTGTGAGTGGGAGTGAGAGTGGGAGTGTGTGTACGAGTGTGTTATTGAGTGTGATTGTGTTTGTGGTTGAGGTTCTGAGCGTCTTTGTGTTCAGGTGTGTGTGTCTGACCGTTTTAGTGTGGGTGTGAGTGCATGTGACTCTGTGAGAGTGTGTGTGTGTAGTTGTGTGAGTGGGAGTGAGTGTGTGAATGTGTATAAGATTGGGTGATTGTGTGTGTGTGTGATTGGGTGTGAGAATGTGTGTGAGTGAGTCTGTGTGTGTAGGTGTGTGATTGTGCCGAAATCTGTGTGATTGGGTGTGTTTGTGAGTGTGTGTGACAGTGTGTGTGAGTGTAGGAGTGTCTGAGTGCCTGTGTGATTTCTGTATGTGAGTGTGTGTGTGTTTGATGATGCGTTTGTTTGTGCGTGTGTAGGTGTGTTAGTGGGAGAGAGTGTGTATACGAGTGTGTGATTGTTTGTGAGTGTTTTTGTCTGTGAGTGGGTGTCAGTGTGTCTGTGTGTGCAGGAGAGAGTGTGTCACTATTTGTGAGTGTGTTTGTGATTGCATGTGAGCCTGTGTTTGTGTGTTGGTTTGTTTGTGTGTGTAGGTGTGCGAGTGTGTTTGACAGTGTTTCAGTGTTAGTGCGTGTGTGTCTGTAAGTGTTTGTGTGAGTAGGTGTGTGAGTGTGTGTGACCGGGTGATTGTGAGAGTGAATGCGTGTGAGTCTGTGTGTCTGTGTGTTTGTGGGTGAGCCTACATGTGTGTAGGTTTGTGACTGTTTATGGCACTGTGTCAATGTGCGTGAGTGCTCATGTGTCTGTGTGTGTGTGTGTGAGTTTTTGAGAGTGTAAGTGTGATTGGGAATGAGTGTGTGAGTGTGTATATGAGTGTGTCATTGTGTTTGTGTGTGTGTGAGTGTGTTTTTGTTTAGGTTGGGTGTGTGACATTGTGTGAGTCTATGTGGGAGTGCATTTCTGTCTGAGTGTGTGTGTGTCTGTGAGTAAGTGTGAGAGTGTGTTAGGGTGTTTGTGAGAGTGCAGGTGTGTGAGTGGGAGTGAGTGAGTGAATATGTATATGAGTGGGTGACTGTGTGTGTGCCTGTGTGTGCCTGACAGTCTGAATATGTGGGTGTTTCTGTGTGTGTGTGTCTGTGTGTGTGACATTGTGTGAGTGTGTGTGTGAGTGCATGTGAATCTGTGTGTGTTGGTGTGTGAGTAGGTGTGCGAGAGCTTGTGGCAGTGTGTGAGTGTGTGTGTTTGAGACATTCTGAGAATGTGTGTTGGTGTCTCTGTGTGTGTAGATGAGTGAGTGCAGCAGTGTGTGAGTGTGTGAGTGCGAATGAGTCTGTGAGTGTGTGTGGGTGTGAGTGTGTTTCATTGTGAAATTTCAGTTGTGTGAGTGGGAGTGATTGTGTGAGTGTGTATATAAGTGTGCGATTGTGTGTGAGTGTGTGTGATTGTGTGTGAGTATGTGTGTGTGCCTATATGTGTGTGTCTATGTGTAGGTGCGTAATTGTGTGTGTGCAATTGTGTGTGAGAATGTGGTTGTTTCTGTCTGTAGGTGTGTGAATGTGTGAGTGTGTTTGTGAGAGTGTAGTTGTGTGAGTGTTTGTGTGTGTGTGAGTGTGTATACGGGTGTGTGATTGTGTCTGTGTTTTTGTGATTGTGTGTGAGAATGTGAGTGAATGTGTCTGTGTGTATGTGTGTGAGTGTGTGAAACAGTGTCTCAGACTTCGTGATTTTGTGTGGGTGTGTGAGAGTGTGTGTGAGCGTTTGAGTGTAGGTGTTTCTTTTTGAGGGCCTTTGTGGTTAATATATGTGTGTGTGTGAGTGTGTGTGTGTAAGTGTGAGTGGGAGTGAGAGTGGGAGTGTGTGTACGATTGTGTTATTGTGTGTGATTGTGTTTGTGGGTTAGTTTCTGATCGTCTTTGTGTGCAGGTGTGTGTTTTTGACCGTTTTAGTGAGGGCGTGAGTGCATGTGACTCTGTGAGTGTGTGTAGTTGTGTGAGTGTGTGTGAGTGTGAGAATGTGTATATGATTTGTGTGATTGTGTGTGAGTGTGTGTGATTGTGTGTGAGGGAGTCTGTGTGTGTAGGTGTGTGATTTTGCCGAAATCTGCGTGATTGCGTGGGTTTGTGAGTGTGTGTGACAGTGTGTGTGAGTGTAGGAGTGTCTGAGTGCCTGTGTGATTTCTGTATGTGAGTGTGTGTGTTTGATGATGCGTTTGTTAGTGTGTGTGTAGGTGTGTTAGTGGGAGAGTGTGTATACGAGTGTGTGATTGTGTGTGAGTGTTTTTGTCTGTGAGTGGGCGTGAGTGTGTCTGTGTGTGCAGGTGTGAGTGTGTCACTATATGTGAGTGTGTTTGTGATTGCATGTGAGCCTGTGTTTGTGTTTTGGTTTGTTTGTGTGTGTAGGTGTGCGAGTGTGTTTGACAGTGTTTCAGTGTTAGTGTGTGTGTGTCTGTAAGTGTTTGTGTGAGTAGGTGTGTGAGTGTGTGTGACCGGGTGATTGTGTGTGTGAATGCGTGTGAGTCTGTGTGTCTGTGTGTTTGTGGGTGTGTCTACATGTGTGTAGGTGTGTGACTGTTTATGGCACTGTGTCAATGTGCGTGAGTGCTCATGTGTCTGTGTGTGTGTGTGTGAGTTTGTGAGAGTATAGGTGTGATTGGGAATGAGTGTGTGAGTGTGTATATGAGTGTGTCATTGTGTTTGTGTGTGTGTGAGTGTGTTTTTGTTTAGGTTGGGTGTGTGACATTGCGTGAGTCTATGTGGGAGTGCATTTCTGTCTGAGTGTGTGTGTGTCTGTGTGTAAGTGTGAGAGTGTGTTAGGGTGTTTGTGAGAGTGCAGGTGTGTGAGTGGGAGTGAGTGAGTGAATGTGTATATGAGTGGGTGACTGTGTGTGTGCATGTGTGTGCCTGACAGTCTGAATATGTGGGTGTTTCTTTGTGTAGGTGTGTGAGTGTGTGTGTGACATTGTGTGAGTGTGTGTGTGAGTGCATGTGAATCTGTGTGTGTTGGTGTGTGAGTAGGTGTGCGAGAGCTTGTGGCAGTGTGTGAGTGTGTGTGTTTGTGACATTCTGTGAATGTGTGTTGGTGTCTCTGTGTGTGTAGATGTGTGAGTGCAGCAGTGTGTGAGTGTGTGAGTGCGAATGAGTCTGTGAGTGTGTGTGGGTGTGAGTGTGTTTCTTTGTGAAATTCTAGTTGTGTGAGTGGGAGTGATTGTGTGAGTGTGTATATAAGTGTGCGATTGTGTGTGAGTGTGTGTGATTGTGTGTTAGTATATGTGTGTGTGTCTATATGTGTGTGTGTCTATGTGTAGGTGCCTAATTGTGTGTGTGCAATTGTGTGTGAGAATGTGGTTGTTTCTGTGTGTAGGTGTGTGAATGTGTGAGTGTGTTTGTGAGAGTGTAGTTGTGTGTGTTTGTGTGTGTGTGAGTGTGTATACGGGTGTGTGATTGTGTCTGAGTTTTTGTGATTGTGTGTGAGAATGTGAGTGAATGTGTCTGTGTGTATGTGTGTGAGTGTGTGAAACAGTGTCTCAGACTTCGTGATTTTGTGTGGGTGTGTGAGAGTGTGTGAGAGCGTTTGAGTGTAGGCGTTTCTCTTTGAGGGCCTTTGTGGTTAATATATGTGTGTGTGTGAGTGTGTGTGTGTAAGTGTGAGTGGGAGTGAGAGTGGGAGTGTGTGTACGAGTGTGTTATTGAGTGTGATTGTGTTTGTGGTTGAGGTTCTGAGCGTCTTTGTGTTCAGGTGTGTGTGTCTGACCGTTTTAGTGTGGGTGTGAGTGCATGTGACTCTGTGAGAGTGTGTGTGTGTGTAGTTGTGTGAGTGGGAGTGAGTGTGTGAATGTGTATAAGATTGGGTGATTGTGTGTGTGTGTGATTGGGTGTGAGAATGTGTGTGAGTGAGTCTGTGTGTGTAGGTGTGTGATTGTGCCGAAATCTGTGTGATTGGGTGTGTTTGTGAGTGTGTGTGACAGTGTGTGTGAGTGTAGGAGCGTCTGAGTGCCTGTGTGATTTCTGTATGTGAGTGTGTGTGTGTTTGATGATGCGTTTGTTTGTGCGTGTGTAGGTGTGTTAGTGGGAGAGAGTGTGTATACGAGTGTGTGATTGTTTGTGAGTGTTTTTGTCTGTGAGTGGGTGTCAGTGTGTCTGTGTGTGCAGGAGAGAGTGTGTCACTATTTGTGAGTGTGTTTGTGATTGCATGTGAGCCTGTGTTTGTGTGTTGGTTTGTTTGTGTGTGTAGGTGTGCGAGTGTGTTTGACAGTGTTTCAGTGTTAGTGCGTGTGTGTCTGTAAGTGTTTGTGTGAGTAGGTGTGTGAGTGTGTGTGACCGGGTGATTGTGAGAGTGAATGCGTGTGAGTCTGTGTGTCTGTGTGTTTGTGGGTGAGCCTACATGTGTGTAGGTTTGTGACTGTTTATGGCACTGTGTCAATGTGCGTGAGTGCTCATGTGTCTGTGTGTGTGTGTGTGAGTTTTTGAGAGTGTAAGTGTGATTGGGAATGAGTGTGTGAGTGTGTATATGAGTGTGTCATTGTGTTTGTGTGTGTGTGAGTGTGTTTTTGTTTAGGTTAGGTGTGTGACATTGTGTGAGTCTATGTGGGAGTGCATTTCTGTCTGAGTGTGTGTGTGTCTGTGAGTAAGTGTGAGAGTGTGTTAGGGTGTTTGTGAGAGTGCAGGTGTGTGAGTGGGAGTGAGTGAGTGAATATGTATATGAGTGGGTGACTGTGTGTGTGCCTGTGTGTGCCTGACAGTCTGAATATGTGGGTGTTTCTGTGTGTAGGTGTGTGTCTGTGTGTGTGACATTGTGTGAGTGTGTGTGTGAGTGCATGTGAATCTGTGTGTGTTGGTGTGTGAGTAGGTGTGCGAGAGCTTGTGGCAGTGTGTGAGTGTGTGTGTTTGTGACATTCTGTGAATGTGTGTTGGTGTCTCTGTGTGTGTAGATGTGTGAGTGCAGCAGTGTGTGAGTGTGTGAGTGCGAATGAGTCTGTGAGTGTGTGTGGGTGTGAGTGTGTTTCTTTGTGAAATTCTAGTTGTGTGAGTGGGAGTGATTGTGTGAGTGTGTATATAAGTGTGCGATTGTGTGTGAGTGTGTGTGATTGTGTGTTAGTATATGTGTGTGTGTCTATATGTGTGTGTGTCTATGTGTAGGTGCCTAATTGTGTGTGTGCAATTGTGTGTGAGAATGTGGTTGTTTCTGTGTGTAGGTGTGTGAATGTGTGAGTGTGTTTGTGAGAGTGTAGTTGTGTGTGTTTGTGTGTGTGTGAGTGTGTATACGGGTGTGTGATTGTGTCTGAGTTTTTGTGATTGTGTGTGAGAATGTGAGTGAATGTGTCTGTGTGTATGTGTGTGAGTGTGTGAAACAGTGTCTCAGACTTCGTGATTTTGTGTGGGTGTGTGAGAGTGTGTGAGAGCGTTTGAGTGTAGGTGTTTCTGTTTGAGAGCATTTGTGGTTAATATATGTGTGTGTGTGAGTGTGTGTGTGTAAGTGTGAGTGTGAGTGAGAGTGGGAGTGTGTGTACGAGTGTGTTATTGTGTGTGATTGTGTTTGTGGTTGAGGTTCTGAGCGTCTTTGTGTGCATGTGTGTGTGTCTGACCGTTTCAGTGTGGGTGTGAGTGCATGTGACTCTGTGAGAGAGTGTGTGTGTAGTTGTGTGGGTGGGAGTGAGTGTGTGAATGTGTATACGATTGGGTGATTGTGTGTGTGTGATTGTGTGTGAGAATGTGTGTGAGTGAGTCTGTGTGTGTAGGTGTGTGATTGTGCCGAAATCTGTGTGATTGCGTGTGTTTGTGAGTGTGTGTGACAGTGTGTGTGAGTGTAGGAGTGTCTGAGTGCCTGTGTGATTTCTGTATGTGAGTGTGTGTGTGTTTGATGATGCGTTTGTTTGTGCGTGTGTAGGTGTGTTAGTGGGAGAGAGTGTGTATACGAGTGTGTGATTGTTTGTGAGTGTTTTTGTCTGTGAGTGGGTGTGAGTGTGTCTGTGTGTGCAGGTGAGAGTGTGTCACTATTTGTGAGTGTGTTTGTGATTGCATGTGAGCCTGTGTTTGTGTGTTGGTTTGTTTGTGTGTGTAGGTGTGCGAGTGTGTTTGACAGTGTTTCAGTGTTAGTGCATGTGTGTCTGTAAGTGTTTGTGTGAGTAGGTGTGTGAGTGTGTGTGACCGGGTGATTGTGAGAGTGAATGCGTGTGAGTCTGTGTGTCTGTGTGTTTGTGGGTGAGCCTACATGTGTGTAGGTTTGTGACTGTTTATGGCACTGTGTCAATGTGCGTGAGTGCTCATGTGACTGTGTGTGTGTGTGTGAGTTTTTGAGAGTGTAAGTGTGATTGCGAATGAGTGTGTGAGTGTGTATATGAGTGTGTCATTGTGTTTGTGTGTGTGTGAGTGTGTTTTTGTTTAGGTTGGGTGTGTGACATTGTGTGAGTCTATGTGGGAGTGCATTTCTGTCTGAGTGTGTGTGTGTCTGTGAGTAAGTGTGAGAGAGTGTTAGGGTGTTTGTGAGAGTGCAGGTGTGTGAGTGGGAGTGAGTGAATGTGTATATGAGTGGGTGACTGTGTGTGTGCATGTGTGTGCCTGACAGTCTGAATATGTGGGTGTTTCTGTGTGTAGGTGTGTGTCTGTGTGTGTGACATTGTGTGAGTGTGTGTGTGAGTGCATGTGAATCTGTGTGTGTTGGTGTGTGAGTAGGTGTGCGAGAGCTTGTGGCAGTGTGTGAGTGTGTGTGTTTGAGACATTCTGAGAATGTGTGTTGGTGTCTCTGTGTGTGTAGATGAGTGAGTGCAGCAGTGTGTGAGTGTGTGAGTGCGAATGAGTCTGTGACTGTGTGTGGGTGTGAGTGTGTTTCATTGTGAAATTTCAGCTGTGTGAGTGGGAGTGATTGTGTGAGCCTGTATATAAGTGTGCGATTGTGTGTGAGTGTGTGTGATTGTGTGTGAGTATGTGTGTGTGCCTATATGTGTGTGTGTCTATGTGTAGGTGCGTAATTGTGTGTGTGCAATTGTGTGTGAGAATGTGGGTGCTTCTGTGTGTAGGTGTGTGAATGTGTGAGTGTGTTTGTGAGAGTGTAGTTGTGTGAGTGTTTGTGTGTGTGTGAGTGTGTATACGGGTGTGTGATTGTGTCTGAGTTTTTGTGATTGTGTGTGAGAATGTGAGTGAATGTGTCTGTGTGTATGTGTGTGAGTGTGTGAAACAGTGTCTCAGACTTCGTGATTTTGTGTGGGTGTGTGAGAGTGTGTGTGAGCGTTTGAGTGTAGGTGTTTCTTTTTGAGGGCCTTTGTGGTTAATATATGTGTGTGTGTGAGTGTGTGTGTGTAAGTGTGAGTGGGAGTGAGAGTGGGAGTGTGTGTACGATTGTGTTATTGTGTGTGATTGTGTTTGTGGGTTAGTTTCTGATCGTCTTTGTGTGCAGGTGTGTGTTTTTGACCGTTTTAGTGAGGGCGTGAGTGCATGTGACTCTGTGAGTGTGTGTAGTTGTGTGAGTGTGTGTGAGTGTGAGAATGTGTATATGATTTGTGTGATTGTGTGTGAGTGTGTGTGATTGTGTGTGAGGGAGTCTGTGTGTGTAGGTGTGTGATTTTGCCGAAATCTGCGTGATTGCGTGGGTTTGTGAGTGTGTGTGACAGTGTGTGTGAGTGTAGGAGTGTCTGAGTGCCTGTGTGATTTCTGTATGTGAGTGTGTGTGTTTGATGATGCGTTTGTTAGTGTGTGTGTAGGTGTGTTAGTGGGAGAGTGTGTATACGAGTGTGTGATTGTTTGTGAGAGTTTTTGTCTGTGAGTGGGCGTGAGTGTGTCTGTGTGTGCAGGTGTGAGTGTGTCACTATATGTGAGTGTGTTTGTGATTGCATGTGAGCCTGTGTTTGTGTTTTGGTTTGTTTGTGTGTGTAGGTGTGCGAGTGTGTTTGACAGTGTTTCAGTGTTAGTGTGTGTGTCTGTAAGTGTTTGTGTGAGTAGGTGTGTGAGTGTGTGTGACCGGGTGATTGTGTGTGTGAATGCGTGTGAGTCTGTGTGTCTGTGTGTTTGTGGGTGTGTCTACATGTGTGTAGGTGTGTGACTGTTTATGGCACTGTGTCAATGTGCGTGAGTGCTCATGTGTCTGTGTGTGTGTGTGAGTTTGTGAGAGTATAGGTGTGATTGGGAATGAGTGTGTGAGTGTGTATATGAGTGTGTCATTGTGTTTGTGTGTGTGTGAGTGTGTTTTTGTTTAGGTGTGTGTGTGACATTGCGTGAGTATATGTGGGAGTGCATTTCTGTCTGAGTGTGTGTGTGTCTGTGTGTAAGGGTGAGAGTGTGTTAGGGTGTTTGTGAGAGTGCAGGTGTGTGAGTGGGAGTGAGTGAGTGAATGTGTATATGAGTGGGTGACTGTGTGTGTGCATGTTTGTGCCTGACAGTCTGAATATGTGGGTGTTTCTTTGTGTAGGTGTGTGAGTGTGTGTGTGACATTGTGTGAGTGTGTGTGTGAGTGCATGTGAATCTGTGTGTGTTGGTGTGTGAGTAGGTGTGCGAGAGCTTGTGGCAGTGTGTGAGTGTGTGTGTTTGTGACATTCTGTGAATGTGTGTTGGTGTCTCTGTGTGTGTAGATGTGTGAGTGCAGCAGTGTGTGAGTGTGTGAGTGCGAATGAGTCTGTGAGTGTGTGTGGGTGTGAGTGTGTTTCTTTGTGAAATTCTAGTTGTGTGAGTGGGAGTGATTGTGTGAGTGTGTATATAAGTGTGCGATTGTGTGTGAGTGTGTGTGATTGTGTGTTAGTATATGTGTGTGTGTCTATATGTGTGTGTGTCTATGTGTAGGTGCCTAATTGTGTGTGTGCAATTGTGTGTGAGAATGTGGTTGTTTCTGTGTGTAGGTGTGTGAATGTGTGAGTGTGTTTGTGAGAGTGTAGTTGTGTGTGTTTGTGTGTGTGTGAGTGTGTATACGGGTGTGTGATTGTGTCTGAGTTTTTGTGATTGTGTGTGAGAATGTGAGTGAATGTGTCTGTGTGTATGTGTGTGAGTGTGTGAAACAGTGTCTCAGACTTCGTGATTTTGTGTGGGTGTGTGAGAGTGTGTGAGAGCGTTTGAGTGTAGGTGTTTCTCTTTGAGGGCCTTTGTGGTTAATATATGTGTGTGTGTGAGTGTGTGTGTGTAAGTGTGAGTGGGAGTGAGAGTGGGAGTGTGTGTACGAGTGTGTTATTGAGTGTGATTGTGTTTGTGGTTGAGGTTCTGAGCGTCTTTGTGTTCAGGTGTGTGTGTCTGACCGTTTTAGTGTGGGTGTGAGTGCATGTGACTCTGTGAGAGTGTGTGTGTGTAGTTGTGTGAGTGGGAGTGAGTGTGTGAATGTGTATAAGATTGGGTGATTGTGTGTGTGTGTGATTGGGTGTGAGAATGTGTGTGAGTGAGTCTGTGTGTGTAGGTGTGTGATTGTGCCGAAATCTGTGTGATTGGGTGTGTTTGTGAGTGTGTGTGACAGTGTGTGTGAGTGTAGGAGTGTCTGAGTGCCTGTGTGATTTCTGTATGTGAGTGTGTGTGTGTTTGATGATGCGTTTGTTTGTGCGTGTGTAGGTGTGTTAGTGGGAGAGAGTGTGTATACGAGTGTGTGATTGTTTGTGAGTGTTTTTGTCTGTGAGTGGGTGTCAGTGTGTCTGTGTGTGCAGGAGAGAGTGTGTCACTATTTGTGAGTGTGTTTGTGATTGCATGTGAGCCTGTGTTTGTGTGTTGGTTTGTTTGTGTGTGTAGGTGTGCGAGTGTGTTTGACAGTGTTTCAGTGTTAGTGCGTGTGTGTCTGTAAGTGTTTGTGTGAGTAGGTGTGTGAGTGTGTGTGACCGGGTGATTGTGAGAGTGAATGCGTGTGAGTCTGTGTGTCTGTGTGTTTGTGGGTGAGCCTACATGTGTGTAGGTTTGTGACTGTTTATGGCACTGTGTCAATGTGCGTGAGTGCTCATGTGTCTGTGTGTGTGTGTGTGAGTTTTTGAGAGTGTAAGTGTGATTGGGAATGAGTGTGTGAGTGTGTATATGAGTGTGTCATTGTGTTTGTGTGTGTGTGAGTGTGTTTTTGTTTAGGTTGGGTGTGTGACATTGTGTGAGTCTATGTGGGAGTGCATTTCTGTCTGAGTGTGTGTGTGTCTGTGAGTAAGTGTGAGAGTGTGTTAGGGTGTTTGTGAGAGTGCAGGTGTGTGAGTGGGAGTGAGTGAGTGAATATGTATATGAGTGGGTGACTGTGTGTGTGCCTGTGTGTGCCTGACAGTCTGAATATGTGGGTGTTTCTGTGTGTGTGTGTCTGTGTGTGTGACATTGTGTGAGTGTGTGTGTGAGTGCATGTGAATCTGTGTGTGTTGGTGTGTGAGTAGGTGTGCGAGAGCTTGTGGCAGTGTGTGAGTGTGTGTGTTTGAGACATTCTGAGAATGTGTGTTGGTGTCTCTGTGTGTGTAGATGAGTGAGTGCAGCAGTGTGTGAGTGTGTGAGTGCGAATGAGTCTGTGAGTGTGTGTGGGTGTGAGTGTGTTTCATTGTGAAATTTCAGTTGTGTGAGTGGGAGTGATTGTGTGAGTGTGTATATAAGTGTGCGATTGTGTGTGAGTGTGTGTGATTGTGTGTGAGTATGTGTGTGTGCCTATATGTGTGTGTCTATGTGTAGGTGCGTAATTGTGTGTGTGCAATTGTGTGTGAGAATGTGGTTGTTTCTGTCTGTAGGTGTGTGAATGTGTGAGTGTGTTTGTGAGAGTGTAGTTGTGTGAGTGTTTGTGTGTGTGTGAGTGTGTATACGGGTGTGTGATTGTGTCTGTGTTTTTGTGATTGTGTGTGAGAATGTGAGTGAATGTGTCTGTGTGTATGTGTGTGAGTGTGTGAAACAGTGTCTCAGACTTCGTGATTTTGTGTGGGTGTGTGAGAGTGTGTGTGAGCGTTTGAGTGTAGGTGTTTCTTTTTGAGGGCCTTTGTGGTTAATATATGTGTGTGTGTGAGTGTGTGTGTGTAAGTGTGAGTGGGAGTGAGAGTGGGAGTGTGTGTACGATTGTGTTATTGTGTGTGATTGTGTTTGTGGGTTAGTTTCTGATCGTCTTTGTGTGCAGGTGTGTGTTTTTGACCGTTTTAGTGAGGGCGTGAGTGCATGTGACTCTGTGAGTGTGTGTAGTTGTGTGAGTGTGTGTGAGTGTGAGAATGTGTATATGATTTGTGTGATTGTGTGTGAGTGTGTGTGATTGTGTGTGAGGGAGTCTGTGTGTGTAGGTGTGTGATTTTGCCGAAATCTGCGTGATTGCGTGGGTTTGTGAGTGTGTGTGACAGTGTGTGTGAGTGTAGGAGTGTCTGAGTGCCTGTGTGATTTCTGTATGTGAGTGTGTGTGTTTGATGATGCGTTTGTTAGTGTGTGTGTAGGTGTGTTAGTGGGAGAGTGTGTATACGAGTGTGTGATTGTGTGTGAGTGTTTTTGTCTGTGAGTGGGCGTGAGTGTGTCTGTGTGTGCAGGTGTGAGTGTGTCACTATATGTGAGTGTGTTTGTGATTGCATGTGAGCCTGTGTTTGTGTTTTGGTTTGTTTGTGTGTGTAGGTGTGCGAGTGTGTTTGACAGTGTTTCAGTGTTAGTGTGTGTGTGTCTGTAAGTGTTTGTGTGAGTAGGTGTGTGAGTGTGTGTGACCGGGTGATTGTGTGTGTGAATGCGTGTGAGTCTGTGTGTCTGTGTGTTTGTGGGTGTGTCTACATGTGTGTAGGTGTGTGACTGTTTATGGCACTGTGTCAATGTGCGTGAGTGCTCATGTGTCTGTGTGTGTGTGTGTGAGTTTGTGAGAGTATAGGTGTGATTGGGAATGAGTGTGTGAGTGTGTATATGAGTGTGTCATTGTGTTTGTGTGTGTGTGAGTGTGTTTTTGTTTAGGTTGGGTGTGTGACATTGCGTGAGTCTATGTGGGAGTGCATTTCTGTCTGAGTGTGTGTGTGTCTGTGTGTAAGTGTGAGAGTGTGTTAGGGTGTTTGTGAGAGTGCAGGTGTGTGAGTGGGAGTGAGTGAGTGAATGTGTATATGAGTGGGTGACTGTGTGTGTGCATGTGTGTGCCTGACAGTCTGAATATGTGGGTGTTTCTTTGTGTAGGTGTGTGAGTGTGTGTGTGACATTGTGTGAGTGTGTGTGTGAGTGCATGTGAATCTGTGTGTGTTGGTGTGTGAGTAGGTGTGCGAGAGCTTGTGGCAGTGTGTGAGTGTGTGTGTTTGTGACATTCTGTGAATGTGTGTTGGTGTCTCTGTGTGTGTAGATGTGTGAGTGCAGCAGTGTGTGAGTGTGTGAGTGCGAATGAGTCTGTGAGTGTGTGTGGGTGTGAGTGTGTTTCTTTGTGAAATTCTAGTTGTGTGAGTGGGAGTGATTGTGTGAGTGTGTATATAAGTGTGCGATTGTGTGTGAGTGTGTGTGATTGTGTGTTAGTATATGTGTGTGTGTCTATATGTGTGTGTGTCTATGTGTAGGTGCCTAATTGTGTGTGTGCAATTGTGTGTGAGAATGTGGTTGTTTCTGTGTGTAGGTGTGTGAATGTGTGAGTGTGTTTGTGAGAGTGTAGTTGTGTGTGTTTGTGTGTGTGTGAGTGTGTATACGGGTGTGTGATTGTGTCTGAGTTTTTGTGATTGTGTGTGAGAATGTGAGTGAATGTGTCTGTGTGTATGTGTGTGAGTGTGTGAAACAGTGTCTCAGACTTCGTGATTTTGTGTGGGTGTGTGAGAGTGTGTGAGAGCGTTTGAGTGTAGGCGTTTCTCTTTGAGGGCCTTTGTGGTTAATATATGTGTGTGTGTGAGTGTGTGTGTGTAAGTGTGAGTGGGAGTGAGAGTGGGAGTGTGTGTACGAGTGTGTTATTGAGTGTGATTGTGTTTGTGGTTGAGGTTCTGAGCGTCTTTGTGTTCAGGTGTGTGTGTCTGACCGTTTTAGTGTGGGTGTGAGTGCATGTGACTCTGTGAGAGTGTGTGTGTGTGTAGTTGTGTGAGTGGGAGTGAGTGTGTGAATGTGTATAAGATTGGGTGATTGTGTGTGTGTGTGATTGGGTGTGAGAATGTGTGTGAGTGAGTCTGTGTGTGTAGGTGTGTGATTGTGCCGAAATCTGTGTGATTGGGTGTGTTTGTGAGTGTGTGTGACAGTGTGTGTGAGTGTAGGAGCGTCTGAGTGCCTGTGTGATTTCTGTATGTGAGTGTGTGTGTGTTTGATGATGCGTTTGTTTGTGCGTGTGTAGGTGTGTTAGTGGGAGAGAGTGTGTATACGAGTGTGTGATTGTTTGTGAGTGTTTTTGTCTGTGAGTGGGTGTCAGTGTGTCTGTGTGTGCAGGAGAGAGTGTGTCACTATTTGTGAGTGTGTTTGTGATTGCATGTGAGCCTGTGTTTGTGTGTTGGTTTGTTTGTGTGTGTAGGTGTGCGAGTGTGTTTGACAGTGTTTCAGTGTTAGTGCGTGTGTGTCTGTAAGTGTTTGTGTGAGTAGGTGTGTGAGTGTGTGTGACCGGGTGATTGTGAGAGTGAATGCGTGTGAGTCTGTGTGTCTGTGTGTTTGTGGGTGAGCCTACATGTGTGTAGGTTTGTGACTGTTTATGGCACTGTGTCAATGTGCGTGAGTGCTCATGTGTCTGTGTGTGTGTGTGTGAGTTTTTGAGAGTGTAAGTGTGATTGGGAATGAGTGTGTGAGTGTGTATATGAGTGTGTCATTGTGTTTGTGTGTGTGTGAGTGTGTTTTTGTTTAGGTTAGGTGTGTGACATTGTGTGAGTCTATGTGGGAGTGCATTTCTGTCTGAGTGTGTGTGTGTCTGTGAGTAAGTGTGAGAGTGTGTTAGGGTGTTTGTGAGAGTGCAGGTGTGTGAGTGGGAGTGAGTGAGTGAATATGTATATGAGTGGGTGACTGTGTGTGTGCCTGTGTGTGCCTGACAGTCTGAATATGTGGGTGTTTCTGTGTGTAGGTGTGTGTCTGTGTGTGTGACATTGTGTGAGTGTGTGTGTGAGTGCATGTGAATCTGTGTGTGTTGGTGTGTGAGTAGGTGTGCGAGAGCTTGTGGCAGTGTGTGAGTGTGTGTGTTTGTGACATTCTGTGAATGTGTGTTGGTGTCTCTGTGTGTGTAGATGTGTGAGTGCAGCAGTGTGTGAGTGTGTGAGTGCGAATGAGTCTGTGAGTGTGTGTGGGTGTGAGTGTGTTTCTTTGTGAAATTCTAGTTGTGTGAGTGGGAGTGATTGTGTGAGTGTGTATATAAGTGTGCGATTGTGTGTGAGTGTGTGTGATTGTGTGTTAGTATATGTGTGTGTGTCTATATGTGTGTGTGTCTATGTGTAGGTGCCTAATTGTGTGTGTGCAATTGTGTGTGAGAATGTGGTTGTTTCTGTGTGTAGGTGTGTGAATGTGTGAGTGTGTTTGTGAGAGTGTAGTTGTGTGTGTTTGTGTGTGTGTGAGTGTGTATACGGGTGTGTGATTGTGTCTGAGTTTTTGTGATTGTGTGTGAGAATGTGAGTGAATGTGTCTGTGTGTATGTGTGTGAGTGTGTGAAACAGTGTCTCAGACTTCGTGATTTTGTGTGGGTGTGTGAGAGTGTGTGAGAGCGTTTGAGTGTAGGTGTTTCTGTTTGAGAGCATTTGTGGTTAATATATGTGTGTGTGTGAGTGTGTGTGTGTAAGTGTGAGTGTGAGTGAGAGTGGGAGTGTGTGTACGAGTGTGTTATTGTGTGTGATTGTGTTTGTGGTTGAGGTTCTGAGCGTCTTTGTGTGCATGTGTGTGTGTCTGACCGTTTCAGTGTGGGTGTGAGTGCATGTGACTCTGTGAGAGAGTGTGTGTGTAGTTGTGTGGGTGGGAGTGAGTGTGTGAATGTGTATACGATTGGGTGATTGTGTGTGTGTGATTGTGTGTGAGAATGTGTGTGAGTGAGTCTGTGTGTGTAGGTGTGTGATTGTGCCGAAATCTGTGTGATTGCGTGTGTTTGTGAGTGTGTGTGACAGTGTGTGTGAGTGTAGGAGTGTCTGAGTGCCTGTGTGATTTCTGTATGTGAGTGTGTGTGTGTTTGATGATGCGTTTGTTTGTGCGTGTGTAGGTGTGTTAGTGGGAGAGAGTGTGTATACGAGTGTGTGATTGTTTGTGAGTGTTTTTGTCTGTGAGTGGGTGTGAGTGTGTCTGTGTGTGCAGGTGAGAGTGTGTCACTATTTGTGAGTGTGTTTGTGATTGCATGTGAGCCTGTGTTTGTGTGTTGGTTTGTTTGTGTGTGTAGGTGTGCGAGTGTGTTTGACAGTGTTTCAGTGTTAGTGCGTGTGTGTCTGTAAGTGTTTGTGTGAGTAGGTGTGTGAGTGTGTGTGACCGGGTGATTGTGAGAGTGAATGCGTGTGAGTCTGTGTGTCTGTGTGTTTGTGGGTGAGCCTACATGTGTGTAGGTTTGTGACTGTTTATGGCACTGTGTCAATGTGCGTGAGTGCTCATGTGACTGTGTGTGTGTGTGTGAGTTTTTGAGAGTGTAAGTGTGATTGCGAATGAGTGTGTGAGTGTGTATATGAGTGTGTCATTGTGTTTGTGTGTGTGTGAGTGTGTTTTTGTTTAGGTTGGGTGTGTGACATTGTGTGAGTCTATGTGGGAGTGCATTTCTGTCTGAGTGTGTGTGTGTCTGTGAGTAAGTGTGAGAGAGTGTTAGGGTGTTTGTGAGAGTGCAGGTGTGTGAGTGGGAGTGAGTGAATGTGTATATGAGTGGGTGACTGTGTGTGTGCATGTGTGTGCCTGACAGTCTGAATATGTGGGTGTTTCTGTGTGTAGGTGTGTGTCTGTGTGTGTGACATTGTGTGAGTGTGTGTGTGAGTGCATGTGAATCTGTGTGTGTTGGTGTGTGAGTAGGTGTGCGAGAGCTTGTGGCAGTGTGTGAGTGTGTGTGTTTGAGACATTCTGAGAATGTGTGTTGGTGTCTCTGTGTGTGTAGATGAGTGAGTGCAGCAGTGTGTGAGTGTGTGAGTGCGAATGAGTCTGTGACTGTGTGTGGGTGTGAGTGTGTTTCATTGTGAAATTTCAGCTGTGTGAGTGGGAGTGATTGTGTGAGCCTGTATATAAGTGTGCGATTGTGTGTGAGTGTGTGTGATTGTGTGTGAGTATGTGTGTGTGCCTATATGTGTGTGTGTCTATGTGTAGGTGCGTAATTGTGTGTGTGCAATTGTGTGTGAGAATGTGGGTGCTTCTGTGTGTAGGTGTGTGAATGTGTGAGTGTGTTTGTGAGAGTGTAGTTGTGTGAGTGTTTGTGTGTGTGTGAGTGTGTATACGGGTGTGTGATTGTGTCTGAGTTTTTGTGATTGTGTGTGAGAATGTGAGTGAATGTGTCTGTGTGTATGTGTGTGAGTGTGTGAAACAGTGTCTCAGACTTCGTGATTTTGTGTGGGTGTGTGAGAGTGTGTGTGAGCGTTTGAGTGTAGGTGTTTCTTTTTGAGGGCCTTTGTGGTTAATATATGTGTGTGTGTGAGTGTGTGTGTGTAAGTGTGAGTGGGAGTGAGAGTGGGAGTGTGTGTACGATTGTGTTATTGTGTGTGATTGTGTTTGTGGGTTAGTTTCTGATCGTCTTTGTGTGCAGGTGTGTGTTTTTGACCGTTTTAGTGAGGGCGTGAGTGCATGTGACTCTGTGAGTGTGTGTAGTTGTGTGAGTGTGTGTGAGTGTGAGAATGTGTATATGATTTGTGTGATTGTGTGTGAGTGTGTGTGATTGTGTGTGAGGGAGTCTGTGTGTGTAGGTGTGTGATTTTGCCGAAATCTGCGTGATTGCGTGGGTTTGTGAGTGTGTGTGACAGTGTGTGTGAGTGTAGGAGTGTCTGAGTGCCTGTGTGATTTCTGTATGTGAGTGTGTGTGTTTGATGATGCGTTTGTTAGTGTGTGTGTAGGTGTGTTAGTGGGAGAGTGTGTATACGAGTGTGTGATTGTTTGTGAGAGTTTTTGTCTGTGAGTGGGCGTGAGTGTGTCTGTGTGTGCAGGTGTGAGTGTGTCACTATATGTGAGTGTGTTTGTGATTGCATGTGAGCCTGTGTTTGTGTTTTGGTTTGTTTGTGTGTGTAGGTGTGCGAGTGTGTTTGACAGTGTTTCAGTGTTAGTGTGTGTGTCTGTAAGTGTTTGTGTGAGTAGGTGTGTGAGTGTGTGTGACCGGGTGATTGTGTGTGTGAATGCGTGTGAGTCTGTGTGTCTGTGTGTTTGTGGGTGTGTCTACATGTGTGTAGGTGTGTGACTGTTTATGGCACTGTGTCAATGTGCGTGAGTGCTCATGTGTCTGTGTGTGTGTGTGAGTTTGTGAGAGTATAGGTGTGATTGGGAATGAGTGTGTGAGTGTGTATATGAGTGTGTCATTGTGTTTGTGTGTGTGTGAGTGTGTTTTTGTTTAGGTGTGTGTGTGACATTGCGTGAGTATATGTGGGAGTGCATTTCTGTCTGAGTGTGTGTGTGTCTGTGTGTAAGGGTGAGAGTGTGTTAGGGTGTTTGTGAGAGTGCAGGTGTGTGAGTGGGAGTGAGTGAGTGAATGTGTATATGAGTGGGTGACTGTGTGTGTGCATGTTTGTGCCTGACAGTCTGAATATGTGGGTGTTTCTTTGTGTAGGTGTGTGAGTGTGTGTGTGACATTGTGTGAGTGTGTGTGTGAGTGCATGTGAATCTGTGTGTGTTGGTGTGTGAGTAGGTGTGCGAGAGCTTGTGGCAGTGTGTGAGTGTGTGTGTTTGTGACATTCTGTGAATGTGTGTTGGTGTCTCTGTGTGTGTAGATGTGTGAGTGCAGCAGTGTGTGAGTGTGTGAGTGCGAATGAGTCTGTGAGTGTGTGTGGGTGTGAGTGTGTTTCTTTGTGAAATTCTAGTTGTGTGAGTGGGAGTGATTGTGTGAGTGTGTATATAAGTGTGCGATTGTGTGTGAGTGTGTGTGATTGTGTGTTAGTATATGTGTGTGTGTCTATATGTGTGTGTGTCTATGTGTAGGTGCCTAATTGTGTGTGTGCAATTGTGTGTGAGAATGTGGTTGTTTCTGTGTGTAGGTGTGTGAATGTGTGAGTGTGTTTGTGAGAGTGTAGTTGTGTGTGTTTGTGTGTGTGTGAGTGTGTATACGGGTGTGTGATTGTGTCTGAGTTTTTGTGATTGTGTGTGAGAATGTGAGTGAATGTGTCTGTGTGTATGTGTGTGAGTGTGTGAAACAGTGTCTCAGACTTCGTGATTTTGTGTGGGTGTGTGAGAGTGTGTGAGAGCGTTTGAGTGTAGGTGTTTCTCTTTGAGGGCCTTTGTGGTTAATATATGTGTGTGTGTGAGTGTGTGTGTGTAAGTGTGAGTGGGAGTGAGAGTGGGAGTGTGTGTATGAGTGTGTTATTGAGTGTGATTGTGTTTGTGGTTGAGGTTCTGAGCGTCTTTGTGTTCAGGTGTGTGTGTCTGACCGTTTTAGTGTGGGTGTGAGTGCATGTGACTCTGTGAGAGTGTGTGTGTGTAGTTGTGTGAGTGGGAGTGAGTGTGTGAATGTGTATAAGATTGGGTGATTGTGTGTGTGTGTGATTGGGTGTGAGAATGTGTGTGAGTGAGTCTGTGTGTGTAGGTGTGTGATTGTGCCGAAATCTGTGTGATTGGGTGTGTTTGTGAGTGTGTGTGACAGTGTGTGTGAGTGTAGGAGTGTCTGAGTGCCTGTGTGATTTCTGTATGTGAGTGTGTGTGTGTTTGATGATGCGTTTGTTTGTGCGTGTGTAGGTGTGTTAGTGGGAGAGAGTGTGTATACGAGTGTGTGATTGTTTGTGAGTGTTTTTGTCTGTGAGTGGGTGTCAGTGTGTCTGTGTGTGCAGGAGAGAGTGTGTCACTATTTGTGAGTGTGTTTGTGATTGCATGTGAGCCTGTGTTTGTGTGTTGGTTTGTTTGTGTGTGTAGGTGTGCGAGTGTGTTTGACAGTGTTTCAGTGTTAGTGCGTGTGTGTCTGTAAGTGTTTGTGTGAGTAGGTGTGTGAGTGTGTGTGACCGGGTGATTGTGAGAGTGAATGCGTGTGAGTCTGTGTGTCTGTGTGTTTGTGGGTGAGCCTACATGTGTGTAGGTTTGTGACTGTTTATGGCACGGTGTCAATGTGCGAGAGTGCTCATGTGTCTGTGTGTGTGTGTGTGAGTTTTTGAGAGTGTAAGTGTGATTGGGAATGAGTGTGTGAGTGTGTATATGAGTGTGTCATTGTGTTTGTGTGTGTGTGAGTGTGTTTTTGTTTAGGTTGGGTGTGTGACATTGTGTGAGTCTATGTGGGAGTGCATTTCTGTCTGAGTGTGTGTGTGTCTGTGAGTAAGTGTGAGAGTGTGTTAGGGTGTTTGTGAGAGTGCAGGTGTGTGAGTGGGAGTGAGTGAGTGAATATGTATATGAGTGGGTGACTGTGTGTGTGCCTGTGTGTGCCTGACAGTCTGAATATGTGGGTGTTTCTGTGTGTAGGTGTGTGTCTGTGTGTGTGACATTGTGTGAGTGTGTGTGTGAGTGCATGTGAATCTGTGTGTGTTGGTGTGTGAGTAGGTGTGCGAGAGCTTGTGGCAGTGTGTGAGTGTGTGTGTTTGAGACATTCTGAGAATGTGTGTTGGTGTCTCTGTGTGTGTAGATGAGTGAGTGCAGCAGTGTGTGAGTGTGTGAGTGCGAATGAGTCTGTGAGTGTGTGTGGGTGTGAGTGTGTTTCTTTGTGAAATTTCAGTTGTGTGAGTGGGAGTGATTGTGTGAGTGTGTATATAAGTGTGCGATTGTGTGTGAGTGTGTGTGATTGTGTGTGTGTATGTGTGTGTGCCTATATGTGTGTGTGTCTATGTGTAGGTGCGTAATTGTGTGTGAGCAAATGTGTGTGAGAATGTGGGTGCTTCTGTGTGTAGGTGTGTGAATGTGTGAGTGTGTTTGTGAGAGTGTAGTTGTGTGAGTGTTTGTGTGTGTGTGAGTGTGTATACGGGTGTGTGATTGTGTCTGAGTTTTTGTGATTGTGTGTGAGAATGTGAGTGAATGTGTCTGTGTGTATGTGTGTGAGTGTGTGAAACAGTGTCTCAGACTTCGTGATTTTGTGTGGGTGTGTGAGAGTGTGTGAGAGCTTTTCAGTGTAGGTGTTTCTTTTTGAGAGCCTTTGTGGTTAATATATGTGTGTGTGTGAGTGTGTGTGTGTAAGTGTGAGTGTGAGTGAGAGTGGGAGTGTGTGTACGAGTGTGTTATTGTGTGTGATTGTGTTTGTGGTTGAGGTTCTGAGCGTCTTTGTGTGCATGTGTGTGTGTCTGACCGTTTTAGTGTGGGTGTGAGTGCATGTGTCTCTGTGAGAGTGTGTGTGTGTAGTTGTGTGAGTGGGAGTGAGTGTGTGAATGTGTATACGATTGGGTGATTGTGTGTGTGTGATTGTGTGTGAGAATGTGTGTGAGTGAGTCTGTGTGTGTAGGTGTGTGATTGTGCCGAAATCTGTGTGATTGCGTGTGTTTGTGAGTGTGTGTGACAGTGTGTGTGAGTGTAGGAGTGTCTGAGTGCCTGTGTGATTTCTGTATGTGAGTGTGTGTGTGTTTGATGATGCGTTTGTTTGTGCGTGTGTAGGTGTGTTAGTGGGAGAGAGTGTGTATACGAGTGTGTGATTGTTTGTGAGTGTTTTTGTCTGTGAGTGGGTGTCAGTGTGTGCAGGAGAGAGTGTGTCACTATTTGTGAGTGTGTTTGTGATTGCATGTGAGCCTGTGTTTGTGTGTTGGTTTGTGTGTGTGTGTAGGTGTGCGAGTGTGTTTGACAGTGTTTCAGTGTTAGTGCGTGTGTGTCTGTAAGTGTTTGTGTGAGTAGGTGTGTGAGTGTGTGTGACCGGGTGATTGTGAGAGTGAATGCGTGTGAGTCTGTGTGTCTGTGTGTTTGTGGGTGTGTCTACATGTGTGTAGGTGTGTGACTGTTTATGGCACTGTGTCAATGTGCGTGAGTGCTCATGTGTCTGTGTGTGTGTGTGAGTTTGTGAGAGTGTAGGTGTGATTGGGAATGAGTGTGTGAGTGTGTATATGAGTGTGTCATTGTGTTTGTGTGTGTGAGTGTGTTTTTGTTTAGGTTGGGTGTGTGACATTGCGTGAGTCTATGTGGGAGTGCATTTCTGTCTGAGTGTGTGTGTGTTTGTGAGTAAGTGTGAGAGTGTGTTAGGGTGTTTGTGAGAGTGCAGGTGTGTGAGTGGGAGTGAGTGAGTGAATGTGTATATGAGTGGGTGACTGTGTGTGTGCATGTGTGTGCCTGACAGTCTGAATATGTGGGTGTTTCTGTGTGTAGGTGTGTGTCTGTGTGTGTGACATTGTGTGAGTGTGTGTGTGAGTGCATGTGAATCTGTGTGTGTTGGTGTGTGAGTAGGTGTGCGAGAGCTTGTGGCAGTGTGTGAGTGTGTGTGTTTGAGACATTCTGAGAATGTGTGTTGGTGTCTCTGTGTGTGTAGATGAGTGAGTGCAGCAGTGTGTGAGTGTGTGAGTGCGAATGAGTCTGTGAGTGTGTGTGGGTGTGAATGTGTTTCTTTGTGAAATTTCAGTTGTGTGAGTGGGAGTGATTGTGTGAGTGTGTATATAAGTGTGCGATTGTGTGTGAGTGTGTGTGATTGTGTGTGAGTATGTGTGTGTGTCTATATGTGTGTGTGTCTATGTGTAGGTGCGTAATTGTGTGTGAGCAAATGTGTGTGAGAATGTGGGTGCTTCTGTGTGTAGGTGTGTGAATGTGTGAGTGTGTTTGTGAGAGTGTAGTTGTGTGAGTGTTTGTGTGTGTGTGAGTGTGTATACGGGTGTGTGATTGTGTCTGAGTTTTTGTGATTGTGTGTGAGAATGTGAGTGAATGTGTCTGTGTGTATGTGTGTGAGTGTGTGAAACTGTCTCAGACTTCGTGATTTTGTGTGGGTGTGTGAGAGTGTGTGTGAGCGTTTGAGTGTAGGTGTTTCTTTTTGAGGGCCTTTGTGGTTAATATATGTGTGTGTGTGAGTGTGTGTGTGTAAGTGTGAGTGGGAGTGAGAGTGGGAGTGTGTGTACGATTGTGTTATTGTGTGTGATTGTGTTTGTGGGTTAGTTTCTGATCGTCTTTGTGTGCAGGTGTGTGTTTTTGACCGTTTTAGTGAGGGCGTGAGTGCATGTGACTCTGTGAGTGTGTGTAGTTGTGTGAGTGTGTGTGAGTGTGAGAATGTGTATATGATTTGTGTGATTGTGTGTGAGTGTGTGTGATTGTGTGTGAGGGAGTCTGTGTGTGTAGGTGTGTGATTTTGCCGAAATCTGCGTGATTGCGTGGGTTTGTGAGTGTGTGTGACAGTGTGTGTGAGTGTAGGAGTGTCTGAGTGCCTGTGTGATTTCTGTATGTGAGTGTGTGTGTTTGATGATGCGTTTGTTAGTGTGTGTGTAGGTGTGTTAGTGGGAGAGTGTGTATACGAGTGTGTGATTGTGTGTGAGTGTTTTTGTCTGTGAGTGGGCGTGAGTGTGTCTGTGTGTGCAGGTGTGAGTGTGTCACTATATGTGAGTGTGTTTGTGATTGCATGTGAGCCTGTGTTTGTGTTTTGGTTTGTTTGTGTGTGTAGGTGTGCGAGTGTGTTTGACAGTGTTTCAGTGTTAGTGTGTGTGTGTCTGTAAGTGTTTGTGTGAGTAGGTGTGTGAGTGTGTGTGACCGGGTGATTGTGTGTGTGAATGCGTGTGAGTCTGTGTGTCTGTGTGTTTGTGGGTGTGTCTACATGTGTGTAGGTGTGTGACTGTTTATGGCACTGTGTCAATGTGCGAGAGTGCTCATGTATCTGTGTGTGTGTGTTTGTGAGAGTGTAGGTGTGATTGGGAATGAGTGTTTGAGTGTGTATATTAGTGTGTCATTGTGTTTGTGTGTGTGTGAGTGTGTTTTTGTTTAGGTGTGTGTGTGACATTGCGTGAGTCTATGTGGAAGTGCATTTCTGTCTGAGTGTGTGTGTTTCTGTGTGTAAGTGTGAGAGTGTGTTAGGGTGTTTGTGAGAGTGCAGGGGTGTGAGTGGGATTGAGTGAGTGAATGTGTATATGAGTGGGTGACTGTGTGTGTCTGCATGTGTGTGCCTGACAGTCTGAATATGTGGGTGTTTCTGTGTGTAGGTGTGTGAGTGTGTGTGTAACATTGTGTGAGTGTGTGTGTGACATTGTGTGAGTGTGTGTGAGTGCATGTGAATCTGTGTGTGTTGGTGTGTGAGTAGGTGTGCGAGAGCTTGTGGCAGTGTGTGAGTGTGTGTATTTGTGACATTCTGTGAATGTGTGTTGGTGTCTCTGTGTGTGTAGATGTGTGAGTGCAGCAGTGTGTGAGTGTGTGAGTGCGAATGAGTCTGTGAGTGTGTGTGGGTGTGAGTGTGTTTCTTTGTGAAATTCTAGTTGTGTGAGTGGGAGTGATTGTGTGAGTGTGTATATAAGTGTGCGATTGTGTGTGAGTGTGTGTGATTGTGTGTGAGTATGTGTGTGTGCCTATATGTGTGTGTGTCTATGTGTAGGTGCGTAATTGTGTGTGTGCAATGTGTGTGAGAATGTGGGTGCTTCTGTGTGTAGGTGTGTGAATGTGTGAGTGTGTTTGTGAGAGTGTAGTTGTGTGAGTGTTTGTGTGTGTGAGTGTGTATACGGGTGTGTGATTGTGTCTGACGCACAGACACATTCACTCACATTCACACACACAAACATATAATAACCACAAATGCCCTCAAAAAGACACACCTACACTCAAACACTCACACACACTCTCACACACCCACAGTAAAACACAAAGACTGAGACACTGTTTCACAAACTCACACACTTACACACAGACACAATCACTCACATTCTCACACACAATCACAAAAACTCAGACACAATCACACACCCGTATAAACACTCACACACACACAATCACTCACACAACTACACTCTCACAAACACACTCACACATTCACAAACCTACACACAGTAACAACCCCATTCTCACACACAATTGCACACACACCATTACGCACCTACACATAGACACACACACATATAGGCACACACACATACTCACACACAATCACACACACTCACACACACTCACACAATGTCACACACACACTCACACACCTACACACAGAAACACCCACATTTTCAGTCTGTTAGGCACAAACATGCACACACACACAGTCACCCACTCATATACACATTCACTCACTCACTCCCACTCACACACCTGCACTCTCACAAACACCCTAACACACTCTCACCCTTACTCACAGACACACACACACTCAGACAGAAATGCACTCCCACATAGACTCACACAGTGTCACACACCCAACCTAAACAAAAACACACTCACACACACACAAACACAATGACACACTCATATACACACTCACACACTCATTCGCAATCACACTTACACTCTCAAAAACTCACACACACACACAGACACATGAGCTCTCACGCACATTGACACAGTGCCATAAACAGTCACAAACCTACACACATGTAGGCTCACCCACAAACACACAGACACACAGACTCACACGCATTCACTCTCACAATCAACCGGTCACACACACTCACACACCTACTCACACAAACACTTACAGACACACACGCACTAACACTGAAACACAGTCAAACACACTCACACACCTACACACACAAACAAACCAACACACAAACACAGGCTCACATGCAATAACAAACACACTCACAAATAGTGACACACACACACCTGCACACACAGACACACTCACACCCACTCACAGACATAAACACTCACACACAATCACACACTCGTATACACACTCTCTCCCAATAACACACCTACACACACAAAAAAAACGCATCATCAAACACACACACACTCACATACAGAAATCACACAGGCACTCAGACTCTCCTACACTCACACACACTGTCACACACACTCACAAACACACGCAATCACAAAGATTTCGGCACAATCACACACCTACACAGACAGACTCACTCACACACATTCTCACACACAATCACACACACACACAATCACCCAAATGTATACACACCTACACACAAAAAAAAAACGCATCATCAAACACACACACACTCACACACAGAAATCACACAGGCACTCAGACACTCCTACACTCACACACACTGTCACACACACTCACAAACACACGCAATCACTCAGATTTCGGCACAATCACACACCTACACACACAGACTCACTCACACACATTCTCACACACAATCACACACACACACCATCACCCAAACGTATACACATTCACACATTCACTCACACTCACACAAATACACACACACTCTCACAGAGTCACATGCACTCACACCCACACTAAAACTGACAGACACACACACCTGCACACAAAGACGCTCAGAAACTCACACACAAACACAATCACACACAATAACACACTCGTACACACACTCCCACTCTCACTCCCACTCACACTTACACACACACACACTCACACACACACATATATTAACCACAAAGGACCTCAAAAAGAAACACCTACACTCAAACGCTCACACACACTCTCACACACCCACACAAAATCACGAAGACTGAGACACTGTTTCACACACTCACACACATACACAGACACATTCACTCACATTCTCACACACAATCACAAAAACTCAGACACAATCACACACCCGTATACACACACACACACAAACATTCACACAACTACACTCTCACAAACACACACATTCACACACCTACACACAGAAGCACCCAAATTCTCACACACATTTGCGCACACACAATTACGCACCTACGATAGACACACACACATATAGACACACACACGTTCTCACACACAATCACACACACTCACACACATTCGCACACTTATATACACACTCACACAATCAATCCCACTCACACAACTGAAATTTCACATAGAAACACACTCACACCCACACACACTCACACACTCATTCGCACTCACACTCTCACACACTGCTGCACTCACACATCTACACACACAGAGACACCAACACACATTCACAGAATGTCACACACACACTCACACACTGCCACGAGCTCTCGCACACCTACTCACACACCAACACACACAGATTCACATGCACTCACACACACTCACACAATGTCACACACACTCACACAATGTCACACACACACTCACACACATACACACAGAAACACACACATATTCAGACTGTCAGGCACACACATGCACACACACACAGTCACCCACTCATATACACATTCACTCACTCACTCCCACTCACACCCCTGAACTCTCACAAACACCCTAACACACTCTCACACTTACACACAGACACACACACACTCAGACAGAAATGCACTCCCAAATAGACTCACACAATGTCACACACACACCTAAACGAAAACACACTCACTCACACACACAAACACAATGACACACTCATATACACACTCACACACTCATTCCCAATCACACCTACACACTCACAAACTCACACACACACACACAGGCACATGAGCACTCATGCACATTGACACAGTGCCATAAACTGTCACACACCTACACACATGTAGACACACCCACAAACACACAGACACACAGACACACACCCATTCACACACACAATCACCCGGTCACACACACTCACACACCTACTCACACAAACACTTACAGACACACACGCACTAACACTGAAACACTGTCAAACACACTCGCACACCTACACACACAAACCAACACACAAACACAGGCTCACATGCAAACACAAACACACTCACAAATTGTCACACACTCTCACCTGCACACACAGACACACTCACACCCACTCACAGACAAAAACACTCACACACAATCACACACTCGTATACACAATCACTCCCACTAACACACCTACACACACACAAGCAAACGCATCATCAAACAAACACACACTCACATACAGAAATCACACAGGCACTCAGACACTCCTACACTCACACACACTGTCACACACACTCACAAACACACGCAATCTCACAGATTTCTGCACAATCACACACCTACACACACAGACTCACACACATTCTCACACACAATCACACACACACAAAATCACCCAATCGTATACACATTCACACACTCACTCCCACTCGCACAACTACACACACACACTCTCACAGAGTCACATGCACTCACACCCACACTAAAACCGTCAGACACACACACCTGCACACAAAGATGCTCATAAACTCACCCACAAACACAATCACACTCAACACACTCGTACACACACTCCCACTCTCACTAACACTCAAACTTACACACACACACACTCACACACACACATATATTAACCACAAAGGCCCTCAAAAAGAAACACCTACACTCAAACGCTCACACACACTCTCACACACCCACACAAATTCACGAAGACTGAGACACTGTTTCACACACTCACACACATACACACAGACACATTCACTCACATTCTCACACACAATCACAAAATCTCAGACACAATCACACACCCGTATACGCACTCACACACACACAAACACTCACACAACTACACTCTCACAAACACACTCACACATTCACACACCTTCACACAGAATCACCCACAATTTTACACACAATTGCACACACACAATCACACACATACACATAGACACACACACATATAGGCACACACACATACTCACAGACAATCACACACACTCACACACAATCGCACACTTATATACACACTCACACAATCACTCCCACTCACACAACTGAAATTTCACAAAGAAACACACTCAGACCCACACACACTCACAGACTAATTCGCACTCACACACTCACACACTGCTTCACTCACTCATCTACACACACAGAGACACCAACACACATTCTCAGAATGTCTCAAACACACACACTCACACACTGCCACAAGCTCTCGCACACCTACTCACACACCAACACACACAGATTCACATGCACTCACACACACACTCACACAATGTCACACACACACTAACACACCTACACACCGAAACACCCACATATTCAGACTGTCAGGCACACACATGCACACACACACAGTCACCCACTCATATACACATTCACTCACTCACTCCCACTCACACACCTGCACTCTCACAAACACCCTAACACACTCACACACTTACTCACAGACACACACACACTCAGAAATGCACTCCCACATAGACTCACACAATGTCACACACACACCTAAACAAAAACACACACATACAAATACAATGACACACTAATATACACACTCACACACTCATTCCCAATCACACCTACGCTCTCACAAACTCACACACCCACACAGACACATGAGCTCTCACGCACATTGACACAGTGCCATAAACAGTCACACTCCTACACACATGTTGACACACCCACAAACACACATAAACACAGACTCACACGCATTCACACACACAATCACCCGGTCACACACACACACGTACTCACAGAAACACTTACAGACACACACGCACTAACACTCACTAAAACACTGTCAAACCCTCTCGCACACCAACACACACAAACAAAACAACACACAAACACAGGCTCACATGCAATCACACACACACTCACAAATAGTCACACACTCTCACCTGCACACACAGACACACTCACACCCACTCACAGACAAAAACACTCACACCCAATCACACACTCGTATACACACTCATTCCCAATAACACACCTACACACACACAAACAAACGCATCATCAAACACACACACACTCACAGAAATCACACAGGCACTCAGACACTCCTACACTCACACACACTGTCACACACCCTCACAAACACACACAATCACACAGGGTTCGGCACAATCACACACCTACACACCCAGACTCACTCACACATATTCTCACACACAATCACACACACTCACACACAATCACTCAATCGTATACACATTCACACACTCACTCCCACTCACAGAACTACACACACACACTCTCACAGAGTCACATGCACTCACACCCACACTAAAACTCCCAGACACTCACACATGCACACACACAATGACACACTCATATACATACACACTCATTACCAATCACACTGACACTCTCACCAACTCACACACACACACACACAGACACATGAGCACTCACGCGCATTGACACAGTGCCATAAACAGTCACACTCCTACACACATGTTGACACACCCACAAACACACATAAACACAGACTCACACGCATTCACACACACAATCACCCGGTCACACACACACACGTACTCACAGAAACACTTACAGACACACACGCACTAACACTCACTAAAACACTGTCAAACCCTCTCGCACACCAACACACACAAACAAAACAACACACAAACACAGGCTCACATGCAATCACACACACACTCACAAATAGTCACACACTCTCACCTGCACACACAGACACACTCACACCCACTCACAGACAAAAACACTCACACCC
The DNA here is from genome assembly GCF_030020395.1 of Manis pentadactyla. Classification (NCBI taxonomy): domain Eukaryota; kingdom Metazoa; phylum Chordata; class Mammalia; order Pholidota; family Manidae; genus Manis; species Manis pentadactyla. Next base: position 84,862,554 of record NC_080024.1, read on the forward strand.
AATCACACACTCGTATACACACTCATTCCCAATAACACACCTACACACACACAAACAAACGCATCATCAAACACACACACACTCACAGAAATCACACAGGCACTCAGACACTCCTACACTCACACACACTGTCACACACCCTCACAAACACACACAATCACACAGGGTTCGGCACAATCACACACCTACACACCCAGACTCACTCACACATATTCTCACACACAATCACACACACTCACACACAATCACTCAATCGTATACACATTCACACACTCACTCCCACTCACAGAACTACACACACACACTCTCACAGAGTCACATGCACTCACACCCACACTAAAACCGTCAGACTCACACACCTGCACACAAAAACGCTCAGAAACTCACCCACAAACACAATCACCCACAATAACTCACTCGTACACACTCTCCCACTTTCACTCCCACTCTCACGTACACACACACACACTCACACACACATATAATAAACACAAAGCCCTCAGACAGAAACACCTACACTCAAACGCTCACACACACTCTCACACACCCATACAAAATCACGAAAACTGATACACTGTTTCACACACTCACACACATACACACAGACACATTCACTCACATTCTCACACACAATCACAAAACTCAGACACAATCACACACCCGTATACACACTCACACACACACAAACACTCACACAACTACACTCTCACAAACACACTCACACATTCACACACCTACACACAGAAGCACCCACATTCTCACACACATTTGCGTACACACAATTACGCACCTACACATAGACACACACACATATAGACACACACACATACTCACACACAATCACACACACTCACACACAATCGCACACTTATATACACACTCACACAGTCACTCCCACTCACACAACTAGAATTTCACAAAGAAACACACTCAAACCCACACACACTCACAGACTCATTCGCACTCACACACTCACACACTGCTGCACTCACACATCTACACACACAGAGACACCAACACACAATCACATAATGTAACAAACACACACACTCACACACTGCCACAAGCTCTCGCACACCTACTCACACACCAACACACACAGATTCACATGCACTCACACACACTCACACAATGTCACACACAAACACACACCTACACACAGAAACACCCACATATTCAGACTGTCAGGCACACACATGCACACACACACAGTCACCCACTCATATACACATTCACTCACTCACTCCCACTCACACACCTGCACTCTCACAAACACCCTAACACACTCTCACCCTTACTCACAGACACACACACACTCAGAAATGCACTCCCACATAGACTCACACAATGTCACACACACACCTAAATAAAAACACACTCACACACACACAAACACAATGACACACTCATATACACACTCACACACTCATTCCCAATCACACCAACGCTCTCACAAACTCACACACACACACAGACACATGAGCACTCATGCACATTGACACAGTGCCATAAACAGTCACACTCCTACACACATGTTGACACACCCACAAACACACAGACACACAGACTCACACGCATTCACACTCACAATCACCCGGTCACACACACTCACACACGTACTCACACAAACACTTACAGACACACACGCACTAACAGTCACTAAAACACGGTCAAACCCTCTCGCACACCAACACACACAAACAAAACAACACAAAAACACAGGCTCACATGCAATCACACACACACTCACAAATATTCACACACTCTCACCTGCACACACAGACACACTCACGCCCACTCACAGACATAAACACTCACACACAATCACACACTCGTATACACACTCTCTCCCACTAACACACCTACACACACACAAACAAACGCATCATCAAACACACACACACTCACATACAGAAATCACACAGGCACTCAGACACTCCTACACTCACACACACTGTCACACACACTCACAAACACACGCAATCACACAGATTTCGGCACAATCACACACCTACACACACAGACTCACTCACACACATTCTCACACACAATCACACACACACAATCACCCAATCGTATACACATTCACACACTCACTCCCACTCACACAAATACACACACACACTCTCACAGAGTCACATGCACTCACACCCACACAAAACCGTCAGACACACACACCTGTACACAAAGACGCACAAACACTCACACACAAACACAATCACACACAATAACACACTCGTACACACACTCCCACTCTCACTCACACTCACACCTACACACACACACACATATAATAACCACAAAGGCCCTCAAACAGACACAGCTACACTCAAATGCTCACACACACTCTCACACACCCACACAAAATCACGAAGACTGAGACACTGTTTCACACACTCACACACATACACACAGACACAATCACTCACATTCTCACACAATCACACAAAATCAGACACAATCACATACCCGTATACACTCTCACACACACACAAACACTCACACAACTGCACTCTCACAAACACACTCACACATTCACACACCTACACAGAGAAACACACACATTCTCACACACAATTGCACACACACAATTACGCGCCTACACATACACACACATATAGACACACAAACATACTCACACACAATCACACACATTCACACACAGTCACACACTTATATACACACTCACACAGCCTCTCACTCCTACTCACACAATGAGAATTTCACAAAGAAACACACTCCCACCCACACACACTCACAGACTCATTTGCACTCACACACTCACACACTGCTTCACTCACACATCTACACACACAGAGACACCAACACACATTCTCAGAATGTCACAAACACACACTCACACTGCCACAAGCTCTCGCACACCTACTCACACACAAACTCACACAGATTCACATGCACTCACACACACACTCACACACCTACACACAGAAACACCCACATATTCAGACTGTCAGGCACACACATGCACACACACACAGTCACCCACTCATATACACATTCACTCACTCACTCCCACTCACACACCTACACTCTCACAAACACCCTAACACACTCTCACACTTACACACAGACACACACACTCAGACAAAACTGCACTCACACATATACTCACACATTGTCACACACACACCTAAAAAAAACACACTCACAGACACACAAACACAATGACACACTCATATACACACTCACACACTCATTCGCAATCACACTTACACTCTCAAAAACTCACACACACACACACAGACACATGAGCACTCATGCACATTGACACAGTGCCATAAACAGTCACACACCTACACACATGTAGGCTCACCCACAAACACACAGACACACAGACTCACACGCATTCACTCTCACAATCACCCGGTCACACACACTCACACACCTACTCACACAAACACTTACAGACACACACACACTAACACTGAAACACTGTCAAACACACTCGCACACCTACACACACAAACAAACCAACACACAAACACAGGCTCACATGCAATCACAAACACACTCACAAATAGTGACACACTCACTCCTGCACACACAGACACATTCACACTCACTCACAGACAAAAACACTCACACACAATCACACACTCGTATTCAAACTCTCTCCCACTAACACACCTACACACACACTAACAAACGCATCATCAAACACACACACACTCACATACAGAAATCACACAGGCACTCAGACACTCCTACACTCACACACACTGTCACACACACTCACAAACCCACGCAATCACGCAGATTTCGGCAAAATCACACACCTACACACACAGACTCCCTCACACACAATCACACACACTCACACACAATCACACAAATCATATACACATTCTCACACTCACACACACTCACACACCTACTCACACAAACACTTACAGACACACATGCACGAACACTCACTCAAACACTGTCAAACACACTCACACACCTACACACACAAACAAAACAACACACAAACACAGGATCACATGCAATCACACACACACTCACAAATAATCACACACTCTCACCTGCACTCACAGACTCACTCACACCCACTCACAGACAAAAACACTCACACACAATCACACACTCGTATACACACTCCCACTAACACACCTACACACTCACAAACGCATCATCAAACACACACACACTCACATACAGAAATCACACAGGCACTCAGACACTCCTACACTCACACACACTGTCACACACCCTCACAAACACACACAATCACACAGAGTTCGGCACAATCACACACCTACACACACAGACTCACTCACACACATTCTCACACACAATCACACACACTCACACACAATCACCCAATCGTATACACATTCACACACTCACTCCCACTCACACAACTACACACACACTCTCACAGAGTCACATGCACTCACACCCACACTAAAACGGTCAGACACACACACCTGTACACAAAGACGCTCAGACACTCACCCACAAACACAATCACACACAATAACACACTCGTACACACACTCCCACTCTCACTCCCACTCACACCTACACACACACACACATATAATAACCACAAAGGCCCTCAAACTGACACAGCTACACTCAAACGCTCACACACACTCTCACACACCCACACAAAATCACGAAGACTGAGACACTGTTTCACACACTCACACACATACACACAGACACAATCACTCACATTCTCACACACAATCACACAAACTCAGACACAATCACACACCCGTATACACTCTCACACACACTCAAACACTCACACAACTGCACTCTCACAAACACACTCACACATTCACACACCTACACAGAGAAACACACACATTCTCACACACAATTGCACACACACAATTACGCACCTACACATACACACACACATATAGACACACAAACATACTCACACACAATCACACACATTCACACACAGTCACACACTTATATACACACTCACACAGCCACTCACTCCTACTCACACAATGAAAATTTCACAAAGAACACACTCCCACCCACACACACTCACAGACTCATTTGCACTCACACACTCACACATTGTTAATTAATGAATTTAATAGAATCTTTACCAATGTTCGTTTTATATTTGTATGAAAGTCATGATCGTAACTTTTTAAAATGATTATCCCCTACCAGCATTTCAAATACTAAACTATGATAGGATTATAGTAAATGAAACTGCAGAGAAATCAGATTGAATTTTATAATTACTTTCTGCATGGCCAGTGCTATGCCAGAGGCTGGAATAAATGAAGCTCAAGACCTGGCATCTGGCCCTGGGAGCTTAGATGCTGTCATGCACGGCCAACGTATGTGGCTCTTATCCCATCAGTGTTCCTCAGGGATTGGTTAGTTTTTCTCATCCATGCTCCCCTCTCCTGTGCTCTCAGCTATGCCTTAGTTGTCGCTCCCATCTTCACAAGATCCCCTCTTCCATTGCTTCTCCACCATCCACTTCTTGCCCCCCCACCAGAGCCCTGTAAACAACCACCTGCTTGTACTATTTCACTTTGATGCCCCACCAGTGCCTCAAGCTCAGCATGTTCAAAGCATTTGCAAGGTCCATCCAGGAGTACAAGCCTCCTCCAACCTGCTGTACTTTCAGTATGGCTGAGACCATGCCTGGAACTGCTGGGACTATGGGCAGTACCCACTTTAGCTAAGCCTGAATAGTCTCTATGTGCCATCCACCTTTGCACAGGCCAGACAGGACCTACTGTACAGCAAATCTGTGGACACCAGCGCTCCAGCTTCCAGCATGTCACTCCTAAGAATGGTGATATGTTTGTCACCTTCCAGCCATTCCCAATTTAGCATGTCCGACTAAACAGGCCTGAGGGCAGGCTTACATGCCTTCTGTTCTACTGTATTAGGCAGGGGAAGCCAACCCCAGTCAGACATAGTATCCATCCCAATAATACTTTCAGGTAAAGGGGATGCAACCACCTCAAGAAAAACCTGATCAAACACCCAATTTTCACCCAAACTTCCACCTCAATACCATCAGCCACTGCATCTCCATACCTTCTCAATCTAACCTTAGCCCCTGCTAGGACTTCACCAACAGGTTTTGGTATCACAGAGCATTGGGCTCCTGTACCAAGGAGTCCCAGGGCCATTTTCCTCCTCTCCTGGCCATTTTTCTCACACATCCAACTAAAATGCTCTGTACTGCGAAGGACACCATCAACCATACAGAAGAATAATGTACTGAATGGTAGAAGATGTTCGCACAGGATATGTTCAATTTGGGGTTAACATACAAAACATACAAAGTACTCCTACAACTACTTTTGAAAAGACAATCCAATTAAAGAAATGGTCAGAGGACCTAGACAGGCACTTTGCCAAGGAAGATATGTAGATGGACAACTGACAGGAAACAAGTCTCAGTATCACTAAACGTCAGGGATATAAAAATCAAAACCACAATGAGATCTCAATTCAAACCTGTTAGAATGGAAGTTAGAACTGAAGACAAAAAAGTAAGTAGACAAGGATGTGGAGAAAATGCAACCCTTGATTATTGAGAATGGGAATTGGCATATCCAATGCGAAGAACAGTATGGAGGCTCCTCAAACAATTCAAAATAAAACTCTCATATATCCCAGCAATTTTGCTGTAGTATTTACCCCAAGACAGTGAAAATATTAATTTGAAAAGATATATGCACTTCTATGTTCACTACAGCATTATTTACAATAGACAAGATAAGGAAGCAGCCTAAATTTCTGTAGATACATAAATGGATAAACATATCACACACACACACACACACACATACACAGTGGCATATTACTCAGCTTTAAGAAAGAAAATAATCCCTGCCATTTGGGACAACATCAACAATATCAGTCTCTTTCAGAGCACTTGCCCTTGACATGAAGTGCTGTGAACTGGACTTGCCCTCTGTGACCTTCTTCCCCATAAAACACAACTCCAAGTAATCACAAGAGAAATGTCACAGTAAGTGCCATTGGGGAAAAATTCTACAATATTAAATGCAAAGAATCTTGAAATGGAAAACATCATCCAAAACAAAGAATGTCTCAGAAATGCCAACAACAAAGAGTGTCCTAAGAAGAAGAGGTCACTGGATGTACTGAGGTGTCATGAACTGGATCTTCGAGAAAGGGTCCAACTATGGAAATCTGAGGGAAAGAATGGATGGTGGATGGTGACAGTGCAGCATCACTGTTTGTAACTGTAACTAAGAACTATAATGATGGTAGGAAGAGGCAAGGTGATCTGAGCAAACTGCAAAACCTGCCCTGTCTTTGCAAATTTTCTGTAAATCTGAAACCATCTTAAAATAAAAATGTACTAAAACACTTTTCATAGTTCAACACTTATTACCTTTAAACTATCTGCTAGAAATTACTATTATTTTTGATTGTCAACTAGTTCTGTTTTGTTTTTTAAAGATACTATTTACATCACAGAGAAATAATTAACCCAGGAAGATAATTTCCAAACTATGTTGCAGTTTTCACATTTAATGGAGAATGCATGTGCGTATTTAATTATTACACATAACATTTGCAGTGTCTTATTTAAGTCACTGTTTCACTGGTATGGCTGTGTCCTGGGGTCCCACTGAAAAAGTGTCATCATAAATATATGTAGAGATTCAGATACTATGGGTGTGTATTTCACTTCATGGCTGAACATATTCAAAAGACTGCTTAAAAGAACACAAAATAAAGTGGTCCAGTGTGACTGGCTCACAAACTCCAAGAATATCTCTATATTTCAGTAGTAATGAAACAAAATCAACTGTCTGTGACTCAAATACTCAGATTACAATAACGAGAACAGACATGTGACCATGAAGAGATTCAATGTTTCATCTCGATATTTTATAATCAGAAAATGTCTAAAACATATTCAAACATCAGTTCCTATGTGAAAGTGAGCAAACAGTGAAAAAAATCAAAGAATTAGAGCTGGCAGACATTCCTGCAAATGATAGTAGGGGTTGATACACTGTGTGCCAGACGTAAGTGATTCTTAAGCGATCACAGATAATTATTCAAAGCTAGAACACTGGTATGCTCCACAATTTGATAAAACTTACAAGTTGATGTAATTCTTTATACCTAATGATGTAGGTTAACACAAAAAGTGATCCATTGCTTTATGCTTACAATTCAAAAGGAACATATAACGTGCCTAAGAAACTGGGTTAGATCTGAAATACAACTGAGAACATAAAAATCTAATCATTTTCCTACACTTTTGATTGCATAAGAGAAGTAACCCTGCATGAATACGTCAGAGGACAAGCTATGTTTAAGGTAAGAGGACTGCCATCACCACAGAAGCACGGCCCCTCAACAGACCCAAAAACATCTAGCAGAGATGCACCCCACTGCCCCTCTCAGTCTACAATCACAGGAAATGCAAAAATAGGAAAGAAACGTGGGACAGAGAAAACACCTGGCAAACAAACAGTGATCAGAAAGAGTAATTTTTCCACTAGCCTCTGGGAATATCTTGCCAAGTGTTTCTATGCAGTTTTAGAAAGATTTTGCTTGAAATGTGGTTGGGACCACTCTGAACTATGAAGTTAGTTAACGTAATAAACCAGGAAAGGAGAGCAAAGAGCACCAATGGTGTGTCTCCTGTCTATTAGGCCAAGGTGTAGGGGCTTTATTTCTACTACATCACTTCATCTCGACATGATTGATGTGACTTACTCATCACTTTCATACATGTGTAAAAAATTACTTCACAATCATTTCCCTAAATAGAAATGCAAGGACATAAATATTCTTAGAATTCCTGCCACCTTCACCCAACTCTTTAGGCTCAGCACCTTTTTCATACAAACAAAAATAAACATAGCTCTAAAAGCTACAATTCCATTTCAAATAGAACTCACTCAAACCTAAATGCCTAAATGTAGTGAAATACCACCTCCACCTTGACAGAAGAGAGGGAAGCAATTTCCCAGCAAGCTAGCTGGCCTGCCACCTCAGCAAGCTCAAGGGCCACTAATCCAAACTAGGCCTAGGTATCCCCAAAAGGTGACTCCCTTACCTGTGACTACCCATACACTCTGGAGATGGGCCACCAGGCAGGGCCATGGGGGTGACATCAGTGCACAGGCACAAAGACCTACTGGGCCTGCACCTGCCTCGGCCCCCACAGGCAAGCCAGGGTGCTCCCTCTGTGGGGCCTCACATCCAGCACCTGGTCAGCCTCTCTCTCCATGAGGGTGTACCCTCGCCTTGTAGCCTGGGTGACAGTGGTCGATCACCTCCTCTGCCAGGCGTACTGGGCTTCACCACTGCTAACCACCATGGCCTGCACCTTGCCTTGATTTTCCTCTTGCCTTCCTACTAAGCAAGAGTCACCTCAGAGCTCTGGATTTTTAGTGCGACCTTACCAGTGTGCTCCTACTTTATGCCTTTTGGGAGTTCTAATCTAGATCCTACTTTTCTCTGCACAAGCTTTAGCATAGTACACTCTGGATCATTCCTTGAGAGCCACCTGCCTGTCTGATAAGTGCAGGGACTGTGTGACCTCTCACTGCCAGAGCCTTGGTCAGAGTCACAAGCCGTCTACTAGTCTGGTCTGCCCTCGCAGTCTGCAGATCAGGAGAGGAAAGGAAGAGATTTGCTCTGCCACTCCCTGACATACCTGTCCATCCAGAGGCGGGGGACCAACGAGTGGCAGACACTGGGAAACCTTTCACACGAGACTTAAGACTGGTAGACGATGATGATTGTCTTTTAAGTGGCTAACTGGTGTCCACACACACTTTTAGGACATACACACAACAGCATTTAGTCAGGAATAAAAGTGACCCGAAGATCTCGTACCTTGTGGTGGTGAGCATTGGGTTCTGTGACATTGATGAAGTTAGAAGAGAGTTAGGGATGCCCCCTGCCTCACAAAGAGGCCAGAGCAGCCTTAAGAACCAGACTGTAAGTGAAAGAGAGACAGAAAGAGAGATACTCCTCATGGATACCCAGTTGGGCTGCCGGAGTCTGATTCCAGACATGCGGGCCTTTAAGGAGCTGCAGAAGTATAGCCTCAGCCTAGACTCTGGCAGTTGCCCATGGCCTTTCTCAGTCCCTCGCATCCAAGGAGATGCCTCTCAAGGGGAATCCTGGCCTCCACTCAGGTGACATTCCTGGCTCCCAAGGGAGATGGGGGATCCACTGAGGGAGACACAGGGGAACCTGTCACTCGAGACTTTGAGATCGGCAGCTGGGCTAGTCCCATTTAAGTGGCTGACGAGTGCCCAATGTTCTGTGCCATAGACGGCTTCCTTCTATAAAGACAGTGAAAGTAAAGGCAGGCTGGGATGCTGATACTCACCTCCGAAATTATCCCAGATGAGCCCCCAGAAATGATGCAGCTTCTCACACCACAAGGGTATGAAACTAGAAATAACTTGCATGAATAAAATGAAAAAGCATACCATCATGTGGAGACTTAACAACATGCTCCTAAATAACCAACACATCAATGACCAAATAAAAACAGAAATCAAGCAATATGTGGAGACAAATGACACAATAATTCAATGATGCAAAATCTGTGGGACACAGACAAGGTGGTGCTATGAGGGAAGTATAGTGCAATACAGGCCTACCTCAGGGAAGAACAATCCCATATGAACAGTATAAATTCACAATTATCACAACTAAAAAAAGAAGAACAAATGAGGCCCAAAGTCAGAAGAAGGAGGAACATAATAAAGACTAGGGCAGAAATAAAGAAAATTGAGAAGAAAAAGCCATACAAAGAATCAATGAAAGCAGGAGCTGTTTCTTTGAGAAAATAAGCAAAACAGACAAATCCCTTGCCAGACTAATCAAGAAAAAAAGAGAGCCTGCACACATAAACAGAATCAGAAATGAGGAAGAAAAAATCACTACACAAACCACAGAAATACAAAGAATTATTAGAGAAAACTATGAAAATGTATATGCTAACTGGATAACCTACAAGAAATGAACAACTTTATAGAAAAATGAAACCTTCCAAGGCTCACCCAGAAAGAACAGAAAATCTGAACAGATCAATTACTATCAACAAAATTGTACTGCTAATGAAAAAACTATCTGAGAACAAAACACCTGAACCAGATGGCTTAGCCGATGACTTTAATCAGACATGCAGTGTAGATATAATAGTCATCCTCCTTAAACTTTTCCAAAATGTAGAAGAGGAAGGAATACTTCCAAACTCATTCTACGAAGCCAGCATCACCTTAATACCAAAACCATCCAAAGCCTGGAAAAAATAAAATTACAGACCAATATCGTTGACAAATATACATGCAAAAATACTCAACAATCTACTTCTAGGAATTTACCTTAAGAATGCAGCAGCCCAGTTTGAAAAAGACAGATGCACCCCTATGTTTATCGCGGCACTATTTACAATAGGCAAGAAATGGAAGCAACCTAAGTGTGCATCAGTAGATGAATGGACAAGGAAGATGTGGTACATATACACAATGGAATATTATTCAGTCATAAGAAGAAAACAAATCCTACCATTTGCAACAACATGGATGGAGCTAGAGGGTATTATGCTCAGTGAAATAAGCCAGGTGGAGAAAGACAAGCACCAAATGATTTCACTCATGTGGAATGTAAGAACAAAGAAAAACTGAAGGAACAAAACAGCAGCAGAATCACATGAACCCAAGAATGGACAAGCAGTACCAAAGGAAAAGGGACTGGGGAAGATGGGTGGGAAGGGAGGGATAAGGGCGGGGAAACAAAAAGGGGGAATTATGATAAGCATGTATAATTTAGGTGGGGAGCATTGGGAGGGCTGTGCAACATAGAGAAGAAAAGTAGTGATTCTACAACATCTTACTACGCTGATAGACAGTGACTGTAATGGGGTTTGTAGGGGGGACTTGAAGAGGGGAGCCTAGTAAACATAATGTTCTTCATGTAATTGTAGATTAATGGTAACAAAATTAAAAAATTATTAGATAAATAAATAAATAAAAGAAGAGCATCAGAGTAAATATTGTTACCTTTTTGGAAAGATAAAGCTAAACTTAACATAGTGCTCCACTTATTGTTATAAGGCCACAGATTAACTGTTGAATAGCCTTAGTTTCTTCACTTTTAAAATAGGGAAGGATAACAGAGCCAACCTCATAGTATATAATTCAACATGATTAGCACAATTCCCATTGCACAGCAAAAACACAATAAGTATTAGCATGTATCTATTATAAGTCCTTCCTATCAAACATGAACTCATGGAGGTAAACTTTTGATGGAGATAATAGGACCAACCTTAAATAGGCTGAAGACCAGACTCTATTCAACATCCTGGAGATGTTACTTTTGCAAAGGCAATGTGCTATAAAGAATTTTTTCCTTCTCTTTATTTTTCCAGTCAGCTCACACAACACACTTCTTGTTACTGAGGGCCACCAGTAGGGAATCTCACTGTAATTAAAATATTGATCTTCTGGAAACAATGCTTAATAACAGGCATGAAAAAGTGTGAGTAATTCTGCATTTTCAAACACTGTCCTCAAGTTAATTTAACCTGAGTTGTTTGTGAACAACCTAGAAAGTCTACAATCAGTATGTCCAGGCTGAAATCAATGGACCAGAGAGAAGAGGAGACAAACTACAATTTGCCAGTTCATTCGGATCAGGGGAGCCTAGTTAAAAAAAAAAAAAAGAGGTGAACACACATTTTATATGCTCCAGATGCTAACAGTTCAAATTTGCAATGGTAATTTTTTTATATTTTCTGTGTTCTCTAAAGGAAAAATCTATCCTTATACATGTGTGTGTGAGTGTTTGCGCACACATGCTGCAGGTATAGTGGGAAAACACTTTGTATATTGAAAGGCAAAAAATGAAAGTGGTTCTGTTTTTTTTGTTGTTGTTGTTGTTGTTTTTTTTGAGGGCATCTCTCATATTTATTGATCAAATGGTTGTTAACGACAATAAAATTCTGTATAGGGGAGTCAATGCTCAATGCACAATCATTAATCCACCCCAAGCCTAATTTTCGTCAGTTTCCAATCTTCTGAGGCATAACAAACAAGTTCTTACATGGAGAACAAATTCTTACATAGTGAATAAGTTACATAGTGAACAGTACAAGGGCCATCATCATAGAAAATTTCGGTTTTGCTCATGCATTATGAACTATAAACAGTCAGTTCAAATATGAATACTCATTTGGTTTTTATACTTGATTTATATGTGGATACCACATTTCTATCTTTATTATTATTATTTTTAATAAAATGCTGAAGTGGTAGGTAGATACACGATAAAGGTAGAAAACATAGTTTAGTGTTGTAAGAGAGCAAATGTAGATGATCAGGTGTGTGCCTGTAGACTATGTGTTAATCCAAGCTAGACAAGGGCAATAAAACATCCACGTATGCAGAAGATTTCTCTCAGAACAGGGGGTGTGAGGTTCTAAGCCTCACCTCTGTTGATCCCCAATTTCTCACCTGATGACCCCCCTGCGACTGTGCCTGTCTTAGGTTGTTCCTCCCTTGAGGAATCTTACCCGTCTCTGGCTAACCAGTCATCTTCCGGGGCCATACAGGGAAATGTAAAGTTGGTAAGTGAGAGGGAAGCCTTATTGTTTGAAATGGTTAGCTTTTTATTTCTTTGCATATTTTTGCCCTGTAGCTTCTATGCCCAGCATTTGTCTTGAGGTATCTTTACAACTTGGAAGAATTATGATAATCGGTAAATTTGATATGAGGCACGAATTCTATTTAAGGGTTGTAATTAGGAAGGAAGAAGAAAAGCTTAAGAAGTAGCAGGCGGCAGAAAACATGGGAAGATTGATTATTTCTTTGACATATCTTCTTGTAGAGTAACTTCAGCATGTATAGGTTTTAAGCTACTACTTAAATTGCGCACACACATTTACATAATAGGAGTATAGTTACATAACCAAAGCATACCTGTAATTACCAGCCATCTCCAGTGAAACCAAGAAAACCAGTTAAGTACCTTAGGCATTTGTGAAAACTTATCTATGATATGGTGGATATTGTCCAACTGAACTTGACAGTCTGAGAGAAATCAGAAAAATGAAAACAACCCACTCCTGGGGAATGTTCACATCCCTTATGTTCTTTTAACAGTAAATAGTCTGTGGTTGTAAGATTTTGGAGCGCTACAATTTGCACTTCTCCTAATTCTTGATTGAGTTCCAACAGTATAGATCCAGTCAATTTTGTTGTTTTACTGTATGCACAGACCAGCTTAGATATCTCCTTCCTCATTCCCATGGCAAGTCCAGGAACTGGTGGGATGACTGCATCTACAGCTGTTGCAGTGCGTGGATCTTTGTTGGGGTTTTTTGATGATCATCTTCTGGCATGAGTCTTCCAGAGAGTGCTGATGTTGGAAGTTATTTTTCATATCGTGTCTTAGTTCATTTTTGGGGTAGCCCAATTAGGCTTTGATCCTCTGTATAAACACAAACAGACCCTTTGCCTACACTTTTATATGCCCTTTATACTCTTGTGTAGAATTCATTGGAGGTTACCACACAGGAACTGCCCATTTTTGGTTTTTTTTTGGTATCACTAATCTACACTTACATGAAGAATATTATGTTTACTAGGCTCTCACCTATACCAGGTCCCCCCTATAAACCCCTTTACAGTCACTGTCCATCAGCATAGCAAAATGTTGTAGAATCCCTACTTGCCTTCTCTGTGTTGTACAGCCCTCGATTTTCCTACCCACCCATGCATGCTAATCTTAATACCCCTCTACTTCTCCCCCCCCTTATCCCTCCCTACCCACCCATCCTCCCCAGTCCCTTTCCCTTTGGTACCTGTTAGTCCATTCTTGAGTTCTGTGATTCTGGTGCTGTTTTGTTCCTTCAGTTTTTCCTTTGTTCTTATATTCCACAGATAAGTGAAATCATATGGTATTTCTCTTTCTCCGCTTGGCTTGTTTCACTGAGCATAATACCCTCCAGCTCCATCCATGTTGCTGCAAATGGTTGGATTTGCCCTTTTCTTATGGCTGTGTAGTATTCCATTGTGTATATGTACCACATCTTCTTTATCCATTCATCTGTCGATGGACATTTAGGTTGCTTCCAATTCTTGGCTATTGTAAATAGCGCTCCAATAAACATAGGGGTGCACTGATCTTTCTCATACTTGATTGCTGCATTCTTAGGGTAAATTCCTAGGAGTGCAATGCCTGGGTCATATGGTAAGTCTGTTTTGAGCATTTTGATGTACCTCCATACTGCTCTCCACAATGGTTGAACTAACTTACATTCCCACCAGCAGTGTAGGAGGGTTCCCCTTTCTCCACAGCCTCGCCAACACTTGTTGTTCTCTGTCTTTTGGATGGCAGCCATCCTTACTTGTGTGAGGTGATACCTCATTGTAGTTTTAATTTGCATTTCTCTGATAATTAGCGATGTGGAGCATCTTTTCATGTGTCTGTTGGCCATCTGTATTTCTCTTTTGGAGAACTGTCTGTTCAGTTCCTCTGCCCATTTTTTAATTGGGTTATTTGTTTTTTGTTTGTTGAGGCGTGTGAGCTCTTTTTATATTCTGGACGTCAAGCCTTTATCGGATGTGTCATTTTCAAATATATTCTCCCATACTGTAGGGATCCTTTTTGTTCTATTGATGGTGTCTTTTGCTGTACAGAAGCTTTTCAGCTTAATATAGTCCCACTTACTCATTTTTGCTGTTGTTTTCCATGCCCGGGGAGATATGTTCAAGAGGTCACTCATGTTTATGTCTAAGAGGTTTTTGCCTATGTTTTCTTCCAAGAGTTTAATGCTTTCATGACTTACATTCAGGTCTTTGATCCATTTTGAGTTTACTTTTGTATATGGGGTTAGACAATGGTCCAGTTTCATTCTCCTACATGTAGCTGTCCAGTTTTGCCAGCACCATCTGTTGAAGAGACTGTCATTTCCCCATTGTATGTCCATGGCTCCTTTATCAAATATTAATTGACCATATATGTCTGGGTTAATGTCTGGATTCTCTAGTCTGTTCCATTGGTCTGTGGCTCTGCTCTTGTGCCAGTACCAAATTGTCTTGATTACTATGGCTTTATAGTAGAGCTTGAAGTTGGGGAGTGAGATCCCCCCTACTTTATTCTTCTTTCTCAGGATTGCTTTGGCTATTCGGGGTCTTTGGTGTTTCCATATGAATTTTTGAATTATTTGTTCCAGTTCATTGAAGAATGTTGCTGGTAGTTTCATAGGGATTGCATCAAATCTGTATATTGCTTTGGGATGGATGGCCATTTTGACGATATTAATTCTTCCTAGCCACGAGCATGGGATGAGTTTCCATCTGTTAGTGTCCCCTTTAATTTCTCTTAAGAGTGACTTGTAGTTTTCAGAGTATAAGTCTTTCACTTCTTTGGTTAGGTTTATTCCTAGGTATTTTTTTTTTTTGATGCAATTGTGAGTGGAGTTGTTTTTAAGGAACCATTCTTTTTGAAAGAGGCCAATAGCCTTTCTTAATGGAAACTTGACATTTTCAAGATTGAAAAAGTAAGGCTCAGCTATTTTCAGTGAGTTCACGAACATCATAAGACCATGGCAGTGACTTCAAGTTCTGTCTCTGGTTCTAGTCTCTTGCCTATATGACATTACCAAGCCTGCTCCCGTATTTAGATTCGGCTATATAATCCCCTGCAGTTTTATGTCAAATCTTCTCCTTCTAATTGTCACTATCATTTAAAAAATTTCATTTGGTTTTTGAAACAATGCTCTTGCACTCCCTCTGCTGGCCTAGCTGATTAAAAGAGCCAGTGCCCAAGCAGGCCTGGTGTGTACCCAGGGGTCATCCGTGGCTAGCTGATCCACTGAGCTCCGCTTTTGGGTTGGAACCCAGTAGGGGAGTCATGTTGGTTGGCCTTCATATGAAACAAACAAGCCAAAAGAAAATGTGTTTGTAGATGGTGAAACAAAAAGCATGATTATTTTAATACTCTTAAGAAAGACTTTAATGCAATGGACAAATTCAGAAATCTTAAAAATGTGTCTATTTTTCAAAACAATAAACCTGTTATCTATATTCTATTAAAATGTATATGCATTTACTGAAAGGCATATTTTACTACAGGGTGTATCACTTTTGCATCTCTGTGTTTAAACATTGGAGGATTAAATGAAAGGTTGCCTGGCTCTGTTGGTAGGACTCTGAACCTCAATTAGATATATATGTAGCTTCCCACATCCTAGAGTTCCATTATGGAGGTACAGAGAATGACAGCGCTTGGTAAATACCAGGCCTAATCATAGCATACAGAAGTGACTTTTGGAAGGTACATTACCAAGAAATTAGGACCCATTTAATAAATCACCCCTTATGGAACACTTTGAACCCTAGTGGTCTGAAGAGGCTAATGCACATCTCACAACTGAGTGCTACTCACTTTCCAGGGGTAACATCAATGCCACAGTTAATCCAAACCTTCTTCTCATCAATGGCCTCTTACTCTTGAGCCACTTCTGTAGTCTGGCATCAGTGAGCACCACACACTTGCATTTCCCCATGCGCATTTTACATGCTTTCATTTTCTTGCAGCTGAATCTTCTGGGTGGAGTGTTCATGTGGCCAGATGACCCAGTGCTGCACATTAACTCCCTTTGGCTTCCATGCTTCCTATTTGGAGTCTATCTGTTTTTCTTAATTACAGAGAGTTTTAACTTCTGTGTTTAGTGTAAATGTTACACCTAATGTAATAAACTTTCCTCCAAAATTGTTGAGTAGCAACCACATTTTAAATAAATCTAATACACAAAATTAGGCTTTAGGGTATTATTAAATTTGGAAAAAACCCATAGTAGACATGTATTTGTAAACTGGAATCTTAACTATGGATAGACACTAAAAAATATTTAAGATTTAACTGTAAGGGAGAAAAAGACTGATGCTACAATATAGTTAGACCTTTTAGATTCTATTTTAATTTTTGAAAATTCAACTTGAGTTTTTGGAATAAAAGTGCTGAGGAAACTTTACGTACTTTTTATTTAAAAAGATATCCCAGGAATGGAACTGGAATAGATAGAAATATAAAAATGTTACTGTGCATCCGTAATGGCTGACACTGCTGTCACGTGTCCCTGGTCTGCTGAATGACACTCCTGTTAGTCATGATTAAAATCATAACGATCTCTAGCACATGTATTGAATGTTTTTTCTATCCAAGCTCTGCTGAGAGCTACAAGAGATGAGCAAGAGATGGCTTATGCCTTCAAGAAGTTTACAATTGTATTGTAGAGCTTGGATATACAGGCATGCAGAAAAAGAACTCACACCCTTAATTAGGATTTTGATAGGAAAGCTGAAAATTAGAAAATGAAAGGAACTGTTCCAACACTGAGAAGTAATTAAAGTTGCCTTCAGATGTGTCTATGAACATATTTTGCAGGATATACTGGGGAGGCAGCTTTTCAACATGAGAGTAGACAACAGTAAATTTTTTGGAATATTCTACTTTACCTTTATTACATACAGAGAAACAAATAAGACACAACATTTTCCATCAAGTAAGGTGATATAATATGGCAAGTATTGTCTGTTGTCAACTCGATAATCAGGATATATTTTAAAGTTTTTTTAAAGCCAATATAACTATAAAATGACAAATTACCCTTTCCTAGGGTTTTCAATGATTCACTGGATGAGTCATACCTTTTAAAGTCCCTTCTCCACTCATTGTAATGTGAAAAAAATTTCCATATTGTAAATTGGGTTATCTTACATGCCTGTATAAACAAAGACTATGTTTGGAAATCCAGCTTCCACCATATTTGTGCTGTACAACTTGGTTCTTCCTGAATTTTTTAAAATTACAAGGCCAGAGATGTGGCAAATTCTTTACTATGCCACAGTTCCAAAGGTTTGTAGAAAGACCTGAGTATTGTGTAGCACACTAGATGTGGTACGCCAGTGGGTGTGATTTATCTGGTTGTATCTTGAAATCAACCTCTACTTCTATTAACAGAGTTGCACATCAGAAGTGAACTAGTATTTTTTTTATCACTGGTAAGTAAACAGTTAAAAAACTGGAACCCCACCTTAGGTGTAATGGTGAGATTGTATTGCTCTTCATTCATACCTAGAAGAACCTTACTCTGGTTACCCCATAAGCAAAGCATTACTTGTGCAATACTCCCTCTTGTTTTTGCCTCTTACATTATTCACACTAATGCCAGTACAGATTTAATAACACCAGTCTGCAAATGGCATTAATCCACAAACTCCAATAATTTGCCTTCTGGAATTAGCAACATTTACAGAGTGATTAAAGTAGTATCAGTGGATAGAAATCACACTGTCTGCTGCATTTTTCCTTCTAGGATTTCTAAATGTACCCATACTGTTGATCAGCAAACCCTGACTTAAAGACCACTGCGTTTGGGCACTGCATCCCAGAGGTACAGAACTCTAAGAAGAGTTCCCTACTTCAAAGAACCTAGAGACTAGCCTGGAATGGATCGACATTTAGGAAACACCAGCAAACACAATGATGCTCTATAATTACATACTAAGTACTATGGTACAAACTATTCATGTTATAGACATGCATGAGCCATATGGCAGCTACTAGATACATGTGGCTATTGGGTATTTGAAATATAGTTATTCTGACTTGAACGAGCTATCTGTGCAAAATATATGCTGGGTTACAAAGCTATGATGTGACAGAGGGAATATAAAGTATCTCACTAATCATTAAAAATAGAGATATGCTGAAATAATATTTTGGATATATTGGGTTAAATAAAAATATTATTGAAATTAATTTAATTCAATTTTAATATTTTTAGTTTCTTAACCTGGCCATATAAAATATAAAATTACAGATGTGGCCCACATTATATTTCTATTGGACAGTGCTATAATAACCTTCAAAGAACGGATTCAGCAACAAGTTGAAAAATCTGAAAAACTAGGGAGAACAGGTGAGATCTCAAGCTGGGTTTGAAGAGATACATGGGCTTTGAATGGAAAATGAAAGCCAGAGAAGGGTTAGGTGGCCTCAGGGACTTGGTGGAGGTCACACGGCTAGGTAGGGATTGAAACCTTGGTGGGCCTGGCCCCTAATCTTGTGCTTTTAACTACTGCAGCTGAGGCAGATTCCTCATGAAGTTCATGAAGGTTACAATCTCAGGTCCCACACTTGTGTGTACACTTTCCATGGGAGGCACACAAGGGATATGTTCCTATGGTTATATACTTTTGGAAATTTTGCCATATTAAACTATTTTAACCAAAATCAATTATGATTCTCTTTGTTTCCACTCTGATGTTCCACTAGTCATAAATTCTTTCACTTCAGGCAAAGATTGGCATTGGATTGGCATTTGGGGAGATCTGGCTAAAGGGAGAGTTCAGGAAGCCATATACTTGATTTGGGTTTACTGGGTTATTTATGTGTTTCACAGTTGCTTTTATGTATAGTTAACTATTTCTCTAGCCACCCCCCAGGGTAGGAATGGCAACTTTGAGTACTCTTACTTTCACTCTACCAACTTACCTGGGTTCTTGGCCAAAGATACAGAGCAAGTGTTCAAATTGTACTATTAACTTGTCCTATGGTATCAGAAGGATGTAGATCATTGAAGAAAGAGAGAAAGACACTAAATGCAAACAGACAGAACTAGTTTGTGAAATATCCTTCCAATCCCCAGGTGTGTAAAATTAGAAGTAGAAAATTCAATTATCTTGAAATTATTCAAAATGGAATACTTGATTTAGGGGCTTATACAATCATGAAATAAGGCATATTAATTTTCTATTTTTATTTGAGTCATGCAAAATAGAATGTAAGAATCATGTGTTTGTAGACACAGACCTGTAACATGACTCTGAACACTGAATGTGGCCATGTGAAGTCATAATATATGGGATTTTGTTTTAGTCCATCCAGCAGGCCTTGTTCTGACAGAGTGTGGTGGTTCCAGATATTGTAACACATCAAAATTGCTGTCAACAGAGCAAAAAAGACTGAAGCTTTTCTAAACTATTAGTAATAAAAGTTTTTGATGACCATGCTAGATGAAAGAATGAACTTCTCCTCTATTATAAAATTATTGTAATATGTAGTATACAGCCAAAAAGTAGTAGAGATGTCAGATAGTTAATGAGGAGGAACATTATATTATTTTTTCTGAACTTTATGGTGTTTCTGGTACTTCTCATTCCTTAATATTTGTATTTTATTGTGATTTATTTCTTGTCCTATAGAAATATTTACTTTTAGACCTAAGTTACCGTTGGCAATTTTTTCTTACATACAGCTTCCCAAATTGTATATGCATCAGGTTTTATAGGACATGGACTCATCCTTGAGCTAAACTGTATAACTTCACAGGCATTATTGTGGATTCTGGAGAAGCACATATGAAATATTTAAAGGTCACAAAACCCTAAAGGATGTGTAGAGGGAAAGCCTATTATGTTATTGATTCTTGCAACTTCCCTTTGCATAGCAGTGGATCAGACAACGAGCTCTCTAATTTGCAAGAAGAGAAAGTAGATCCAAGACAGATTCCATATTATGTATACCAAAATCCATAGCTGAGGCTGATAATCACATTCATTCCCATTACCAAGAGATTAGATTGCCTACTACAATGTAGTGAAGCAGCAATAAGATGATGGCTAATGAGAGAGAGAGAAAAAAAGAAGTGAGGTGAAGGAGAGTGAATTAAGGAGGGTAGGAAGAGATGAAGGTAATAAATGAACATTTATTGAGGGCCTGACTCTGTGTCAGGATGTGTGTTATTCACTCTCACATGATAATCTTGGCTAATGAATCTTGAATGTCTGTAATATATAAAGAAATACCTATGATGCATTACATTCTTACTAGTTGATTTTGTGACTTCTTTAGGCCCATCTGGACTGCTCATAATTCAACAGAAAATAGGGTAAAGAAAGAGGGTTTTTGAGACACACTCAGAATGTTTAGATAGATGGATCATCTTAAAATTCACCCATCACATTGAATGACACCATAGAGATATTTTCCTTGAGAGTTGAAATACTTTCAACTCTGGGAAACACTACCTCACCCAATACTTGTCAGGCACTACAGTTTAGGACCCATGATCCGGGTTGGCAAAAAGCAATTATTTTATTCATCTAAGGAAGCAACTTAGGAGAAAGTCCAAGGTGGTGGTGTAGAAAGAGCCTGGACTCACCTCCTCTCACATTTTTCTGAATTCACACTTAGATACAGAGCAATTCCTCCTGAGGAAAAACTAAGGGCAAGGGGAACACCTTCTGCACAACAAGGAATAGAAAGGCCATATAAAAATAGGAGAGACAGACCCAGTAACGTGGGAACCTCATCCCCAGTCCCATTACCTGAGGTAGGGAGGGATTATCACTGTGGGACCCATGCACAGATTCTCCTGCCCTGGGCACAGGAGAAAAAGCATAACAAAATGCAGCTAGCCTATAAGTGAAGGAAGCCAACTTAAAAAACAAAGCACATATCAAATGGCTGGGGAACTGCTACAACTCCCAGATAAGAGGTGCTGGCAAGTGCCATTGTTTACACTTCCCCTGCACACTGATAGCATGGAGCAGGATGCCCACACTGGCTCTGGATGTGCCCCAAGTTACCTATCCACCTAGGCCCAAGTGTGCCCACTGGTGATCTGGCAGTCTTACCAAGGCAGTACCAGTAAGCAGAGGGACTCTCTTGGCCTATTCCTTATTGGCCCCTGGCTGTCCCTACAGAGAAATCTTGGCCCAAGGCATACTGAGATACGATTGTCTGATGCTCTGTTGCCCCCCAGTCCCTCCACCAGGGTGACTGCAGTGTGGTGCACACTGGGACACCCCCATCCCATGCTTATCCAGACTCTACTCAGCCAGCCAAAGCTGCCTGGAACAGGCAGTGCACCAAGGGGACATTCCTACACAAGGCCGCTCCATCAAGACTGGGACAGGTAGCTATTGCACCTAATTCAGAGAAACAAACACAGAAAGTCAGACAAATAAGGAGATGGAAGAACATGCTCCAAATGTAGAACAAGACAAAACTTCAGAAGAATAGCTAAATGGAACTGAGTAAAGCAATCTAACTGATAAAGAATTGAAAGTAATGGTTATAATGACATGCACTGGGATTGATAGAAGAATGGATGAACTCATGGAAGATGTCAGCAAAGAGAGATAAAATATAAAGGGAATCAGTCAGAGTTGAAGAATACAACAAATGAAATGAAAAAATAAACTAGAGGGAATCAACATCAGATTGATCTGGAATTAATCTGGAAAAATCAGTGATCTGGAAGACAGGGTAATGGAAAGCACCCAAGCTGAACAGCAAAAGGAAAAAATAATATAAAGAAATGAGGATAGGTTACGGGATCCCAAGTCAACATCAAATGTCTTAACATTTGCATTATAGGAGTACCAGAAGGAGGAGAGAGAAAGGGCTGGAAAACTTATTTGAAAAAATAGCAGCCAAAAACATCCCTATCCTGGGAAAGGAAATGGACATCTGGGTCCAGGAAGCACAGAGAGCCCAAGCAAGATGCACCCAAGGAGGTCCGCACCAACACATGTCATGATTAAAATGTCCAAAGCTAAGGGAATCTTACAATCAGCAAGAGAAAAACAATTAGTTATATATATATGGGAAACCCCATAAGGCTATCAACTGACTTTTCATCTGAAACTATAGGCCAGAAGGGAATAGCATGACATATTCAAAGTGCTGAAAGGAGAAAACCTTCAACCAAGAATATGCTACCTGTAAAGGTCATCATTCAGAATTGAAGGAGAGAGAGTTTCCCAGATAAACATAAGTGGCTTTATAAAAAAATGTTAAGGAGGAAAATAAAAGGCCATAACTAGAAGCAAATAAATTATGAAAGGAAACAATGTCACTGGTAAAAACAAATACATTAAAGGTAGTAGGCCAATCACTTAAAAGCTAATATGAAGTTTAAGTTAAAAGACAAAAAGTAGTGAAATAAATTGTGCCTAAAAATAAGGGAATCATCAAATTAAAAGGCATAAAGTAAGACATCATGTACATAAAATGTGGAGGAGAGGGAGTAAAAATGTAGTGCTGTTAGAATGTGTTTGAACTTAAGCTACCATCAATTTAGCATAAACTGTTGTATATGTAGGACATCACATATGAACCCCACAGTAACCACAAACTAAAAGCCTATGATGGATACACAAAAAATACAGAGAAAGAAATCCAATTATAACACTGAAGAAAGTCATCATGCACAAAGGAAGGGAGCAAGAAAAGAAGAAAGGATCCGAGAAGAATGACAAGAACAAAAAGAATACTTTACAACATAGCAGTAAATATATACCTATCAATAATTATTCTAAATGTAAATTAATTAATGCTCCAATCAAAAGATTAGTGACAAAATGGGATAAAAAACAAGACCCATCTTTAAGCTGCCTATAAGATACTCTCTTCAGACCTCAAATAAACAATCTAACACCACATCTAAAGGAGCTAGAAGAAGCACAAAGCCCAAAGTAAGTAGAAGGAAGTAAAAAGTAAAGATTAGCGCAGAAGTGAAATAGAGACTAAAAATATTTATATATAAAAGAACAATGAAACTAAGAAATGTTCATTGAAAAGATTTTAAAAACATAAACTTTTAGCTAGACTCATCAAGAAAAAAAGAAGACTCAAATAAAAACAGTGAACAGTGAGGAGAAGTAACAGTGAACACCACAGAAACACAAAAGATTATAAGAAACACAGAAACAAAGAATTATAAAAGATTACTGTGTAAACTTTATTGCCAACACATTGGACAACCTAGAAGAAATGCATAAATTCTTAGAAATATACAATCATCTAAGACTGAACCAGGAATAAATAGAAAATCTGGACAGACTGATAATTAGAAATCAAGTTGAATCAGTAATAATAATAAATTAAAAAACCACCACACAAAAGATGGCTTCACAGGTGAATTCTAGCAAACATTTAAAGAAGGGTTCATTCCTATTCTGCTCAAACCATTCAAAAAAAAAAAGAGGAAGAAAAAGAAGAAGAAAGAATGCTTCTAAATTCATAGTGGCCAGCATTACCCTGATACAAAAAGCAAAGACACTACAAAAAAAAAGAAAATTACAAATCAATTACATCCCTGATAAATACAGACATAAAACTCCTCAACATAATATTAGCAAACCAAATTTTAAAGATACATTATAAGGACCATTCACCATGACCATGTGGGATTTTTACTAGGAATGCAAGGATAGGTCAATCACAAATCAATCAGTGTGATACACCACACTACCAAAAGGAAGGATAAAAACCTTAAGTTTATCTCAATAGATGCTGAAAGAGCATTTGACTGAATTTGACATCCATTCATGATTAAAACTCTCAATAAAGTGGGTATAAAAGGAAAATATCTCAACATAATAAAGGCCATATATGACAAACCTGCAGCTAACATCATACTTAGTGGTGAGAAACTGAAAGACCAGGAACAGGACAAGATGCCCACTTTCACCAATTTTATTAAACATAGTTTTGGAAACCCTAGTCACAGCAATCAGACAAAAAAAGAGAAATAAAAGGCACCCAAATCTGTAAGGAAGTAGTAAAACTGTCACTATTTACAACATGATACTATATATATAAAACCTTAAGGACTCCTCCAAAAACTATTAGAATCAGTACATGAATTCAATAAATTTGTGGAATATAAAATCACTATACAGAAATCTATTGCATTTCTTTATGCTAATAAATAAGTAGCACAAAGAGAAAATAAGAAAACAATCCCACTTAAAACTGCATCAAAAAATACAACACCTAGGAATAAATTTAACCAAGGAGATAAAAGATCTGTACTCTGAAATCTGTAAGACAGTGATGAAAGAAATCAAAGAAAACACAAATAAATGGAAAAATATTCCACGCTCATGGATTGGAAGAATTAATACTGTTAATATGGCCATACTGCCCAATGCAATCTACAGATTCAGTGCAATCCCTATCCATATACCAATGACATTTTTTATAGAACTAGAGAAAAAATCCCTAAAACATGTAGGGAATGACAAAAGACCCCAAATAACTAAAGAAATTTTTAGAAAGAGGAACAAAAATGGAGGTGTCATGCTCCCTGATTTCAAGCTATACTATAAAGCTACAGTAACACAAACAGTATGGTACTGGCACAAAAAAGACACATAGATCAATGGAACAGAATAGAGAGCCCAGGTACAAACCCATACTTATATGATCAATTAATCTATGACAGAGGCAAGACTATGCAATGGGAAAAAGACAGTTTCTTCAATAAGTGGTGTTGGAAAAACTGGATAACTATGTGAAAAAGAATGAAACTGGACTGCTGTCTTATACCATACACAAAAATAAATTTGGAATGGAATAAAACCTACATATAAAACACCTGAAACCACAAAACTCCTAGAAGAAAACAGGCAGTAAACTCTTGAACATCAGCATTAGCAATTTTTTGGAGATTTATGTCTCCCCAAGCATGGGAAACAAAAGCTAAAATAAACAAATGGGACCACATCAAACTTAAAAGCTTCTGTATAGAAAAGGAAACCACCAAAATGAAAGGCAACCTATTGAATGGAAGAATATACTTGCAAATAATATATCTGATAAGGGGCTAATATCCAAAGTATACAAATAACTCATACAAATTAACACCAAAAACCCCAAATAATCCGATTTAAAAATGGGCAGATGACCTGAATAGACATTTTCCCAAAGAAGACATACAGATGTCCAACAGACACATGAAAATATGCCTGACATTTTATTAAAAACATCAGGTAAATGTAAATTAATATCACAACAAGGCATCATCTCACACCAGTCAGAATGGCTAGTGTCAAAAAGACAAGAGTTAAGTGTTAGCAAAGATGTGGACAAAAGGAAACCCTTGTGGACTGTTGGTGGAATGAAAATTGGTGCAGCTACTATGTAAAACTGTATGGATGTTTGTGAAAAAATTAAAAATAGAAGTAACATATGACCCAGTAACTCTACTTCTGGGTACTTAATTAAACAAGATATATGCACCCCTATGTTTGGTGTAGCATTATTTGCAAAAGCCAAGATATGGAAGCAGCCAAAGTGTCCATCAATTGATGAATGAATAAGGAAGATATGGTACATAAACAGAATGAACAAAACAACAGTAAACTCATAGATACTGAGAAGTGACTGGTGGTTACCATGGTGGAGGGGTTGGGGTGGAAGGGTGGGAAGGTTGAGGAGGATAAAGGGGATCAAAAAAAATTCTCAATCATAACATAAGCTGGTCATGCGGATTGTAGAAGAGCATGGAGAACATAGTCAATGATTCTGTAACATCTTTCAATGTTAACAGAGAGCAACTGTACTACTGAGGGGATGAGGATTTAATAATATGGGTTAACTGTTGAACCACTGTGTTATATACTTGAAAATACTATACGATTGTATATGATTGATACTTCAATAAAAATAAGAAGTGGTATAAACACACAATGGAATATTACTTAGCCATAAAAAGGAATGAAATCTTGCCTTTTGTAGCAAAATGGACTGACCTAGAGGAATTATGCCAAGTGAAATAAGTCAGAGAAAGACAAAAGCCATGTGATTTCACTTATATGTGGAATCTATAAAAAAAAAAGAAACAAAGAAACAAAACACAAAAAGACTCATAAATACAGAGAACAAGCTGGAGGTTGCTATAGGGGAGGAGGACAGCATCTTGACTGAAATAGGTGAAAGGTATAAAGAAGTACAAACTTCCAATTATAAAATAAATAAGTCATTGGGGTGAAAAGTATAACTCAGGGAATATAGTCAATAATATTTTAATATCTTTGTATGGTGACAGGAGACACTGATACCTTTATACTTTAGACATGGCTCTGCCCTATTCTGGGGAGTGTGATACTTAGTCACACAATGTAGTACTAACAGATTTTTATTTAATGCAAGGAAAGGAGAGAAAGTCTTTAAAAAATTCCATTTGTATACATCGTCATATTTATTACTTAATAAAATAACTTGAAATTTGACAAGTGGATCATTCTTCAGAATACGATAACTTAATTTATAAGTTTACTGCCAGTTGTAGCTCTTCTTCAATTTTAATACTTGTGTCTCCACTGTGGGCAGAAACTGAGGCCAGGCTGGCATAATAAATCAATAAATGGCTCTGTGTACAAGGAGGGAAGATACGGGTTTCTTGGCACATGGCATACTGCTAAGGTTTCATTTTCAATTCTTTTCAAAAATGGCCAAATAATCTGATCAAATTTTCTGGATTTTGACTTGACTGTGTAATAAATTATTGAGCATCTTTTGTGAACTGTACTGGAATGCTAAAAAGAAAAAACCATTACCAGCTGCTTCCAAGGTTACAATCTTACATCTGCCATGTATTTGTGATTGATGCTACCAGAGCTGAAACCAGACTTCTCTCCCTGGGAACCAGTTTATAGGTCTTTGTTTTCTGTTTCAAAGTGGAGTATTTTAAGTGCAATGGGTTGTTTGGACTCTTGAAAGAACTTATCTTATCAACCTTAGGGAATCTTTGTTTCTGAACCCCAGGCATCACAGAAAGGTGGAACTATTTATCAGATGATTTGACGTCATAGATGGGGACACTAGGGCAGCAATTTATGTTATTAAACTGGTGAACATAAAACAACAGTAGTTTGGAACTAAAATTTATAGTTCATTAAAAATGGCAGAATTCTGAAGGTTTGGTTTTAACTTACAACATTTCCTCAATGATTCATTGTAAATGCTCAGAAAAGGTTAGCCATTACACTCAATCCTTTTTCTACTTTACTGTTCTTTTAGAAGAATCTTGCTTGTTATTACTGAGATAGGAATTACTTTCCCATGAGCAAGTTATTACAGATTTATCTAAATTAAATCTCATTCCATTAAAAATTTTCCACCTATGATCTTCCTTTGTGCTTGCAGGCCTTTCTACTTTGGTATGTTCACAGCTGTTTGCTTTTCCATTAGGGCATTAATTTGGACATTTCATTTAGCATTGGTCCCAACCCTATTTCTTCAAAACCCCACTGTCCCCAATTTAATGATGTATTACTAACAGTCGCTTATTATTTATAGCCTATCAGTCCATTTGAGAATAATCCTAATGTGACAGAATATTACCAATGTCTATAATTTTTATTTGTTTCCAGCAGAAATTCTGGGAACTTTAAGAAGCTGCTTATAGCAATCTATTAAATAGTCTTCATGGTATGTTTTAGAAAGAAGATGGCATGTTTATGCCATTTTTTCTTGCTAAATGATGCTATTTGGAATAAAGTCCTTAGAATAAGGAATCATTCTGGGCAAAGAAGAGGAGATGATAGGGCATCCTCTTCTGGAGAACCTGGTGCCTTCTTTATCACCTTAGGTGTATCACAAACTTTCTTTCGCCTTAGTCCCCTTCAGGCCACCGTCCCTCCCATTCAGTTTTGCAGAAACTGGGGATAAAATAGTAACCCAACTCTATGACACAGTGAGAGTAACATGAAATATCAGATATAAATGAATTTGGAAACACAAAACCACTTACATGCAATCCTTTCACAGGAAGATGACTCTGCTAATCCAATTTGAAGGACATGCACTGCACGGTAGGAGGCACTGAGACCTTCCTACTATTTTGCCTGATTCTTGCAATATTAATGGCATATATGCACATGGAGTATGTGGCCTGTGCCTGTTTCATTTGTTAAATAAGAATATCTGAAAGGAATGTTTTAACATGAAATTCACTGCTATCAGTGTTCCATATTGAGCTTCAGAGGTGCCTGGTTCTAAGAAGTGTTAGAGGGAGTTCTTGGGGCAAAGGTAGGCTCTTCCAGAAATAAGTGCCAGGTGTCTAGTGAAGCCCTGTAGGAACTCAGTCGCTCAGTTACCCTCTGGTCCTTTGCTGCCTTTAATCTTCCCTCCTCTTCTGTCTCAATTCTCATGATATTCCAACAAATAAGGGCTTTCTCTACCTTATAAAGTGTTGGCTTGACTTTCCTATTTGCAATATTTAAATTTTTGAGTATCCGATTTAGAACCCCTGCTACTCATGCTTTTCTGCAATCTTTTATCTGGTCTCTAGTTCTCAGTCCATTCTTATGAAATAGTTCTTGTACAAATGCCTCCCTAAAGCCTTTGTGGATGGAGTGTGGACACGTAAATAGATGAAGTGGAGCACTTGAAATGTGACCGGGAATGGTATGCTCTTTTAGATTGGGCTGAGGGTTGCTGCTGGCTGGAGCAGAAGTGGTCTTTTTGGAAGACAGTCAGTTAGGTGCAGCTGTTCAAAAAGAACCAAGATGCTACAAAACTTCTGGAGCCTGGAATTCCTCAAAGAAAGTCCAATTTATAAATTCATACATTCATATACAGAAAACTGTTGAGACTCTGAGTTGACACCTAAATTTCCTGATCCAATAGACAAAAATCCCAAGTTCTGATATCAATTGAAACAGCTATAAATGAACTGTTTTCCCTGTATGTTATAAGATCTGGTCCATGAGTAGGAGGTTCTTGACTGCATGAGAACAATGGAGGAAATTACAGTGACCCCTAGGCTGCGTGCATTTACCCTGCCACTGTCTTTCTAAGCATAGCAGAGGTCATTCTCTATGTCTCAATTTATGTGAATGAGAAAAATACCAGGTAAAACTTTATATTACTCAACAACATGAAAACAGTTCACTATATAACCTTTGCAACAAAAAGGCAGTTTCTCTCGAAATTTGTGAGAAAATGAGAAAGGGTGCTAAGAAAACACAAATCTTCATTAACACAAAATAATTAAATAAGTGCCATGGATGCTCATCTAACTTGAATGTCAGAAAAGGGTAACAAGGTGGTGAAAGAAACAGAACATTGTACAAATAATGGAAGATGTCCAGGAAAGACAGAAATAGAAAGAAACCTGATGGAAATCTTTAGCTTTTTGAAGGCTAGAGTGAAATCTGCCAACTAATAGAAGAGGAAGTCACACTGTGCAATTAATAACCAGTAAATTTAGAACAAATAAAACAGAAATGCTTCTGCACAGCCTTTAAGCAGCCCGTGGTACTGATAACTGCAGGAGGTCAGAGAGCTAAATTCTGCCAAATCAGAATTAAAGAAGTGAAGAGCGACATTGTCATTCTTACCACCATCATTGGCAGCTAGGTGGACGGTGATTCGGGTAACTTCATTGTTGGCTTTAGAATTTAATTATGATTGCACTTTGTGGAAGGCTAATAAGGATGTAAGATAAAACAGCACGAGTGCAAGTAGATAAGGGCCCCTCTCTGTGAGGCTACCGACAGAGTGAACACGGGAAAAGTATTTGATGATACGGACAACTGCTGAGTTTCACAATCTTGCAGCTATGTAGGGTAGTCTGATTCTTGAGTTTTCATTCAACCTTCTCATCTTCAGCAGGACAATGTATAGTGATTCTTGGGAAATCAGAATTCCTTTCAATTTACAAAATCTACATGAAGAAGGAGATTTATTTATTATCCTACTCCCCTGAAATCTAGTATTTAGTAAAATCATTGTTTTCTCTGGATCTGTTAATCCCAGTTGGGGCCCCCCAAATGATACCTTTTGGCAAATATTGGGTTTGATGCTAATGCTCTTGGTCAGGGTACCCCTGGCTTTTTTCATAGCACAGGAGTGGCATCATCTCAGGTGTAAAAGATGCCTCACCTAAGCCTTACCTAAGATCATTAGCACATCGAGTACTGTAGCAGCCAAGCCCAAGCTCCAGTTCTAAAAATGAGCCTTAAATGTGACTTTGAGTTTCATTGCTAACTATAATCAATGCCCAGCCACTGGTCAGCACTATTCTTCCTATGCACAGAAGGAGCTGTGGGTCCCCCTCCTCCCTTCTCCACCCCCAGCATAACCAGTTTGAGTTAATGTTCAACTAGGAATTACTTGGTGTGGTGAGGAGGTAAAAACATGTGGACACTTGATTTTTCATTAATCTTTTCCTTGCCATAACTAGCAAAGGTATAAATATTAACATGTCTGTTCTAGACATGAGTAGAAACTATTACTCATAAACTTGTTACCACAGAGGGCACATCCTTCAAAGACAATGACACCTGACCATTTCACCCAGTATCTTAATTTGTTCACATTTTGGCCACTAAGCATTCCGCTTTCCTGCTACTGTAATATAAACAATTGTGCTCCATTAGTTTGCATTATTTTTCACTCACTTTAGAATTGTTAGGTTGAAATTGAACAGTATGTTTTTTTGGTTATTCTTTCTATTTTTGACTTTAAATGCGGTTGGCCTTTTGTTTCCTTCCCTATGTTATATATGTACTTTTTATTTTTATTTCACTATTTACATTGTGATCATGGTTATAATCAACAGCTTTATTATACCGGGGGGCACAGTTGAGGTCTTTCTCTTTTCAAACACTCTTCTCAATCCACAGCAAGGGCTGTTTTCCTTTGTTTCTTTGCTGTCTGAGAAGAGGCAGAAGATCAGAGAGAGTTCCTGGTGGTGGTAGACTATTACATTCCATTGTAACTGGTAGTTTACATAGACTGTGCTG
The DNA here is from genome assembly GCF_030020395.1 of Manis pentadactyla. NCBI lineage: Eukaryota > Metazoa > Chordata > Mammalia > Pholidota > Manidae > Manis > Manis pentadactyla. Next base: position 84,895,151 of record NC_080024.1, read on the forward strand.
CTAAATATTCTGTGAAAACAATTGAAAAATACTTTTCTTTTTCCTGTGCAAATACAAGGTTTTCAAAAACCAGGAGGAAAATACTATGGTTTTGAAAACCTGAAATATTTGTATCTACTTCTTAATTGTTGCTGTGCTGATGTCAAACCACCACACTGGGTATTTTTAGTACCTATTCCTGTGACTGATGGTGTGTGTAGAAATCAGAAGTAAGGGTATTACTCCTGGCAGAACTGGAGTGAATTAGAAATTCCATTTTCAAGGCATTTAAAAATATTCACTTTATACCCTCCTTTTAAAGCTGCCTCTTGCTGCGTTTTGCAAGGGTGAGGACTTAATGCGTGATGCCTACACATGTGTACATAATATTCTCTATCTTTTGTCTTTAATATTCCTCAGTTTTTAATTATTAAAGATAAGTATTTGAATTATAAATATTCTAGTTATACAGGAATAGGCAAAGCAGGCATGTACCCTTCTGTCTCCTGCCTCCATTTCTCTGCTTCCTATCTTTATGTTGCCTCAAAAAACAGAGGCATTCTTTTAAACCAACCTTCTCCTCCCCACTTAAACCATAGAAATCCCTTCTCAATATGTATAGGGGCCTCTTCCTTGAAGTGTTATGTCATACTTGTCCTAAATATAATAAAGTGCTATCTCCAAGGCATTTCTGCATCCAAAACACTCCCCAGAAACCTGCCGAGCCCTCCCATCTAACCAGTCTGAATGTTACAAATCAGAGCCCAGAAACTGCTTTATAGTGAATCATTAACATTGTCAGGAATGAGGTGGCAGAGGAAAGAAAGCTTTCTGTTAGAGAACTGAAGGAGAATATACAAATGACAGCATTGTCATTCTACTCCTATTGTTTTATGAAGCTCAGAACTGATTAGTAAGCATTTATTACAAAGGAATATGACTGTGTATTTTATAGACAGCATGCATTGTGCTAGGTATTTTCATCTCTTTAGAACTTCATGGCTTATTTTAAATGTTTTGTTTTTGAATTCTACTTGCAGTGCTGACTGAAACTTTACAGGATGAATGAAGGTGGTGAAAATATATAGAGAGATGTATGTAAAATATATATATACATATACAGCTATATTGATAGACATATAGATGTATGCAAGACAGCTGACCTGATTATTTGGTAAGTGAGAAGCCACTGTCATGGCTGCCTGTTGGGATCTCAGTTCTGCTGGTTCTTCTGCCCAGCAGGGGCAGGGATGCCTCAAGCAGACAGCATGCTGCACCAATTATGGGATGGGCAAGAGTGAGTTTGGATGAGTATTCTTTGCCAGCAGGGCTTGCATTACTTTCAAAGGGTAGGGTTTAGAATCATTTGTTGCTTAGTATTTATCTGAAGTTGCATTCTCCAACATTAGAACAGCTAGTTCTAATTGACACTGATGGTTGAACTGACAGTTCTAGTTGATCACCTGGTATCTCTCTGTCTCCTTCACCTTGTGTTGACAGGTGAACTGAATGTGGCGGTATGCTAGCAGATTTCTGCTGGGATGGACACACTCACTCCCCTAGGCCACAGTGTTCCTTGTCACTGGCTCACTGTCATGAGCGACCCTAGGAATTACCTTGGCCAAAGGAAATGATCTTTCCCAAAGTTATAACCTTTCTCCAGGTCCAGCCTGAACCCAATGACTGACCCAGCTTCAGAGCCCCCTGGGGGATTGGCTGAGGCTTCTGTTGTGACCCCATCACAGTTCAACATCTCTCTGACAAGTCCTGATACTTTTACTCTCTTACACATCATGTACCTGAAAGTGTTCCCCATTAAACCCCTTGTACACAAATCCTAGTCTCAGAGTCTGTTTATAGGAAACTCAATCTATGACAGTTGATACTGGAGATGGTCCTATGGAAGCAGGCTCTAAAAGGGGATTTTGGAGTTTAATTATCTGCTGGCTGGTTATACCTAACTGGTGGTAGGTAAGGTATCAGCAGCACTGGGATGTGGCAGTGGTGCAGTTGTTAAAACCTTTACTGATACTGAATTGTGATGGAATATCAGCAGAAAAGAGTACTTTGAAAGGTGTTAATAGCTCAGGCATTTGAGAGTTTAAGAGTAAATCATTAAAGGACTATAGAATTGGATAGCTGTTGCTGCAAGCTATCCATGCATTGGAGAAGACATGAAAAGTTGATGGGTGATTAATTACCAAATCGAGGTGAAGTATAAAAGCCAGAGGACCCCTTGGCAGCACACAAAGAGACTTCCATCTCCTGCAGCTGGGAAGTGAAAAAGAAGAGGATCTGAGTCAGGATTTGATAATGCAAGAAGACTATCTCTAGAGATGGCTGAGTTTTTAACTCCACGTTGTCTCTGCCAAGGTTTGGGGCCTGGTTGGGAAGGAGTGGGACCCTGGCTCAATATGATTCAAAATCTTGAATCCACAAATTTCCCTGTCTGAGCCTGCAGAAGTGGCCCACTCTTCCCCATTGAAAGCTAATGCTCTTCCCTTACTTGAAGGAATGCAGACACTTCAGTAAGGGTGGATGTGCCCTTTCCCTCGGTTTCTACTCTCAACTTCCCTTCTGGTTACCAAAACCACAATGAGGATTTAGGCATAGCACCTTCCAGCCGGAGATGTGTTGGGCCTGAGTTGCTGCACAATGTAGCCAATATGTGCCTGTGAAGCCCAGGAGAATACGTATAGAAACTGGATCCTGAAGTGATGAATAAAGTGGGCAGAACATAGAGTTGGAAAGGAGAGAATTTACTGACAAGGGAACATTATCCTGTGATAGGTTGTAACATTCTGTTAAGGACTCCAAGAGGAGGAGCTAATATGAATCTAATGGCACTCTGAATTTTAAAGAAAGTGATGGCTCACACAAAGTGGAATAGAAAGTGCCATGGATGATGGTAGAAGAAGGGATCAAAAGATCCAGGGAGTGGGAATCCTATAGTGGACATCCATAAGGCCCAAACGCCAACCGAATGTGTTCCTTTGCAGGGCCTAGCTGAAACTGGTTAGAAGTTTATGGCAAATCACAATAGGAGAATCACAACACTGAACTCATGAGTTCTGAAGAAAGGCCAATGCTCCACAGTGGAAAATTTTACAACATTTCAACATTTGAGAAATTATTCCTGGCTTTCTACTGGGCCTGATTCCAACCCTAGAACACCACACAGCTAAGTGGACAGAAATGCCCATCCTGCCCTGAGCACCCCCAAGATCCATAGCAAGGTGGAAGTGCCACATCTCTGAGCTGGAGCTGCCAGAGCCAGAGAACATGATCAAGCACCTTGGGCAAGCAGCCCACTGTCCCAGGAACCGACCACTGCTGCATCAGTGCTTCTCTCTCAGCTCACACGGAGGGCCGTGGCAATGACCCTTTGGTTAGTTAATCAGCAAGAAAGAGGACACATTTGGTTCAGGGCTCAGTATGAGAGTGCATGCTAACAGCAGACTGCTCTGACCTACATCCCCACATGGGTGCTGCCCTGAAAGCCTATAGTGAGGGGGATTCTCCCAATGGGTGTACCTGGTCATTCACTTCACGTGGAAAGGGAAGAGGCCCTAGGTTAGAAAATATGTGGACTTTTGGACAGTAGCAAATTGCTTGAATGGTTGATCAAGGTCCTGGAAGGAGAAAGAGTAGAAGGGTGGTGGGATCAAGGAGTTTTGGAGAAAAGGAATTTATATAGACACAGGAGAATGGTCACAGAGCATGAAGAAATTTGTATCACATGTTGATACTCACCAGAGAGCACCTATCATGTACTAAATGACCAAGTAGATAGAATAACAAGCCAGTGGATATCAGCCAGCCTGTCATTGTTTATCCACGGGCTGGTGCAGTGGATGTATCAACAGAATAGTCATGGTGTTGGAAACGGGAACTGAGCATGTGTCCAGCAGCATGAAATCCCACTTACCAAGGCTGTTACAGTAACTAGAACTGCCAAATGTTAAATCTGCAAACAACAGAGATCTACTAAGCCCTCAATATGCCACCATTTCTTGAAGAGATCAACCAGCTACTTGTCAGCAATTGATTACAATGGATCCCTTCTACCCTAAAAGGGCAACAATTCATTTAACTAGCATAAACGATGTTCCAGATTTGGATAAGCTTTTTGGTCCACAGGGCCTATATCAGTTTTCTAAGCTGCATTACAAATTACCACAAATTTAGTGGCTTAAAATAACACATATTTGTTATCTCATAGTTTCTCTAGGTCAGAAGTCTGGGTGTGGATTAACTGGGCATTGTGTTCCAGTGTCTCACCAGGCTGTGCTAACAAGTGTCAACCAGGGCTCTGGTCTCATCAGGGGCTTTGTGTGTACAATCAGTGCCACTACCTGAAGACCTTCAGAGACTCAGTATTCCGACATGAGATTCCACATCACACTTAACAGATCATGGACACATAGCCACAAGACTCCCTGGTTCTATCACTACCATACCATCCAGAAGCTGCTGGCCCATAAAGCAATTAAATAGCTTTTTGAAGATGTATCTAAGTCACACGCTTGGAGATGATACCCTGAGAGGTCAGCATCTCAAGGATGCAGTGGAATGCAAATGCCCTAATCCAATGACCATTTTATGATGCTATGTACCCAAAAGGTAGAATATATCAGCTTGAAACCAAGGATAGAAGTATGCATGGATATTTTTTGCCTTCATTTGTAGTAACTCACTTGGGAATTTGTGCTGCTTGTCTCCACAACTCTGCAAGTCTTGAAGTGTTTGTTCAGAAAGGGGGAATACTCCTACCGGAGTACACAGCAGGAGTCCCATTCAGCTTTAAGCTATGATTGCCAACTGGTCGCTTCACAGTTCTTGTGCCAGGGAAATAGCAGACAAGGAAAGGAGTCACTCTCCTGGCAGGTGTAATTGACTCTGGTCATTAGGACGAGATAGGGCTGCTATTTCATAACTACAGGAAATAGCTGAAATTCCATTACAGGAAAAATACATTTAGCCCTCCTTTTGGCACTCTCCTGTCCAGTGGTGGTTAAGGGGACAAGAGCATAAACGACATCCTGAAAAGGATACAGTGATCGGGGCTCAAGGAAATGAAAACAATATCCCAAAAAGACAATGTGCCCCCCAATGTTCATAGCAGCACTATTTACAACAGCCAAGGCATGGTAATGACCTAAGCTTGCATAGATGGATAATGGACAAAGACGTTGTATACACACACGAACACACACACACACTACTATTATGCCATAAAAATGAGGAAATCCTGCTATGCTACAACATGCATGGACCTAATGGACTTATGCTAAGTGAGATGAGGTGCACAGAGAAAGACAAATACTATAAAATCTCACTTATGTTTGGAATCTTAGAAAAAAACACAGAAAAAAGACAAACTCATAGAAAAAGAGATCAAATTGGTGTTACCAAAGACAGGGGGAGAGGAGAGGAAATTGGAATAACGTGATATTCAACTATAAGAAATAAGTACTGATCAGAAGATACAAAACTTTTAATTACAAGAAGTACAGTATGAGGATACCAGACTGCTGGGTGTGATAGGTATGGAAGTTGTTCAGAGTAAATTCTAAGAGTTCTAAGATCCTAACAAATTGTTTTTCTTTTCTTGCTTTCTTTGCATTCTATGTATATGAGACGACAGATGCTGAAATCAGGAAAACAATTCTATTCACAAATGCATCAACAAGAATAAAATACCTAGGAATAAACCTAACCAAGGAAGTGAAAGACCTACTATACGCTGAGAAACTACAAGACACTCTTTAGAGAAATTAAAGAGGACACTAACAAATGGAAACTCATCCCATGCTCTTGGCTAGGAAGAATTAATATTGTCAAAATGGCCATCCTGCCTACAGCAATCTACAGATTCAATGCAATCCCCATCAAAATACCAACAGCATTCTTCAATGAACGAGACACATTTTTATGAGATAAAAAGTACAGCATTTTGTCAGGAATGAGAGCAAAGCGTACATCTCCTACCTTGCGGTGGTGAGCATTAAGTTCCGTGATGTTGATGATGTTAGAAGAGATTAGGGACGCCCCCTGCCTCACTCAGAGGCCTGGGCGGCCTGAAGAATCAGGCTAGAAGTCAAAGAGAGACAGAAAGAGAGACACTCCTCATGGACACCCAGTCGGGCTGTCAGGGTCTGATTCCAGACACACGGGTCTTTGAGAAGCCGCTAAAGTGTAGCCGCAGCCTAGACTCTCACAGTTGCCCACAGCCTTCCTCAGTCCCTCACATCAAAGGACATGCCTCTGAAGGGGAATCCTGGCCTCCACTCAGGTGACTTTCCCGGCACCCAAGGGAGATGGGGGATCCCCTGAGGGAGATGCCGGGAACCTGTCACTAGAGACTTTGAGATTGGCAGCCGGGCTAGTCCCATTTAAGTGGTTGATGAGCGCCCGATGTTGTGTGCCACAGACGGCTTCCTTCTATAAGGACAGTGAAAGAAAAAGCAGGCTTGGATGCTGATACTCACCTCCAAACTTATCCCGGACGAGCCCCCAAAAATGATGCAGCTTATCACACCACAAGGGTATGAAACTAGAAATAAATTATGCAGATAAAATGAAAAATCCTACCATCACATGGAGGCTTAACAACATGTTCCTAAATAACCAACAGATCAATGACCAAATAAAAACATAGATCAAGCAATATATCGAGACAAATGACAACAATAATTCAACAATGCAAAAATCTGTGGGACACTGAAAAGGAGGTGCTAAGAGAGAAGTACACTGCAATAAAGGCCTACCTCAGGAAAGAACAACAATCCCATATGAACAGTCTAAGCTCACAATTATCACAGCTAGAAAAAGAACAAATGAGGCCCACAATCAGCAGAAGGAGGAACATAATAAAGATTAGAGCAGAAATCAATAAAATCAAGAAGAATGAAACAGTACAAAGAATCAATGAAAGCAGGAGAAAGTTCTTTGTTTATTTCAAAATAAACAAGGTAGATAAACCCCTAGCCAGACCAAACAAGAGAAAAGGAGAGCTTGCACACATAAACAGAATCAGAAAAGAGAAAGGAAAAATCACTACGGAAACCACAGAAATACAAAAAATTATTAGATAATACTATGGAAAATTATATGGTAACAAACTGGATAACCCAGAAGTAATGGACAACTTTCTAGAAAAATGCAACCTTCCAAAGCTAACCCAGAAAGAATAGAAAATCTGAACAGACCAATTACTAGCAACCAAATTGAACTAGTAATCCAAAAATTACCTAAGAACAAAAGACCTGAACCACATGGCTTCACCGCTGACTTTAGTCAAACATTTAGTGAAAATCTAATACCCGTCCTCCTGAAACTTTTCCACAAAGTAGAAGAGGAAAGGATACTTCCAAACTCATTCTATGAGGCCAGCATCACCCTAATACCAAAAAACAGGTGAAGACACCACAAAAAAAGAAAAGACCAACATCCCTGATGAACACAGATGCAGAAATACAAAACAAAAGATTAGCAAACCGAATTGAAAAACACATCAAAAAGATCATCCGTCGTGAACAAGTAGGATTTATTCCAGGGATGCAAGGATGGTACAGTGTTAGAAAATCCATCAACATCATTCACCACATCAACAAAAAGGAGGACAAAAACCGCATGATCATGTCCATAGATGCTTAAAAAACATTCGACAAAATTCAACATTCATTCATGATAAAAACTCTCAACAAAATGGGTAAAGAGGGCTAGTACCTCAACATAATGAAGGCCATTTAGGACAATCCCACAGCCAACAACATACTTCACAGTGAGAAGCTGAAAGCATTTCCTCTAAGATTGGGAACAAGACAAGGAAGCCCACTCTCCCCACTTTTATTCCGCATAGTTCTGGAGGTCCTAGCCATGGCAATCAGACAACACAAAGAAATAAAAGGCATCCAGATTGGCAAGGAAGAAGTTAAACTCTCCCTGTTTACAGATGACATGATATTGTACATAAAAAACCCTAAAGTATCCACTCCAAAACTACTAGAACTAATATGTGAATTCAACAAAGTTGCAGGAGACAAAATTAATACACAGAAATCTGTTGCTTTCCTATGCACTAACGATGAACTAGCAGAAAGAGAAATCAGGAAAACAATTCTGTTCACAATTGCATGAAAAATAATAAAATACCTACGAATAAATCTAACCAAGGAAGTGAATGACCGGTGCCCTGAAAACTATAAGACAGTCTTCAGAGAAATTAAAGAGGACACTAATAAATAGAAACTCATCCCATACTCTTGGGTAGGAAGAATTAATATTGTTAAAATGACCATCCTGCCTAAAACAATCTACAGATTCAATGCAATTGCATTCAAAATACCAACAGCATTCCTCAATGAACTGGAACAAATAGTTCAACAATTCATATGGAACCACAAAGACCCAAACTAGCCAAAGCAATACTGAGAAGAAAGAAAAAAGCAGGGGGGACTTCCCTTCCCAACTTCAAGCTCTCCTACAAAGCCACAGTAATCAAGACAATATAGTACTGCCACAAGAACAGACCCACAGACCAGGGGTACAGAATTGAGATTCCAGATATTAACCCAAGCATATATGGTCAATTAATATACGATAAAGGAGCCATGAATACACAATGGGGAAATGACCGCCTCTTCAACAGCTGGTGTTGGCAAAACTGGACAACTACATGTAAGAGAATGAAACTGGATTATTGTATAACCCCATATACAATAATAAACTCAAAATGGATTTTAAAAAGACCTGAATGTAAGTCATGAATCCATAAAACTCTTGGGAAAAAGCACAGGCTAAAATCTCTTAGACATAAACATGAGCAATTTCTTCATGAACATATCTCCCCAGGCAAGGGAAACAAAAGCAAAAATGAACAAGTGGGACTATATCAAACTAAGAAGCTTCTGTACAGGAAAGGATACCATCAGAAGAAAAAAAAGACATCCTACACTATGGGAGAATATACTCATAAATGACATATCCGATAAGGGGTTGACATCCAAAACATATGAAGAGCTCATGCATCTCAAACAAAAAGCAAATAATACAATTAAAATTTGGGCTAAGTATCCGAAAGACACTTCTCCAAAGAAGAAATTCAGATGGTCAACAGGCACATGAAAAGATGCTCCACCTCACTAATTATCAGGGAAAATCAAATTAAAACCACAATGATATATCATCTCATACCAATTAGGATGATCAACATCAGAAAGACTAGGAACAACAAATGCTGGAGAGGATGTGGAGAAAAGGGAAACCTCTTACACTGCTGGGGGGAATGTAAAGTAGTTCAACTACTGTGGAAAGCAGTATGGAGGTTCCCCAAAAACTCAAAATAGAAATACCATTTGACCTGGGAATTCCACTCCCAGGGATCCGCCCAAAGAAACAACCTCTCACATTCAAAAAGACATGCACCCCTATGTGTACTGCAGCACTATTTACAGGAGCCGAGATATGGAAGCAACCTAAGTGTCCATCAGTAGATGAATGGATAAAGGAGAGGTAGTACATTTACGCAATGGAATACTACTCAGCCATAAGAAATAAACAAATCCTATCAATTGCAACAACATGGATGGAGATAGAGGGTATTATGCTCAGTGAAATAAGCCAGGCAGTGACAGACAAGTACCTAATGATTTCTCTCATTTGTGAAGTATAACAGCAAAGAAAAACTGAAGGAACAAAACAGCAGCAGTCACAGAATCTGCTGCCTGGGGCCCACATCCCACTAAACACACAGCCCACCTGCCTGCACCTCAGGGGTCCCCGCGCCCACGCCCCGCCTACCTTAAACCAGCGCCTGGAGAAGGTGTAGCTGGAGCGTCATGAGCGGCCACCACCTGCGCCGACAGGCTGCTCAACTTTGGAGTCGGCCGCCTGCAGCAAAACCCCAAGTCCTGTCAGGGCTCTCGGGCACTGCGCGGACTCAGCAGCGCAGCCGCCACAGCCGCTCGGGGTGGGAAAGGGAGCCCCGTGGGCCATATTGAGGGGCTGCAACCTACCCATGGCTTAGGGCCCTCACGTGCTCGCAGAATGGCCCATTAATGGTGAGGGGGGTGCAGGCTTTGAAGGGTATGGCAGCGGCGGCGGCAGCGGCCAAATTGTCAGCATGGCAATTCCCATCGGAATGCCTTCAGCGGCCCTGCAGCAAGAGCACCCGGTCCATGCCACACCTCGCGAGGAGTCCGACTGCAGCTGAGGAGACGCTGCTTTTGTTTTCCTCCCCTCCCGGTGCAGGGGAGAAAGTGCACCCCCACAGGTGCCCGCTGCAGCTGCTGATTGGCCAAAGGGAGGTGGCTCGTGGGCCCCGCGTGCCCCACCCTCTCCGCCACCCTCATGTGTTTTCTAACTTATCGAACTGCCTGCTTGGAATTTTGCACAGACCAGCAAGCCCAGGCGGCTGGCCGCATGGCTCGCCCCCTAAGGACATGTGGCAGGCCCTCCTGCCCTTAAACCTTTGGTAACCACATATCCAAAGCCTGCAATGGCAGTAAGTATATATCTATCAATAATTACCCTAAATCTAAATGGACTGAATGCAACAACCAAAAGACAGAATTGCACAGTGGCTAAAAAAGCAAGACCCATCTATATGCTGCCTACAAGAGACTCACTTCAAACCCAAAGACATACAAAGACCCAAAGTGAAGGGATGGAAAAAGATATTTCATGCAAACAATAGGGAGAAAAACACAGGTGTTGCAGTACCTGTATCAGACAAAATAGACTTCAAAACAAAGAAAGTAACAAGAGACAAGGAAGGACAGGACATAATGATAAAGGGGTCAGTCCAAAGAGTGGATATAACCATTATAAATATCCATGCATCCAACACAGGACGGAGCACCAACATATGTGAAACAAGAACTAACAGAATTAAAGGGGGAAATAGAATGCAATGCGTTCATTTTAGGAGACTTCAACACACCACTCAAAGGACAGATCAACCAGACAGAAAATAAGGAAGGACACAGAAGCCCTGAACGACACCCTAGAACAGATGGACCTAACAGACATCTACAGAACTCTACACCCAAAATGGCAGGATACACATTCTTCTCAAGTGCACATGGAACATTTTCAAGAATAGATCATATACTAGGCCACAAAAAAAGCCTCAGTAAATTCAAAAAGATGGAAATTGTACCAACCAGCTCCTCAGACCACAAAGGTATGAAACAAGAAGTATATTATGCAAAGAAAATGAAAAAGCCCACAAACACATGGAGGCTTAACAACATGCTCCTAAAAAACCAATGGATCAATGACCAAGTAAAAACCGAGAACACGCAATTTATGGAAACAAATGACAACAATAATTCAACACTGCAATATCTGTGGGATGCAGCAAAGGCCATGCTAAGAGGGAAGAATATTGCAATATAGGCCTACCTCAGGAGACAACAACAATCCCATATGAACAGTCTAAACTCACAATTAATGAAACTAGAAAAGAAGAAAACCTGAGGCCCAAAGTCAGAAGGAGGAGGGACATAATAAAGATTTGAGCAGAAAAAAATAAAACTGAGAAAAATAAAACAACAGAAATCAATGAAAGCAGGAGCTGGTTCATTGAGAAAATAAAATAAATAAACCCCTAGCCAGACTTATCAAGAAAAAGAGTGTCTACATGCATAAACAAAATCAGAAATGAGAAATGAAAAATCACTACAGATGCCACAGGAAAAAAAAATATTAGAGAATACTATGAAAAATGATATGCTGACAAACTGCATACCCTAGAAGAAATGGACAACTTTCTATAAAAATACAACCTAGCAAGGCTGACCCAGGGAGAAACAGAAAATCTGAACAGACCAATTATCAGCAACAAAATTTAATTTGTAATCAACAAACTACCTAAGAACAAAATCCCTGGACCACATGGCTTCAATGCTGAATTTTATCAAACATTTAGTGAAGACCTAATACCCATCCCCCTTAAAGTTTTCCAAAACGTAGAAGAGGAGGGACTTACACTCATTCTATGAGGCCAGCATCACTTTAATGCCAAAACCAGGCAAAGACACCACAAAGAAGGAAAATCACAGTCCAACATCCCTGATGAGTATAGATGCAAACTACTCAACAAAATACTCCAAACCAAATACAAAAATACATCAGAAAGATCATCCATAATGATAAAGCAGGATTTATTCCAGGAATGCAAGGATGGTACAACATTTTAAAAACTATCATCATCATCCACCACATCAACAAAAAGGGTAAAAACCACATGATCATCTCCATAGATGCTGAAAAACTATTCAACAAAATTCAACATCCATTTGTGATAAAAATTACCAACAAAATGGGTATAGAGGGCAAGTACCTCAACATAATCAAGTCCATATATGACAAACCCACAGCCAACATCATACTTAACAGAGAGAAGCTGAAAGCATTTCCTTTAAGATTGGGAATAAGAGAAGGATGCCCAATCTCCCTCCTTTTAGTCCACATAGTTCTGGAGGTCCTAGCCATGGCAATCAGACAACACAAAGAAATAAAAGCCATCCAGATTGGTAACGAAGAATTTAAACTCTGACTGTTTGCAGATGATGCGATATGGTACATAATAAAACAAGAAGAATCCACAACAAATCTATGAGATCTAATATCTGAATTCAGCAATGTTGAAGGAGACAAAATTAACACATAGAAATCTTGCATTCATACACAATAATGATGAATTAGGAGAAAGAAATCAAGAAATCAATTCCATTCACAATTGCATCAAAAAGAATAAAATACCTAGGAATAAATCTAACCAAGGAATTGAAAGACATATACCATGAAATTACAAGACACTCATTAGAGAAATTAAAGATACCAATAAATGGCTAGGAAGAATTAATATCATCAAAATGGCCATCCTGCCCAAAGCAGTATACAGATCCAATGCAATCCCTATCAAATTACCAACAGCATTCTTCAATGAACTGGAACAAATAGTTAAAAAATTCATATGGAACCGTCAAAGACCCCGAATAGCCAAAGCAATCCTGAGAATGAAGAATAAAGTGTGGGGGATCTCGCTCCCCAACTCCAAGCTCTACTACAAAGTCACAGTAATCAATACAATTTGGTACTAGCACAAGAACAGAGCCACAGACCAGTGGAAGAGCATAGAGACTCCAGACATTAACCCAAACGTATATGGTCAATTAATATATGATAACGGAGCCATGGACATACAATGGGGAAATGACAGTTTCTTCAACAGATGGAGCTGGCAAAACTGGACAGCTACATGTAAGAGAATGAAACTGGATCACTGTCTAACCCCATACACAAAAGTAAACTCCAAATGGATCAAAGACCTGAATGTAAGTCATGAAACCATGTAGAAAAAAACATAGGCAAAAATCTCATGGACATAAACATGAGTGACTTCTTCATGAACATCTCTCCCCGGGCAAGGGAAACAAAGGCAAAAATGAACAAGTGGGACTATATCAAGCTAAAAAGCTTCTGTACAGCAAAGGACACCATCAATAGAACAAAAAGGTATCCTACAGTATGGGACAACATATTCATAAATGAAAGATCCGATAAAGGATTGACGTCCAAAATATATAAAGAGCTCACATGCCTCAACAAACAAAAAGCAAATAATCCAATTAAAAAATGGGCAGAGGAGCTGAATAGACAGTTCTCTAAAGAAGAAATCCAGAAGGCTAACAGGCACATGAAAAGATGCTCCACATCGCTAATCATCAGAGAAATGCAAATTAAAACCACAATGAGATATCACCTCACACCAGTAAGGATCGCCATCATTGAAAAGACAAACAACAACAAATGTTGGCGAGGTTGTGGAGAAAGGGGAACCCTCCTACACTGCTGGTGGGAATGTAAACTAGTTCAACCATTGTGGAAAGCAGTATGGAGGTTCCTCAGAATGCTCAAAATAGGAATACCATTTGACCCAGGAATTCTCCTTCTAGGAATTTACCCTAAGAATGCAGCAGCCCAGTTTGAAAAAGACAGATGCACCCCTATGTTTATTGCGGCATGTTTACAATAGCCTAGATATGGAAGCAACCTAAATGTCCATCAGTAGATGAATGGATAAAGAAAAGGTGGTACATATACACAATGGAATATTATACAGCCATAAGAAAAAAACAGATCCTACCATTCGCAACAACATGGATGGAGATAGAGGGTATTATGCTCAGTGAAATTAGCCAGGCAGAGAAGGAAAAGTACCAAGTGATATCACTCATATGTGGAGAATAAGAACAAAGGAAAACTGAAGGAACAATACAGCAGCACTAACACAGAACCCAAGAATGGACTAATAATTACCAAAGGGAAAGGGACTGGGGACGATGGGTGGGAAGGGAGGGATAAGGGCGGGGGAAAAAGAAAGAGGGCATTACGATTAGCATGTATAGTGCGTTTGGGGCACGGGGAGGGCTGTGCAATGCAGAGAAGACAAGTAGTGATTTTACAGCTTCTTACTACGCAGATGGACAGTGACTGTGATGGGGTATGTGGGGGGTACTTGGTGAAGGGGGGAACCTAGTAAACATAATGTTCTTTCTGAAATTGTAGATTAATGATACCAAAATAAAATAAAGCAGTAAAAATAAATAAAGAAATAAATATAGGAAAGCATGCTGGCAAAATGTAGGAGGGAAGCTCAAATAGTTTGCAGAACATCTACTTCTGTGTTATCATCTTCCATTGATGATAAAGTGCTTAGCAGTTGTTTATTTTCAGTGGCATACACAACACTAAGCCAGAAAATATGTAAATTATGTGACATACATACATACAAGTTTTCTTTGGTATCTATAGTCTTATTTGTATAAAGCTGAATTTGGAAAAACTTCTTGAGTTCTTGCATTTTATGCCCTATGAATGGCTGATGCACACGGATCAGAAATAACACTGAAAAACAGGCAGGCCATGTGACTGCAAAGAAATGGGCCAGAACTGTCACATTCTCTCTAGACGTGAGCTGTCTAGCATGGTATCTACCAACTACAGATGGCTACTAGTACTTGAGATGCGTGTAAGTCTGAAGGGAGGTGTGCCACAGGGCATAATACACGCTAGATGTGGAAGACATTGTGCAATAAAACAGTGCAAAGGATCTCAAGAATAATTTTATATGAATTTCATGTTGACATATTTTGGCATGCTGGGAGAAATAAAATACATCATTCAATTTAAAAGAAAAGATACCAATAAATGGAAAAAAGCACAGTGCTTATGAATAGGAAGAATTAATATTGTCAAAATGTCCATACTGCCTAAAGCAAAGTACAGATTCAATGCTATCTATCAAAACACCAACACCATTCTTCAACAAACTGGAACTAACAGTTCTAAGATTCATATGGAACCACCAAAGACCCCGAATAGCCAAAGCAATACTGAGAAGAAAGAATAAAACAGCAGGGATCTTGCTTCCCAACTTCAAGCTCTACTACAAAGCCACAGTAATCAAGACAATTTGGTACTGGCACAAGAACAGACTCAAAGACCAGTGGAATGGAATTGAGAGGCCAGGTATTAACCCAAACATATATTCTCAATTAATATACAATAAAGGAGTCATGAATACACAATGGGGAAATGACAGCCTCTTCAATAGCTGGTGTTGGCAAAACTGGACAGCTACATGTAAGGGAATAAAACTAGATCATTGTCTAACCCCATACACAAAAGTAAATTCGAAATGGATCAAAGACTGGAATGTGAGTTATGAAACCATAAAACCCTTAGAATAAAACATAGGCAAAAATCTCTTGGACATAAACACAAGCAACATCTTCATGAACAATATCTCCCCGGGCAAGGGAAACAAAAGCAGAAATGAACAAGTGGGACTATATCAAACCATAAAGCTTCTGTACAG
Source organism: Manis pentadactyla (assembly GCF_030020395.1). NCBI lineage: Eukaryota > Metazoa > Chordata > Mammalia > Pholidota > Manidae > Manis > Manis pentadactyla. Next base: position 84,911,022 of record NC_080024.1, read on the forward strand.
CAAAGGACACCTTCAGAAGAACAAAGACATTCTACACTATGAGAGAATATACTTATAAATGACATATCTGATAAGGGGTTGACATCCAAATTATATAAAGAGCTCATGACCCTCAACAAACAGAAAGCAAATAAGCCAATTAAAAGATGGGCAGAGGAGCTGAACAGACACTTCTCCAAAGAAGAAACTCAGATGGCCAACAGGCACATGAAAACATACTCCACGCAGCTAATCACCAGAGATATGCAAATTATAACCACAATGAGATATCACCTCACACCAGTTAAGATGGCCAACATCCATAAGACAAACAACGAGGATGTGGAGAAAGGGGAACCCTCTTACACTGCTTGTGGAAATGTAAACTGGCTGAACAATTGTGGAAAGTAGTATGGAGGTTTCTCAAAAGTCCCAAAAGAGAAATACCATTTAACCCAGAATTTCTACTCCTAGAAATTTACCCTGAGAATGCAGGAGCCCAGTTTGAAAAAGACCTATCCCCCATGTTTACTCCAGCACTATTTACAATAGCCAAGAAATGGAAGCTACATAAGTGTCCATCAGCAGATTAATGGATAAAGAAGATGTGGCACATCTACACAATGGAATATTATTCACCATAAGAAGAAAGCAAATCCTACCATTTGCAACAACATGGATGGAGCTAGAGGGTATTATGCTCAGTGAAATAAGCCAGGTGGAGAAAAACAAGTACCAAATGATTTCACTCATCTGTGGAGTATAAGAATAAAAAAAAAAAACTGAAGGAGCAAAACAACAGAAGACTCACAGAACCCATGAATGGACTAACAGTTACCAAAGGAAAAGGGACTGGGGAGAATGGGTGGAAAGGGAGGGATAAGAGGGGGAAGAAAAGGAAGGGGGCATTATGATCAGCAGACATAATGTAGGGGGTCACGGGGAGAGCTGTATAACACAGAGAAGACAAGTAGTGATTCTACAGCATCTTACTACGCTGATGGACAGTGACTGTAATGGGGGTATGTGGGGGGGAGATGGGTGATGGGAGAAGTCTAGTAAACATAATGTTCCTCATGTAATTGTAGATTAATGATACCAAAGAAAAAAAACACAGTGAGTTATCACCTCACACCAGTTAGGATGGACAGTATCGAAAAGACTAAGCAACAAATGCTTGCAAGGACATGGAAAAGTGGAACCCTCCTACACTGCTGGTGGGAATGTCAGCTAATTCAACCATTGTGGAAAGAAATATGGAGGTTTCTCAGAAAACTAAAACTAGAAATACCATTTGACCTGGGAATTCCACTCCTAGGAATTTACCCAAAGACTATAATTTCTCAGATTCAAAAACACATATGCACCCCTATGGTTATTGCAGCACTACTTAAGATAGCTAAGATATGGAAGCAACCTAAGTGTCCATCAGTAGATGAATGGATAAAGAAGATGTGGTACATATACACAATGGAATACTACTCGGCCATAAGAAGAAAACAAATCCTACCATTTGCAACCACATGGATGGAGCTTCAGGATATGCTTGGTGAAATAAGGCAGGCTGAGAAAGACAAGTACCAAATGATTTCCCTCATTTGTGGAAGGTAACAAGGAAGCAAAACTGAAGGAACAAAACAGCAACAGACTCACAGACTCCAAGAAGGAACTAGCAGTTACCAAAGAGGAGGGGTAGGGGAGGAAGGGAGAAGGGGATTCAGGGGTATTATGATTGGCACACATGGTGTGTGGTGGGATCAAATGGAAGACAGTGCAGCACAGAGAAGGCAAACAGTTGACTCTGTGGCATCTTACTCCACTGATGGGCAGTGACCACAATGGGGCATGGGCAGAACACGATAAAGGGGTGAATGTAGTAACCACATGGTTTTTTCATGTGAAACCTTTATGAGAATATATATCAATAATACCTTAATAAAATAAATAAATAAATGAAAGAAAATATCTTACTTCTTGGCAAAAAGTGAATCTGTGGCAAATTACTACACTGATGGACAGTGACTGCAATAGGGTATGGGGGGCAACTTGATAATATGGGTGAATGTAGTAACCACATTGGTTTTTCATGTGAAACCCTCAAATGGGGGTATATCAGTAATACCTTAATAATAATAATAAAAATAATCTTACTTCTCAACTTCCTGAGTGCTAAAATGCAATCTCATCTTTAAGATGGGATCCTTCGTGCCTTTTACTATGTAGTCTGTGGCTGGGCTTACTTGCCGTATTAATTGCCCAGGTTATATATTACGTCATTAGGGGCTCGAGGAGGAAAAGCAGCATCCAGGCAAAGCTAAAGTTAAACTGGGCCTTTTAGCAGGCTAAAGTAAAGTTTACAATAGCCTCATTTAATTGACACAATGAAGACATGGGCCATGCTGAGCTATTTTCTTATCTGGGGGATGTTCACACATTCCAGGCCAAGTTTCTCCTGGCTTTTTAGTTTTAACTCAGCTTCACTGAACAATGCTTATACTCCTACTAGTCTGACATTTTACTTTAGAGAATTAATGTGACTCTGACTGCGCTCAACTGTTTAATACGGAGTTTTGGTAGGGGTCTTTTTCAGAGGCCCCCACGCTACTCTGACTATACCCATGGTCCCTGTCTCAGAATCTCTGCCGGTAATTGCAAACTACTCAGCTGCAGACCACAAACCTCAATGACTGAAAGACAGTAATTTTTAAATACAAGAAAATGCACTGTCAATTCCAAAACCAAAGTAAAGAAACTTCATTCCCAAATAGAAAATACGAGAGGTACCTCATGAAAAAATTTTCAATTCTAAAGGCATTGCCTTCCGGGCAGCCTCTACCCCGCCGCCCCGCTGCGGGTCCCACTTGAACTTCAGCTCCCCCGGCCCTCGCCCTCGAGGCCCCCGCCTAGAAAATCCACACAAGGCAAACCGCCCACGGGCCTCCACATCTGCGTGGCCTCACCTGTGCCCTCCACCTGTGGCCCCGGCCCAGTCGGCGGTAGCAGGTCGGCGGCTCGGCACCAGGCCAGACAGAGAGCAGCCGCCTTCACCGCCCGGTCCCAGACAGAGGAGCAGCGGTCCAGCCAGCCCCTCTCCCCTGCCTGGCCGACTTCGGCGGCGGCGCGGACAGCCTTCTCAGCGCACTTGCTCCACCTCCCTCCCTCCCCGGACAGCCCCTCTGGTGGAGTGCGCCATCTCCCGACCCCCGGCCGGGCCCGGCAGGCCCACCACCCGTGTCGGTCGCTTCCCGGTCACACGGGCGATGCAGTATCCGCCAAGCAACTTGCATGGGCGCCCCTCACCGGCTCCACCGCGACCTCAGGTGGAGACAGGGGTCCCCGCGCCCCGTCCGGGTCCGGCCGCCCACCGAGGTCACGTACCTTCCAGCCCGCAGAGCCGTCGCTTCGCCTTCATCCTTCAACTAGGGCCTGCTCTTGACCACCCACCATAGATCTGCGGCAACGTGAGCTGCTTCTCGGCCAAGCTCTCAATCTCGATGGACTCAGCGATGCGGTCGGCATGGGACAGGTTGCACCACGCGCTGCGGCCGGAAGAGATGCTCTTGCGCGATTGCCCCTCAGTGGCCACCGAGGCAGAAGGCAGGCCCACGGCGGCATCGGGGTTCCTGGTCGCGCCGCCCCACGGCGCTAGGCTGGAGGTGGCAGAGCTGTAATGGCTCACGTCCGACCGGGGCAGCGGCTTCAAGTCCAGGTCGATCGCCGCCTTTCGCCCGCCACTGGAGAGAAGAGAAGGGGCGAGGGCGGCGCCAGGGGCCCAGCAAGCGCGAAGAGGTGATCCGAGGCTGGGGAGCGAGGTCAGTGCTGCCAGCACATTCGTGCCGGGAGGAAGGCACAGCCAAGGACAGCGCGGGTCCAACATCTGGTCTCCGCCGGGCACGCGGTGCGAAGGAGTCGGCTGTCTGAGGGCGCCAGGTCGCCCCTGCGGACAGGGCCGGAGGACAGAAGACCGGAGGGAGCCGTTAGAAACCCCTCTCCTGGCGGCGCTCGCGAAGCTAATGAGTACTGAACACGGAGGCGGGAAAGCCTGCAGCTACTGCGCAGCCGCCTGAAACACGTGTTCTGTGGGCGCCCCCAAAGGCGGGCTGCACTGCGTCGGCGCTCACTCATTGGCCGCGAGGGACGCCTGTCTCGGGCGGGCCTGCGAGTGACTCTGCGCAATAAATGGCAGTCAGCGCCATCAATCGAAGGGAGGCAGCCAATGGGCGTGCACACAGAACACAGATTGAATAAGCAAAATAGCACCAGATTCACATAACCCAAGAATGGACTAACAGTTACCAAAGGGAAAGGGACTGGGGTGGATAGCTGGTAATGGAGAGATAAGGGGAGAGGGAAAGAAAGCGTGCATTACTATTAGCACGTATAATGTGGGAGTGGGGATCACAGGGAGGGCTATACAACACAGAGAAGACAAGTAGGGATTCTACAGTATCTTACTATGCTCATGGACAGTGACTGCAATGGGGTACCTGGAGGCATCTTCATGATGGGGGGAGTCTAGCAAACATAATGTTACTCATCTAATTATATATTAATGACAGAAAGATAGATAGACAGATAGGTAGATAGATAGATAATGAATGAGTGAATGAATGAATGAATGAATAAATAAATAAATAAATAAATAAATAAAAGAATGCAGCAGACCAGTATAAAAAAGATATGTGCACCCCTATGTTTATCACAGCACTATTCACAATAACCAATCTACAATTATATGAGCAACATTATGGTTACTAGACTCCCCAGGTCATCAAGTAGCCCCACCACATACCCCATTACAGTCACTGACCATCAGCCTAGTAAGCTGATATAGAATCACTACTTGACTTCTCTGTACTAAACTGACTTCCCCTTGGGACCCCTCCCACATTATGTGAGCTAATTGTAATACCCCTTTGTTTTTCCCCGCCCTTATCCCTCCCTTCCCACCCATTCTCCCCAGTCTCTTTCCTTTTGGTAACTGTTAGTCCATTCTTGGGTTCTGTGATTCTGCTGCTGTTTTGTTCCTTCAGTTTTCCTTTGTTCTCATACTCTACATATGAGTGAAATAATTTGGTACTTGTCTCTTTCCACCTGCCTTATTTCACTGAGCATAATACCCTCTAGCTCCATCCATGTTGTTGCAAATGGTAGGATTTGTTTTCTTCTTATGGCTGAATAATATTCCATTGTGTATATGTACATCTTCTTTATCCATTCATCTACTGATGGACACTTGGGTTGCTTCCATTTCTTGGCTATTGTAAATAGTGCTGCAATAAACATAGGGGTGCAACTGTCTTTTTGAAACTGGGCTGCTGAATTTCTCTGAATTTTTAATACTGGCTTCCTGCATCCAGTACATGTGCTCCAGATTTTAATAGTAAACATGAATTTGTAACACTCCACCCTAAATTTCAGCTTTACACTAACTTTATTCTAATGATTTGAGTCCCATTTTGTTAAGTGCCTGAACCTGGCAAATGTTCCACATGTAATTCCAGTTTGGTTCCTAGAGTCTCGGTATTTTTGGTTTAATCATTGGTCTGAAAGCTTTCAGGATACTCTGCAGGAGAAGAAAATGGTATTGGCTCCCTTTTGGCATTTAGTATTGATCCTTCTTCCATAATTAAAAAAGATATTTTTTTGAGAGGGCATCTCTCATATTTATTGATCAAATGGTTGTTAACAACAATAAAATTCTGTATAGGGGACTCAATGCACAATCATTAATCAACCCCAAGCCTAATTCTCAACAGTCTCCATTCTTCTGAAGCATAACAAACAAGTTCTTACATGGTGAACAATTTCTTACACAGTAAATAAGTTCTTACATGGTGAACAGTGCAAGGGCAGTCATATCACAGAAACTTTCAGTTTTGATCATGCACCATGAACTATAAACAATCAAGTCAGATATGATTATTCGTTTGATTTTTATACTTGATTTATATGTGAATCCCACATTTCTCCCTTATTATTATTATTGTTTTTTAATAAAATGCTGAAGTGGTAGGTAGATGCAAGATAAAGGTAGAAAACATAATTTAGTGCTGTAAGAGGGCAAATGTAGATGATCAGATCTGTGCCTATAGACTAAGTATTAATCCAAGCTAGACAAGGACAACAAAACATCCACGGATGCAGAAGATTTCTATCAAAATGGGGGGGTTTGAGGTTCTAAGCCTCATCTCTGTTGATCCCCAATTTCTATCCTGATGGCCCCCCTGCAACTGTGCATGTCTTAGGTTGTTCCTCCCTTGAGGAATCTTACCTGTCTCTGGCTAACCAGTCATCTTCCAGGGCCATACAGGGAAATGTAAAGTTTGTAAGTGAGGGAGAAGCAATATTCTTTGAAAAGGATAGCTTTCTACTTCTTTGCAGATTTATGCCATGTGGCTTCTATGCCCAGCATTTGTCTTGAGGTATCTTTACCACTTGGAAGAATTATGATACTCAGTAATTTTCGATATGAGGCACGAATTCTACTAAAGAGTTGTAATTAGGAAGAAGAAAAGCTACAGAAGTAGCAGACAGAAGAAAATATGGGAAAATTGATTATTTCTTTGACATATCTTCTTGTAGAGTAACATAAGCATGTATAGGTTTTAACAAACTACTAATTAAATTGCATACACACATTAACAGAATAGGAATACAGATACATCACAAAAGCAGACCTACAATTACCAGCCATATCCAGTGAAACCAAGAAAACCAGTTAGGTACCCTAAGCATTTGTGAAAACTTATCAATGATATGATGGATAATGTCTAACTGAATTTGAATAGTTTGAGAAAAATCAGACAAATTAAAACAACACATTCCTGGGAACTGTTCACATCCCATATGTTCTTTTAACAGTAGATAGTCTATAGACGCACGATTTTGGAGCACTGCAACTTGCCCTTCTCCTAATTCTTGGTTGAGTTCTGACAGTATAGATCCAGTCAAATTTGTTGTTTTACTGTATACACAGGCCAGCTTAGATATCTCCTTCTTCATTCCAATGGCAAGTCCAGGAACCGGTGGGATGAATGCAGCTACAACTGCAACAGTGCCAGGGTCTTTGTTGAAGTTTTTTGATGATCATCTTCTGAAATGACTCTTCCAGAGGATGTTGATGTTGGAAGATCTTCTTCATACAGTACCTTAATTCATTTTCTGGGTAGCCAAATTAGGCCTTCATCCTCTGTATAAACACAAACAAACCCTTTGCCCACACTTTGATATGACCTTTATACCATTGTGAAGAACCTATTGGAGATCACCACACAGGAACTGCTGTTTTTTTTAAGAGAAAGATATATTATCAGAAAAGTGTACTTCCATAGCTGATCATCTCACACCCTTTAAAAGATCAATATTAAGGATATGTAAAGGATGCATTAATCATTGATTTACAGTTAGTTTTATCCTATCGGGAAGTATTCCCCCATTTCTTTCTTTTTTTGTTATCATTAATCTACAATTACATGAAGAATATTATGTTTACTAGGCTCTCCCCTACACCAAGTACCCCCCACAAACCCCATTACAGTCACTGTCCATCAGCATAGCAAAATGTTGTAGAATCACTACTTGTCTTCTCTGTGTTGCACAGCCCTTACCTTTCTCCCACCCCCCACATTATGCATGCTAATCATACTACCCCTTTCTTCTTCCCCCCCTTATCCCTCCCCATCCACCCATCCTCCCCAGTCCCTTTCCTTTGGTAACTGTTAGTCCATTCGTGGGTTCTGTGATTCTGCTGTTGTTTTGTTCCTTCAGTCTTTCCTTTTTTCTTATACTCCACAGATGAGTGAAATAATTTGGTACTTGTCTCTTTCCACCTGGCTTATTTCACTGAGCATAATACCCTCTAGCTCCATCCATGTTGTTGCAAATGGTAGGATTTGTTTTCTTCTTACGGCTGAATAATATTCCATTGTGTGTATGTACCACATCTTCTTTATCCATTCATCTACTGATGGATGCTTAGGTTGCTTCCAATTCTTGGTTATTGTAAATAGTGTTGCGATTAACATAGTGGTGCATCTGTCTTTCAAACTGGAGTGCTGCATTCTTATGGTAAATTCCTTGGAGTGGAATTCCTGGGTCAAATGGTAAGTCTATTTTGAGCATTTTGAGGAAACTCCATACTGCTTTCCACAATGGTTGAACTAATTTACATTCCCACCAGCAGAGTAGGAGGGTCCCCCTTTCTCCACAACCTCACCAACATTTGTTGTTGTTTGTCTTTTGGATGGTAGCCATCCTTACTGGTGTGAGGTGATATCTCATTGTGCTTTTAATTTGCATTTCTCTGATGACTACTGATGTGGAGCATCTTTTCATGTGTCTGTTGGTCATCTGAATTTCTTCTTTGGAGAACTGTCTGTTCAGCTCCTCTGCCCATTTTTTAATTGGATTATTCACATTTTTTTGTTGAGGTACATGAGCTCTTTAAATATTTTGGATGTCAAGCCTTTATGGGATCTGTCATTTACAAATATATTCTCCCATACTGTAGGGTACCTTTTTGTTGTATTGATGGTGTCTTTTGCGGTACAGAAGCTTTTCAGCTTGATATAGTTCACTTGTTCATTTCTGCTTTTGTTTTCCTTGCCTGGGGAGATATGTTCAAGAAGAGGTCACTCATGTTTATGTCTAAGAGATTTTTGCCTCTGATTTTTTCTAAGAGTTTTATGGTTTCATGAGTTACATTCAAGTCTTTGATCCATTTCGAATTTACTTTTGTGTATGGGGTTAGAAAATGGTCCAGTTTCATTCTCTTACATGTAGCTGTCCAGATTTGCCAAAACCCTCTGTTGAAGAGACTGTCATTTCCCAATTGTATATCCATGGCTCCTTTATCAAATATTAATTGACCATATATGTTTGGGTTAATGTCTGGATTCTCTAATCTGTTCCACTGGTCTGTGGCTCTGTTCTTGTGCCAGTACCAAATTGTCTTGATTACTATGGCTTTGTAGTAGAGCTTGAAGCTGGGGAGTGAGATCCCCCCAACACTTTGTTCTGCTTTGTGAGGATTGCTTTGGCTATTTGGGGTCTTTGGTGTTTCCATATGAATTTTTGAACTATTTCTTCCAGTTCATTGAAGAATGTTGCTATTAATTTGATAGGGATTGCATCAAATCTGTATACTGCTTTGGGAAGGATGGCCATTTTGACAATATTAATTATTCCTAGCCAAGAGCATGGGATGAGTTTCCATTTCTTAGTGTCCCCTTTAATTTGTCTTAAGAGTGTCTTGTAGTTTTCAGGGTATAGGTCTTTCACTTCCTTGGTTAGGATTATTCCTATTTATTTGATTCTTTTTGATGCAGTTGTGAATGGAGTTGTTTTCCTGATTTCTCTTTCTATTGGTTCATTATTAGTGTGTAGGAAAGCAACAGATTTCTGTGTGTTAATTTTGTATCCTGCAACTTTGCTGTATTCCGATATCAGTTCTAGTAATTTTGGAGTGGAGTCTTTAGGGTTTTTTATGTACAATATCATGTCATCTGCAAATAGTGACAGTTTAACTTCCTCTTTACCAATCTGGATTCCTTGTATTTCTTTGTTTTGTCTAATTGCCATGGCTAGGACCTCCAGTACTAAGTTAAATAACAGTGAGGAGGGGGGGCATCCCTGTCTTGTTCCCGATCTCAGAGGAAAACCTTTCAGCTTCTTGCTGTTCAGTATGATGTTGGCTGTGGGTTTACCATATATGGCCTTCATTATGTTGAGGTACTTGCCCTCTACACCCATTTTGCTGAGAGGCTTTTTTCATGAATGGATGTTGAATTTTGTCAAATGCTTTTTCAGCATCTATGGAGATGATCATGTGGTTTTTGTCTTTCTTTTGGTTTATGTGGTGGATGATGTTGATGGATTTTTGAATGTTGTACCATCCTTGCATCCCTGGGATGAATCCCACTTGGACATGGTGTATGATCCTTTTGATATATTTTTGAATTCAGTTTGCTAATATTTTATTGAGTATTTTTGCATCTACATTCATCAGGGATATTGGTCTGTAATTTTCTTTTTTGGTGGGGTCTTTGACAGGTTTTGGTATTAGGGTGATGTTGGCTTCATAGAATGAGTTGGGGAGTATTCCCTCTTCTATTTTTTGGAAAACTTTAAGGAGAATGGGTATTATGTCTTCTCTGTATGTTTGATAAAATTCCGAGGTAAATCCATCGGGCCGGGGGTTTTGTGTTTGGGTAGTTTTTTGAGTAAAATTTCAATTTTTTTGCTCGTAATTGGTTTGTTTAACTTTTGTGTTTCTTCCATGGTCAGTCTTGGAAGGTTGTATTTTTCTAGGAAGTTGTCCATTTCTTCTAGATTTTGCAGCTTGTTAGCATATAGCTTTTCATAGTAGTCTTTAATAATTCTTTGTACTTCTGTGGACTCTGTCGTGATTTTTCTATTCTCATTTCTGATTCTGTTGATGTGTGTTGATTCTCTTTTTCTCTTAATAAGTTTGGCTAGAGGTTTATCTATTTTGTTTATTTTCTCAAAGAACCAGCTCTTGGTTTCATTGACTTTTTCTATTGTTTTATTCTTCTCAATTTTGTTTATTTCTTCGCTGATCTTTATTATGTCCCTCCTTCTGCTGACTGTAGGCCTCATTTGTTCTTCTTTTTCCAGTTTCGATAATTCTGATGTTAGACTATTTATTTCGGATTGTTCTTCCTTCTTTAAATGTGCCTGGATTGCTGTATACTTTCCTCTTAAGACTGCTTTCACTGTGTCCCACAGAAGCTGGGGCTTTGTGTTGTTGTTGTCATTTGTTTCCATATATTCCTTGATGTCTATTTTAATTTGTTCGTTGAACCATTGATTATTTAGTTACATGTTGTTAGGCCTAAATGTGTTTGTGAGCCTTTTTGGTTTCTTTGTAGAATTTATTTCTAGTTTTATACCTATGTGGTCTGAAAAGTTGGTTGGTAGAATTTCAATCATTTGGAATTTGCTGAGGCTCTTTTTGTGACCTACTATGTGGTCTCTTCTGAAGAATGTTCCATGTGCAGTTGAGAAGAATGTGTATCCTGTTGCTTTTGGATGTAGAGTTCTATAGATGTCTATTAGGTCCATCTGTTCTAGTGTGTTGTTCAGTGCCTCCGTGCCCTTACTTATTTTCTGTCCAGTGGATCTATCCTATGGGGTGAATGGCGTGTTGAAGTCTCCTAAAATGAATGCATTGCATTCTATTTCCTTCTTTAGTTCTGTTAGTATTTGTTTCACATATGCTGGTGCTCCTGTGTTGGGTGTATATATATTTAGAATGGTTATATCCTCTTGTTGGACTGAGCCCTTTATCATTATGTAATGTACTTCTTTATCTCTTGTTACTTTCTTTGTTTTGAAGTCTATTTTGTCTGATACTAGTACTGCTATCCCTGCTTTCTTCTCCCTATTATTTGCATGAAATATCTTTTTCCATCCCTTGACTTTTAGTCTGTGCATGTCTTTGGGTTTGAGGTGAGTTTCTTGTAAGCAGCATATAGATGGGTCTTGCTTTTTTATCCATTCTATTACTCTGTGTCTTTTGATTGGTGCATTCAGTCCATTTACATTTAGGGTGACTATTGAAAGATCTGTACTTATTGCCATTGCAGGCTTTAGATTCGTGTATACCAAAGGTTCAAGGTTAGCTTCTTTAATATCTTACTGCCTAACTTAGCTCGCTTATTGAGCTGTTATATACACTGTCTGGAGATTCCTTTCTTCTCTCCCTTCTTATTCCTCCTCCTCAATTCTTTATATGTTGGTTGTTTTATTCTGTGCTCTTTCGTGTTTCCTTTAACTGCTTTTAGTGGGTTGTTGATTTTATTTTTTGCCTTTAGTTAGTATTTGGTTGGTCTGCTTTCTTTGCTGTGATTTTATTTTCTCTGGTGACATCTGTTTAGTCTTAGGAGTGCTCCCGTCTAGACTAGTCCCTCTAGAATACCCTGTAGAATTGGTTTGTGGGTGGCAAATTCCCTCAACTTTTGCCTGTCTGGGAATTGTTTAATCCCTCCTTCATATTTAAATGATAATCGTGCTGGATACAGTATCCTTGGTTCAAGGCCCTTCTGTTTCATTGCATTAAATATATCATGCCATTCTCTTCTGGCCTGTACGGTTTCTGTTGAGAAGTCTGATGATAGCCTCATGAGTTTTCCTTTATAGGTGATCTTTTTCTTCTCTCTAGCTGCCTTCAAAACTCTGTCCTTGTCCTTGTTCTTTGCCATTTTAATTATTATGTGTCTTGGTGTTGTCCTCCTTGTGTCCTTTCTGTTGGGAGTTCTGTGTATTTCCATGGTCTGTTCGATTATTTCCTCCCCCAGTTTGGGGACGTTTTCAGCAATTATTTCTTCAAAGACACTTTCTACCCCTATTTCTCTCTCTTATTCTTCTGGTACCCCTATAATGCGGATATTGTTCCTTTTGGTTGGTCACACAGTTCTCTTAATATTGTTTCATTCCTGGAGATTCTTTATCTCTCTGTGTCAGCTTCTATGGGTTCCTGTTCTCTGCTTTCTATTCCATCAATGGCCTCTTGCATCTTACCCATTCTGCTTATAAATCCTTCCAGAGTTTGTTTCACTTCTGTAATCTCCTTCCGGACATCTGTAATCTCCCTCCGGACTTCATCCCTTAGCTCTTATATATTTCTCTGCATCTCTGTCAGCATGTTTATGATTTTTATTTTGAATTCTTTCTCAGGAAGACTGGTTAGGTCTGTCTCCTTCTCATGTGTTGACTCTGTAATCTTTGTCTGCCTCAAATTTTACCTTTTCATTTTGATAGAGACAGTTTGCAGAGCTGGCACGAGTGACGGCTGGAAGAATTTCCCTTCTTGTTGGTTTGTGGCCTTCCTCTCCTGGGAGAACAGTGACCTCTAGTGGCTTGTTCTGGGCAGCTACATGCAGACGCAGCTTCTGATTCTTGCCCGGCCGCTATGGAGTTTATCTCTGCTGTTGCTGTGGGCATGGCCTGCCTCGGGCCACTGCTCCGATATGGCGGAGCCGCGTTGGAGGGGAAACGGCCGGGAGGCTGTTTTTCTCTGTGAGGGACCTCTGTCTGACCTGACCTGCTATCCAGGGGTTTAGGGTGCCCGGAGTTCCCTGCTGCTGGACTGTGTCCCAGGACGCTTCCGTCTGGCTGTGTGGTCCCTGTCCCTTTAACACTTCCAAAAAGCACTCGCTTTTCTTTTTCTCTGGGGCACCGGCTACCGGGACCTACTCACAGATCTTACTGTCCTTTTTCCCTAGTATCCAGCACCCCACGCATGCACTGTCTGCGGTCCAGTGCGGATGGCAAGGGCTGGCTGATTAGCAGTCCTGGGATCCTTCTCCCTCCCTCTCTGACTCCTCTCCTCCCACTGGGGAGCTGGTGTGAGGGGCGCTCAGGTCCCACTTGGCTGTGGCTTGTATCTTACCCCCTTCTTGAGGTGCTGGGTTCTCGCAGGTGTGGATGTAGTCTGGTTGTTTTCCTGTGTCTTCTGGTCTCTCTTTCAGGAAGAGTTGTCTTTGTTGTATTTTCAAAATATATGTGGTTTTGGGAGGAGATTTCTGCTCCTCTACTCACGCCGCCATCTTGGCTCCACCTCTAAGAAAGATTTTGACATCTTAGGGAAAATGATTGATTCCATGTATGGTACCAAAAGATCACAAAGTTAAATTGAGAATTGTAGGGTTATCCCAAAGGAAAAGGAATATGCCATTATATTTTTAGAGGAATCAATTCTTTCTTTTAGACATACTGATAATTAATCTTGCCTTTAGAGCCCTCTGGCTGTATTTTTTCTTAGCAATATTATGATCTATTTTTGATGTTTTAGTTCATAGAAAATTTCAATCTGTTACATATGTTTACATTTATTGAATTCTTTTTCTTCTTTGAAGTTCTATTCATGGTCTTCATAGGACTGATTTTATCTTGGTTTTCACAGTGTATATTGTGGTACCTCATTAATTTGGTGAAAGTAGAAGTTGGTTTGGTATATCTAATCTGTATTGCTCTCATCTTCATGAATTTAAACAAACATCTTTCTCCTAGGCTTGAGTTTCTATATCTTAAGCAGTTTGGATTACGTGACCCCTACCACCTCTGAGATGTTTGGACTTAGTATTGTCCCCAGGTTGAAGGCTGTTTCATTCTTAGTCCCCTCCCTAGTTGCTTCACTGTACCAATCCAAGACCATTTCATAATTTAGAACAGGTGAGTAGCTGTTTGGTTCTTGGTAAAAACTAAGAAAAATGTTTTTAGAAGGAATTTTGAAGCCACATCTTAAATGTTATCAAAATGGAATTTACCTATAATTAATGATGCTGTAAATATTTGTGGTGTAAAATTTAATGTGCTGTAGAAATTAGTGATGCTATAGTTGGAATTTGAAGAATTTTTATAGCCAACATGTAATTTTTTATTTAAATACAGTTCATCTGTATATTACTATTTCATCCAATTTACGATGCCATTAATGGATAGACACAACCTTATTTAAAATACTGCTAAGAAAGACTGCCAGCTAACAGACTCACCATTGAGTCTAAGGTATACCCCTATTTCAGAGACATTAAAATGTAAATCTTAGCCATTTTGAGTTTTCAGGCCCTTTTCTGTCCTAACAGTGACATGGGAAAACTCTTCTATTGACAGTTTATCTTAAAACACCTGCAAAACCGGAAGGAGTTCCTGTTTCATAAGAACAAGTGGACCTCTTTCCTTCACCGTCACTAGTAAGAGTAAAAAATTAGATTTTGTAGTTTTCAAAGAAACCATGCTTATCTTATTGCTGATTTTGTGTATTTATGTGTGTCCCTTTATTAGCACCTCAGGCAAGTAGAAGTGGCTGGAAAGTTTTTTGAGATTTTTGGAAGTGGAGTTTCACAATTATCTGTAGTGGATCAAACTACAATAGCAAATATGTGTCCAGAATATGGTGCTATCCTCAGCTTTTTCCCTGTTGACAATGTGACTTTAAAACATTTAGAACATACAGGTAAGAAGCAAGATCATTTAGGATAAACTTGTTACATTTCCAGTGTGTGTCTCTGAAATATTCTATAGTAAGTCACTATTCTTGTACATGTTATTTAGTTATTCATGAAATTGTCTTATTTTAAAAGAATGCATAAAATGCATATTAAACTTCCCAGATTCTGGTCTGTTCCTGGTTCCCTGGGGCCCATTTACGGCAACGTAAAGGGATTATCTATACTGCCTACCTTCAGCTTTGTTTTTCCCCATAATGATGGAGACCTCCATTCTGCTTAGGGATCAGAGGTTGCAGTTTAATGGGAGTCAAGCTTGAGAATATTCTCATCTGTTCTTTTAGCAGGAATAGGTGGTCACCAGACAAAGAGTTTGGGACCCAGTGCTCTGACAGTAAGAAGCACGTGATTTGGTGAAAAGCAGCACAGGGTTACAAGTTCCGAATCTTCTGTAGCCTGGTAAGCTAGGAGTTTTTACCACTCTTATGTTGAGTAGTTTATGTATTATAAGAAGTACCTGAAAACCCACAATGTGTTGATACTACATAAGGCCCCTTGTTTTTAAAAAGCAGGATCTCTTTTCTTATTTTGATCCACTTCCTCTTTTTTTTAAGTAAAAACAATTTTGTTTTTTTATTGAAGCATAGTTGCTATACAATCTTATATTGGTTTCAGGTATACAACACAGTGATTCAACACTTACATACATCATTAAATGCTCACCCCAGAACTGTTGACTATATGCTGTACTTTCATGTCTGTGACTAATTTATATTATGATTGAGATTTTGTGACTCTCTGTTTCACCCACCAACCCCAATTCCTCCCCCATGGTAACCACCAGTGACTTCTCAGTGTCTATCAGCCTATTGCCTGCTTTTTCATTTTGTTTTGTTTTGTTTTTAAATTGCCCCTCTTCCTCTTTTAAAGAGATCATTGCTGAACTCCTAATCTCTAATCATACATATATTTGGGGAATATATTCTAGTATTTTTCATTTTGGGAGAAGATTATTATAAGTCACATGGCAAAATGAATAACAATTCATTTGGATTCTTGGAGAGGGAATAGTCCTCATAAAATGCTGAGATTTCTTCAAGCTGGATTTTTATGGGTGGCTTCTACATGGGTCTGGGCTTTCTCATGTGGTGGCTTTAAGAATCCAGTGGTCTGAGGACACAGAGACAGCCAGCCTTCTGCAAATCACACTGCTTTGGTGCAGGGGGAACACAGACCCCACCCCTTGCTGGAGGAATGTTACTGTTACATTGTGAGAAGAACTTATAACTTGGAGGATGTGTTCTGTGACAATCCTGCAGAAAGACCATCTGCATAAGTCACTTTACTTCTCATCAGGCTTACAGACAACCACCTCAATGTTCAATTGGAAACTTTTAATATCAACATCTAAATTCTTTAATTTCTGCTTTTTCTCTGTAAAACTGTTCTTAACTTTCACTTTATTCTTTCATTTTAACTATTAATATTGTTTATTGTTTATGGAAAGTGATGGATTTCTTCCTTCATGGTGGATAGTAATTTATTATGTTTGGTTTTATTACTGGTTTTTCTTTTGCAAATAATATTTTTTGCAAGTCTTATAGAAGTTGCTCAGTATTTATCATCAGTGATTAACTTTTAAGTAAGGGCTGGTAGGTGTTTTTAGCAAGTAGCGTTTTCATGAAGGGTAAACTTTACTCTTGAGAATAATATCAAATATTAATTTGGAAAGAAATCTATTCTGAGTAGTATGTAATCTGGAATATTTGTTTCTTCCTCATCATTGGAACGCAGAACCCTACCCCCAAAGATTTCACAATTCCTTACTTGATTTTTGTTATTAATCTTCTTTTTAGGTTTTGACAAAGACAAACTCAAGTCAATGGAATCATACCTTAAAGCTGTGAAATTGTTTAGCAATAACCAGAATAATTCAGGAACGCCTGAGTACTCCCAAGTATATACAGAATAACCCAAGTAGTAGTGAAGAGTGTAAATTCTGGAGCCTAACCACCTGGGTTTGAATCCCAGCCCTAAAATTTCTTAGTTTTGTAACCTTGGGCACTTTATTTAGCCTTTCTGCCTCAGTTTCCCCATCTCTAAGATAGGAAGATCCTATCTAACTCAGGATTCTTTAAAGATCAAACACAAATTCATTAGAATAGCCTCAGGCACATAGTAAGTGCTCAATAAATTTTAGCCATTATTACTATTTAACAAGCTAATGGGTATGTGAGTCTCATTTTATTAATTAATTTTACATAGATTTCTATTACAGTGAATTTTTCAACTTTTTATGGGGTCTAAATTTTTAGTATTTAAAGTACAAAATTGACTCTTAATTTAGCACTCTAATCTTTTTCTACTTCATGATCACTATAATATCCTCCCAAAATAGCAGTTTTGATGATGTCTGAATCTGGTTAATGTCTATATTTTGTGAAAATTCACAATTATGAAAGGGATATCCAGTTATGCAGTCTTAAATGTTAAATATATTTTACAATCTAAGCAAACGTTTCTAATCTGTTGAGGATTTGTGTTTATATTGAAGTAGGTAGTATTCACTTTCAGGAGTCTTAATTTTAATAACATTCATTTTCTTGTAGTGTGTCAAGGATCTAAATAAACTAGAGGATGTTATCATAGGTGTGGTTAACTGTTAGCTATATTTTTTGTGGGGGGTGGGAATCCATTTTCTCACCCAGCTGTATTGTTCTTGATAGCATGTATCCCTCCTTGAAATTTTAATTTGTGTACTGGTTTGTCTGTCTTTCCAAATGGAAGGTACACATAGGCTCCATTAGGACAGGAACTTCTGTCAGCACTATTTATTTTTATTTATTTTTATTTTTTGCATTGCATCTTCAGCTCCTAAAACACTGACTGGCACACAGTAGATATTCAGGAAACATGTTAGGCAAATAGGTGAATACATTACTGGCATATTGAAGGCTAGTATAGGACCCGTCGGGATTGAATTGGTGTAAATTTGCTTTGGTCGGGTCTTCTAACTTCTGTGAGGATTTTCTGGTCCACTTCACTACTGTTTATTGACTCTAGTGCTTTGTCCACATTAAAAAACAAAGAAGGGAAGAAAGAATTGTAGGAAAGAGTAAGAAAAAGTAAGTAGAAACGTGGTAGTGGTAAAATAAAATGGAATACATTTGCTTATTAAAAACCTGACCATATTAAGAAATAAAGCTATAACCCATCAAGAAATTGATTTCAAGAGAAACTCATGAATCCCACTTTTAAACACAAAGACTACGATCACCTGGAGCCAAGAAATGAAGGCATAAGAAAAGCAGGTTTGTGGTCAAGGTCATTCAGAACAAGCAGGGTTGTAGAGGAATCATGAAGGTCTCAATGAAGGGAAACTTAATTTGCACATACGCTGGATAAGTGGATGACAGGAAGTGATAGAAATACGAGAGAAATTAATAGAAACTTAGGTGGAAGGTGGGGCTTTTAAAAAAATAATTTTTTGAACCAAGGAATAAAAGTGTGACCTGCAGGAGCCTGCCTGGCCAGCTAGACACTGGGGAACCAGCAAATGAAAAACCCTTTCTCTGTTGGGTCCCTCCAGCACCATCTACCGACTGGCCGTGAAAGGGTAAATGCTCACGAGCCCAACTCCACTGTCACAGAACAGGCAAAGAAGGGAGAATTTAGAGCTCAGAGGCCAAAGTTGATAGTCACCACAGGCATCCACTGTACAAGAGACATCTGTGAAGACAGTGTTTATCATCTTCCTGGGAAAAAAAAACATTTGGGGAACAGAAAATTTTTTACAGACTATTCAATTGATGTTGGACAGTGTGTGCATTGTTCTGCTAGTCTTCTAGCAGTTTTTGTCATGTTTCATAAATGGGGTTGTTAAAAAAATCTGTATTTCTGGGGTTGAATGTCAGAATGAATACGTAACTCAGTGTGCTTCAGAAATTAGTCCTTAAGTTAGAATCTTTACTTAAAGTTCTAAATCCTTTCCCTTTTCTCCATGATCTAGGTGATCCAGATTAATCTGAATTCAATAGTTCCATCTGTCAGTGGTCCAAAAAGACCTCAGGATAGAGTTGCTGTGACAGAAATGAAAAGTGATTTCCAAGCTTGCTTAAATGAAAAGGTAGATCACTCTATTGATATCCTTGTCAGTGCACTTTGTGTTGAATAAGTAATATAGAACTAGCCAGGTGACCCATAAAGTCAATCTGCTGTGTTTTTTTGTTATAGCACACACCATCAGCCCCATTTTTCCTTCTGACCAAAGTATAGATCAGTCGTTTACCCAGGTCCACTGTGAGGAGCAGAGGTTGTCTCTCTTTAAGTTAAAATTTAAATTAATTAAAATTTGGGTTTCTTAGTCACAGTGGCCTCATTTCAGGTGCTGGATAGTTACTTGTGGTTAACACTTTTGTGTTGGACAGCATAGATACTAAATATTCACATCATCACAGAAAAATTCTGTTGAATAGCACTGTTCTAGACTTTTGTGACTTCCCAGAATAGGAGAAAAACACTACTGTGTATCTAATTATTCTCAAAATCTGGTAAAAAGTGACCTCTTTGACTTGGGGGTTTATACAGAATTTCTGAGAATCATGGCTTCAATCTTGCCACTTTCTCTATTCTGAGAACTAGTAGCTGGCTTTCAGAGCCTTCCTTTCTTAAAATTTCTTTGTGTGTGTGTGTGTGTGTGTGTGTCTGTGTGTGTGTGTGAGAGAGAGAGAGAGAGAGAGAGAGAGAGAGAGAGAGAGAGAGAGAGAGAATGTCAGACTTAGACAGGAACAAAATGGTGTGTTGAATTCCCATGTACTTCACTTCAACAATTAACAACTCATTGGCAGTCTTGCTTCATCTATTTTATACACATAGGTTCACAGGCTCATTTTGAAGCAGATCTTCAGGGCCATTGTTAACAAAGAAAATTTGTACATCTCTTGAGTATTACCTGAACAGCAGTGAGCAGAGAACAATAAAGCCAAGGTATACCTGCATTCTGGGTAGTTGGCTGTACCTAGTAATTCTTATTGTGACTACTCAAATTCATATTTTAGCTGAATCTTAACTACTAAAGGTCATGAATCTTTAGCAACACTCACAAATAATCAGAACTTCCAGTGTCAAATCATCATATGTCAAGGATCTGCTGTATTTTCTGCCAGTCTTTTTTCCTATTTGTATCCAGAATGCATAGTTTATATTTATGTGCAAATTTACATAGGTTGGATTTAAAGGCTTCCAAATTGCTGCCGAAAAGCAGAATGATGCCTTCACTATTTGCTATGAATAGGTGTCTATCAGCTGTCCCATGAGTCTGTCGTCGTCGCTGCAGTTACCAGTTGCATCAATAACTGCAATCCATCTGTCATGCTCTCTGCAGGTAGGTTGTGTTTTATGGCCATACATAGTCTTTTCCTAAATTAGTTTTTACTTTTCTGTTATGTGGTTTTTCTATATCACACGTGAGTATCAGTGTCTGTGTCTGAGAAACTTCATGAGATTTTTAGGTCTTCAACATTAGGTCTCAAGGAGACTAGGTTTGATTTATGTTACTAATTTTGTTTTTATTACATGGGAGGTAAATTTTAAAAAATCATAACTTGCATGTCTATTAGTTTTAGGTTGTATCTGCTGCTTCTGGTAATTTAGAAGTATAATGATCGAATCCCTTGATAATCTATGTGAAGTTTCCATAGTAGTGTGCCATAGTCCATTGAGAGTAAAAGATGATTGGTAAGGATTGTAAATGAAATCAGTTGTATGCACATAGAACCACTCATTGTTAAAAGTCATGTGTAATACATGCTGAATTATTATTTATTATGACTGGAATTTTAAAAGGCTCACTATGCGTTGGTTACTGTGTGCATTATATTACTACATATCGTCCTTTGGTCCATTTATGCGCATGCCACATCAGGCTGCACGTGAACGATTTACAATGTAAAGCTAGTGTATCTGCTGCAACTTGTGGTTTGTTTCAAATGAAAAAAATCAAGAGCATAGAGTGGACAAAATAATGACAGTAAATTCATGAGTGTGGACTTTTACCCTGACAAGAGATGGAGATTGGCTTGTTAAATAAATACTTTCTCGCTTCCCCCTTTAATGTGAGGAAGGAGGGAGAGACATCACCGTAATGAATCATTGTTCACTGTGCAGGTCTTTTGGCTAAAAAAGCTGTTCAAGCTGGTCTGCATGTTAAACCTTACATCAGAATGAGTTTATCTCCAGGCAGTTGGATGGTTACACATTACCTCAGTTCCAGTGGAGTATTGCATTCCTTAGTAAACTCGGGTAAGTAAGTGATAGTTACACCTCTTTACACTGACATTGGTACTCAGCAGTGATGGAAGCTGCTTCCTAGAACCCTTCATAGTCAAGAAGTTAGAAAAATTGTGCTCTAGCTTACTTGTTACCTCGCCATTGTCACACATCTTTGAGGCCCTGTCACTCACAGGTAAGATTGGTTATAGTCAGTGAACACAGCAGCAGTGTGCTGACTGCAGAAGTAGGAAATGTGGATTCGAGTTTAAGGATGGAAAGACAAAATGGACAAGTAAAACCAAGTAGCAGTGGCCGGCCATATATGCCATGGTACCATGTAGAGTGTAATTTCCATGAGTTGGGAAGACAGGAAGAGTGAACTCTTACAGGTTGTTTTATTAACTGAGTAAATTGTCTTGATTGGGGCTTGTGATGTGCTGGGGTCTATTAAATAAGCACAGGTGAAGTTGTCCCTGAACTGTGGGGAAAATACGTTTACATTTCTTACATAATCAGAAAAATAAATTGTGGCTAGCTATATTCAGTGTCTATTTTGGAACATACCCTACATAAGTAGTCAATTCCTTTGCAAGAGAGATACATTTTAGATTTTCTTTTTGCTTTTAGAAGGGCAGCTGGAGGTAATTTTGAGGATTTTACCTACAGTTTTTTAGTTATATCATCTTGGGATTTTTTTCAGGGACTTTTTTTTGGTTAAGAATGGGAAGATTTGTTCCTGTCAGAGGACCCAACTCCAGCGCCTCTTTGGTGAGCTTTGGTCAGCTTGTTAAAGCCAGGCTGTCTTGAGGCTTTGTAGTTTAAACCCTCAGGCAGAAGTACAGCATCAGTTTTTTGAGTGCTCATGTTATGTTCCTAGCAAGTAGTAGCTGAGGAGTTTTCTTGTGTAGTGTGATTGGCTCTCTGCAGAGTTAGTTACCAATCCTGACTAGGGCTTGTCCTAAGCATCAGGACTTCAATGGTTGGCATCCAGTGCAGGCTGCATGCCCGAGAGGGAGAGTCAGGCTTGGTTGCTCAGAAACCGGAGTAGACATGCCGATGAAGGTTGATCCATCTGTCATGAATATTCTCTTCAGTGATCTTATTACAAAGGTGGAAATAATAGATAAGGCTTGTCGTGTCTTCACAAATGTTGTGACGTTCTGTCCAGTCATATTTCTGTTTTGAAATGCATATTTGAAATAGTTGGCTATGGATGTTCAGCATGTGTGGGAAACACAGCACCCTTACCATAAGCCATTTTAAATGCAGTCAAACAGGTAAAATGTGTCACTCAATAAGATAACGAACTCTGTTTTATTAATAAATTACAGAAAATGTATATTGACCTTTGTATTTCTGTAGACCTATATATATTCTGTGGGAATAGTAACCTGTCAATCTTAAAATGATTCTCAAAGAATAACACCAGGAATTAGTTTATTTACAGTTTTGATAGTTCTGTAATAATTGGTAGAATATGTTTTGTTATCTTGTCCTCAGAAGTACAATATTTGAGATTGTTTATGTATATATAATTATCCAAATTTGTACCATCTCTAGAATATATATTGTTTGTGTGTGTTTTTCTTCAGGGTGATTTGGTTACCTGTGGAGTTTTATCTGGAAACAAAAATTTTGAAGGTCGTCTTTGTGATTGTGTCCATGCCAATTATCTTGCCTCTCCACCCTTGGGTGGCTTATGCCATAGCAGGTACAGTGAATATAGATTTCCAGACCGAGCCTTTAGGTATCTCTTCCTTTATCTGCATACATATGTCCCTGCGCACACTTTTTTCCCAGAGGCTGTTGTATTTTTGAAATGTTTCTTAGATCAGCCATTATTTGATCATTTCAGGACCTCTTGGTGTAATGCATCGTCATTCATTTCTGTGTTTATATGAAGAAAGTAAAATGGGCATAGTTGCTTCCTTCAGCTGCTTATGCCTAAAGCAGTCTGCTGTTGAGTAATTTACTTAGTTTGTATGATAATTCCTTTGGCGATGTGAATGTCTTGAATCTCATACTAAAATATTTTAAACAGGTACTGACACTACTGGCAAGAACATTTATCTACATAATATTTGGCCTCCTCGAGAAGAAGTTCATCAGATAGAGGAAGAGCATGTTATATTGTCCATGTTTAAAACATGAAAAGAGGAAATAGAGGTAAGAGTCTCATTTCTTCAGCAGTTCAGTGAAGTGTCGATGTTTTCTTTATTTCACACATCCTGCTTTCTGAATAGAATAAAATTTTAGATTACATTATTTTGAACACATACGTTTTAATGAGTGATAGTCATTTTGTATCTGGAAATCTCTAGTATCTGAGAGAATAGCTTAGAGTAACAGAATTGATTTATTTTTTTTACCTATTAGAAATATGTAGCAAGCATTTACATTTGGCATCTTGAATATGGGCACACTTCATATAAACTTCTCTGTTAGTCCACTCAGATGGTTCAGATTTCAAAAGAAAGATGGTGCAATGAGTCTGTCTCACCCATGCCTGGCCTCCTGCTTCACCTCCTCAGAGGCAACCAGTGCTTGTCAGTTTTTTAAGCATCGTCCCATGGATGTCTTTTACACCTACAAGTAAATACATATAGTCACACTTTTTTTTTAATAATGGAAAATATAAATATGAGGGCACAAAAAGTGTTTATTCACTTAACAAATATTTACTGAATCTCTGCTGTGTGCCAGGCACTCTTCTAGGTATGCGGATTTCATCAGTTAACAAAACCCAACATTCTCATGGGGAGAGGAAGGCAGTGAACCATTAGCAGAATAACTAGGTAGATTACATATTATGCTAAAAAGTGGTAAGTGGTAATGAAAAAATATATATGATCAGGGTAAAAAGAACCAATTGTGCAAAATTTGGGGAGTAGATTGTAATTTTATATAGAGTGGTTGAAAATATGACATTTGAGCAAAACTTTGAAAGATGTGAATAAGTTAGCCATATATCTGGACAAAGAAGAGGGCTGCCCGGTGGAGAAATCAGGGTAAAGGCCTCAAGGAGGGCAGTGTGGCTAGAGCATGGGAAATAAGGATAGTGGTAGGAAACGATGTCAGAAATGGAGGTCCCAGTACATAGGGAACTTTAGACCAATGTTAAAATGTAGTCTTGTACTCTGAGTGAAGTGACACGGGGAGTGGGAGCCATGGGAAGGTTTCGAACAGAGGAGTGTCATACTCAAAAGGGTTGCTCTTTGTATTGAGACTTTCTTGGGGGTGAAGGTTGGGTAGAAGCAGGAAGACCAGTGACAGCAGAATCCAGAGGGAAAGGCGATGATGGCTGGACTGCTGGGGTGGTGGTGCAGGTGGCAAGGGTTATAAGTGTAGTTTGAAAATATCACACTGTGATGTGGGACGTGCATTGAAAGAAGTAGCGGTTTTTGTCCATGACGATATTCTGAAGATCAACAGCAATACCCACACACAATCTCTCTTTAGCAACTTGTGT
This sequence comes from Manis pentadactyla, assembly GCF_030020395.1. NCBI lineage: Eukaryota > Metazoa > Chordata > Mammalia > Pholidota > Manidae > Manis > Manis pentadactyla. The sequence goes on from NC_080024.1 coordinate 84,935,712, forward strand.
AGATATTTTTAAGTTTTTTAGATTTTTGGAGTCTACAAATTTTGACATTCAGTTTCTATTGAAACTTAACTCACAGGGTAGTGCTCCTAAAAATCTGGTGTGTTGGAATTTGATGAGCAAATCTTTATTGATTCCATCCAAAATGTCATGATTTTATAGAATGTGCTGTCAGCTTTATTTCTAAATCAGTAAGACCTATTTTTTTCATTTTAACATAAATATTTTATTCCCTTGATCATTTATATAAGCCTCTTTTTATGACTCCCATTTTATCTTTCTTTTAATTCACCAACCAAAACCATATTCACAGATGGGAAATAAGCAGTGGGATTCCCTAGAAGCACCATATTCACTCTTGTTTCCATGGGACTTGAAGTTTACTTCTATCAGATGTCCTTCATTTTTTGATAAGCTTGTTAAGTACTGTTTTATCACTGTTTCATCTTTTTAATGTTGTTATAACTAAAAAAACTCATGAAGAGTTAAATGCCTTTAACTTTTTACCTTTTAGACCAAAGAGCCAGTTTCACTGCAGTCTATTGAAAATGCCCACGTCCTACTGCATCTGGGAGACTGTGTCACCACAGACCATATATCGCCCGCTGGAAGCATTGCGAGGAGTAGTGCTGCTGTTAAATACTTGGCCAGTAGAGGGTATGTGTGCCTGGTGTTCAGATGCTTTTATTTTGTCTCCTTTCTTACTGATTGAGAGGCTTCTGGTCACGTTCGTTCCTCCAGGAAGTACCTGCTGTCACAGGTGTCTGCTTGCCATGGTGACTTACGCAGTAACTGGAGTACCTGTTGGACCTGATTTTGCTTATGTTTTTAGAAACTAAATTTGGCTGTTTTAAATTGCACCCCTAATAGAGGGGTAGCCAAAATAAACAACTGATTGGAAGCAAGACTTCTCTTTTCAATTTTTCTTTGTTGAAAAGTCATCATGGTTTGACCTGTCAAATTACCCTAACCACCCTCCCCTAGTTAGAAATTTAAATGTGTCTTTTGTGGACTATAAGATGCATGTGCATGAAGCTAGGCTTGATCTGTGTCAAATGGAAAGACAGTGAATTCCTGCTTTTTGAGTCTAAAATTTTACATAAATCAATGAATGTAAAGATCGTTTATAGAGGAGTTAACAATCTGAAACTAGAAACACATTATTTCATTTCTCTGTGCATGGTAATGCTCTCTGGTGTCACAGAGCCATCCTGACACCGCAGACAGGTTTGCTGAAGGTGGGACATGCTGCCCAATCAACCTTGGTGCTTGTGCTGCTTGAATGACAAGACTTTGCAGTGAAATCTCATACACAGACCATGTCGTGTGGCTTGGTTTGTCATGTAGTAAACCTGAAAACTCTTACTGTAGTTTCAGCAGTGCTGTCGTCAATTTTGTGTTTGAACTTACTTTCCAGTTAACTGTAGTTTGGTGTGAATTAAAGTACTTTGGTAGAAATTACTAATAGCAGCTGCCTTTGGTAAAACTTCACGAAGATGAATCAGTTTGTTACCCACTTAGCTTTTATATACAGTGTTGAGAAATAAGGTAAATTTTCTTTTTCCCAGATATTTGTTGGTTGTGATTTCCATCTTGGTCATAATTGTGACATTGCTGCCAACCCTCAAAAAAAAGGAGCCACCACTTTCCAAGATACAGTTTTTATATTTATTGTAATTTCAGATCTTAGAATATTTAATCCAGTACTTCTCATAAATCAGAATTTTTTTAAATAGACATATGAACCATCCCCCACCCCCACCTCCATTATAAAAACCTTTAAGTGTACAAATTTAGAATATTTATTGCCTTTACCTAAAAGGCCGAACAGACACTTAGCTGTTGTTGAGATGCTTAGCTGTTTCTTGTCCTGGTGACCAGTCCAGCCCATTAACACCCAGATTATGGTGTCTGAATGCCATAGCACTGTACAGGTATCTCAGCTTTCCAGAAGCTCAAGTCACACCACTTTGTTTTCACAAAAGACCTACATTGGTGTGGTAACATCTTTTTTCGTGGAAGTGAAAATCCTCTTCGGATTTCTTTCCGTTAGCAAAAAGGCAAGTGCTAGCGTAGGTCTATGGCAAAAGTGGAGGGATGTGACCCTCCAGAAATCAGGAGATACCCTGCACTGGATGCTCTTTTGGTTTATGAATGGTTATGTTGGAACATTCTCTTACAGATAGGAGGGGAAATCCGTACAAACAACCAGTGCTTCTTGGAGAGATGATTGATTCCAAATTAGGGTCCGGAAAATATCTATATTTTTCCCAGTGAGAAATTGCTTCCAGAAACTACAGGGCTTCTGTGAAAAGGTCTCAGGAACCAATTTGAACCTGCCACTGCTTAAAGATGGGACATGCTGAGCATCAGTAAAAAATACTAACTGGAATGGATTAAATCATGCATTTTAGTCTCTGAGTTTATAATAATACTGAAAGAAAAAAACAGACCAACTTACCTCTGGAAGTTGGTAGGGAACCATCTGATTACTTAACAGTCATAGATTTGTAAACAGTCTTTACCATGTGGAATGAATTTCAGTATAACCTAATCATTGATGAAGGACATTTGTCTTTATAGAAGTTTTCCAGCTAAAAGTTGGAGGAGGAGTGATGAGTATCACTGTTGTGTAATCCCTAATGAAAGATTTAATCTGGACAGTGATGATAGTCCCTGGTAACATTCCAGAAAGAGACAACTGGGTATCATGTGCCTCCAATGGATGTTTGACCTATGAGGCCTGTTACACAAATTAACGTTAAAAACCCAAATATTATCAAGCCATTGGATCTGACATCTTGTTTACAGGAAATAAAGTGACAGAGGATTGGGAATGACACCGTGGGAATGCAGTTAGCACAGTATGAATGCAGGAAACTACAACCAGTGACCTGTTTCCTTCAGAAAAAGTACAAGAGGGGCAAGAAGGGAAAGCAGATGTGAAGATTAAGAGATTGACTGAATGAATATATGAAGCATATTTGGACCCTGCCTGATTTGAACAAACCAACAACAAATGAATCATGGGGAAAATCAGGGACATTTGAATATTGACTGGCTCTCTGATATTAAGAAACTGTGGGGGCTTTTTTTGGTATCAGGATAGTATTTTACGAGTCCGAATCTTTTAGAGGAACATACTGAAATAGATACAACTAAAATGTGTTTTCCTCAAAATAATGTAATAGGGGATAATTATGGAAGAAACAGAGTCCATGATTTGATTATTACAATGTGATGAGAGGCACCTGCTTGTTGATTCACTGTTCTGTTTGCCCTACTTTTGTACATACTTGAAATTATCCATAATAAAAAATGTTTTGAGTAAGTTTTACAATTCAGTAGTACATGATTATTTTCCACCTGAAATTAAATTACTTACATAATTTTCCTGTAGCCTTACCCCTCATGAATTCAACTCTTACGGAGTCCGAAGAGGTAATGATGCTGTAATGACAAGAGGAACTTTTGCAAATATCAAGCTTTTTAATAAGTTTATTGGAAAACCAGCTCCCAAAACAATTCATTTTCCACCAGGACAGATAGTCAGTATATATACAAAGTATTTAAGCAGTTGCCAACTATATCAAAATTTGTGTTAATGATTTTTGTGTTTGTTTGACTCTATAGCTAGATGTGTTTGAGGCTGCTGAGCTGTACCAGAAAGAAGGTATCCCACTGATTGTTTTAGCAGGAAAGAAATATGGGTCAGGAAATTCAAGGGACTGGGCCACCAAAGGACTGTTTTTGCTGATATCAATTCTTAAATTTTATCTTACTAAACTTCAAAGAGTTTTAAATGTTTCCTTTTGGCGGTAACATCCTGTGAAAGTTTATTTTCCTCATTTGGATTTTTTGTACTTATTTGAATATCATATTTTTGTTTTTTTTGTGATCTTATATAATATTTTGTACTAATCTAGCTTCACTTTAATACTCTGTATTTGATTAAATCTAGGTCACTCTTTTCTTATTTGAGGAAATCAGTATGTTAGAAGGCAAGAAGATTCTGTCCTGCTTGATAATAAAAATTACTTGTGCACAGTGGTAGTTTACTTAACCCCTTTTGTCTGATTTGCTCCATCAGGGGTTAACAGACTCAGAGATAGTAGGCTACGTTTTCCTTTTTATTCCTAGAACAGGTGAAGATGGTGACAGGTCATCTGCCCCAAGACATTTCTCCTGAGACTCTTTATTGGAGAGCAAATAGGGGTCCACTGGAGAGAGAAGTCATAGGACTTGTAGTTTCTGACATTTCATACTCACAATTTGTAGTTGTAAAAAGGCTGGGCAAAACCAACCCTCACCACTCTCATATCTTAGGAACTTTGTTCTTTTTGAGTTTTTAGTCTTCACCCTTAAGATGGACATGCTGATTCTCTCATCTTTCTGAGATAGTACAAATATTGTGAATATTAATTACAGGTATAGGTTCCCTTTTTCCTGAGACGTTTTTGAAATTAAGGTATCATTGATATACACTGTTATGAAGGTTTCACAAGAAAAACAATGTGGTTATTACATTCACCCTTATTATCAAGTACCCCGCCATACCCCATTGCAGTCACTGTCCATCAGTGTAGTAAGATGCCACAGAGTCCCTATTTGTCTTTGAGCTACACTCTTCCCCGTGACCCCCCCACACACACCATGTGTGCCAATCATAATGCCCTTCAATCCCATTCCTCATCACTCCCCACCAAATCTCCCCAACCCCTCCCCTTTAGTACCACTAGTCCCTTCTTGGAGTCTGTGAGTCTGCTGCTGTTTTGTTCATTCAGTTTTTGCTTTGTTATACTCCACAAATGAGGGAAATAATTTGGTATTTGTCTTTCTCTTCCTGACTTATTTCACTTGAGCATAATACTCTCTAGCTCCAGCCATGATGTTGCAAATGGTAGGATTTACATCTTTCTAATGGCTGAATAGTATTCTATTGTGTATATGTACCACATCTTCTTTATCCATTCAACTACTGATGGACACATAGGTTGCTTCCATATCTTAGCTATCATAAATAGTGCTGCAGTAAACATAGGGGTGCTTATGTCTTTCTGAATCTGAGAAGTTGTCTTCTAAGGGTAATTTCCCTGAGGTGGAATTACTGGGTCCAATGGTATTCCTATTTTCATTTTTTTGAGGAACTTCCATATTGCTTTCCACAGTGGTTGAACATTCCCACCAGCAGTGTAGGAGGTTCCCCCTTTCTTTGCATCCTCGCCAGCATTTGTTGTTCCTAGTCGTTTCTGTGCTGGCCATCCTAACTGGTGTGAGGCGATATCTCATTGTGGTTTTAATTTTCATTTCCCTGATAATTAGTGATGTGGTGCATCTTTTCATGTGCCTGTTGGCCATCTGAATTTCTTCTTTGGAGAAGTATCTGTTAATATCCTCCACCCATTTTTTAATAAGGTTATTTGGTTTTTGAGTGTTGAGGCGTGTGAGGTCTTTATGTATTTTGGATGTTAAGCCCTTGTGGGATATTTCATTTACAAATATTTTTTCCCATACTGTAGGATGCCTTTTTGTTCTGCTGATAGTGTCCTTTGCTGTACAGAAGCTTTTTAGCATGGTGTAGTCCCATCTGTTCAGTTTTTATTTTGCTTCCCTTGCCCGAGGAGATGTGTTCAGGAAAAAGTTGCCCATGTTCATATTCAAGAGATTTTTACCTATGTTTTCTTCTAAGAGCTTTATGGTTTCATGAATTAACATTCAGCTCTTTGATCTATTTTGAGTTCAATTTTGTGTATGGGGTTTGACAATAATCCAGTTTCATTCTCTTACATGTAGCTGTCCAGTTTTGCCAACACCAGTTGTTGAAGAGACCGTTATTTCCCCATTGTATGTCCATGGCTCCTTTATTGTATATTAATTGACCATATATGCTTAGGTTTATATCTGGGCTCTCTAGTCTGTTCCATCGGTCTATGGGTCTGTTCTTGTGCCAGTACCAAATTGTCTTGATTTCTGTGGCTTTGTAGTAGAGCTTGAAGTCAGGGAGTGTTATCAACCCCCACTTTATTCTTCCTTCTCAGGATTGCTTTGGCTACTCATGGTCTTTTGTGGTTCCATATGAATTTTAGAATTATTTGCTCTTGTTTGTTGAAGAATGCTGTTGGTATTTTGATAGGGATTGCATTGAATCTGTAGGTTGCTTTAGGCAGCATGGCCATTTTTTCAATATTAATTCTTCTTACCCATGAGCATGGGATGTGTTTCCATTTATTGGTATCTTCTTTAATTACTCTCATGAGTGTCTTGTAGTTTTCAGAGTACAGGTCTTTCACTTCCTTGCTTAGGTTTATTCCTACGGATTTTATTCTTTTTGAGGCAATTGTGAATGGCAATGTTGTCCTGATTTCTCTTTCTGCTAAGTTCATTGTTAGTGTATGGGAATGCAACAGATTTCTGTGTATTAATTTTGTATCCTGCAACTTTGCTGAATTCAGATATTAGATCTAATAGTTTTGGAGTGGATTCTTTAGGGTTTTCTACGTACAATATTATGTCATCTGCAAATAGTGACAGTTTAACTTCCTCCTTGCCAGTCTGGATGCCTTTTATTGCTTTGTGTTGTCTGATTGCCATGTCTAGGACCTCCAGAACTTTGTTGAATAAAAATGGGGAGAGTGGGAATCCTTGTCTTGTTCCCGATCTCAGAGGAAAAGCTTTCAGTTTCTAAATGTTAAGTATGATGTTTGCTGTGAGTTTTTCATATGTGGCCTTTATTGTGTTGAGGTACTTGCCCTCTACACCCATTTTGTTGAGAGTTTTTATCATGAATGGATGTTGAATTTTATCAAATGCTTTTTCAGCATCTATGGAGATTATCATGTGTTTTTTTTTAATAAAAAATGGCATTTAATAAATCTATACAGTGAATAGCATGTCTTTATTCTATTTACAGTACAATTGTTATAAATATAATACATTTTTGAAAAGCTTATTCTTAATTCACTTGAGTAGATTTATATTTTAAACAGATCAACTCAATTGTTAAAGTTCCATAATAAAGAATATAATTTAAATGACAAAAATCTCATATTGTGAAATAGTGCACTCTGCAGAGATGAATGAGGAAAAAAAGTCAAACTCCTTTTGAAACCACATTCAAAGAATCAGAAAAAAATGTTGTTTTACAAAGTTATGTATAAGCCATAGGAACCACAAGATACTGAAGTATGAAGACTCTATAACCAAAGTTCAAACCTGGTATTAGAGAATTGTATGAAGCAAAACAGGAAAATTTGTATTTAACACTCTAGAGAAACTTCACAGTAAAGCTGGAATTTATTAACAGGAGCATTGCCAACAAGGCCTTTCCTTCCTCAAAATCATCTCCTGATATTCATATATCATCGATAAGTTGTAACAGCAGACTCAGACATTGGTTTTTAAGATGGGGCTTCATAAGGTGCAAGGATATGTTGAAATTCTGTATTATGAGCACACAAATTATTACCAGGGTTTAAAGAAATACAAAAAAAGAATGTAAGTATTCTCAGTCCAACATGCTCTGTCCTCAACAAACTGACAAGTCCAAGGACTGTGCATTGATCTGACACCAGTATCTGCAACAAGGCAGGCCTTTCAAACACTGCTGCAAGGCCCACTCCGTGAACAAGCTGGCTCCTGGGCACTCCAACAAGTCTACAAGATGTCACACGTCATTGATGATGATCAGGGCAGGCATGGAGTTCTGCTGACTTGTTTCAAACACTGAAAATTGGTCCGATAACTTGGCAAACACCCTTGGTGTTCCAAGGTTATAAACACCTGTGTGGACAAAGCACGCTTTCAGCTGCAAACTGTGAATCTCCTGGCTTTTAAGCTGAAGTTTATACTGGGTTTGTCCAAGCCACGTAAACGATCCATGGATTTCCAATGCTTCTGGACTTGTTGTTTTATGCCGAAGATCCACGATCACATCAACACTGGCCTTGGAGCAGTTGGAAAGTAAAAGGGTCACTGGTACTAAACAAAGGCTTTTCTGATGAAATGGATGGTTAAATGATTCTGGATAGTGAAAATTCGTTTTAATGAGATTAGAAAGCTGCTCTACTGATGGCCTTGAAGAAACTGTAGTGTTTTCTGACTTGAAAAATTTTAACAGTTCCATTTCTGGCGGCTCCTGTTTCTGAGGACATGAAAAGGCTTCTTTTCCTATGGTGCGAAGGGTAACGTGATGCTGGCCTTCCAAAATAAGCTGCTTACTGTCCTCCACGATGTAAGCCTTCCACAGGATGACAATACTCAAATCCACCTCATTGCACTTCTGAATCCATCTCACAGCTTCCCCTACTGACTGCTTTTCTGTATGCACACATGGCTGGGCTGGTGGCTTCTTACATTCAGAAGACAAACTTCGATAAAAGAAGTCTGCACAAGGGCTTGCTGAACTTACTATCTGCTCGTTTCCCAAGGTGACATCTGCAAAGGTGTGTTTTTCTGAGGACTGCGCAGCAACTTCTTTTTCCTTACATCGTGTTGTCTTGAAGCAAAACTTTCCTTTCTCCCTACTGGCAAGTTTGGCATCTTTGTTTTCAGAGAGATTTACAGATTTCTGTAACTTCCAGTGTTTGCTACTACTTGATACTTGGACTATATGGAATTCCTTAACACCTGCTTCACTAGTATTGGTATTCTCCACATCCACAAAGACAAGCATACTGCCTCCTCTGCCATCCTCATCTTCAAAAGAATTACTTCTGCAGACACTGGCTCGTACATTCAAAGATCGGCTGGTACAAACAACTGCAGTGTGTCTTAATATTCTGTGACGTATCTTAGGCTGCTTTTTAAGACTTTCATAGTAAAACAAAAAGTTAATTTCATGGACCCCTTCTTCGTCTGGGCCGTGTAACCACATTGGTAGCTGAACTGAAGCTCCAGGCATAAGAATGGCGTCAGGAAGGGGGACAGGAGCCACCTCGGGCGGACTCCCTGTGCCAATGCCAAAGTCAACAGAGGAAGCTGAGGAGAGGAGGGCTGCACACACACAGGTGGAATCTGTCACCACAGTCTTATAGGCACTGCAGTTTTCAGAGGCTGAGGGACTGAGCGGTGTTAGAACAGCTGTGTTACCACCAAAAGTAAAGAATTCTGGACGTTTAGAAACAACCTTCAATTCGGTAAGAGGGCATTTGCTGACATTGACAAATTCCACATATGCTTTTCGGATTTCTCCACAGAGGAGCCCTCCAAGAGTGGCATTTCCTCAGTGATTATGGGATCTAAACGTCGATCAGGACCATATTTAATAGATGTTTTCTCTTCTTTTGTGTTGTTAAGTCGAGGACCTTGAATTTCTAAGTCCTGTCTCCCTCGGACTGACATACTCAAGGAATGTTTTCCTGTGTGACATCCAGGAAGAGCACCAATGCCATCTACTGCCATGGAGCCCTGAATAGTGCCAAGATTATAAACCACTCCCAGAATATGCAGCTCCCCTATGTGATGGGGAAAGAGCTTTAGTCTTGCCACTTTAGATTCTTCACTATTAATTAAGAACTCTGAAATAACTTCAGTTCCAATCATTTCAGGTTCACCTGTTACTGGTTCTTTAACTTCTTCATTCTCCTTTCCACTGAAATCTTGAGGTTGAAATTTCCATAGCAATGACAAGTCAGTCAACAAAAGCGGAACCTTCAACGGGTTTCTAAAGGCCACCTCCACTGTCACTGGTTCTTCTACAACTGCAAGTGGAAATCTTGAGTTATCTGAGTAACTGTTCAAGCAATACTGGGTGGGGTGGAAATTGGGTGGAATTACTCCTCTGTTAACCACAGCAACAACTTGTTCCTCGAGCTCTCGCCACTGCTGAGAGGATTCAGAGTCATATTCCTGATCGAGACTTACATGAGTAGCTGCTTGTTTTTCACCATCTGCTGGCCGTCTGTCATGGCCAAAGAACACCCGCGTTGCTGAGCTGTCAATGTGCGGTAAAGGGAGCTGTGGCAAAGGCCCCTCTGGTGACAGCTGACTTACATTCTTGTAAACATAAAGATATTCTCTGAGGAAGGCCCCTTGCTGGGCAGCAGACTGTTTACTTTCATTGATTAAAATATGCCTAAAAGCAGAGACAGCATTGTCCATCTGCCGAAGAGTGTAAGACTGGCGCCCAATGGTGAAGTTAATGTGATCCTCTGCAAGAGACCAGCCTTTTCCTTTATAGACTTGCATGGCTTGACAATAGCAGCGTAAAGCATGCTTTTTCTGTCCTGCTTTACTAAACCGATGGCCTGCCAGTATCATATGAAATGCGTATTTTCTAACCATGGGGCTCTTCATGTTTATAAAGCAATGTGCTGCCTGTTCCAGAAGAAGTGCACTTCGAAGGTCAGAATCCTCGCTGGTCAACCGAATCAGGAGCGCTGCAGCCTCCGAGTACTTGCTTTGGCTTTTTAAGATTTCAGCACTCAGCAACACACACCTTTCAGCCAGGATCATATTCTTGCAGATATCCCGGTAAGTCTGGACTGCTGTATCCATGTAATGTGCAGGGTATGGCCTAGGTGCTCCCGGCTGAAGAAAAGCTGACACTGCTGCCATTTCCAAGGCACCAGCTGCATAAAGCATTGCTTGGTCATTCAGAAAATCCTTCTTTGCAGTGTGATAGCAACTGTAGGCCAAATCATAATGCTGCACCAGGAAACATAAGTCAGCCATCTTCAGAGTCTGAAGTTCCGGCGCCTCTGGGGGGTACAGCAATCCAGATGTATTTTTCAGCTCATTAATGCTCTTTTCTGGTACTTTACTGCCACTAAACCATTTTTTAGTTGCAGAAAATAGAGATCGACTCAAACCTTTCCTTGATATTAGCTGGTCATTTAATTGCCGAATTGTTTTCTCTATATGTGGCAAAAGGCCCCGAAATGTGAACTCTTGTATAAACTGTCGAATTCTATCATGATCAGTAAGGGTTAAACATGCACCATGAATAATTCCAGTATTTGCTTTCTTTGTCTCATATAATGATGAAGCAGATTTTACATGATCTGGGCCATCGGTGCTGTTAGAAAGGTCACTGGATGGGTCCAACTGAAGTGGGTGAGCTCTAAAGTTATTTGGTAAGCCATCTTTGACTTCGTTATCTAATCCATCCAAAGAAAGCAAGCTATTATCAGAATTCTTATTTGAAGTTACTGTACAAGGGCCATCTTCATATGATTCCTGGTTTTGAATACTATTTTTCTGGAGATACTGACTGCAAGGATCTGGTATCTGTTCATCTGATGCTCGATTAGATGCTCGAGAATTAATTTTAAGTAAATAGCAACCCTGAGTTCCATATTTCTGTTTCATTTCTTCATAAATTGATTCAGCTCTCTGTTCATCTCCTGCACTTAAATCATGTAAAAGTACATAATACTTTAGAGTATTTGGTATAAACCACTTGGGGTAGGAATAGTCACTATTGTGCTGAATTCGATGCTGTTCTTGTGACAACTTTGAAAATTGTTCCACAGGTTCAGCTTCACAAGACGATGCTACCAACATACATGCTAAGTAGTGGTTCAGAAATTCATGGTCTGATGCTGGCATCGACTGAAGAAAGGTCTCTCTATAGGACTCAAACCATGGAGTAGTAGCTGTATATAATGAGGATTCTTTCAATTCCATCAGTGTGTCTTTCCAATTACTGTACCAAGGAACACTAGCTTTAATGGACCGATCACTGATGTTGAGGTCATAATCTCCTGCGGTAATCACATTAGCTACTAATCCTTCTGCAGGCTGACTGCCAGAAACGACATCATTCAAAAGCTTCCGAATGGCTCCAGGCTGAGGTGCTTGGGTGACAATATTGCTTAATTATGTGAAGCTGATTATTGGGATCTCTCATATGAACCTCGGAGGTGAGGCGGCAGAAGGGCCTCAGCAGCTCCGCGAAGCTCAGGTGGTTGAGGCGCGTGAGCCGCTCCGCCTCGTCGCTGCACAGCGCGGCCACGCAGGGCACGAAGGCGTCCGGGATGAGTTCCTGCACGGACTGCACGCACTGAGCCATGGCCGCGGCAGAGGCAGGGCGGCGCCCACCCCGCGGCCGCAGAGGCCGCAGCCGCCGCCCGCCGGCCTGGCCCGGCCGGGCGGGGTCCGCACTAAAGCCCTGGGACCAACGGAAGGCACGGCCGCCGCCGCCTCGGCTCCTGGGGCCCCCGCCGCCGGCCCCGCCGCGTCACGGCCTCCTCAGCGCTCGCCCCGGCGATCTCGCATTCCACCCAGAGGAGGACCCGCCGACAACCGCCAGGGAGGCCTCCCGACGGCCAAACCGCGGTCACCACCCGGCCGGGACCGCCATGTTGGGGCCGAACCTATCATGTGTTTTTTGTCCTTCTTTTTGTTGATATGGTGGATGATGTTGATGGATTTTTGAATGTTGTACCATACTTGAATCCCTGGAATAAATCCTACTTGTTCATGATGGATGATCTTTTTGATGTATTTTTGAATTTAGTTTGGTAATATTTTGTGGAGTACTTTTGCATCTATGTTCATCAGGGATAGTGGTCTGTAATTTTCTTTTCTTGTGGTGTCTTTGCTTGTTTTTGGTATTAGAGTGATACTGGCCTTGTAGAATGAGTTTGAGAGTATTCTCTCTTCTGCTTTTTGGAAAACCTTAAGGAGGATGGGTATTAGGTCTTCACTAAATGTTTGATAAAATTCAGCAGTGAAACCATCTGGTCCAGGACTTTTGTACTTAAGTAGTTTTTTGATAACCAATTCAATTTTGTTGCTGGTAATTGGTCTATTCAGATTTTCTGTTCTTTCCTCGGTCAGCCTTGGAGGGTTGTATTTTTCTAGGAAGTTGTCCATTTTTTCTAGGTTATCCAGTTTGTTAGCATATCATTTTTCATAGTATTCTCTCATAATTCTTTGTATTTCTGTGGTATCCACAGTGATTTTTCCTTCCTCATTTCTGATTCTGTTTGTGTGTGTAGGCTCTCTTTTTTCCTTGATAAATATGGCTAGGGGTTTATCTGTTCTGTTTTATTTTCTTGAAGAACCAGCTCCTGCTTTCATTGATTATTTCTATTGTTTTATTCTTCTCGATTTTATTTATTTTTGCTCTAATCTTTATTATGTCCCTCCTTCTACAGACTTTGGGTCTCATTTGTTCTTCTTTTTCTAGTTTTGTTAATTGTGAGTTTAGACTCTTCATGTGGGATTATTCTTCTTTTCTGAGGTGTGTCTGTATTGCAGTATACTTCCCTCTTAGCACAGCCTTTGCTGCGTCCCACAGATTTTTGCGATGTTGAATTATTGTTGTCATTTGTCTCTCCATATTGCTTGACCTGTTTTTATTTGACCATTGATCCATTGATTATTTAGGAGCATGATATGAAGCGTCTATGTGTTTGTGGGCTTATTCATTTTCTTTGTGTAATTTATTTCTAGTTTCATACCTTTGTGGTCTGAGAAGCTGGTTGGTATAATGTCTGTCTGTTTGAATTTACTGAGGCTCTTTTTGTGGCCTAGTATATGATCTATTCTTGAAAATGTCCCATGGGCACTTGAGAAGAATGTGTACCCTGCTGCTTTTGGATGGAGTGTTCTGTAGATGTCCATTAGATCCATCCATTCTAACATGTTGTTCGGTGTCTCTGTCTCCTTACTTATTTTCTGTCTGGTTGATCTGTCCTTTGGAGTCAGTGGTATGTTGAAGTCTCCTAAAATGAATGCATTTCATTCTTTTTCCCCCTTTAATTCTGTTAGTGTTTGTTTCACATATGTAGGTGTTCCTGTGTTAAGTGCATAGATAATTTTAATAGTTATATCCTCTTGTTGGACTGACTCCTTCATCATTATGTAATGTCTCTCTTTGTCTCTTGTTACTTTCTTTGTTTGGAAATCTATTTTGTCTGATACAAGTACTGCAACTCCTGCTTTTATTGTCCCTATTAATTGCATGAAATATCTTTTTCCATTCCTTTACTTTCAGTTTGTGTATGTCTTTGTTGATGTCTCCAGATGGTTTAAATGGCTGATGTTGTGTTACAGATGTGGTGTGGTTAAACAGGAAAGAGATTGGCATGAGTTTCTAGTCATTATTCTTTGGAATACAAAATACACTGTTACCACAAACTGCTGACACACAGGAACTTAAAGCACTCTAAAATAGAGTTGGGTACCTTTTGCACTAATCCCTAAATTTTGATAAGGCCAGTGTCTAAAGTAACAGTAGTCAGATCTACAGGGTTTAGTAAGTATCTGCATCCTTACTCAAAGCTTCATATTCACCAAAGGTAGAACAGAGCTCTATGACTTAAAAGACATTAAAATTTTAAGTCTTGTATCCTCTTAAAGGTGTTGTTTTCTGTAGATTTCAGAGCAAGAATTTTCTATTTTGTTGCATAATTAGCAGTTTCTCAACAGTCTCTGCTTGCCCTTCTAATCAATCTTTTCTGTTCTCTTTATCCTTCCTCTTTGAGAAGAAGGAGAAAAAATTAAATCATAAACCCACTTTACTTTCTAGGAATTTATTAAGTCCTGCTATAAATCTAATCACTGTTTAACTGGCCAAATATAACAAGAATGTTAACAATAAAAAATTGATTTCTGTATAATTTTGATTGTGCACTAAAAAAATCATCACTCTAAGGTTTACTCAACATCATAGGCACAATCAAAGAATGTTCTATCTTTGATCACACTTGTGTAACACACTTGTAGGGCTGTGTAACTCCAAGAGGAGCTAAAGCAAAAGCCTTGGGGAAATTCCGAGCTTGCCCTGTTTTTAATTTAAATTACCATGTACTAGTATTACCCACAGTTTAAGTAGAACTAGTCAAAAATGTGTGGACTACTAAGCTTATCTACAAATAAGGATGTCCATTAACCAAGCAAATTGGAAAGAACAGATCTGTCAGTGCTTTTGTACTGACAGCAATCAATGCTAACATGGTTTTTTCTTTTGTAGATAATTATTTTTTATTGAAGGGTAGTTGACACACAGTATTACATTAGTTGCAGGTGTACAACACAGTGATTCAAGATTTATATACATGATAATTCTAGGTACCAGCTATCACCATACCAAGTTGTTACAATATTTTGACTATATTCCTTATGCTATACATTACATCCTGGTTACTTATTAATTTTACAATTGGAAGTGTGTACTTTTTTTTTTGGTGAGGGCATCTCTCATATTTATTGATCAAACGGTTGTTAACAACAATAAAATTCTGTATAGGGGAGTCAATGCTCAATGCACAATCATTAATCCACCCCAAGCCTAATTTTCATCAGTCTCCCATCTTCTGAAGCATAACGAACAAGTTCTCACATGGAGAACAAATTCTTACACAGTGAACAAGTTACATGGTGAACAGTACAAGGGCAGTCATCACAGAAACTTTTGGTTTTGCGCATGCATTATGAACTATAAAGAGTCAGTTCAAATATGAATATTCATTTGATTTTTATACTTGATTTATATGTGGATACCACATTTCACTCTTTGTTATTATTGTTTTTAATAAAATGCTGAAGTGGTAGGTAGATACAAGATAAAGGTAGAAAACATAGTTTAGTGTTGTAATAGAGCAGACGCAGATGATCAGGTGTGTGCCTGTAGACTAAGTGTTAATCCAAGCTAGACAAGGGCAATAAAACATCCACCTATGCAGAAGATTTCTCTCAGAACAGGGGGTTGAGGTTCTAAGCCTCACCTCTGTTGATCCCCAATTTCTCACCTGATGGCCCCCCTGCGACTGTGCCTGTCTTAGGTTGTTCCTCCCTTGAGAAATCTTACCTGTCTCTGGCTAACCAGTCATCTTCCGGGGCCATACAGGGAAATGTAAAGTTGGTAAGTGAGAGAGAAGCCTTATTGTTTGAAAAGGTTAGCTTTTTCCTTCTTTGCATATTTATGTCCTGTGGCTTCTATGCCCAGCATTTGTCTTGAGGTATCTTTACCACTTGGAAGAATTATGATACTTGGTAAATTCGATATGAGGCACAAATTCTATTTAGGGCTTGTAATTAGGTAGGAAGAAGAAAAGCTATAGAAGTAGCAGGCGAAAGAAAACATGGGAAGATTGATTATTTCTTTGACATATCTTCTTGTAGAGTAACTTCATCATGTATAGGTTTTAAGCTACTACTTAAATTGCGCACACACATTTACATAATAGGAGTATAGTTACATAACCAAAGCATACCTGTAATTACCAGCCATCTCCAGTGAAACCAAGAAAACCAGTTAGGCACGTTAGGCATTTGTGAAAACTTATCTATGATATGGTGGATATTGTCCAACTGAACTTGACAGTCTGAGAGAAATCAGAAAAATTAAAACAACCCACTCCTGGGGAATGTTCACATCCCTTATGTTCTTTTAACAGTAAATAGTCTGTAGTTGTAAGACTTTGGAGCACTACAATTTGCACTTCTAATTCTTGGTTGAGTTCCAACAGTATAGATCCAGTCAAATTTGTTGTTTTACTGTATGCACAGGCCAGCTTAGATATCTCCTTCCTCATTCCCACGGCAAGTCCAGGAACTGGTGGGATGAGTGCATCTACAGCTGTAGCAGTGCGTGGATCTTTGTTGGGGTTTTTTGATGATCATCTTCTGGCATGAGTCTTCCAGAGAGTGCTGATGTTGGAAGTTCTTTTTCATATCGTATCTTAGTTAATTTTTGGGGTAGCCAAATTAGGCTTTGATCCTCTGTATAAACACAAACAGACCCTTTGCCTACACTTTTATATGCAATTTATACCATTGTGTAGAACACATTGGAGGTCAACACACAGGAACTGCTTTTTTTTGTTGTTATCATTAATCTACACTTACATGATGAATATTATGTTTACTAGGCTCTCCCCTATACCAGGGCCCCCCTATAAGCCCCTTTACGGTCACTGGCCATAAGCATAGCAAAATGTTCTAGAACCACTACTTGTTTTCTCTGTGTTGCACTGCCCTCCCCTTTCTCCCACCCCACATGAATGCTAATCTTAATACCCCCTTCTTATTCCCCCCCCTTATCCCTCTCTACCCACCCAACCTCCCCAGTCCCTTTCCCTTTGGTACCTGTTAGTCCATTCTTGAGTTCTGCGGTTCTGCTGCTGTTTTATTCCTTCAGTTTTTCCTTTGTTCTTATAATCCACAGATGAGTGAAATCATTTGGTATTTCTCTTTCTCCACTTGGCTTGTTTCACTGAGCATAATACCCTCCAGCTCCATCCATGTTACTGCAAATGGTAGGATTTGCCCTTTTCTTATGGCCAAGTAGTATTCCATTGTGTATATGTACCACCTGTTCTTTATCCATTCATCTATCGATGGACATTTAGGTTGCTTCCAATTCTTGGCTATTGTAAATAGTGCTGCGATAAACATAGGGGTGCACTGATCTTTCTCATACTTGATTGCTGCATTCTTAGGGTAAATTCCTAGGAGTGCAATTCCTGGGTCAAATGGTAGGTCTGTTTTGAGCATTTTGATGTACCTCCATACTGCTCTCCACAATGGTTGAACTAACTTACATTCCCACCAGCAGTGTAGGAGGGTTCCCCTTTCTCCACAGCCTCGTCAACACTTGTTGTTCTCTGTCTTTTGGATGGCAGCCATCCTTACTGGTGTGAGGTGATACCTCATTGTAGTTTTAATTTGCATTTCTCTGATAATTAGCGATGTGGAGCATCTTCTCATGTGTCTGTCGGCCACCTGTATTTCTTTTTTGGAGAACTGTCTTTTCATTTCCTCTGCACATTTTTTGATTGGGTTATTTGTTTTTTGTTTTTTGAGGCATGTGAGCTCTTTATATATTCTGGACATCAAGCCTTTATCGGATCTGTCATTTTCAAATACATTCTCCCATACTGTAGGGTTCCTTTTTGTTCTATTGATGGCGTCTTCTGCTGTTCAGAAGCTTTTCAGCTTAATATAGTCCCTCTTGATCATTTTTGCTGTGGTTTTCCTTGCCCAGGGAGATATGTTCAAGAAGAGGTCACTCATGTTTATGTCTAAGAGGTTTCTGAATATGTTTTCTTCCAAGAGTTTAATGGTTTCATGACTTACATTCAGGTCTTTATCCGTTTTGAATTTACTTTTGTATATGGGGTTAGACAATGGTCCAGTTTCATTCTCCTACATGTAGCTGTCCAGTTTGGCCAGCACAATCTGTTGAAGAGACTGTCATTTCCCCATTGTATGTCCATGGCTCCTTTATCAAATATTAATTGATGATATATGTCTGGGTTAATGTCTGGATTCTCTAGTCTGTTCCATTGGTCTGTGGCTCTGTTCTTGTGCCAGTACCAAATTGTCTTGATTACTATGGCTTTATAGTAGAGCTTGAAGTTGGGGAGTCAGATCCCCCCTACTTTATTCTTCTTTCTCAAGATTGCTTTGGTTATTCGGGGTCTTTGGTATTTCCATATGAATTTTTGAATTATTTGTTCCAGTTCATTGAAGAATGTTGCTGGTAGTTTCATAGGGATTGCATCAAATCTGTATATTGCTTTGGGCAGGATGGCCATTTTGATGATATTAATTCTTCCTAGCCAAGAGCATGGGATGAGTTTCCATTTGTTAGTGTCCCCTTTAATTTCTCTTAAGAGTGACTTGTAGTTTTCAGAGTATAAGTCTTTCACTGCTTTGGTTAGGTTTATTCCTAGGTTTTTTGTGTTTTTTTTTGATGCAATTGTGAATGGAGTTGTTTTCCTGATTTCTCTTTCTGTTGGTTCATTGTTAGTGTATAGGAAAGCCACAGATTTCTGTGTGTTGATTTTGTATCCTGCTACTTTGCTGTATTCCGATACCAGTTCTAGTAGTTTTGGGGTGGAGTCTTTAGAGATATTTATGTACAGTATCATGTCATCTGCAAATAGTGACAGTTTAACTTCTTCTTTACCAATCTGGATTCCTTGTATTTTTTTGTTTTGTCTGATTGCCGTGCCTCGGACCTCCAGTACTATGTTAAATAATAGTGGGGAGAGTGGGCATCAGTGTCTAGTTCCCGATCTCAGAGGAAAAGCTTTCATCTTCTTGCTGTTCAATATAATATGGGCTGTGGGTTTATCATAGATGGCCTTTATTATGTTGAGATACTTGCCCTCTATTCCCATTTTGCTGAGAGTTTTTATCATGAATGGATGTTGAACTTTGTCAAATGATTTTTCAGCATCTATGGAGATGATCACGTGAATTTCGTCTTTCTTTTTGTTGATGTGGTAGATGATGTTGATGGACTTTCGAATGTTGTACCTTCCTTGCATCCCTGGGATGAATCTCACTTGGTAATTTTGTATGATCCTTTTGATGTATTTTTGAATTCGGTTTGCTAATATTTTGTTGTGTATTTTTGCATCTACGTTCATCAAGGATATTGGTCTGTAGTTTTCTTTTTTGTTGGGGTCTTTGCCTGGTTTTGGTATTAGGGTGATGTTAGCTTCATAGAATGAGTTTGGGAGTATCCCCTCCTCTTCTATTTTTTAGAAAACTTTAAGGGGAATGGGTATTATGTCTTCCCTTTATGTCTGATAAAATTCTGGGGTATATCCATCTGGCCCGGAGATTTTGTTCTTTGGTAGTTTTTTCATTACCGCTTCAATTTCGTTGCTGGTAAACGGTCTGTTTAGATTTTTCTGTTTCTTTCTGGGTCAGTCTTTCAAGGTTGTATATTCCTAGGATGTTGTCCATTTCTCCTAGGTTTCCCAGCTTGTTAGCATATTGGTTTTCATAGTATTCTCTAATAATTCTTTGTATTTCTGTGGGGTCCGTTGTTATTTTTCCTTTCTTCTTTCTTATACTGTTGATTTGTGTTGACTCTCTTTTCCTCTTAATAAGTCTGGCTAGAGGTTTATCTATTTTGTTTATTTTCTCAAAGAACCAGCTCTTGGTTTCATTGATTTTTGCTATTGTTTTATTCTTCTCAATTCTATTTATTTCTTCTCTGATCTTTATTATGTCCCTCCTTCTGCTGACCTCAGGCCTCATTTGTTCTTCTTCTTCCAATTTCGATAATTTTGACATTAGACCATTCATTTTGGATTGTTCTTCCTTTTTTAAATATGCTTGGATTGCTACATACTTTCCTCGTAAGACTGCTTTTGCTGTGTCCCACAGAAGTTGGGGCTTAGTGTTGTTGTTGTCATTCGTTTCCATATATTGATGGATCTCCATTTTGATTTGGTCATTGATCCATTGATTATTTAGGAGTGTGTTGTTAAGCCTCCATGTGTTTGTGAGCCTTTTTGGTTTCTTTGTACAGTTTATTTCTAGTTTTATGCCTTTGTGGTCTGAAAAGTTGGTTGGTAGGATTTCAATCTTTTGGAATTTACTGAGGCTCTTTCTGTGGCCTAGTATGTGGTCTATTCTGGAGAATGTTCCAGTTGCACTTGAGAAGAATGTGTGTCCTGTTGCTTTTGGATGTAGAGTTCTGTAGATGTCTATTAGGTCCATTTGTTCTAGCGTGTTGTTCAGTGCCTCTGTGTCCTTACTTATTTTCTGTTTGGTGGATCTGTCCTTTGGAGTGAGTGGTGTGTTGAAGTCTCCCCAAATGAATGCATTGCATTCTATTTCCTCCTTTAGTTCAGTTAGTATTTGTTTCAGGTATGTTGGTGCTCCTGTATTGGGTACATATATATTTATAATGGTTATATCCTCTTCTTGGACTGAGCCCTTTATCATTATGTAATGTCTTTCTTTGTCTTTTGTTACTTTCTTAATTTTGAAGTCTGTTTTGTCTGATACCAGAATTGCAACACCTGCTTTCTTCTCTCTGTTGTTTGCATGAAATATCTTTTTCCATCTCTTGACTTTAAGTCTGTGCATGTCTTTGGGTTTGAGGTGAGCCCCTTGTCAGCAGCATATGGATGGACCTTGCTTTTTTATCCATTCTATTACTCTGTGTCTTTTGATTGGTGCATTCAGTCCATTTACATTTAGGGTGATTACTGAAAGGTATGAACTTATTGCCATTGCAGGCTTTAAGTTTGTGGTTACCAAAGGTTCAGGGTTAGCTTCTTTACTATCTTGCTGTCTAATTTAACTCGCTTGTTGAGCTATTATAAATGCGGTCTGATGATTCTTTATTTCTCTCCCTACTTATTCCTCCTCCTCCCTTCTTCATATGTTGGGTGTTTTGTTCTGTGCTCTTTTTAGGAGTGCTCCCATCTAGAGCAGTCCCTGTAGGATTCCCTGTAGAGGTGATTTGTGGGAGTCAAATTCCCTCAACTTTTGCTTGTCTGGGAATTGTTTAATCCCTCTTTTATATTTAAATGATATTCATGCTGGATACAGTAGTCTTGGTTCGAGGCCCTTCTGTTCTTTGCATTAAGTATATCATGCCATTCTCTTCTGGCCTGTAGGGTTTCTGTTGAGAAGTCTGATAGCCTGATGGGTTTTCCTTTGTAGGTAACCTTTCTTTTCTCTCTGGCTGCCTTTAATACTTTGTCCTTGTCTTTGATCTTTGCCATTTTAGTTATTATGTGTCTTGGTGTTGCCCTCCTTGGATCCCTTGTCATGAGAGTTCTGTGTACCTCTGTGGTCTGTGAGGCCATTTCTTCCCCTAGTTTGGGGAAGTTTTCAGCAATTATTTCTTCAAAGACACTTTCTATCCCTTTTTCTCTCTCTTCTTCGTCTGGTACCCCTATAATGCGGATATTGTTCCATTTAGATTGCTCACTCAGCTCTCTTAAATTCTTTCATTCCTGGAGATCCTTTTATCTCTCTCTGCATCAGCTTCTCTGTGTTCCTGTTCTCTGTTTTCTAGTTCATTAATGGTCTCTTGCATCTCGTCCATTCTGTTTTGAAGTCCTTCCAGAGCTTGTTTTATTTCTGTTTTCTCCTTCCTTAGTCCTTGCATATTTCTCTGCAAGTCCATCAGCATGGTTATGACTTTTGTTTTGAATTCTTTTTCAGGAAGACTGGTTAAATCTATCTCCCCAGGTTCCTTCTCAGGGGAAGATGTAGTAGATGCCCAAGCTGTCTGGGTTAGTCTTGTCTGGATCATATTTTTTTGTCTTTTCATGTTTACAGGTGCTATTGACTGTCAGCTGGGAGGGCAAAACTTTTCACTTGCTACTGGCCTTTCTTTACTGGGACAACTGCGACCCCTATTGGCTTGTGTTGGGTAATTGCATGTAGGCTGTGTCTTTGTGTCTTGCCAGGCTGGAGTGGAGGGATCTCCCTTTCTGTGGGCGTGGTTTGCCTTAGGCTTTTTCTCTGCTTTTGCAGTGCCTGGAGGGGTAATGGACGGGAGGGGGCTGCTTGGCTGTTTACCTCCATGAGGGGTCTCAGAGCTGTTGCCCAGGGGGTTAGTGCGCCCGGTTTTCCCTGTAATTTCCAGCCACTGGGCTGTGACCTGTGTTGTTTCCGTCTAGCTGTTAAGTCCCTGCCCCTTTAAGACTTTCAAAAAGCACTCGCTTTTCTTTGTCATAGGGGCATCAGCTTCGGAACCCGCTCAGAGGTCTTGCTGCACTATTTCCCTAGTTTCCAGCCCTCCACGCATGCACTGTGTCTGCGCTCTGGTGCGGGTGGCTGGGGCTGGGTGTTTATCAGTCCTGGGCTCCCTCTCCCTCCCGCCAGGAGCTGGGGGGAGGTGTTCTCAGGTCCCGCCGGGCCGGGGGTTGTATCTTACCCCTTTCACCAGGTGCTGGGCTCTAGCACGTGTGGATGTAGTCTGGCTGTTGTCCTGTGTCTTCTGGTCTTTCTTTTAGGATTAGTTGTATTTTCAAAAATATATATGTTTTTGGGAGGAGATTCCCACTGTCCTTCTCATGCCGCCATGTTGGCTCCACCCTCTCCTAACATAATTTTATCACTCACATGCACAGAGTTTCTGGGTTTATGTGTTCTGAAGAAAATTCCATCATGAAGATGAATGACAAAGACTTAATTCACAGCACTTAAAATTTTATAATTAGGTTGTGGCTTGTGCCATGAATGAAAGGAGCTTTATCAAATGTGGGCATCTTTACAACACACAGATAAAAAGCAGAGAAACACTTAGGAACTGACATTGTGGAACAAGATTTGGAACTATAGTTTATGGTTAGTGAAAAAGGGACAGCCAAGATCATAGGTGATGCTACGGGGCCAAAGAATGATGCATTCAAAGGCAAACCAAAATTAAAGTATAAGGACCATAAAGTCATTACAGCTAGGAAAATCACCATAGCCTGAACACCACCAAGTGATTAACATCTGCACTGCTAGTTTACTAAGAAGTTTTCCAACTCAGTTTGTCATAAATTTTTTTGTGTATGTGTGGGAAAAGATTTCTAATATTATATGAAGGTCAAAATGAAAAGACATTTTATTTATAATCATTTTGATAAAACATAGCAATTCCATAAAGCTAGAATATCTGTTCAGATTATGAATAGCAACTATTTTTCTGTGGACTGTCATGTCTTCTGTATGAGCACACCTTTCCAGACTCTTGCCAGTTGAGTTCTATTCCAGTCAAAATGAGACCCATGTGGAAGTGGAGAGAAAAGGACCATGTATGTGAGTGATAATAAAGGAGTTAACTGCAGTTCTTACTCTCTTCCAAACTTCATTTTATACATTTCCCTCCTTATTTACCCAGCTCACAACCATAACCTGGGTCTATCTCATCATTAAAAAAAATACTTCTCTATTAAAATTACTAACAAGAGCCTTCAGTGAGTATTTTAAAAGATGCCCCCTGAAGGCACAAATATCTAGTACAATATTATATATTCTGAATAGCTGTAATTTCTATCCACAACTAAATCTAACTTTTTAATTTTTTAATTTATATTTTAATTTTGTTGTCATTAATCTACAATTACATGAAGAACATTGTTTACTAGGCTCTCCCCTACCCCAAGTCCCCCCCACAAACCCCATTACAGTCACTATCCATCAGCATAGTATGACGTTGTAGAATCACGACTTGTCTTCTCTGTGTTGCACAGCTCTCCCCTTTCCCCCACCCCCCACATTATACATACTAATCATAATACCCCCTTTCTTCTTCCCCACCCTTATCCCTCCCTACCCTCCCATCCTCCCCAGTCTCTTTACCTTTGGTAACTGTTAGTCCATTCTTGGGTTCTGTGATTCTGCTGCTGTTTTGTTCCTTCAGCTTTTCCTTTGTTCTTATACTCCACAGATGAGTGAAATTATTTGGTATTTGTCTTTCTCCATTTGGCTTATTTTACTGAGCATAATGCCCTCTAGCTCCATCCATGTTGTTGCAAATTGTAGGATTTGTTTTCTTCTTATTGCTGAATAATATTCCATTGTGTATATGTACCACATCTTCTTTATCCATTCATCTACTGATGGACACTTAGAAAAGGAAGGACACACGTCCATTTCTTGGCTATTGTAAATAGTGCAGTGATAAACATAGGGGTGAATCTGTCTTTTTCAAACTGGAGTGCTGCATTCTTAGGGTAAATTCCTAGACGTGGAATTCCTGGGTCAAATGGTAAGTCTATTTTGAGCATTTTGAGGAACCTCCATACTGCTTTCCACAATGGTTGAAGTAGGTTACATCTCCACCAGCAGTGTAGGAGGGTTCCCCTTTCTCCACATCTTCGCCAGCATTTTTGTTCCTAGTTTTTTCTATGTTGGCCATCCTAACTGGTGTGAGGTGATATCCCATTGTGGTTTTAATTTGCATTTCCCTGATAATTAGTGATGCTAAGAAGCATCTTTTCATGTGCCTGTTGGCCATCTGAATTACTTCTTTGGATAAATGTCTGTTCACATCCTCTGCCCATTTTTTATTGGGTTGTTTGCTTGTTGGGGGTTGAGACGCTTGAGTTCTTTATATATTTTGGATGTTAACCCGTCGGATATGTTATTTACAAATATATTCTCCCATAAAGTAGGATGCCTTTTTGTTCTGCTGATGGTGTCCTTTCCTGTACAGAAGCTTTTTAGCTTGATGCAGTCCCATTTGTTCATTTTTTTTACTTTGTTTCCCTTACCCGAAGAGATGTGTTCAGGAAAAAGTTGTTGCTCATGTTTACATTCAGGAGATTTTTGCCTATGTTTTCTTTTAAGAGTTTTATGGTTTCATGACTTACATTCAGGTCTTGGATC
Source organism: Manis pentadactyla (assembly GCF_030020395.1). Classification (NCBI taxonomy): domain Eukaryota; kingdom Metazoa; phylum Chordata; class Mammalia; order Pholidota; family Manidae; genus Manis; species Manis pentadactyla. The sequence goes on from NC_080024.1 coordinate 84,960,744, forward strand.
CATTTTGAGTTTACTTTTTGGCATGGGGCTAGACAATAGTCCACCTTCATTTTCTTGCATGTAGCTGTCCAGTTTTTCCAACACTAGTTGTTGATGCACTGTCATTTCCTCATTGTATATATATATGGCTCCTTTGCCATATATTAATTGACCATATATGCTTGGGTTTATATCAGGCTCTCTAGTCTGTTCCATTGGTCTATGGGTCTGTCCTTGTGCCACTACCAAGTTGTCTTGATTACTGTGGCTTTGTAGTAGAGCTTGAGGTCAGGGAGCATAATCCCTCCCACTTTATTCTTCCTTATCAGGATTGCTTTGGCTCTTCAGGGTCTTTTGTGGTTCCAAATGAATTATAGAATGATTTGCTTTAGTTTGTTGAGGAATTCCATTGGTATTTTGATAGGGGTTTCCTTGAATCTGCAGATTGCTTTAGGCAGGATGGCCATTTTGACAATATTAGTTTTTCCCATCCATGAGCAAGGGATGTGTTTCTATTTATTGGTATCTTCTTTAATTTCTCTTATGAGTGTCTTGTACTTTTCAGAGTATAGGTCTTTCACTTCCTTGGTTAGCTTTATTCCTAGGTATTCTATTCTTTTTGATGAAATTGTGAATAGAATTGTTTTCCTGACTTCAATTTCTGCCAGTTCCTCGTTAGTGTGTAGGAATGCAACAGATTTCTGTATATTAATTTTGTATCCTGCAACTTTGCTGAATTCAGATACTGGTTCTAGTAGTTTTGGGGTGGATTCTTTAGGGTTTTTTATGTACAATATCATGTCATCTGCAAACAGGGACAGTTTAATGTTTTCCTTGCCAATCTAGATGCCTTTTATTTCTTCATGTTGTCTCATTGCTGTGGCTACTACCTCCAGAACTATGTTGAATAAAAGTAAGGAGAGTGGACATCCTTGTTTGTTCCCGATCTTAAAGGAAAATCTTTCAGCTTCTCACTCTTAAGTATGATGGTGGCTATGGGTCTGTCATATATGGTCTTTATTATTTTGAGGTACTTGCCCTCTATACCCATTTTCTTGAGAGTTTTTATCATGAATGGATGTTGAATTTTGTTGAATGCTTTTTCAGCATCCATGGAGATAATCATGTTGTTTTTGTCTTTTTTGTTGATGTGGTGAATGATGTTGACAGATTTTCGAATGTTGTACCATCTTTGCATCCCCGGAATAAATCCCACTTGATCATGATGGATGATCTTTTTGATGTATTTTTGAATTCTGTTTGCTAATATTTTGTTGAGTATTTTTGCATCTGTGTTCATCAAGGATACTGGTCTGTAATTTTCTTTTTTGTGGTGTCTTTGCCTGGTTTTGGTATTAGGGTGATGCTGGCCTCGTAGAATGAATTTGGGAGTATTCCCTCCTCTTCTACTTTTTGGAAAACTTAAAAGAGAATGGGTATTAGATCTTCACTAAATGTTTGATAAAATTCAGCAGTGAAGCCATCTGGTTCAGGAATTTTGTTCTTAGGTAGTTTTTTGATTACCAGTTCAACCCCATTACTAGTGATTGGTCTGTTCAGATTTTTTGTTTCTTATTGGGTCAGCCTTGGAAGGTTGTATTTTTCTAGGAAGGTGTCCATTTCTTCTAGGTTATCCAGTTTGTTACCATATAATTTTTCATAGTATTCTCTCATAATTATTTGTATTTCTGTAGTGATATTTCCTTTCTCATTTTTGATTCTGTTTACGTGTGTAGACTCTATTTTTTTCTTGATAAGTCTGGCTAGCAGTTTATCTATTTTGTTTATTTTCTTGAAGAACCATCTCCTGCTTTCATTGATTCTTTCTTTTGTTTTATTTTTCTCGATATTATTTATTTCTCCTCTAATCTTTATTACATCCTTCCTTCTACTGACTTTGGGCCTCATTTGTTCTTCTTTGTCTAGTTTTGTTAATTGTGAGTTTAGACTGTTCATATGGGATTGTTCTTCTTTCCTGAGGTAGGCCTGTATTGTAATATACTTCCCTCTTAGCACGGCCTTTGCTGCATACCACAGATTTTATTGTGTTGAATTATTGTTGTCACTTGTCTCCATATATTGCTTGATCTCTGTTTTTATTTGGTCATTGATCCATTGACTATTTAGGAGCATGTTTTGAAGCCTCCATGTTTGTGGGCTTTTTCATTTTCTTTGCGTAATTTACTTCTAGTTTCATACCTTTGAGGTCTGAGAAGCTGGTTGGTACAATGTCAGTCTTTTTGAATTTACTGAGGCTCTTCTTGTGGCCTAGTATATGATCTATTCTTGAAAATGTTCCATGGGCACTTGAGAAGAATGTGTATCCTGCTGCTTTTGGATGGAGTGCTCTGTAGATGTCTGTCTGTTAGGTCCATCTGTTCTAATATGTTGTTCAGTGACTGGCACTATAATCTTGTATGGTATGCTCATTGTGAACAAAGTACTTTCTCTAAATTATATTTCAAAGTTTGTGGAAGTTTTAAGGCTGAATACTCAATGTTTTTTCTGATAATTGTAAGAAGCACTATTTCATTGCAAGTGTGTTTGTTACTGAAAATCTCTGTGGAAGACCTGTGTCTATAAGGATTCAGAGAGTGGACCCAAAGCAGTATATGCCAGATATATTTCAGGGTACCTGTCTGCCATGCCCTTTAGGGAGACTAGACCCTCATAATAGAAAGTAGCATTATTTTGTATTATGTATATATTTTATAACAAACCTCCCTCTCCAGGCCATAGCTAACCTGGAAAAGGGTACGTACCTGTCCCAGAGGTAATTGCAGTAAACTCTGATCTTGATAGAACTCTGACTTCTTCAGGTAATTTTCCAGGACTAATTTTCATTTTAAAAGAAGAACCAATGTGTACATTCATATACCTTTGAACAGAAGGACTTTTCTGGGTTCCTATTAATATACTGCCATTCATTTCTACTCTCCAGATATAAGGCTTAATTTACCAGAACAAAATGACCAGAGTGAAATCCCAACTCCAGATGTGGGTCTGATAATCTCATTCAGCTTAGCAGTGATGGGTTTAGCAATGGTATATTCTGATGGCTTCTCTTTCTTACCAATAGAGTTTATTAACCAAAAGAAATCTCTACCTGCAAATCTGGCCAATAAAACATGAAGGGGCATCTGCTCATCTCCATATTTTAGGAATTTTTCTTTCACTTCTAAGAATAAGCCACAGGAAGAAATGGCCACTTTTTCTCTGAATGTTGTTTTTTTCTGGATGTGATGCCTGGAATGGCTGTAGCCACTTTACAAAGGATAAAGCCAATCCCAAGTATGGTACAGTGAAGGGATGCACAGAACTTGAAATTTCTGATGACAATGTTGAACCTCTAATCAATCAACATTAAAGGCTGCCCTTCATCCAGACTTCCTGTTATAGGAGATAATATATTTCTTCATTTTTATACCAATTTGAGTCAGGCTTTTATTACTTGTAGCCAAAAGATTGCTGGATCAGAAAGGATACTATGACTTGGACTGAGGGAGTTGGATAAATTAAATTTCCTCTCTTGGGAAATACTGAGGGAAAGGACTGAGAAACAAAGAGGGATGCTGCCAGTTACTTGTGAGGAACTGAACTGAAAGAGCATGTGAAAACAGGGAATTTTAGGAGGCATTATAAAAGGAATAAGCAGTCAGAAGCCAGCTAGAAGAGATAAAAGAGGGTTAGATGTGTATCAAGAAACAGAGAAGTCATTAGAAAGAACAAAACTGCTTCTTTAAGAAAAATATATTCTTTTAGCTTTCTAGTTCCTATGATGCCTAGCTAAGCTTTTCTTATCCATGAATTTCTGAGACATCTCTGAGCCTTACACAGTCCTCCCTTGACAAGAGTTAGTTTGAGTGTGTTCTCTGCTACTTAATGAGCCCTGTCCTAGGACACGTTAGGGTGTAGATGGGAAAAGGGGAAAGTCAATTAGACTAAAACTGCAAATAAAAAGGGGTCAAAAATAATGGATGTAGGATGAAAGAAAGGTTCCAAAGACAGTAAAACTTAACAAGTAAGATTACAAAAGTAAATAAAAACTGAAAATGATCACATAATCAGTGTCAGCAAACTGGCCACTAAACAAAAAAATCATGTTGCGTGTCAAAGAATGCCAGGGCTTGACATTTTTGTTCTGTAACCTCTCTTACATCTGGAGCTTGTTTCCTCCACACCTTCCTTTCCCCCCCAGCCAAACTGAGTTCTGCCACATTAGCCCATATTATCCTGATTACATTTCCCCTGGGTTACTGTAATATTTGTCAAGGTAATCACCATGGCTCCAGGATTTCCCAATTCCAATACAAATTAACTTTCCTAAAGCAAAACTCTGAAAATGCCATTTCTCTATTTAAAAATTCCCCTTAGCTTTTACATATTTATGGCATTAATTAAACCCATAATACTCTTTAGCCTATTTAGTGTACAGAACCTCTCTAAATACAGTTTTAACCAATCTTTCATGCCCTAACTAATACTTCCTATTACCATTCACCTTTCCCCCCTTATTTGCTCCAGTCAACCTGGACCACTTTGGTCCCCATAGAGTCCTCATACTTTTTGAATTCGGTACTTTAGCTCACACTGTTACTGTCACCTGAAACTTACCTCCCCCCACTCTAAATTTGCTTCCACCATTGTAGGAAAGCACAAACTAGTAACAGATTTTTAGAAAAAACAGAATATTCTAATTAATACGATCAGCATATGGATGGATCACAGTAGATAGATGTAAAACCACTTTAAGGACTTCAAAGTCAGTAATACTTTAGCAAAATAGAAAGATAGGAAGCAGCCAAAATGGGAGTTAATCAGCAAGGGCAGCAGCAATCCAAATGTACCCACCCAAAGGTATCAGTCAGAGGGACCAGATCCTTTCAACAGTTCTTCAAATTCCAACTCAAATACCGTCTCCTTCAAAAATCCTGCCTTGCTCTTGCACTTTTATACAAATAGGTCTTATTTATTCCAATTGACTTGAAAGCATGTCTTATGCAATCTGATGCGAAGCATCACAAGAACAGTGCACTAAGAACAGTGACTTATAAATAACAGATGTTCAATGAGATTTGCATAAATTTATTCTCAGGCTATTGGAGAACAAAAGGGACACTGAGGTTTGCTTTTATATCATTAATGTAAAGTAAAAGGACAGGCCTTTTAAAGATTTCTACTTGTCTCTCAAGGGGAATTTAAGTTAGCTAAACATGCAGTTTAGAGGGCAAAACGTAATTGAAATGTAAGATGATATTACTTTGAGGGAGGAAATAGAAGTTAATGAAAAAAGTTACATAAGAAAATTGAATGGGAATTGAATTGAGAAACTAGCTTACATAGGATTGTTATTTTATTTTATTAAGAATGCTAAAATCACTAACAGTAAATATCATATGCATAAGGCATAATGGAAAACAAAATTTCAGCTCAGACATTTCAAACATGCATTTATAAATAACTGGATGGGTTATTTTGCATTATGAATAACTTGTACCCATCTGTTTCCATTAATGAGTTTCTCTAAAAAAGAGAAAAAATGGCAACAACTACCATGTCATTTATCTTCATAGAGTAATAAAATAGACACACGTGAGTTGTATGTATGGAGAATGGGTAACAAAGTGGCTTGAAGTCATGTAATAATCAGGTCAAATTACCTTTATGTTAAGGCCTATCAGCATTTGACTATACTGAACAAAATTATCTGCATATGAATACATTTCAAACATTAAGCCTCCTTGGTAAACTGAAATACAATATTTTCTGGAAAATGAACAAATAGAACTATTAATAACAGAGAAATTGTTAAAAGCAATATAAATATGTTTTTGGCTGACTAACTCGGTCCATAGAAGCACAACTTTAGTTTAAAATAGTAATAACCAATGAGAGAGAGTCAATTCTCTCAATTTCCTCATAAACATTTACATAGTATCTACAATATTCTGTAGGCTAAGCATCCTGCCAGGTACTGGAAATAAAAACATTAATAAATATTTTCTGCCCCCAAGGAGTTCATTCTATTCAGGGAGATAGATCTAGAAGCACAGAATTATAAAATGGCAAGTAGAGCATTCAAAAGTACGCAGAGTTCAGAAGATTGGAGACTGACGAAAATTAGGCTTGGGGTGGATTAATGATTGTGCATTGAGCATTGACCCCCCCTATACAGAATTTTATTGTTGTTAACAACCATTTGATCAATAAATATGAGAGATGCCCTCACAAACACAAATATATATATATATATATGTATATATATATATATACATATATATATATATATACACACTTCCAATTGTAAAATAAATAAGTAACTGGGATGTAATGTATAGCATAAGGAATATAGTCAAAATATTGAAACAACTTGGTATGGTGATAGCTGGTACCTAGAATTATCATGTATATAAATGTTGAATCACTGTGTTGTACACCTGAAAGTAATGTAATACTGTGTGTCAACTACCCTTCAATAAAAAATAATTATCTAAAAAAAAAAAAAAGTACGCAGAGGCCATTATGGGACCACAGAGAAGGGACCTCTGCCTACTCTACCTCGAAGAGGGAGGAGGCTTTTCAGTCTACTGTTCTCTCAGTAATGTCTATCACCACTGTCACTATCATCATCAGAAGCCTCTGTAAATACAACAAAAAGCAAGCAGCATAGTCCCCAGGCAGATTGTAAGCAATTGTTAATATAAAACACAGAAATGAAAAATTGCTGATATCTCTTGGCCTAAAGAAATACGTTTAAGATCAGATTGTACTGGTAGGTCAGGTGATGAAAGGAAGAAGAAAAAAATTTTTCATTTAACTTAAGCAAAACCTGTCCCTCAAATATCATATATATGTACCTGTCCCTCAAATATCATATATATGTATACTCAAATTCAAGGAGCCACTGAGAAGTCTAATAAATTGTTGGCTACATTGCAGAATGCTTTAAATATTCTCATTAAATCTTTTCTCAAAGGAATGTGTATTCCGAAATCATATTTCATACTCATAGTCATCTTCTAAAGGGTCTACATCTATAGTAAAAAATAAAACCAGTGCTTACCCGGAGAGGAAAACTTCATCTCAGAAAACATGAAGTCATATTCACCGTGAAGCTTTTGTACTGTACTCCTGTAAAAGTGTGAAGCTGATGGGTGTACAAATTCTTAATAAGACACAACAGACTGACATGGTTAGTGAAACATGGTTAAGACCAAGGAGAAGAGGCAGTTGATGACAAGCAGAAAAATGTACAATTCTCACTTACATTTAGGTGTGGATAACTGATTTAAAAGCTACTTGAGATGCCTGTCTCAGAGCTTTAAAACTATGTGTTAAAAAGTTCTTTTATGCTGATTATACATAGCACATATGAAAGAATTCACCTTTCATTTTAAATAACTCATAACTGGGTTTTTATATAGCTCAAACTATAAACAGGATACCAAATGACAAAGTCATATAACTAATTTTAGAAACAAGACAAGAAAAAGGGACAGCTAACCAGTACCTATTTTGCCTAAAAAAGCTGACAAGAGCCAGATACTGTTTGAATAATAAAGATTCAAATCTTGGAGCATTTTATATTGCAAAGAGTAAAAACCTGTAGCATAGGAGATCATAGAACAATGAGAGGTTTTAGCAAGTAAATGAAATGTGTAGCAGAGAGAAGGATATCAGCTACTCTAATCCTGACCTATAGGGCTTTTTTCCTTTTTTGTTTCTCCACAAGGATTTGCCCCATGACTAGAGTTTCTCAGAGTTTTTTCTCCCCTTTAAACATGTTTATTCTGTACTAAAAAACACTGGAATAAGAGCAGAAATCCCTTGAAGAGGAAACAGTAAAGTCATTAACATGGAGCAATAAACATTTACTAAAATACACTTTATCACAATCATGTTTTTTCCAAACAATTTATTTTTGCTTTCTCCACAGTTTCTTTTGTTTTAAATTCTTAACAGTGGATTTCATCTTATAATTGGCTTCAGAATTCTAAAGCACATATGCATGTGCCAAAAAATGGCTAATTAATAAAGTGGAATTAAGCAAAGTGAAATCAGAAAGGTGCATAATCTATATAAATGACATATAAATTGCACATACATGGAGGAAGACAAATTTAAGAAAGAAAAAAACAATTCAAATCACAGAAACCTCCCGGCTTGCCCCACGATAATCCTAAAATTACTGGTAGAACATATTGGTACTAGCAATGAAACTGGATAGAATCTACTTTCTGATACAATTCTTTGGCATAAATCAGCGTCCTGTTGCTGCAACTGACTAACTGTCACTGAGGAGGACAATCCTTCATTAAACCACAGTTGGAACTTTTCCCTGAAAATGCCAATTTTGTTTCCTACCGCTCTCCTTTAGGGTTTTCTATTTTGTGTCCTGCCTTGGGGAAGTTCTTCTAGTGCAGAGCAGGGTGGCACCAGGCCTGAGGGTCAAGTTACTGAGTGCTGCTGACCTGAGTAGGAGTAGGAATGAGAGGCTACTTTTTTCACTTGATGGTTCCCAGAACTATTCCAGAAATGACAACATTTAAAGTCAAGTCTGAAGTCATTTTTATGACGTATACTGTGACTGAAGGCTCTCCAAGTTAACTCTCTTTTCAGAAATGAAGTAACAACGTCTTTTTCTATTACCTCTACTGTTGAATGGTCTCCTGTCTGTTCTGCTTTTGGGGTGGCCCTTCTGGTGGAGCTGAAGGGTAGATCATCCCAGGGTTGAAAGTCAAGTTACTGAGCCCTCTATCAGTATTACTGAGTAGGAGGGAAGAGAAGCTGCTGTGTTTTCCTGGAAACTTTCTTCTTGGGGCACATGGAAAGACTGAGGATTCAAGGCTGGGTTAGACTTCAGTGGTCGGTTCATGGAAGCTAAGTGACAGCTTGAAGCTCCTCCTTGGATCTGTGGGTTTAGACAGGAAGGTGAGGCTCAAGGCTCTCAAACTGCTAAAAGTTGGCTAAGACAGGATTCCAGGTTGTAGCTTCCAAGAGTTTTAAAAGAAAAAAGTGAGACAATTTGACATTTATTAAGGATCTCTATGTGTTAGGGACTAAACTAAGAGATGGAGACACAAACAATGAATAAACAAGAATCCAGTCTCAAGGATACAGCTTAATGAAGGAAAAGAGACAGTTGAAATACAATGTTTCGGTGTTATGATATAGGTATGGGCAATGTCTTTAATGGAGCAGGAAAAGTTAGCACCCAGTTCTGTTCAGTCTACTGGGAACATCCTTCTCTTCTTAAGCATAAGTCTCAATCTTTAATTTAGACTTTAAGTCAGCCAAGTCTTCTATACCACAACCTGTATTTTCCAAAATTACAAATATTGCCAGTCTGTATAGCACTTAGTCATATTTCAAAAATTTCATATATTTCATTCCTAACATCAGAATATTCCTCATCTTCCTACCCATCAGCCCTTACTGGTCTTCACCTACTCAAGCTGCCAAAGTACAGCATAGTGCAGTGGTTCTCACACTGTAGTGTTCTTAAGAGTCACTCTGGGAGACTTGTTAAAAATGCCTAGAAATCTTTTAATATAGTTATCTAATATAATGTTTATGTCTGTGGTCTACAAAACATACTTTGAGAAACACTACTGTGATGGTTAAGAGCATGGATTTTTTAAATCAAGGTACATCAGGGTTTGAATCCTTCCTGTTTTTCCATTTACTAACTATGTTATTACCATGGACAAAATTACTTTGCTACTGAATCTTCCTTTCCTCATGTATAGGAGGATAATAACATCCACCTATGTGAGGTTTAAATGGGACAAAACGGACAAGACCGTTAGTAGAGTGCCCAGTGCATGGTAATTATTCAATAAATGTCAGTTATTGTTTATTAGCATTATAAGCAAGTGTAAAAATTAGCTTTTCTAATCAAGGCCATCTGAATCTGATTGGTTTTGTCTTTCCAAGAACTTATATTAGTTAAATGCCCTGTTACACAAATTATTCTTTATAAGTTACTCTACTCATATTTAAGTGACCCATGTTTTTAATAACTTGCTTAAAATTGGTGTGGTAAGCCACAGGCAGCCAACAGCCCAAAGATGGCATTAATGACATACTGTCACCAGGATTTTTGGCAAAACTACAAACTAGGAGATTTGATTTTGGTGTTCAACCAATTACTGTCATTATTCCACCCCCCATCCCACCGCACCAAAACAAATAACCCATATGATGACTATAAAGATGTTAAACAGTCAGAAGTGATTAATTGTGGCCATACCTCCTTAGCCACCAATTTTACATAGATTTAGTGTATCCAGTGACAAGATTTGAAATTATATGTTTTCTATATTAACTCAGGATATGATTTGTTTATATATCTATATATTTAATGCATATACACATAACTAATATTTATCCCTTTTATTAATATATGTTTTTCATTGTATACCCAATAAATTAGACAGATATTTTAAGAAATAGAGTGTCTAGAGACCTTAGAAGCACCTATGTATTATCTTCAGTCATAAGGTTATACATTTGTATAAAAAGCTGATATTGGATCCTTGGTACAGCTAATGTAGTATTTATGCAAGACTTTTGGAGCAGCAAATTACTTCCATTAAAATCATCAGCCCACCAAAAGAAAGCTACAGAGCCTGCAAAGTCTCCCCAACCAGAGTATCGTATATGCCACCAACAAAGCCAAAGTCACGACGTGCTACACCAAAGCAGATTGGTCAGACCGAAGTGCCTGCCATACTGTAGGGTAATGAAGACACACCCACCTAGTTCATGTCTGTTGATGATGTAACAAAGAAATAAGAACATTATCTTAAAAAAACACTGAAACTGAAAACAAGCAAGTTTCCCACTAGAGCTCAGTTAAAACCTAATTCCTACAGATCACTAAATTAATAACTCAAATTTAAATTACCTTTAATTTTACTTTAGTGAGTTAAAGAACAATCTTCCTTGCAGGTGATGGTAAAATATTAAATGTTTCAGCAAAGAATATATAGTTTGAGACAACTTAACAGTATCATAAATCTAACTGGAACTCAGAAGTGAGTTCAAGTGTCTCTTAACAAGGCAAAAGAGGTCCACTAGAGCATAAAAGAAATCAATTTATATATAAAATCAAAGGTAAAAGATACAATTTTTCCCCCATGCTGAAATTCATGATGAAACAGTACTCTTTCTAGAAAACTCTTGCCTTCCAAGAGCAGACATATTATTAGGTAAACATAAAAGTAGAGCTCACTTTGGTTTTAGCTATATTGAATACAACTGTGCTTTAAGCTTATTTTTACTTTTATTTACCTTATTTAAACTTATGAAAAGCATTTTTCCTATTTTAAACATAAATAACCTAGGAAAAAACAAGCAACAATCATTTCAAAGAATTTATATTTCGATGTTTGAATTACTAGAAGTCTGAACAAATAGAAGTGGCTGAGAATGATTATTTAAGATCAACAAAATGTTTATAATATTTTTAGATAATGAGGCTGAACCTTTACTTACCCAAACTAATAACTATGCAAGAGATAACTCTACTAGAGCATTCATCATTGTAATTTCTGTAATTGGTGTACAATAAATATTTTTAAAATGATAAGCAAGAAGCATTTCTGCTTTTTAGGGGAATGCTATTTTCATGAAGGCTTTTTCTAATTGACTTTAATCACAGCAGTCAAAGTTCTTCTCTCAAGATCTTAAAGAACAGCAAGTATAAGAGGTAACTACTGATAGTCATGTGCTTCTAATAAATCAGGGATTTTCTTCCAATTGTTCAGAAACTTTTGAACAGAGATATTTAAACAAGTCATGAGTTGAAATCTGGTTGCTCAATAAAGACCCCCCTTGACCCCTCCATCCGAAGAAAAGGAGAAAAATAGAACTGCTGTAGCTAAAATTCAGAAAATATACTTAAATTAAGGAGAGCAGGTGATATTTTAGCTGGTTAGTAATTGACATAAGGCATGTACATCCCCTAATGCATTGTTTTATGGAGAAAGTGTCTACAGAGTCACAGTAAAGCAATAAAGATTTCAGGACTTACTAATGAGCTGTTCATAGCTAGTATTGAGAAGAAACTACTGTGTTTGTATATGTCTTGAATTAACATTTATAAGTAAATCACTAAACAGTATTTTTCTGTCTCTCTTCACTCCCTAGATCAGCTTCTGGATGTGTAAATACTTCAGAGTGCTCCTAGAACAGTGCATTTTTTTAAATGAAGAAACTATTCTGGAGAAAAAAAGATCTTGCTTATGAAAAAGTGATGTTGAAGATGTACTAGCGATGCCTCCCTTCTGTCCTCCCACTACCACCGTGAGGCCATCACCAGCACACGTGCCATCACAAGGACTCCCAGTTAGCACAGTAACAGAAGCAGGTGTAGATGTCAGAACTGCACCCATCTGGTCCTTTAGCATTTATAAAATACTCTCACATGCATCATGTAGCTTAATCCTCATGTTCAACCCTGGTTAGGTTACCTCACCATCAAGTACTGTTAGCCTGAAGTAGATGATGCTACTTCCTAAGTGCATAATAGAGCTAGGACAATTACATGGGTCTCCTGGTATCTATTTAAGTGACTTTTCCACTACAGTACCATAAACTTTGGGTATTCAAATATTTTCACTTGGCTACCTATAGTTATCTTTGAAGATAAAAGTTATCTAATCTGGGAAGAAATTATTTGTTACATATTTTCAACAATATTATTTTAGAACACAATGGTCACCAGCTAAACTGTACACAGTGCATGACTAACCAATTCAAAGTGAGAGTATAGATAGATACATGGAATATGTGCAAGCACCAACAAAATGCTGAACACACAGATGGAGAGACAAATGTACAGAAAAAAAAGAGTGAAACTATGTGACACTCCCTGAACCAGCTGCAGTATGCTGAAATATAACCAGTGCTAGAAAGCTAGAACTGACAAGCTACATAACATATCAGTTACAATATATGTGTAGCATGACAGAATTTAGGGAGGAATAAAAAGTATTCATTTTGCTGACTACCAATTCAGGAACACAAACAATGACTGGAAAGCCAAGATTGGTAAAGAAGACATATATTCCAGCACTAGGATACACTTGTCATAGCCTCTTATCTAAGCTGGACCTTCTCCAAAAGATCTACATTCTAAAATGTCTTCTGAACATAACTGCAGAGCTCTCTTATATTTCTCCAAAAGAAAATATAATATTTTCTCCAATAGTTAAAGCTGTGTATACTCATTGTGAAAAAACTTCAAACACAGAAGAAACAAAGTACAAAGAAAATCTGCCTGTAATCCCATCCATTAGACACATCACAGTATAGCAATTCATATTTTCTAAATTTTTCTTTAAGTCTATGAAAGTATGTATGCAGAATGAAAATAAATATGTATAAATATATTTGCTATGTAAATGTAGCAATCGTCTATCACCTCTCAATAGGAACCATACATTATATAAACTGTTTTAAATAGTAAAGCATTAATTAGTAAAAATATTTATTTGAAAACCTAAATGCCATCATAGCATATATTACTATTCTACAACTTATTTATCTTTTATCTCTTCACAATTTATCTTTTTACAGATCCCCTAATTCCAAGGGTAATTCTTTCATAGGTACACTTTATTCAGAAAGATAAATTTCATTTACTATATAATATGAATAGAATAAACGAGTTTTAAGACTAGACTTATTTTCATCTATAAATTCTAAATAAAGTAAAATAAAAAATGCTTCATTACACAAAAGGAGTATTTTGACTATCTAACATATAGTTTTGACTAACTGTATCTGACATAAATCTAGAACACAAATGAAAAGTTCTCATTGATAAAGACTTAATTTGTCATATGTCTAGAAGGCAATCTATAACAAAAGCTTTAATGTTTGGCCAAGCTTTGATTTCTAGTCATTTATCTTAAAGAAGTAAGTAAGAACATGTTCAAAGATTTAGTTTCAAGTAAATTCATCATAATATTGTTTGTAGTAATGGAAAACACTAAATGACTACCTAAAAATAATTGGTTAAACACATCATCTACACAGTCATTTAAAATAATTTTATAGGAATATATTAACTGACTTGAGAATACTTTCATAAAGTATTACAGAGATACAAGAATACACTTGTATTTCTTAGAAAGTTAAATAAACATCTATCATATGATCCAGCTATTCCATTCATAGGTATTTAGCCAAGAGAAAAGTAAGCATGTATCCACACACAGATTTATACATGAATGTTTGTAACAATTTTATTTGTAATAGCCAGAAACTGGAAACAACCCAAATATCCACCAGCTAGGAGAATGGATAAACAAATTGTGGGATGGCCAAACAGCAAATACAACTCAGCATCAAAAGAAATGAACTACTGTCAAATGCAGTGTCAAGGATAAGTCTCAGCATGATTGTGCTGAGTAAAAGAAACCAGACAAAAATAAGAGGACATACTATATGATTCCATTAAATAGAATTCTGGAATTCTGAAAGCTCATTTATAGTGACAGAATGCAGATCAGTGGTTGCCCAGGGCCGAGGGGTTACGGAGGAAGAGGCGGGAGGGAAGGATTACAAAGAGATATGAGGAAATGTATGTCAACTGTATGAGGCTGTCAAATCACACACACACACACACACACACACACACACACACACACACACACTATACTTATACCATCATCCCATTTCTTTGAAATATAAATCACAAATGGAGAAGTGCCTAAAATGTAAATATGTAGTTTAATCAATCATTACAGACTGCTATATAACTGCTATTAAGGTCAAGAATGGAACATTTCCAGCATTTGAGAAGCACCTCCCCAACTTTCACCCTCCTGGTCACTACCACTCAGTTTCCCCAGAGGAAACCCTATTCTGACTTTTACTTTTTTGCTTCTCTCTCTCTCTTTTTAGAATAATTTTACTATCTAAGTATGTATCCTCAAGCAATATAGCTTAGTTTTTACCTAGTTTTGGGTTTTTTATAAATAGAATGTGTTCTTCATTTGTTTTCCTTCTCTCAGTGGAATGTTCATAAGAATCAATCACAGAGTGCAGCACATTGTTTCTGTGGCTGTACAGTATTTCAGCTGAATACACTACAACTCATTTATCCATTCTACTGTTGGTGGACATTTGGTGTTTCCAATTTGGCACTATTAAAAATAATATTGCCATTAACATTCTTTTAAGTGCATCCTGATTTATACGTACATGAAGCAGAGTGAAATTTCTGGATCATGGGGTATTTTGACATTACTTGGTAATACACTACCAACTGTATATGAAAGTCCTGCAGCTTTAAGTCCACATATCTTCTTCACAGTGCTTACTGCTACCTGACAATTCCTTCTTTACTTTTCATTGGTTGATGTCCACTGCTCCCCAGTATAGAATGCAACCTCCATAAGTGCAGGGAGCTTGCCTGTCTTGCCCTCTCTCTCTTCTCTTAGCACCTAGAACAGTGACTGAAACAGTGAGTGACACACAACATCCGATGAATTACAACTGAAAAAAATGAAAATCCCAGCTCATTAGTAATTTCAGCCAGGGCTAAGCAGAAAGACAACTGGCCTTTCTTGGTGACTGTAAAAATATTTACATGCTATGTAGTAAGAAATGGATACATAGGAACATGTATTATGATTTCAAATGTAGAAAACTACATGTACATATCAAGAATAGAAGTGGAAGTAAACAAAGCTTAGGAACATTTGTCTTTGGGTACTAAAGGTCTCTTTCTCCTTTCTCCTCACCTTTTACATATTTTCTAAATGTCCTCAATACATGTGTTACTTTTGTGAAAAAAGGTAAACTTAAAAATATATAATAAGCAATGAAGATCACGGATGAATCTCACAGACATAAGGTTGAATAACAGAAGTAGACACAAAAGAGCATTATTAAAGTTATCAGAAATTATAAAATAAGCAAACTATGGTGATGGACATGGGCTAAGGGTCACTCTTGTGGTGATACTGAGTGGGAGGGAGCATGAGGGTCAGGATGATGGAAATGTTCTATAGCCTGCACTAGAAGATGGTTATCTATGAGGATACATATGTAGAAAATTCATCAAGCTCTAAAATTAAGGATTGTGTACTTCACTGTACATAAATTATAGACAAATTTTAAAAAAGGAAAAACATGTAAGTGAAGAATGAACACAAAATGAAAATGGGTTTTTTGGTTCTAATTTCTTTTAAACTATGCTATTTATATTACATTAAAAACAAATAATAGAGGTCCAGAAAGCTTTTAAGTGTGTTAATCAAGAAAGCAGTGTTAGGTTTTTGAGTCAAATTCCTTAAATTAATGGAAGGAAAACATGACAGTTTCTGAATCTTTCAGTTTTCCTCTTCCTAAGGTTTCTTCATATTTTGCAGCATGTACATACATGCACATACTGTACATTTAGAATATAAATTTGGAAATAAACTGACAGGTGAGTATGTAACAGAGCTTTTCTCATTCCAAGCAAATTTGCATTTTCTGAAATCAATGATTATAATACTGCTCTTTTAGCAGAAATGCTGACAGCAGTCACTTAGAAAATGAGCTGTATGCCATGTGTCCAACATGTTAAAATAATGTTTCCCTTTTTCTCAGTGCCTTTAGTGAAAATAGAATTTCATATATTTGTTTGACACTGTGACAAACATTAAATATATTGTCTTACTATGATGAAAATGGGTTTTTTGATTCTCAAGGTACTGCCTACTTTTAATGAATCAGTTAAATCAATATTCAAAATTTAATAGTCCATTATCAGAAAGTTTTTGAAAATAAAATCTATTTATATACCAGTAATGACTGCCTGACTAGTCTACATCTTAAAAATAATATACCTTAGAATTATTGTCTAAATCCATACACAAAATTGAACTCGAAATGGATCAAAGACCTGAATGCAAGTCATGAAACCAAAAAACTCTTAGAAGAAAACATAGGCAAAACTCTCTTGAATGTATACATGAGCAATTTTTTCCTGAACGCATCTCCTCGGGCAAGGGAAAGAAAAGAAAAATGAACAAATGGGACTACACCCAACTAAAAAGCTTCTGAACAGCAATGGACACCATCAGCAGAACAAAAAGGCATCCTACAGTATGGGAGAATATATTTGTAAATGACATATCCGATAAGGGGTTAACATCCAAAATATGTAAAGAGCTCACATGCCTCAACACCCAACAAGCAAACAACCTGATTAAAAAATGGGTGGAGGATCTGAACAGACACTTCTCCAAAGAAGAAATTCAGATGGCCAACGGGCACATGAAAAGATGCTTCTTCACATCACTAATCATCAGAGAAAGGCAAATTAAAACCACAATGAGATATCACCTCACACCAGTTAGGATGGTCAACATCCAAAAGACAAGAAACAACAAATGCTGGTGAGGATGTGGAGAAAGGGGAAAATTCCTACACTGTTGGTGGGAATGTAAATTAACTCAACCATTTTGTGGAAAGCAATGTAGAGGTTCCTCAAAAAACTAAAAATAGAAATATCATTTGACCCAGGAATTCCACTCCTAAGAATTTACCCAAAGAAAACAAGATCCCAGATTCAAAAAGACATATGTATCCCTATGTTTATCACAGCACTATATACAATAGCCAAGATATGGAAGCAGCCTAAGTGTCCATCAGTAGATGAAATAATAAAGAAGAGGTGATACATATACACAATGGAATATTATTCAGCCATAAGAAGAAGACAAATCCTATCATTTGCAACAACATGGATGGAGCTGGAGACTATTTTGCTCAGTGAAATAAGCCAGGAGAAGAAAGACAAGTACCAAATAATTTCCTTTATTTGTGGAGTATAACAACAAAGCAAAACTGAAGGAACAAAACAGCAGCAGACTCACAGACTCCAAGAAGGGACTAGAAGTTACCAAAGGGAAGGGATTGGGGAGGGTGGGTATGTAGGGAGCGATAAGGGACACTACAATTAGCACACATAATGTAGGTGGGTCAAAGGAAGGCAGAACAGCATGGAGAAGACAAGTAGTGACTCCACAGCATCTGACTATGCTGATGGACGGACAGTGACAGCAATGGGTTAAGGGGGGGATCCAATAATGTGAGTGAATGTTGTAACTACAATGCTGCTCATGTGAAACCTTCATAAGATTGTATATCGATACCTTAATAAAAAAACATAATACACCTTAGAAACAAAACAAGTCCTAGCTCATTCACTCAACTACTGAGTGCCTATTATGTGCCAGACAGTTAACTTGGTACTGAGGATATGAAAAAGGATTAAGGTACAGGTCCTGCCCTTGAGGAAATCACAGTGGAGTAGGAGAAAGCTACATTAACTGATAATGGAACTTTGCACCAGAGAAAACCATGAGAATATAAATGCACCAGCTTTAGATGAAACTGGCACCTGTGCATAGGATAGACCCATAAAGGAAATACCAGAGGCAGGAAAGCATGTGAAATGCCACTCATGAGTTGGAAATGAATTAATGAGGGCCTAAATTAGGGTTACAAATGGAAATACAAAGAGAGCAAATGAAAAATAAACATAAAGAAGAAAGATGAGTCAAAGATACTCTGCAGTGATAAGAATGGAGAGACAGGTGACAGACTTCTGAACACAGGAGGAGCTTATTTAGAAGATGAGAATTAAAGGGCTCAGATTTGTAATTCATTTTCCAGATAATCAAAGCAGCAGTAAGTAAGGATCTGGAGTTCAGCCTAATGTGAAAGCTCAGGTCAAAGATTTGAGAATCATCTTCCTAGAGACATTGAAGCCTTTGGAATACAGACACAGACATTGACAGAATGTCTAGAACTGGTAGGGGACAGGAAAATGAGACAGAAAGATAAGTCTTAAAAGCAGGAAAAGAAACCTGTCACAGAAGAGAATTTCCAAGAGAAAGAGAGTGCTTGCTAAGTGTCAACTCGCCTCAGTGAAGACAAAGAAAGACTAAAAAGAAGCAAGTAGATTCAGCCATTAGGTCACTGGTGACTTTTACCAGGTACTACATTGCCACTGAGTTTGTGACTCTACACCCTGCAAATATTATCTCTGCTTGTTAAGGACTGTCTATTTAACCTAACTTTCTGCAAAACTTTTCTTGTACTTTCTAATAGCTCTTATCACATCACCTATTATAGTATTATAGCATAGTTATATCTTTAATTCTCCCTTTAGATAGTGCCCTCCTCCTCAAGTACTTAGATAAGAGCCCCAATAGTTATTTCTTGAATGAAGAGCCAAATAAATTGGCCCACACGGGATAAAGAAGCCAAGGGAAAATGTTATGCTATTTAATGTTTACCAACAGTGAAACTGGATATTTATTAACACACACACACACACACACACACACACTGAAACCCTGGTAGTAGTGGAAAGCAAATCGGTTTAAAAATGGTTGAGAACACAAACAAAAAGCAATAATGCAAATAAAAAATGGGCAGAGGAGCTGAACAGACAGTTCTCCAAAGAAGAAATTCAGATGGCCAACAGACACATGAAAAGATGCTCCACATTGCTACTCATCATAGAAATGCAAATCAAAACCACAATGAGATATCACCTCACACCAGTAAGGATCGCCACCATCCAGAAGACAAACAACAGCAAATGTTGGCGAGGTTGTGGAGAAAGGGGAACCCTCCTACACTGCTGGTGGGAATGTAAATTAGTTCAACCATTGTGGAAAGCAATATGGAGGTTCCTCAAAAAGCTCAAAATAGAAATATCATTTGACCCAGGAATACCACTTCTAGGAATGTACCCTAAGAATTCAGCAGCCCAGTTTGAAAAAGACAGATGCACCCCTATGTTTATCGCAGCACTATTTACAGTAGCCAAGAAATGGAAGCAACGTAAGTGTCCATCAGTAGATGAATGGATAAAGAAGATGTGGTACATATACACAATGGAATAGTATTCAGCCATAAGAAGAAAACAAATCCTACCATTTGCAACAATATGGATGGAGCTAGAGTGTATTATGCTCAGTGAAATAAGCCAGGCGGAGAAAGACAAGTACCAACTGATTTCACTCATATGTGAAGTATAAGAACAAAGAAAAACTGAAGGAATGAAACAGCAGCAGAATCACAGAACCCAAGAATGGACTAACAGTTACCAAAGGGAAAGGGACTGGGGAGAATGGGTGGGAAGGGAGGGATAAGGGTGGGGAAAAAGAAAAGGGGCATTACAATTAGCATGTATAATGTGAGGGCACAGGGAGGGCTGTACAACACAGAGAAGACAAGTAGTGATTCTATAGCATCTTACTACACTGATGGACAGTGATTGTAATGGGGTTTGTGGGGAGTACTTGGTGAAGGGTGGAGCCTAGTAAAGATAATATTCTTCATGTAATTGTAGATTAATGATACAAAAAAAAATGGTTGAGCAGAGACAGGCTCAAAAGGGATTATCCTGCCTGTTTCAAGGTGGCAGACTGAGAACTGGCTAGTTTCCCCCATCTACATCAAATCCTGGAAATGACAGAAAATTAATTAGTGGTCACACAAGAACAAAAGGAATTGAAGAGCTAGAAACTGCGAATACTCTGTTACCTAAAACAAATTAAAAATATGAAGAGGAAAATAACAGGCTGAGATGAACATGGATCTTCCAAAGTAAGAGACACACACAAAACAGCAACCGATTTGCCATTGCCCCTTGGCCACAGGTGGAATACAGGAACAGGAAGGGAAAGTGAACAGCACTGTTACTTGGACTACCACAGTGGGTGCAGCCAAGTCAAATGAGCCCATATTCATTCCCCACCAATACACCTGGCAGTGACCGAGGGCCTATGACACCAGGAGGGAATAATGCATATTAAGACCTTAGAGACAGGGCAGAATCCTCAGTAGCTGGTGACACTTAGAAAGGGAAGCTTTGGTTCCCAGAAGATCAGCCACCAGGATATGTAGCCCAGAAATATATTCTACTCGCTCTTTTACTGCCACTGAAAAACAAGTAAAAACTCCAATGGCAGGTCTTAGCCCTCTTCCCAAGCAGTCCAGAAGCAGAAGAGATAGACAATAAGGAATTTCAGTATTAAATATGCATATACAATGAAAGAATGAGCAAACTCTTGAGGAATGTAAAGCCCGTTCAAGACAGAAGACAAGTTAAACAAATGAACACAACCAAAGAAAGACTTAAAATATAATCAGAATAGAATTTCAAACTAAGTATGTTGACTTCTGCTTCTAGCTATAATGTAGTAACAGGAACCATATGTACCTTTCATTTAAAACAACTAGAAAACTGGCCAGAATATATAAAACTGTATTCAGTTACTGGACAACAGGCAACATAGGACTGTGGTGCCTGAGAGGGGAAATGAATGAGATGAGGCCTACGATCTCCTGGCTTTCTGTTGTGAGACACATTCTGGACTGCACAACAGGGACATAGATCCCATGCAGAGCATACCTGCCTTGCTGAGTAGAGGAGACAGAAATTAGAATTCAAGAAATCTGAGGTTTCTGGAAGGTGTGGGGCAAAGTTCCAGAGAGAAGGAAGCTGTGTAGAAAACTAAAGCTCAATTTACACAGGAATGTCACTAAGTCTTTGCTAGACACTAAGATGGGTGGGCACTGGGTCAAATTTTACAAAGCTGGGCAAAGAATGACTAGGGAAGTGTGAGCTGAATGGTTCCCAGAGCTCACATAGGTCATAGAATCATTCAGATTTCCACCAGCCAAAGTGCAGAGTTTTCATTAAACATTCAAGATATTCAGTAGAGACCTTAGCAGGACCATACCTTAGTAGCGAGGCTAGAAACTATCTCTAGTGTAATGATTATATTTTAATACCCACCCTAGCAAAACTTGAAAAAAGCAAACAGAACTGTAAGTCATTTAACTACCTTCCAAAGCTCAAAATTCTTTAAAGGAGGACAACAAAATCCAGAGACCTGACAATGTAATGTTGACAATGACCAGTATCCAGAGAAAAAGAAAAGTTACAGGCATGCCTTGTCTTATTGGTCGCTGCTTTCTTAAGTTTTACAGATACTGCATTTTTTAAAAATTGAAAGATTGTGACAACCCTGCATCAAGCAAGTTTATTGGTGCCATTTTCCCACAAACATCTGCTTACTTTGTGTCTCTATCACATTTTGGTAATTCTCACAATATTTCAAACTTTTGCATTATTATTATATTCATTACAGTGACCTATGATCAGTGATTATGACTTGCTGAAAGCTCAGATGATGGTTAGCATATTTAGCAATAAAGTATTTTTTAATAAAGGTATATGTAGTATTTCTTTTCTGACATAATACTCTTGCACACTTAAAAGACTAAGGTATAGTTTAAATTAACTTGTATATACCCTGGTAAACCAAAACATTCATTTGATTCACTCTATTGCAAACTTTGCTTTACTCCAGTGGTCTGGAACCAAACTGCAATATTTCCGAGGCATGCCTGTATTAGACATACCAAGAAGCAGGAAAATGTAATTTATACCCAGAAGAAAAACAGATGGAGATGCAGGAATAATAAACACTGTGGAATTATCAGACACAGATGTTAAAGAGTTATACGTTCAAGTATTTAAAGGAAAACAATGATGAGAAAAAAGGAACTTCTAGAGGTAAATATTTTTGTCTAATAATCTTCCCAGAAACAAGGAAGCATATCACATCTAAGAAAAAAGAACAGGAAATGGGAAAAAGAACGAATTAGTGAACTTAAAAACCAAAAATCTAACTGCTGAAATACAAACCTCAATCAACTTGAGAAACCTGAAGCCTTGGCAATGGAAAATGACTTGACTCAATATAATCTATCCTGAAGAATCGCTTAAAGACTCAGGAAATGATTGCACAAGGAAACCTGAAAGTGGTGTGACTGGAGCTAAAATAATGGTGATCCGTTGAAGTGTCTTAAGAAACAATTCAATTCCTATATCTCATCTCATATTCTATGTGACTGGGTGAGCAGAAATATAGAGCCTTAGCCCATTGATGAACTATGTAAATCAGAGGGTTTCTAGGCTTAACAACCCTAGGTACAGTTGAGGACAGGACCGCCACACTAAAAGTTAATTAAATCAATATATGCATTCTGTATACTGACACACCTCTCAGTCTTCTGTACCCAGGAGACCAAAACTATGGCAATCAGGCCTTTTCCATCTGGGTAGAAGATTGGAAAAATCTTCTCCTGGAACTCTATCAATTCCTGAGTAAAGATAAAAAACTGGGAATCTCCAATGAAAGAACACAGTCAGGTCACTCTTCCACAGTGAGACTCACAGCTCACAGATGTCACCTACTGGCTTAAATTCCATTTGGTCTCATACTTAGTTACTTACTCTTAACTAGAAACTGACAACCAGGTATATCTAGCAATCAACTAAAGAAACTTCCTAACATAAAGTAGAGAAGAAATTATACACAACCAACAGCAAACACTTGGAGGAAAAAAGAAACTACATGAACAGAAAGAAAATAACAAAATTTGTTTTTCTCGGAAAGCTAAGACAGACATTGTAAAATAAAAAAAAAATAAGAGACAGGTGCTATTTTAAAAGGAAAAATCAGGGAACAAGATTAACTCATAGATATCAAAAATACAAGAGCAAAAAAAAAAGGTTTGAAGAGAAAGTTTATAAAGTGCCCTAGAAAACAGAACAGAAAGACAAAGATGTGGGAAACAGAAGAATAAAAAAGAAAAAATCAGAGAGCCAATCCCAGAAGGGTCAATATATGAATAAAAGACATTCATGAAAGAGAAGGCAGAAAATTGAGGAGACCATCAACTAAGTAATTCAAAGCAATTTCCTAGAATCAAAGGATATGAATTTACAGATTAAATGGGCCCATCAGTAGCCCAGCACCATGAAACAAAATGGACCTACAACCAAGCACCTCACTGTGACATTTCAGAACACTGGAGACAAAAAGATGATCTTACAAGTTCACAGACAAAACAATAATTCACAACAAACAATCAGGAATTGGATCACTGTTAAGTTTTTCAAAAGCAATTCTGGAAACTATAAGACAATGGAACAATGTCCTCATTATTCCAAAGGGAAATTATTTCCAACTTAAAATTCTATTCCAAGAGAAACTATTAAGTATTATGGTATAAACAAGATTTCAAGATATGTAAGGTCTCGAAAAATTTATTCCTACACATCCTTTCTTCAAGCAAATATGTATGAGAGAGGATTTCCCTGACCACCTTTTATAAAATAACAAATCTTTACTTTCATCCTGGCTTCACTATCCTTCTAACCTTCCCTGAAACACTGACATGGTACATTTTCTTTTAATCTCCCCAAATGTGAAACATGGTCACTATAATATAAGCTCCAAGAGGACAAGAACTGTATGTTCTTTGATGTAATGTGAGCACCTAGAACCACTTCTGATAACCAACAGAGCAATAAACAATGTACTGCCTTGATGGAAGTTAAGAAAATAATTTTACAAAAGTAGACAATGGAGCAATAGCACAATCAGACTATCTATTCAGTTGTAAGAGTAAAACTGACGCATTTTCAGAAATACAAGGTGCAGACAGGTCTTATTCAGAGACCTCTTTCTGAAAGCAGAAAGAATATTGTCCAAAAGGGAAAGAGATCACTCCCTTTGTGGACTATGGTTTCCCACAATATTCCAAGTCGGAAATCCATCCTTCTACAACTTAATTAGCAGAAACTATCTACCTCTGGCTCTCCTCTTTCACAGAGAAGTGGCTTTCACTGAATTAATTTAATCTTACTGAAACTCCTTATTACAATGATTCAGTTAATAGAAATTCATCCTAAAAGAAACAGAAACACAGACAGTCAAAAGTCTAACATTAATAGAATTCCGCTGGGGATGGTTATGGCCAAGATCAGAATAGCTGATGCTCTTCTCTCCCTTCACTGCAGCCTCGCTGCAGCTGCACCTGCCCGACACGGGAGAAGCTCACTGTTCACAGCACAGAATGTCAGCTTTGAACCACACAACTGAAGGCAAGCCGCCAGTAATCAGCAGGAGATAGCTGAAATTAAAATAGAAATTAACAGGAAAACTGGACTGCTTCTCAGGAACTTGGTTACTCAATTAAGGCCTGTTATACTTATATTTCCAAACATTCGAAGCTAAAAACAATTTATTTAGTCATCTCTGACAAATCCATTTCATTCATCAAATGTTCAGAAACTAAGGTTTGCCTCTTGAGACTTACAGACATCAGCTTCAGACATAGAAAACAGACTATGAACTCTTTTAGTGCTGTGGTTAAGTCATTCATTTCTTTTAAATCCGCAGCGCTAGTCACAGTACCAAGCACGCAGAACTTAATAGACTCACACAACTCAACTCATTTTAGAAAACAGTGAGGTTCAGAAATGTTATATTGTTTATCTGAGGATATTTATATTTGAAGTTAGATATAGGACTAGTACACAGACCTTACTCTGGACTTTTAATGCCTGACCCTATTTAAAGAAAGGTGAGGGGGGAGAGCAACAACTTTTTGAATCATGAATCCTGCTGGTTCTTTCATGCAGTTACTAGGCTCCCTAAAAGTTAACTAGAAAGATTTACAAATAACCCCATTAGATAAGACCTCTTCAATGGTAACTACATTACACACACACCTAATAAAAGTTCAAAAGGACATATCCTAAATTTTATATCTAAGGATAGTCTAATTTTACCCGCATGAATTTAACATTTGCATACCCCTTCTGAAGTATACACAATTCACTACATTTCTACATTGACATTCACCACTCTCAGACGTGAGAGCAGCATTCACCTATACATGCACACAGCAGACTCTGTTAAGGTAACAAAGGTCACAGAACATGTGACTGGGATGTGGCTGGCAAGGCAGACTGAGGCTGCATCATTACACCAGTTCTACACTAACTTTTAATTTTATATTGAAGGCAATGGGGAGCCACAAATACATTATTTCACTTCTTTTGTTATTCATTTTATTATCATTAATCTACAATTACATGAAGAACATTGTGGTTACTGGACTCCTCCCTTCACCAAGTCCCCCCTCAACAATCCCTATTACAGTCACTGTCCATCAGCGTAGTAAGACGCTGTAGACTCACTACTTGTCTTCTCTGTGTTACCCAGCCCTCCCTATGCCCACCCCACATTATACATGCTAACAGTAAAGCCTCCTTGCTTTTCCGCAACCTTATTCCTCCCTTCCCACCTCTCCTTCCCAGTCCCTTTCCCTTTGGTAGCCGGTAGTCCATTCTTGGATTCTGTGATTCTGCTGCTGTTCTGTTCCTTCAGTTTTTCTTTGATCTTATATTCCACATATGAGTGAAATCATTTGGTACTTGTCTTTCTCCACCTGGGATATTTCACTGAGCATAATACCCTCTAGCTCCATCCATGTTGTTGCAAATGATAGGATTTGTTTTTTCTTATGACTGAGTAATATTCCATTGTGTATATGTACCACATCTTCTTTATCCATTCATCTACTGATAGACATTTAGGTTGCTTCCATTTCTTGGCTATTGTAAATAGTGCTGTGATAAACATACAGGTGCATCTGTCTTTTTCAAACTGGAGTGCTTCATTCTTAGGGTAAATTCCTGGAAGTGGAATTTCGGGGTCAAATGGTATTTCTATTTTGAGCTTTTGATGAACCTCCATACTGCTTTGCACAATGGTTGAACTAATTTGCATTCCCACCAGCAGTGTAGAACGGTTTCCCTTTCTCCACAACCTCACCAACATTTGTTGTTGTTTGTCTTTTGGATGGTGATGATCCTTACTGGTGTAAGGTGATGTCTCATTGTGGTTTTAATTTGCATTGCACTGATGACAAGCGATGTGGAGCATCTTTTCATGTGTCTACTGGCCATCTGAATTTCTTCTTCAGAGAACTGTCTGTTCAGCTCCTCTGACCTTTTTTTTATTGGAATATTTTCTTTTTGTTTGTTGAGGTGCATGAGTGCTTAATATATTTTGGATGTCAAGCCTTTAACAGATCTGTCATTTATGAATATATTCTCCCATACTGTAGGGTACCTTTTTGTTCTATTGATGGTGACCTTTGCTGTACAGAAGCTTTTCAGCTTGATATAGTCCAACTTATTCATTTTTGTTTCCCTTGCCCAGGGAGATATGTTCATGAGAAGTCGCTCATGTTTATGTCCAAGAGATTTTTGTCTATGTTTTTTTCTAAGAGTTTTGTGGTTTCATGACTTACATTCAGGTCTTTGATCCATTTCAAATTTACTTTTGTGTATGGGGTTAGACAGTGATCCAGTTTCATTCTCTTACATGTACCTGTCCAGTTTTGCCAGCACCATCTGTTGAAGAGACTGTCATTTCCCCATTGTATGTTCATGGATCCTTTATCATATATTAATTGACCATAAATGTTTGGGTTAATATCTGGGGTCCCTATTCTGTTCCACTGGTCTGTGGCTCTATTCTTGTGCCAGTACCAAATTCTCTTGATTACTTTGGCTTTGTAGTAGAGCTTGAAGTTGGGGAGTGAGATCCCCCCAACTTTATTCTTCCTTCTCAGGAAAGCTTTGGCTATTCGGGGTTTTTGGTGTTTCCATATGAATTTTTGAACTATTTGTCCTAGTTCGCTGAACAAAGTTGTTGGTAGTTTGATAGGTATTGCATCAAATCTGTATACTGTTTGGGCAGGATGGCCATTTTGACGATATTAATTCTTCCTAGCCAAGAGCATAGGATGAGTTTCCATTTGTTAGTGTTCTCTTTAATTTCTCTTAAGAGTGTCTTATTGTTTTCCGGGTCTAGGTCTTTCACTTCCTTGGTAAGGTTAATTCCTACATTTTCTATTCTTTTGATGGAATGGTTTTCCTCATTTCTCTTTCTATTAGTTCATTGTTAGTGTATAGGAAAGCCACAGATTTCTGTGTGTTAATTTTGTATCCTGCAACTTTGCTGTATTCTGATATCAGTTCTAGTAGTTTTGGAGTGGAGTCTTTAGGGTTTTTTATGTACTATATCATGCCATCTGCAAACAGTGACAGTTTGAATTCTTTGTTACCAATCTGGATTCCTTGTATTTCTTTGTGTGGTCTAATTGCCATGGCTAGGACCTCCAGTACTATGTTGAATATCAGTGGGGAGAATGGGCATCCCTGTCTTGTTCCCAATCTCACAGGAAAAGCTTTCAGCTTTTCACAGTTCAGTATGATGTTGGCTGTGGGTTTATTGTATACGGCCTTTATTATGTTGAGGTACCTGCCCTCTATACCCATTTTGTTGAGAGTTTTTTATCATGAATGGAAGCTGAATTTTGTCGAATGCTTTTTCAGAAACCATGGAGATGATCATGTGGTTTTTGTCCTCCTTTTGGTTTATGTGGTGGATGATGTTGACAGATTTTCAAATGTTGTACCATCCTTGCATCCCAGGAATGAATCCCACTTGGTCATGGTGTATGATACTTTTGATGTATTTTTGATTTCGGTTTGCTAATATTTTGTTGAGTATTTTCGCATCTACATTCATCAGGGATATTGGTCTGTAATTTTCTTTTTTGGTTGGGTCTTTGCTTGGTTTTGGTGTTAGGGTGATGTTGGCTTCATAGAATGAGTTTGGGAGTATTCCCTCCTCTTCTACTTTTTGGAAAACTTTGAGGAGAATGGGAATTATATCTTCTCTGTATGTCTGATAAAATTCCAAGGTAAATCCACCTGGCCCAGGGACTTTGTTCTTGGGTAGTTTTTTGATTACCACTTCAATTTCTTTGCTGGTAATTGGTTTGTTTAGATGTTGAGTTTCTTCCTTGGTCAGTCTTGGAAGGTTGTATTTTCCTAAGAAATTGTCCATTTCTTCTAGGTTTTCCAGCTTCTTAGCATATAGGTTTTCATAGTAGTCTCTAATAATTCTTTGTGTTTCTGTTGGGTCCATTGTGATGCTTCCTTTATCATTTCTGATTCTGTTGATGTGTGTTGATTCTCTTTCTCTCTTAATAAGTCTGGCTAGAGCCTTATCTATTTTGTTTATTTTCTCAAAGAACCAGCTTTTGGTTCCTTTGATTTTTTCTATTGTTTTATTCTTTTCAATTTTGTTTATTTCTTCTTTGATCTTTATTATTTCCCTCCTTCTGCTGACTTTAGGCTTCATTCGTTCTTCTTTTTCCAATTTTGATAATTGTGACATTAGACTATTCATTTGGGCTTGTTCTTCCTTCTTTAAATATGCCTGGATTGCTATATACTTTCCTCTTAAGACTGCTTTCGTGAAGAATTAATATCGTCAAAATGGCCATCCTGTCCAAAGCAATATACAGATTTGATGCAATCCCTATGAAACTACCAGCAACATTCTTCAATGAATTGCAACAAATAACTCAAAAATTCATATGGAACCAAGAAAGACCCCAAATAGCCAAAGCAATCCTGAGAAAGAAGAATAAAGTAGGGGGGATCTCACTCGCCAACTTCAAGTTCTACTATAAAGCCATAGTAATCAAGACAATTTGGTACTGGCACAAGAGCAGAACCACAGACCAATGGAACAGACTAGACAATCCAGACATTAACCCTGACATATATGGTCAATTAATATTTGATAAAGGAGCCATGGACATACAATGGCGAAATGACAGTCTCTTCAACAGATGGTGCTGGCAAAACTGGACAGCTACATGTAGGTGAATGAAACTGGACCATTGTCTAACCCCATATACAAAAGTAAACTCAAAATGGATCAAAGACCTGAATGTAAGTCATGAAACCATTAAACTCTTGGAAGAAAACATAGGCAAAAACCTCTTAGACATAAACATGAGTGACCTCATCTTGATCATATCTCCCCAGGCAAGGAAAACAACAGCAAAAATGAATAAGTGGAACTACATTAAGCTGAAAAGCTTCTGTACAGCAAAAGACACCATCAATAGAACAAAAAGGAACCCTACAGAATGGGATAATATATTTGAAAATGACACATCCGATAAAGGCTTGACGTCCAGAATATATAAAGAGCTCACACACCTCAACAAACAAAAAACAAATAATCCAATTAAAAACTGGGCAGAGGAACTGAACAGACAGTTCTCCAAAACAGAAATACAGATGGCCAGGAGACACATGAAAAGATCCACATCACTAATTATCAGAGAAATGCAAATTAAAACTACAATGAGGTATCACCTCACACCAGTAAGGATGGCTGCCATCCAAAAGACAAACAACAACAAATGTTGGCGAGGCTGTGGATAAAGGGGAACCCTCCTACACTGCTGGTGGGAATGTAAGTTAGTTGAACCATTGTGGAAAGCAGTATGGAGGTACATCAAAATGCTCAAAACAGACTTACCATTTGACCCAGGAATTGCACTCCTAGGTATTTACCCTAAGAATGCAGCAATCAAGTATGAGAAAGATCAGTGCACCCCTATATTTATCGCAGCAGTATTTACAATAGCCAAGAATTGGAAGCAACCTAAATGTCCATCGATAGATGAATGGATAAAGAAGATGTGGTACATATACACAGTGGAATACTACTCAGGTATAAGAAAAGGGCAAATCCTACCATTTGCAGTAACATGGATGGAGCTGGAGGGTATTATGCTCAGTGAAACAAGCCAAGCGGAGAAAGAGAAATACCAAATGATTTCACTTATCTGTGGAATATAAGAACAAAGGAAAAACTGAAGGAACAAAACAGCAGCAGAATCACAGAACTCAAGAATGGACTAACAGGTACCAAAGGGAAAGGGACTGGGGAGGATGGGTGGGTGAGGAGGGATAAGGGGGGGAGATGTAGGGAGGTATTATGATTAGCATGCATGGGGTGGTGGGAGAAAGGGGAGGGCTGTACAGCACAGGGAAGGCAAGCGGTGATTCTACATTTTGCTATGCTGAAGGACAGTGACTGTAAAGGGGTTTATAGGGGGGACCTGGTATAGGGGAGAGCCTAGTAAACATAATATTCAGAATGTAAGTGTAGATTAGTGATACAAAAAAAAAAGGCAGTTCCTGTGTGGTAACCTCCAATGAGTTCTACACAACGGTATAAAGGGCATATAAAGGGGTAGGCAAAGCGTCTGTTTGTGTTTATACAGAGGATCAAAGCCTAATTGGGCTACCCTGAAAATGAACTAAGATACGATATGAAAAAGAACTTCCAACATCAGCACTCTCTGGAAGACTCATGCCAGAAGATAATCATCAAAAAACCCCAACAAATATCCACACACTGCTACGGCTGTAGATGTACTCATCCCACAAGTTCCTGGACTGACCATGGGAATGAAGAAATAGTTATCTAAGCTGGCCTGTGCATACAGTAAAACAACAAATTTGACTGGATCTATACTGTTGGAACTCAATCAAGAATTAGGAGAAGTGCAAATTGTAGCGCTCCAAAATCTTACAACTACAGACTATTTACTGTTAAAAGAACATAAGGGATTTGAACATTCCCCAGGAATGGGTTGTTTTAATTTGTCTGATTTCTCTCAGACTGTTCAAGTTCAGTTGGACAATATCCACCATATCATAGATAAGTTTTCACAAATGCCTAAGGTGCCTAACTGGTTTTCTTGGTTTCACTGGAGATGGCTGGTAATTACAGGTATGCTTTGGTTATGTAACTATACTCCTATTATGTTAATGTGTGTGCGCAATTTAAGTAGTAGTTTAAAACCTATACATGCTGAAGTTACTCTACAAGAAGATATGTCAAAGAAATAATCAATCTTCCCATGTTTTCTTCCACCTGCTACTTCTATAGCTTTTCTTCTTCCTTCCTACTTACAACCCTTAAATAGAATTCGTGCCTCATATCAAATTTACCGAGTATCATAATTCTTCCAAGTGGTAAAGATACCTCAAGACAAATGCTGGGCATAGAAGCCACAGGGCATAAATATGTAAAGAAGTAAAAAGCTAACCTTTTCAAACAATAAGGCTTCTCTCTCACTTACCAACTTTACATTTCCCTGTATGGCCCCGGAAATGACTGGTTAGCCAGAGACGGGTAAGATTCCTCAAGGGAGGAACAACCTAAGACAGGCACAGTCGCAGGGGGGCCGTCAAGTGAGAAATTGGGGATCAACAGAGGTGAGGCTTAGAACCTCACCCCCCCTGTTCTGAGAGAAATCTTCTGCATATGTGGATGTTTTATTGCCCTTGTCTAGCTTGGATTAACACATAGACTACAGGCACACACCTGATCATCTACACTTGCTGTCTTACAACACTAAACTATGTTTTCTACCTTTATCGTGTATCTACCTACCACTTCAGCATTTTATTAAAAATAATAATAATAAAGAGAGAAATGTGGTATCCACACATAAATCAAGTATAAAAACCAAATGAGTATTCATATTTGAACTGACTCTTTATAGTTCATAATGCATGAGCAAAACCGAAAGTTTCTGTGATGACTGCCCTTGTACTGTTCACTATGTAACTTATTCATTATGTAAGAATTTGTTCTACATGTAAGAACTTGTTTGTTATGCCTCAGAAGATTGGAGACTGATGAAAATTAGGCTTGGGGTGGATTAATGATTGTGCATTGAGCATTGACTCCCCTATACAGAATTTTATTGTCGTTAACAACCATTTGATCAATAAATATGAGAGATGCCCTCACAAAAAAAAAAAAAAAGGACAGACTTCCAATTGTAAAATAAATAAGTAACCGGGATGTAATGTATAGCATAAGGAATATAGTCAAGATATTGTAACAGCTTGGTAGGGTGATAGCTTGAACCTAGAATTATGTATATAAATGTTCTACCACTGTGTTGTACACTTGAAACTAATGTAATGTAATACTGTGCATCAACTACCCTTCAATAAAAAGTAATTATTTAAAAAAAATCAAATGAGTATTCATATTTGAACTGTTTATAGTTCATAATGCATGAGCAAAACCAAAAGTTTCTGTGATGACTGCCCTTGTCCTGTTCACCATGTAACTTATTCACTGTGTAAGAATTTGTTCTCCATGTAAGAACTTGTTCATTATGCTTCAGAAGATTGGAGATTGATGAAAATTAGGCTTGGGGTGGATTAATGATTGTGCATTGTGCATTGACTCCCCTATACAGAATTTTATTGTTGTTAGCAACCATTTGATCAATAAATATGAGAGATGCCCTCACAAAAAAAAATGTACACACTTCCAATTGTAAAATAAATAAGTAACCGGGATGTAATGTATAGCATAAGGAATATAGTCAAAATATTATAAAAACTTGGTATGGTGATAGCTAGTACCTAGAATTATCATGTATATAAATGTTGAATCACTGTGTTGTACACCTGAAAGTAATATAATACTATGTGTCAACTACGCTTCAATAAAAACAAAAGTAAGTATTGAAAACAGAACATGTAAAAAAAAAAACCTACATATAAGTGGACCGATGCAGTTCAAGCCTTTGTTGTTCAAGGATCAACTGCACAAAAATATATACAGTCATAAGACTATTTTGAAATTCAAAGAGTGACAATACTGAAAAGCAAAATAAGTTACTTCTCTGCAATCCTTAGTCTGTTGCTAAACCTTCTAGGACATTTCTGTTCATGTACATACACAGATCACTTTTTAAATTTTAACTAAATGTTTTTCAAACGTAATAATGGTTAAAAAGACTATGTGGACATGGTTGTTGTTTTTTCCTATGTTTTTCTTTTATTTAAAATTTTTATTTTGGTATCATTAATCTACAATTACATGAAGGACATTATGTTTACTAGGCTCCCTCTTCACCAAGTTCCCCCCACATCCCCGTTCACAATCACTGTCCATCAACATAGTAAGATACTGTAAAATCACTACTCATCTTCTCTGTGTTGCACAGCCGTCCCCATGTCCCCTGCTACACTATACATGCTAATTGTAATGCCCCCTTTCTTTTGTTCCCACCGTTACCCTCCCTTCCAACCCATCCTCCCCAGTCCCTTTCCCTTTGGTAACTATTAGTCCATTCTTGGGTTCTGTGCTTCTGCTGCTGTTTTGTTCCCTCAGTTTTCTTTTGTTCTTATACTACGCATATGACTGAAATCATTTGGTACTTGTCTTTCTCTGCCTGGCTTATTTCACTGAGCATAATACCCTCTAGCTCCATCCATGTTGTTGCGAATGGAAGGATCTGTTTTTTTCTTATGGCTGCATAATATTCCATTCTGTATATGTACCACATCTTCTTTATCCATTCATCTACTGATGGACACTTAGGTTGCTTCCATTTCTCGGCTACTGTAAATAGTGCTGCGATAAACATAGGGGTGCATCTGTCTTTTTCAAACTGGAGTGCTGCATTCTTGGGAAAAATTCTTAGAAGTGGAATTCCTGGGTCAAATGGTATTTCTATTTTGAGCATTCTGAGGAACCTCCATACTGCTTTCCAAATGTTTGAACTAATTTACTTTCCCACCAGCAGTGTAGGAGGGTTCCCCTTTCTCCACAACCTCGCCAACATTTGTTGTTGTTTGTCTTTTGGATGGTAGCCATCCTTACTGGTGTGAGGTGATATCTCATTGTGGTTTTAATTTGCATTTCTCTGATAATTAGTGATGTGGAGCATCTTTTCATGTGTCTGTTGGCCATCTGAATTTCTTTTCTGGAGAACTGTCTGTTCAGTTCCTCTGCCCATTTTTTAATTGTATTATTTGTTTTTTGTTCGTTGAGGTGGGTGAGCTCTTTATATATTTTGGATGTCAAGCCTTTATCAGATCTGTCATTTATGAATATATTCTCCCATACTGTAGGGTACCTTTTTGTTCTATTGATGGTGTATTATTTGTTTTTTGTTTGTTGAGGTGGGTGAGCTCTTTATATATTTTGGATGTCAAGCCTTTATCAGATCTGTCATTTATGAATATATTCTCCCATACTGTAGGGTACCTTTTTGTTCTATTGATGGTGTATTATTTGTTTTTTGTTTGTTGAGGTGGGTGAGCTCTTTATATATTTTGGATGTCAAGCCTTTATCAGATCTGTCATTTATGAATATATTCTCCCATACTGTAGGGTACCTTTTTGTTCTATTGATGGTGTCTTTTGCTGTACAGAAGCTGTTCAGCTTAATATAGTCCCACTTGTTCATTTTTGCTTTTGTTTTCCTTGCCTGGGGAGATATGTTGAAGAAGAAGTCACTCATGTTTATGTCTAAGAGATTTTTGCCTATGTTTTTTTGTAAGAGTTTTGTGGTTTCATGACTTCCATTCAGGTCTTTGATCCATTTCGAATTACTTTGGTGTATGGGGTTAGACAGTGATCCAGTTTCATTCTCTTACATGTAGCTGTCCAGTTTTGCCAGCACCATCTGTTGAAGAGACTGTCATTTCCCCATTGTATGTCCATGGCCCATTTATCGAATATTAGTTGACCATACATGTTTGGGTTAATGTTTGGAGTATCTATTCTGTTCCATTGGTCTGTGGCTCTGTTCTTGTGCCAGTACCTAATTCTCTTGATTACTGTGGCTTTGTAGTAGAGCTTGAAGTTGGGGAGTGAGTCCCCCCCCTTTATTCTTCCTTCTCAGTATTGCTGTAGCTATTCGGGGTCTTTGTTGTTTCCATATGAATTTTTGAACTATTTGTTACAGTTCATTGAAGAATGCTGTTGGTAGTTTGATAGGGATTGCATCAAATCTGTATACTGTTTGGGCAGGATGGCCATTTTGACTATATTAATTCTTCCTAGCCAGGAGAATGGGATGAGTTTCCATTTGTTAGTGACCTGTTTAATTTCTCTTAAGAGTGTCTTATAGTTTTCAGGGTATAGTTCTTTCACTTCCTTGGTTAGGTTTATTCCTTGATATTTTATTCTTTTTGATGCTATTGTGAATGGAATTGTCTTCCTGATTTCTCTTTCTATTAGTTTATTGTTAGTGTATAGGAAAGCCAAAGATTTATGTGTTAATTTTGTATGCTGCAACTTTGCTGAATTCTGTTATTAGCTGTAGTAGTTTCAGAGTGGTGTCTTTAGGGTTTTTTATGTACAATATCATGTCATCTGCAAATAGTGACAGTTTGAACTCTTCTTTAGCAATATGGATTCCTTGTATTTCTTTGTTTTGTCTAATTTCCGTGGCTAGGACCTCCAGTACTATGTTGAATAACAGTGGGGAGAGTGGGCATCCCTGTCTTGTTCCCAATTGCAGAGGAAAAGCTTTCAGCTCCTCGCTGTTCAGTATGATGTTGGCTGTGGGTTTATCATATATGGTCTTTATCATGTTGAGGTACTTGCCCTCTATATCCATTTTGTTGAGAGTTTTTATCATGAATGGATGTTGAATTTTATCAAATGCTTTTTCAGCATCTATGGAGATGATCATGTGGTTTTGTCCTTCATTTTTTCATGTAGTGGATGATGTTCATGGATTTTCGAGTGTTGCACCATCCTTGCATCCCTGGGATGAATCCCACTTGGTCATGGTGTATGATCCTTTTGATGCATTTTTGAATTCAGTTTGCTAATATTTTGTTGAGTATTTTTGCATCTACGTTCATCAGGGATATTGGTCTGTAGTTTTCTTTTTTGGTGTGGTCTTTGCCTGGTTTTGGTATTAGTTTGATGTTGGCTTCATAGAATGAGTTTGGGAGTATTCCCTCCTCTTCTATTTTTTGGAAAACTTTAAGGAGAGTGGGTATTATGTCTTCTATGTATGTCTGATAAAATTCCGAGGAAAATCCATCTGGCCCGGAGGGTTTGTTCTTTGGTAGTTTTTTGATTACCGCTTCAATTTCGTTGCTGGCCATTTGTCTGTTTAGATTTTCTGTTTCTTTCTGAGTCAGTCTTGGAAGTTTGTATTTTTCTAGGAAGTTGTCCATTTCTCCTAGGTTTCCCAGCTTGCTAGCGTATAGATTTTCATAGTACTCTCTAAGAATTCTTTGTATTTCTGTGGGTTCCGTGGTGATTTTTCCTTTCTCGTTTCTGATTCTGTTGATGTGTGTTGACTCTCTTTCCCTCTTAATAAGTCTGGCTAGAGACTTATCTATTTTCTTTATTTTCTCAGAGAACCAGCTCTTAGTTTCATTGATTTTTCCTATTGCTTTATTCTTCTCAATTTTATTTATTTCTCCTCTGATCTTATTATGTCCCTCCTCCTGCTGACCTTAGGCCTCACTTGTTCTTCTTTTTCCAATTTCAATATTTGTGACATTAGACCATTCATTTGGGATTGTTTTTCCTTCTTTAAATATGCCTGGATTGCTTTATACTTTCCTCTTAAGACTGCTTTTGCTGTATCCCACAATACTTGGGGCTTTGT
The DNA here is from genome assembly GCF_030020395.1 of Manis pentadactyla. Taxonomy (NCBI): domain Eukaryota; kingdom Metazoa; phylum Chordata; class Mammalia; order Pholidota; family Manidae; genus Manis; species Manis pentadactyla. Next base: position 84,997,956 of record NC_080024.1, read on the forward strand.
GTTGTTGTTGTCTTTTGTTTCCATATATTGCTTGATCTCCATTTTGATTTGGCCATTGATCCATTGATTATTTAGGAGCGTGTTGTTAAGCCTCCATGTGTTTGTGAGCCTTTTTGCATTCTTTGTACAGTTTATTTCTAGTTTTATGCCTTTGTGGTCTTAAAAGGTGGGTGGTAGGATTTCAATCTTTTGTAATTTACTGAGGCTCTTTTTGTGGCTAGTATGTGGTCTATTCAGGAGAATGGTCCATGTGCACTTGAGAAGAATGTGTATCCTGTTGCTTTTGGGTGTATAGTTGTATAGATGTGTGTTAGGTCCATCTGTTCTAGTTTGTTGTTCAGTGCCTCTGTGTCCTTCCTTATTTTCTGTCTGGTGGATCTGTACTTTGGAGTGAGAGGTGTGTTGAAGTCTCCCAAAATGAATGCATTGCATTCTATTTCTTCATTTAATTCTGATAGTATTTGTTTCACATATATTGGTGTTTCCGTATTGGGTGCATATATGTTTATAGTGGTTATATCCTCGTGTTGGACCGAGCCCTTTATCATTATGTAGTGTCCTTTATCTCGTTTCTTTCTTTGTTTTGAATTCTATTTTGTCTGATACTAGGATTGCAACACCTGCTTTTTTCTTCCTATTGTTTGCATGAAATATATTTTTCCATCCCTTGACTTTTTATCTGTACATGTCTTTGGGTTTGAGGTGAGTCACTTGTAAGCAGCATATAGATGGGTCTTGCTTTTTTATCCATTCCAGTACTCTGTGTCTTTTGATTGGTGCATTGAGTCCATTTGCATTTAGGGTGATTATTGAAAGGTATGTACTTATTGACATTGCAGGCTTTAGATTCGTGGTTACCAAAGGTTCAAGGTCAGCTTGTTTACTACCTTTCTGTCTAACTTAACTCGCTTATTGAGCTGTTATAAACAGTCTGATGATTATTTCTCTCCCTTCTTATTCCTCCTCCTCCATTCTTCACATGTTTAGTGTTTTGTTCTGTGCTCTTTTTAGGAGTGCTCCCATCTAGAGCAGTCCCTGTAAGATGCCCTATAGAGGTGGTTTGTGGGAGGCAAATTCCCTCAACTTTTGCTTGTCTGGGAATTGTTTGAACCCTCCTTCATATTTAAATGATAATCGTGCTGGATAGAGTATCCTTGGTTGGAGGCCCTTCTGTTTCATTGCATTAATTATATCATGCCATTCTCTTCTGGCCTGTAAGGTTTCTGTTGGGAAGTCTGATGATTGCCTGATGGGTTTTCCTTTGTAGGTGACCTTTTTTCTCTCTCTTGCTGCCTTTAATACTCTGTCCTTGTCTTTGATCTTTGCCATTGTAATTATTATGTGTCTTGCTCTTGTCCTCTTTGGGTCCCTACTATTGGGAGTTCTGTGTACTTCTGTAGTCTGAGCAACTATTTCCACCCCCAGTTTTGGGAAATTCTCAGCAATTATTTCTTCAAAGACACTTTCTATCCCTATTTCTCTCTTCTTCTTCTGGTACCCCTATAATGCGGACATTGTTCCTTTTGGATTGGTCACACAGTTCTCTTAATATTGTTTCATTCCTGGAGATCCTTTTGTCACTCTCTGCATCAGCTTCTATGTGTTCCTGTTCTCTGGTTTCTATTCCATCAATGGCCTCTTGCATCTTATCCATTCTGCTTATAAATTCTTCCAGAGATTGTTTCACCTCTGCAATCTCCCTCCAGATGTCATCCCTTAGCTCTTGTATATTTCTCTGCAGCTCCATCAGCATGTTCATGATTTTTATTTTGAATTATTTTTCAGGGAGACTGGTTAGGTCTATGTCCTTCTCAGGGGTTGGGATTTTGGTCTGTATCAAATTCTTCTGCCTTTTCTTGTCAATAGAGGTAGTTTGCAGAGCTGGCACAAGTGATGGCTGGGAGAACATCCCTTCTTGTTGGTTTGTGGCCTTCCTCTTCTGGGAGAACAGGGACCTCTAGCGGCTTGTGCTGGGCAGCTGTTTGCAGATGGGGTTTCTGATTCTTGCCCGGCCGCTATGGAGTTTAGCTCCATGGTTGCTGTGAGTGTGGCCTGCCTCTGTTAAGCCTTACTTTTGTTAGCTTTGTTATATAAATTTTTTAATCATATGCTATGTGTATGTCTGATATGGTTTAAGAAAAAAGATTCAGACTTAGTTGGTTTTCAAATGGAATATAAAATGTTTGTATGTTATCAGATATTATCCATAGTTCTGTTTCCACTCACTATTAGGGGAAAATGTCGTTGGTTAGTTGTTTCAGTAAGTGCAGGGTGATGGAACATTGTTTAACAAAGACCAGTGAAATAGAAATATTTAAAAGTTCCTTTTTGTAAATCAAAATTTAAAATACTATTATTAAATCTAATTCATGGACCTTATTACCTTATTTACTTCTTAAATATCCTTGACAACTGGTACTACAGTTTAGTCATTAAAATGTTCATATGTGAGCATAGTTGAGAAGTAGGAAAAGAGGCCGCTTTCTAATTGTAGTATTGAAATTCAATATTAGTGTTTTGCTACAAGCCTAGAGACTATTAGTTGCAGTGTAACTGGGTTCTTGATAGGATCATGGTTTCTGGTCATGTGGACCGAATAATTTATCTGCATTAATTAGCCAAAGATTGGTACCATTCTCCCATCAGCCCATAGATGCACGGTATTTTCTAAGCTACCAAAAAAGTGTGAATTATTAATCAGTCTCCATCATTAGAAGAAATTAGTACACGTGCCCTACTTAGATGTCCATGGCCAAGTAATTTGAAATGCTTATTTCTTATGTCGCTCCAGTTATGTAACACATGTTCTATCAATATATGTTAATTAAAATTTGTGTTCTCTTTTCAGAGTTCTGAGTTCATATTGAATTCAACTAAAATTTATTGATGGCTGCTTGGTTTCAAAATCCTGTGCTTAGTACTATGGGGTTGCAGAAATGCCCTCAGGGAATCCACAGTCTAGACTGAAAACCACTGGTAGAATTCAAGAGCAAAGAAAGATAGCAACTTGTTCTATTTCAGAAGATCTGAAGTCATAGCCTTTTTAATTAATTAGCTTTTTAATTTTATTTTATTTTTCAGCCTTTGCCAGAGTTGCCTCGTGTTCCAGGACATGTTCTCTCTGGAAGTACATTTTCAGACTGTCTCATGGTGGTGCAGATCTTATGAAAGTTTGGTAAAGTTTTGGGCTTTGATGTGAATATTGATGTTCCAATACTGAATGTTCTTCAAACGGGATTGCTAAATATAGGGGACAGCGTAGGTGAAGTACAAGACTTGCTTGTGAGGCTTCTCTCAGCTGCTGTATGTGGTCCAGGTCTAATTACAGGATACAAGGTAAAAAAACAAAAATACATAAATTCATTTTAATTGGTACCCTCAGTGCATTGAAAGCTGGCTTTAGCATATTAGCAGAAGAGTGTATACACACTGATCCAATTTTTTCCCCATCTCACAAAGTTAAGTGTAGATTTGCATTCAGTTGCAAATGGTCCACATCTAGGAAAACCTCGTTCATAAAGCCTAGGGAATGTAGATATTCCCAAATTACTCTTATTTTCCTCTAGCTTTTGGCCAAAAGCAAGCAGACTTAAGGAAAGTGATATTCAGCAAAAGAGAATTTATAAATCATAAAGAATTAAAATTTATGTATGCCTTTTGAAATTATGCTGTGTGCTCTCAATCACTGTGAATAATGGAGACTAATGGCAGCACCTCTAAGATCAGCATGTTACGACTCTGTACCTCTCAGTGGATACTCAAGAAATTCAAATTTATCATAATTCCAGCAATGATACACATTTCAGTCAGCTTTGCTGTAGATAATATGGTGGAGAGAGAAGTTCCCAGATGCACCAGTTGCTTGTTATTCCATTTTCCTATTTAGTATACCAGACAATAAAGTCCATGACACTCTAGAGCTGGAAAACACAACAATAGTGCCCCTGGAACTCCCGCAACCACTACTGATAGAACGCCTAGATAAAGCCTTAGAAATCTTGAGATAGTTTCTGTAGTCAAAGAAGGTATGATATCTACTCATCTGATTACATACTCTCCTTCCCGCCTGTTAACCAAGGGTCTAAAGAAGGAATAGAAAGATGCAAGTACTCAAATACTTGTCTATTATCTGTTGCCTATTTTTATCTTCACTTCATGTAAAGTGTGAATAAAGCCCTTTTCAGTAATATATAGATCATATAATAACAATATATTAAAATCTTAATTGTTTTTATGTTCTGTGTGGTTAGGATCAATACAGACAAAAATGCCAGACTTTTATAGGCCGAAACAGCTCTTGGAGAACATTTGCTGAATGTTGGTGTGAATGGAGACAATGTTTCTGAGATCTTGGAGATCTTTATGGAAGCCCGTTGTGGACAGACTGAGCTCACTGAAAGCAAGAGGACCATATTCTATTTGCAACCATTTTGTTTACTTAATAAATCTGTTAATTATTCATATAAGGAAACATAAAAATAGTTTTTTCTTACTATAGCACCGGAATGTAGCACCTTTGCAAGAATCCGGAATTTTTTCTTTCTCTGACATCTTTCAGTGATAAATAACTACCTGATTTTCCTTCGCAGCCATTAATAGAATTATCCAGCTTTTTATTTTATGTGCTAATAAAATTTAATAGTATTAGTTTATTGATGTATTGTACTTTTTAAAAACTACTTACTCACATTTAATAGTCAAAGTAAAATTTGCACTCTAGTATTTCAAGTGTTGGCGAACAAATCCATATTCATCTTGTTCTTGCTATTCGTTATTTTACATATTTCAGTTATGTTACTTTTAGCTCTTTACCTTTCTAGGAAAAGGACCAATCCATATATTTCTGAGCCATGCATTTCTACCATTTGTGGACATATTAAGTCTTCTGTACATCTCTTAGCTGTGTTACTGTATTGATATAATTTTTCATTTGTTTTTGCTACTCATTAACATCATTTTTACTTAGCAAGAATGGCAACAGTTTACTCGCCATGTTAACATATTGCATAATAGATTAATTTCTGTCTTCTAATAATTTTTTGCATTAACAGTGAAATTGACAAGAACATTGATTATATGTCAAACTTGAGGAGAGATAAACGGGTGGTAGAAGGTAAACTCCACAAGTAAGTCCTGTTTTATTAAAGTTAGTATACTGTTTCCCATTGTACAAATTCCCCAGTGAAACATAAATTGCAAAGATAGAATTTAAACTTTACTTTGTCTAAGAAATTAAAAAAGGTAAAGCTTTGTTAAGATGAATTAAGAAATTAATAAAACCCAGGGTGAGAGTCTGCAATGGACAAAAGTTGTAATTAGAGTCATTGAACATCTTATGCTTCAAAGTTAGAAGAAAGTCAGTTTCCCTTTCTGATCTCACAGTCAAGCAATCACGTTTTCTTAGATCATTGTTGCTATCAACTTACTTTTGTCATATGTAGAATCTGTTTAGAACTACCTCTTTTAAAAATTGTTTTCTAATTAAAGTTTGCTTTCATAGAGTCTAAAATATCCAAATGTATTTAGAAATAAAACTTAATTCGCTTTCTACCAAGAAATATAAGGCTGAAATTATTCAATTTCTTTTTTTTTTACTTTTTTTTTTAGGTAATTATTTTTTATTGAAGGGTAGTTGACACACAGTATTACATTAGTTTCAGGTGTACAACACAGTGATTCAACATTTATATACATGATAATTCTAGGTACCAGCTATCACCATGCTAAGTTGTTACAATATTTAGACTATATTCCTTATGCTATACATTACATCCAGGTTACTTATTTATTTTACAATTGGAAGTGTATACTTTTTTTTTTGTGAGGGCATCTCTCATATTTATTGATCAAATGGTTGTTAACAACAATAAAATTCTGTATAGGGGAGTCAATGCTCAATGCACAATCATTAATCCACCCCAAGCCTAATTTTCATCAGTCTCCAATCTTCTGAAGCATAACAAACAAGTTCTTACATGGAGAACAAATTCTTACATAGTGAATAAGTTACATGGTGAATAGGACAAGGGCAGTCATCACAGAAACTTTCAGTTTTGCTCATGCATTATGAACTATAAACAGTCAGTTCAAATATGAATACTCATTTGGTTTTTATACTTGATTTATATGTGGATACCACATTTCTCCCTTTATTATTATTATTTTTAATAAAATGCTGAAGTGGTAGGTAGATACAAGATAATGGAAGAAAACGTAGTTAAGTGTTTTAAGAGAGCAAATGTAGATCATCAGCTGTGTGCCTGTAGACTATGTGTTAATCCAAGCTACACAAGGGCAATAAAACATCCACATATGCAGAAGATTTCTCTCAGAACGGGGGGGTGAGGTTCTAAGCCTCACCTCTGTTGATACCCAATTTCTCACCTGATGGTCCCGCTGCGACTGTGCCTGTCTTAGGTTGTTCCTTCCTTGAGGAATCTTACCCGTCTCTCGCTAACCAGTCATTTCCGGGCCATACAGGGAAATATAAAGTTGGTAAGTGAGAGAGAAGCCTTATTGTTTGAAATGGTTAGCTATTTCCTTCTTTGCATATTTATGCCCTGTAGCTTCTATGCCCACCGTTTGTCTTGAGGTATCTTTACCACTTGGAAGAATTATGATACTCGGTAAATTTGATATGGGGCGCGAATTCTATTTAAGGGTTGTAATTAGAAAGGAAGAAGAAAAGCTATAGAAGTAGCAGGTGGAAGAAAACATGGGAAGATTGATTATTTCTTTGACATATCTTCTTGTAGAGTAACTTCAGCATGTATAGGTTTTAAACTACTACTTAAATTGCGCACACACATTAACATAATATGAGTATAGTTACATAACCAAAGCATATCTGTAATTACCAGCCATCTCCAGTGAAACCAAGAAAACCAGTTAGGCACCTTAGGCATTTGTGAAAACTTATCTATGATATGGTGGATATTGTCCAACTGAACTTGAACAGTCTGAGAGAAATCAGACAAATTAAAACAACCCATTCCTGGGGAATGTTCATATCCCATATGTTCTTTTAACAGTAAATAGTCTGTAGTTGTAAGATTTTGGAGCGCTACAATTTGCACTTCTCCTAATTCTTGGTTGAGTTCTAACAGTATAAAACAGTCAAATTTGTTGTTTTTCTGTATGCACAGGCCAGCTTAGATATCTCCTTCATTCCAATGGCAATTCCAGGAACTGGTGGGATGAGTGCATCTACAGCTGTAGCAGTAGCAGTGCGTGGATCTTTGTTGGGGATTTTTGATGATCATCTTCTGGCATGAGTCTTCCAGAGAGTGCTGATGTTGGAAGTTCTTTTTCATATCGTATCTTAGTTCATTTTCAGGGTAGCCCAATTAGGCTTTGATCCTCTCTATAAACACAAACAGACCCTTTGCTTACACTTTTATATGCCCTTTATACCCTTGTGTAGAAGTCATTGGAGGTTACCACAGGAACTGCCTTTTTTTTTTTTTGGTATCACTAATCTACACTTACCTGACGAATATTATGTTTACTAGGCTCTCCCCTATACCAGGTCTCCCCTATAAACCCCTTTACAGTCACTGACAATCAGCATAGCAATATGTTGTAGAATCCCTACTTGCCTTCTCTGTGTTGTACAGCCCTCCCTTTTCTCCTACCCCCCCACGCATGCTAATTGAATACCCCCCTACTTCTCCCTCCCCTTATCCCTCCCTGCCCACCAATCCTCCCCAGTCCCTTTCCCTTTGGTACCTGTTAGTCCATTCTTGAGTTCTGTGATTCTGCTGCTGTTTTGTTCCTTCAGTTTTTCCTTTGTTCTTATATTCCACAGATAAGTGAAATCATTTGGTATTTCTCTTTCTCCGCTTGGCTTGTTTCACTGAGCATAATACCCTCCAGCTCCATCCATGTTACTGCAAATGGTAGGATTTGCCCTTTTCTTATGGCTGAGTAGTATTCCATTGTGTATATGTACCACATCTTCTTTATCCATTCAACTATCGATGGACATTTAGGTTGCTTCCAATTCTTGGCTATTGTAAATAGTGCTGCGATAAACATAGGGGTGCACTGATCTTTCTCATACTTGATTGCTGCATTCTTAGGGTAAATTCCTAGGAGTGCAATTCCTGCGTCAAATGGTAAGTCTGTTTTGAGCATTTTGATGTACCTCCATACAGCTTTCCACAATGGTTGAACTAACTTACATTCCCACCAGCAGTGTAGGAGGGTTCCCCTTTCTCCACAGCCTCGCCAACATTTGTTGTTGTTTGTCTTTTGGATGGCAGCCATCCTTACTGGTGTGAGGTGATACCTCATTGTAGTTTTAATTTGCATTTCTCTGATAATTAGCGATGTGGAGCATCTTTTCGTGTGTCTCCTGGCCATCTGTATTTCTGTTTTGGAGAACTGTCTGTTCAGTTCCTCTGCCCATTTTTTAATTGGGTTATTTGTTTTTTGTTTGTTGAGGTGTGTGAGCTCTTTATATATTCTGGACGTCAAGCCTTTATCGGATGTGTCATTTTCAAATATATTCTCCCATACTGTAGGGTTCCTTTTTGTTCTATTGATGGTGTTTTTTGCTGTACAGAAGCTTTTCAGCTTAATATAGTTCCACTTATTCATTTTTGCTGTTGTTTTCCTTGCCCAGGGAGATATGTTCAAGAAGAGGTCACTCATGTTTATGTCTAAGAGGTTTCTGAATATGTTTTCTTCCAAGAGTTCAATGGTTTCATGACTTACATTCAGGTCTTTGATCCATTTTCAGTTTACTTTTGTATATGGGGTTAGACAATGGTCCAGTTTCATTCACCTACATGTAGCTGTCCAGTTTTGCCAGCACCATCTGTTGAAGAGACTGTCATTTCGCCATTGTATGTCCATGGCTCCTTTATCAAATATTAATTGACCATATATGTCAGGGTTAATGTCTGGATTGTGTAGTCTGTTCCATTGGTCTGTGGTTCTGCTCTTGTGCCAGTACCAAATTGTCTTGATTAATATGGCTTTATAGTAGAGTTTGAAGTTGGGGAGTAAGATCCCCCCTACTTTATTCTTCTTTCTCAGGATTGCTTTGGCTATTCGGGGTCTTTCGTGGTTCCATATGAATTTTTGAATTATTTGTTCCAGTTCATTGAAGAATGTTGCTGGTAGTTTCATAGGGATTGCATCAAATCTGTACACTGTTTGGGCAGGATGGACATTTTGACGATATTAATTCTTCCTAGCCACGAGCATGGGATGAGTTTCCATCTATAAGTTCCCCCTTTAATTTCTCTTAAGAGTGACTTGTATTTTTCAGAGTATAAGTCTTTCACTTCCTTGGTTAGGTTTATTCCTAGGTATTTTATTTTTTTTTGATGCAATTGTGAATGGAGTTGTTTTCCTGATTTCTCTTTCTGTTGGTTCATTGTTAGTGTATAGGAAAGCCACAGATTTCTGTGTGTTGGTTTTATATCCTGCAACTTTGCTGTATTCCGATATCAGTTCTAGTAGTTTTGGGGTGGAGTCTTTAGGGTTTTTTATGTACAGTATCATGTCATCTGCAAATAGTGACTGTTTAACTTCTTCTTTACCAATCTGGATTCCTTTTATTTCTTTGTTTTGTCTGATTGCCGTGGCTAGGACCTCCAGTACTATGTTAAATAACAGTGGAGAGAGTGGGCATTCCTGTCTAGTTCCCGGTCTCAGAGGAAATGCTTTCAGCTTCTCGCTGTTCAATATAATGTTGGCTGTGGGTTTATCATAGATGGCCTTTATTCTGTTGAGGTACTTGCCCTCTATTCCCATTTTGCTGAGAGTTTTTATCATGAATGGATGTTGAACTTTGTCAAATGCTTTTTCAGCATCTATGGAGATGATCATGTGGTTTTTGTCTTTCTTTTTGTTTATGTGGTGGATGATGTTGATGGACTTTGGAATGTTGTACCATCCTTGCATCCCTGAGATGAATCACACTTGGTCATGGTGTATGATCCTTTTGATGCATTACTGAATTCGGTTTCCTAATATTTTGTTGAGTATTTTTGCATCTACGTTCATCAGGGATATTGGTCTGTAGTTTTCTTTTTTGGTGGGGTCTTTGCCTGGTTTTGGTATTAGGGTGATGTTAGCTTCATAGAATGAGTTTGGGAGTATCCCCTCCTCCTCTATTTTTTGGAAAACTCTAAGGAGAATGGGTATTATGCCTTCCCTGTATGTCTGATAAAATTCCGAGGTAAATCCATCTGGCCCGGGGGTTTTGTTCTTTGGTAGTTTTATGATTACCGCTTCAATTTCGTTGCTGGTAATTGCTCTGTTTAGATTTTCTGTTTCTTTCTGGGTCAATCGTGGAAGGTTGTATTTTTCTGGGAAGTTGTCCATTTCTCCTAGGTTTTCCAGCTTGTTAGCATATAGGTTTTCATAGTATTCTCTAATAATTGTTTGTATTTCTGTAGGGTCCGTCGTGATTTTTCCTTTCTCGTTTCTGATACTGTTGATTTGTGTTGACTCTCTTTTCTTCTTAATAAGTCTGGCTAGAGGCTTATCTATTTTGTTTATTTTCTTGAAGAACCAGCTCTTGGTTTCATTGATTTTTGCTATTGTTTTATTCTTCTCAATTTTATTTATTTCTTCTCTGATCTTTATTATGTCCCTCCTTCTGCTGACCTTAGGCCTCATCTGTTCTTCTTTTTCCAATTTCGGTAATTGTGACATTAGATCATTCATGTGGGATTGTTCTCCCTTTTTAAAATATGCTTGGACTGCTATATAGTTTCCTCTTAAGAATGCTTTTTCTGCGTCCCACAGAAGTTGGGGCTTAGTGTTGTTGTTGTCATTTGTTTCCATACATTGCTGGATCTCCATTTTGATTTGGTCATTGATCCATTGATTATTTAGAAGCATGTTGTTAAGCCTCCATGTGTTTGTGAGCCTCTTTTCTTTATCTGTACCGTTTATTTCTAGTTTTATGCCTTTGTGGTCTGAAAGATTGGTTGGTAGAATTTCAATCTTTTGGAATTTTCTGAGGCTGTTTTTGTGGCCTAGTATGTGGTCTATTCTGGAGAATGTTCCATGTGCACTTGAGAAGAATGTATATCCTGTTACTTTTGGATGTAGAGTTCTATAGATGTCTATTAGGTCGATCTGCTCTACTGTGTTGTTCAGTGCTTCTGTGTCCTTACTTACTTTCTACCCAGTGGATCTATCCTATGGGGTGAGTGGTGTGTTGAAGTCTCCTAGAATGATTGCATTGCAGTCTATTTCCCCCTTTAGTTCTGTTAGTATTTGTTTCACATATGCTGGTGCTCCTGTGTTGGGTGCATATATATTTAGAATGGTTATATCCTCTTGTTGGACTGAGCCCTTTATCATTATGTACTGTCCTTCTTTATCTCTTGTTACTTTCTTTGTTTTGAAGTCTATTTTGTCTGATATTAGTACTGCAACCCCTGCTTTCTTCTCGCTGTTGTTTGCTTGAAATATGTTTTTCCATCCCTTGACTTTTAGTCTGTACATGTCTTTCCGTTTGAGGTGAGTTTCTTGTAAGCAGCATATAGATGGATCTTGCTTTTTTATCCATTCTACTACTCTATGTCTTTTGGTTGGTGCATTCAGCCCATTAACATTTAGGGTGACTATTGAAAGATATGTACTTATTGCCATTGCAGGCTTTAAATTTGTGGTTACCAAAGGTTCAAGGTTAGCCTCTTTAGTATCTTACTGCCTAACTTAGCTCGCTTATTGAGCTGTTATATACACTGTCTGGAGATTCTTTTCTTCTCTCCCTTCTTATTCCTCCTCCTCGATTCTTCACATGTTGGGTATTTTGTGCTGTGCTCTTTCTAGGAGGGCTCCCATCTAGAGCAGTCCCTGTAAGATGTTCTGTAGAGGTGGTTTGTGGAAAGCAAATTCCCTCAGCTTTTGTTTGTCTGGGAATTGTTTAATCCCACCGTCATATTTGAATGATAGTTGTGCTGGATACAGTATCCTTGGTTCAAGGCCCTTCCGTTTCACTGTATTAAATATGTATTGCCATTCTCTTCTGGCCTGTAGGGTTTCTGTCGAGAAGTCTGATGTTAGCCTGATGGGTTTTCCTTTATAGGTGACCTTTTTCTCTCTAGCTGCCTTTAAAAGTCTTTCTTTGTCCTTGATCTTTGCCATTTTATTTATTATGTATCTTGGTGTTGTCCTCCTTGGATCCTTTCTGTTGGGGGTTCTGTGTATTTCTGTGGTCTGTTAGATTATTTCCTCCCCCAGTGTGGGGAAGTTTTCAGCAATTATTTCTTCTAAGATACTTCCCATCTCTTTTCCTCCCTCTTCTTCTTCTGGGACCCCTATAATATGGATATTGTTCCTTTTGGATTGGTCACACAGTTCTCTTAACATTGTTTCATTCCTGGAGATCCTTTTATCTCTCTCTATATCAGCTTCTATGCGTTCCTGTTCTCTGGTTTCAATTCCATCAATGGCCTCTTGCATCTTATCCATTCTGCTTATAAACCCTTCCAGAGTTTGTTTCATTTCTGCGATCTCCTTTCTGGCATCTGTGATCTCCCCCCGGACTTCTTCCCATTTCTCTTGCATATTTCTCTGCATCTCTGTCAGCATGTTTATGATTCTTATTTTGAATTCTTTGTCAGGAAGGCTGGTTAGGTCTGTCTCCTTCTCTGGTGTTGTCTCTGTGATCTTTGTCTGCCTGTAGCTTGGTCTTTTCATGGTGACAGGAATAGTTTGCAGAGCTGGGACGAGTGACGGCTGGAAGAACTTCCCTTCTTGTTGGATTGTGGCCCTCCTCTCATGGGAGAACAGCGACCTCTAGTGGCTTGTGCTGGGCAGCTGCACGCAGACAGGGTTTCTGCTTCCTGCCGGGCTGCTATGGAGTTTATCTCCGCTGTTGCTGTGGGTGTGGCCTGGTTCAGGCATCTGCTCCAAAGTGGTGGACTCACGTTGTAGGGGGAGCGGCCTGGAGGCTATTTATCTCTGTAAGGGGACTCCCTGCTCCCTGCAGCCCAGGGGTTAGGGTGCCCAGAGATCCCCGGATTCCCTACCTCTGGATGAAGTGTCCCACCCTGCCCCTTTAAGACTTCCAAAAAGCACCCGCCAAAACAAAACGACCACAAAAAAAAAAAAAAAATTTTTTTTTAATTAAAAAAAAAAAAAGTGGCCACTCGTTTCTCTTTATTCTCCGGCGCCAGCCTCAGGCATCTGCTCACTGGTCTCGCTGCCCTGTTTCCCTAGAATTGTGGGCCCTATCCCTTTAAGACTTCCAAAAAGCGCTCGCCAGAACAAAACAGAAAAAAAAAAATGGTCGCGTGCTTTTCTTATGTCCTCCGGCATCCGGCCTCCGGTGCCCGCTCACTGTTCTTGCTGCCCTGTTTCCCTAGCATCCAGGGCCCCCTGGGCACGTACTGTGTCGGCACTCTGGCCCGGATGGCTGTGGCTGGGTGTTCGGCAGTCCTGTGCTCCGTCTCCCTCCCGCTCTGCCTACTCTTTTCCCGCCAGGAGCTGGGGGGATGGGCGCTTGGCTCCCACCGGACCAGGGCTTGTATCTTACCCACTTCGCGAGGCACTGGGTTCTCTCAGGTGCGGATGTGGTCTGCATATTGTCCTGTGTCCTCTGGTATTTATTCTAAGAATGGTTGTCTTTGTTATATTTTCATAGATATATGTGGTTTTGGGAGGAGATTTCCGCTGCTCTACTCACGCCGCCATCTTCCGCCCCTCCTCTCTCAATTTCTATGTAAGAAGATATTTCTTTGCATAATTTGAACAGAAATTTATTCGGTCTGATAGCATGGGATCAGGAATTATCATTGGTCATTGCTAGAGTTATTTTTTTCAGCTTTCTAAGTTTTATTTTTTTTTATATATCTAATTCCAAAGAGATTCATAATAATTCTTAAAAGTCAATATATTCTATAATTTCTGGTAACATATTTCTTAAATTTCCTTAATTTTAATTTTATTGCCATTGACTTATTACTCACCCATAAGGCATTTTTGCTTAAAACTCACATTATTCTCTCTAAAAAGTATGAAGAGAAGCTTTTCTTGTGCATAATAATTTTGTTACATTTAAAGGCTCAGAATCATTCATGCTAAGAAAGCAGGCAAGAGAGACACTTCAGGTGGCATTGATCTTGAAGAAGAGCAGCACGTGCCGGCCACCCCCACATCAGGATGCAAGCGAAGAAGGGCGGGGACAGTGATGCTGACGGTGACGAGGAGGAGGAGGAAGACAAGGAAGACAAGGAAGACAGAGAAGGAAAGAAAATCGATGTCTGTGAAGATGAAGTAATCAAGATTAGGTAGATTTTATTACTTAACGAAGAAAACATACTGAAAACAACAGAATTTGGGGGTCAGGTGGATTCCGGTTTTAAATTCACTTTGAATGCCTACTTGCCTCCGTTTCTTCATCTGAAAACTGAATATTTATAACAATCACCTCGTAAAGTTTTTTGTGATGGTTTAATAATTGCCCACACGTAGGATGGACTTACACTGAATGAACAAAGTCAACGTTTTCTTTTTATAGAACATATTGAGAGTTCTTCAAAGAACCATGCAGATTCTTAATTTCATATATCCTCTTTCATTCTGGTAAAATACTAGCTTATATGTGTACAATACTTCATGCCTTGAAAGTATTGTCACATTTAGTGAAACTGATGTATTTCTCAAGCATCAGTTTATTATGTGCTTAGCTCTGGGCACTTTTGATCAAAGATGAGTAAGGTACTGAAAGTCCTCTCTCAACTTACAGTCTCATTGAGGAAGATTTGCCATAAGAAAATGTAATGTACTACATGTCAACTGCTTTGCTGGTGGTATTTACTCTGTGCTAGGTAGGCAGAAAGGAAGGGCATTGAACCTTTATGAGGAATAGGTCCTCATGAAGGTTTTCTGGGCCCATTGGCTGAGGCTAAAAGGTGGGATGAATGTTAACCTGGGGAAGAACCCATAGAAAATTGCTCAGGCAGAAAGAACAGCATAAATGGACGTAGAAATCTGAAAGCACGGTGCACTTTAAGTGACTGACAAGTGCTTCATTGTTATTAGAGAGCCTCCTATCAACAACTATGAACTAGTATTTATACTTTTTTGGTAAGAGGAAGCCATTGCTTCCGCTTTGTAAGTAACAGAATGACAGAGTCACACTTGCTTTTTTTAGTGGCTTACTATGGCAGCTCCATGGAAAATAGAAACAGATTTGGGGTAGGGAAAGATCAGATGTGGAAAGATCAGTCAGGAGATGTTGCAAGAGTTTAGTGAGTTGTAGGGTCCAAAATGATCCCGATGGTAGTTGGGAAGAAGGAGGAAAATATTTCAGTAAATACTTAGGAAGAAGAATGAATAGTATTTGAACTGGTAGGTTGATGGAAGGGTAGGATTGATTCCCAACCATCTGGTTTGGGAGGCTGCATGGTATTCTTGCCATGAACTGAGTGAGAGAAATCAGGAGGAACAGAGTAAATAGATGATAGAGGAGGAGGTGAGTGCAGAACAGATAATGGAAGACAAGAAATAATGGTCGGTTTATTTTGGACATGTTCAGTTTGAGGTGCCTATGCAGCAGTTCTGCAGTAAGTTGGATATAAGAATCTCAAGCCTAAAGATGAGTTCAGTCATGAAAATCTAGATCTGAAAGTTATTCACACAGACAATAGTTTAAAATCATGAGGTGGGTGATTTTTGTACAGGTGGATTGGTTTAGGGAACAGAGTAGTAGACTGAAGTTGGAACCTCAGGGGATGTCAATATTTAAGAAGACCCCGTAGGGCTCCTAAGCTCCTAAGTTGAAGAAGGAGCAGTCGTACAGGTAGGAGACGTCTGTAATGGGTCAAGGATCTCTGAGGCCATCACCAGAGTCAGTGACTCACCAGGAAGGCTCACACAGCAGAATCAGCGAGAGAAAAGGCATGTGAGCCACGGCCCAGAGGAAACCAGACCCACAATGTTAAGTCTTTTCCAAGTAGAGTCACACAGGATGGGCTTAAGTCCCCTAGGAATGAGTTATGACAAGTATAAAATCCCCTGGAGAAAAACAGGTGTTCAGTATACACCCCATTGTTAGCACAGTTGGGTTCCAGTGAGCCAATCTTATCAGCGTGGGAGGAAACCATCTGAAATACAAGTTCCCAGACACCAGCCAGGGGCTAGCCTTGTACGCAGGCCTTTCAAAGGAGAGCAGTCAGACCTGCAATGTCAACTCTTTTCTACACATGTAGTAGTAGCAAAAATCAAGAAAACTGAACATTTCAAAAAGTAGGGAGTGATAAACAATGTTAATGCAGCAGGAGTCTAGTGTCTGTTGGATCAGGCAAGGCAGAGGTCACTGGGGACTAGAGGCAGCACAGTTGTTAGACGGGTCCGAGCAGGAGCTGGGCAGTGATGGATCAAGAGCGACAGAAGGTGAGGTGAGGATGACTTCTGTAAGCATTTTGCCTCAGAGGAAAAGGTGGTTCCTAAAGGGGGACAGATACCAAGGAATACTCAGATGTGAAAGATTAAATTTGATTTCAGGTTGAAGGGAAAGGGTCAGTAAGAGAGGGGGGGTTGAAGAGATAAAGAAAATACTGACCACCTGTTTTTCTCCTGGGAATTTTATACTTGTCATTTATACCCCAAATCTATTTCTATTTTCCATGGAGCTGCCATAGTGAGCCACTAAAAATAGCAAGTGTGACTCAATCAATGGGGCAAGGTAGATAAACACTACTAAAATTTGTTACTAATTATTTAAACATAATTAATGTTTCTTAAACCACATGTATCATTTAAAGTGACTTTTTATGAGTACTGAATTACAGAGTTAGATTATAGGGTTTCATTGATCAAAATCCTGGCAAAGTATATGTTATTAATGTGAGAAAACAGTTTCAAAACTTTTTAAGATAATTATTTTAGGACCTAACAAGTCAAAATAACATTTATTTTAAGTGACTTTAGAGTTATTTGTTATGATGAAGAACTGGTAGCCACTTATCAATTGCCTAAAAAATGTTAACTATTTAATGAGCCCAATGATAAGATAGATACATTATTCCTCAAAAGTAGGTTTAGATTCTTGATTAAAGTTTAGAGACAGTGCCAGGAATTAAAACTCCCTAGAAGATTAATTTCAGGAATCCTTTCTGTTGAGACCCATGTGCTCACTTTCAGTTAGAAGGTCCTCCCCTTGACTAAGTCATCCCCCTTTGTCTCAAAGATGATTCCCTCTTCTCCACACTCCTCGTTCCTTCAGCACATGGAGTCTGTATACCTAAACCTTAGAATTGTGTTGAAACCTATGTGGGCGTTAACTTCACAAGTTGGCCTGGTAACAGGTTATGTGGATGATTGAATTTTGAAACATAGGGACATACAATGGCCTCTCTTTTGGCTAGGAAATCATGGAGAACCACAGCAGGGACAAGTTCTTTGTGCCTAGTCTCCTTGCCTTTCTCTCTGACCTGTCAAGTTCTACACATCTCTTAAAATTATAAGGATTATTAGCCAAAACTCCTTTGCTTTAAACAAACCTTAGTAGACACTTTACTTCCTTTTCAGCTTAAGGAGAGTCTTAGAAACAGCAGTAATTTTATTTGACTGATACATAGTTACTTTGATGTCTTTTGCAAGTATTTTTATTACTGTTGAATGAATTGTATTTTTGTATAAGCGTATTATCAAACATTTGCCCTGTGAGTCAAAAGATCACTTTAGAATCATACAGACATGTAATTATGTAATTATCCATTTGAGGGTCATTGGGCCTGTTCTCTTTTAAGGTTTCTTTCCTGAAGTAGAAATTGTGTTACTGTTAGCACAAGTAATATGCCTAAATGTCTCTGTAACTTGCTCTCCTGAATTGGATGTGAAGTAGATAAATGATAGATAATACTAAATCTCATGAGGCTTTCTTTTCATTTCCTTTTGCTGGGGAGATAACTATACTTATCCAGAAATATCTGCTCATGAGTGGTTGGTGGCAGTGTGGCTTTTTAAAAATGTTTCTAGAAAATGAACACCTGAAACAAATTTTACTTTTTTAAACCTAAGACGTACCTGCATTTTCTAGGTACAATTTTCAGAAAGAGGGAAAGTAACCAGTTTGCATACTGTGTGCCTGGAAGTTTGCTGGTTACTTTCAGATCTGTTCTTCTTAGCCCTCACAAATACCCCCATGTTACAGGAAATGCTATTATCAATTTACAGATAAGGAAATAGTCTTAGAAGAGTTACGTAGTTTGCCCATAGAAGTAGCGTGGCTAAGATACAAACAAAATACATGTACCTTTTACTTCATGCTTTCCCTCTAAAACATATAATTTGGTGGTTGTTTTCCTATATTCATTTTGTAGAATGAAAGATTTCATGTAATCACTAGTAAAATACCACTTAGGAAATTAGTAATATATATTGTAGGAATTATTTTTCTTCTAAAAGCTCAATGTGTTCAAAATATATTATCTTCTTTGCCCTAAAAATGACTCCTTCAGTGAATGATACCAGTATTTTTGCAGTCTCCCAGATTTAAACTCTTATCATAATTTACTCCTTCCTTTGTCTCCCTCACCCCTCTGTGCCTCATACCCATGAGTTGTCATGACTTAACATTTCTAATTAGGTAATAATCTCTTATATCAATTTGTTTTTCTCCATTCTATTTCTTTTACCTATGTAAGTCCCACATTTTCCCTCCCTCTTGAATCACTGCAGTGGAATACTAACCAGATTTGACAATTTCAATCCTTTCCCTGCTCCAGGCCATCTTAGAACTATTGCCGTATTATCTTTGTAAGCATAGTTCTCTTGTTTAACCTCCCTCAAAAGATCATGTTATTGACCATGGTCAAGCATTTATAGCTCTAGATCGTTTAACCCTGAACTCATCCTTGCCTCATCTCTTGTCTTACCTCTTCACGTACCTTTCATGTCAAGATACACCAGACTCTTTCTGGAATGTCCTGCCCTCTTTTCTCTGATTGATCGAATCCGAACCAGCCTTGGTAGCTAATTAAGCCACAACTTCTTCCATGTAGCCTCTCTTGGTAAACATTCCCACTGAAAGTAATCTCACCTTCTCCTGAACTCCATGACTCTTAATCTCTACCTCTTTTGGGGTCCCTATGGCTTCCTCTGTGTAGTGGTTTTTATTTTCTTAGTGTGATGTGCATGTGTCTCCCTACCAGATGATTAATTTACAAAGAACCAAGAGATGAGGCTTACTCATTTCCAAAGGGCCTATCCTAGTGCTTTGCATATAGGAGGCCTTCATTAAATATTCACTGATTGATTGAATAAATCTTAAAACCAGTAAATGATACTGTAGTTTGTCATGTATAGGATGAAGGTGACCAAGCAGCAAGTGTGGAAGTGCTAGAAAAACAGATTGAAAAGCTGAGTAAAGTAAGCACTTTACAGATTATAGCTTACATCATTTTGCAATGTTTTAAAAATCCACCTTGTATGGGATTCCTTTTTTCTGACTGCTAAATAAAAGCAAGCTTCTTGTAAGTAATTATAATGGGGAGCTCCCGAAACATTCTCACAATTGGACCGTAAAAGTTTCTTGCCAATGTTAAAGGCCTCCCTCTTAAGACATGGAACTAACTTAATCAAGAGCTATATTCTTTAGCTCTCTATTTAAATACAAAATATCATTAAATGCATGGTTTTATTTCTTGGAATTCATTACTTTTAAAATACAGTCGGATTTCATGGTAATAGTTTCAGCATCCTGTTTTATTTTACATTAGTGTATTTGTAGGCTTTATTTGCACTGGATCTATAAACTATATATGTATGTACTTCTCATGTAAAATGGAATTTCAGTAGCATTAGTGAAGTATTTCAGGATTAGTATTATGAGATATCTGTATTTTATATCATTATTAGATTCATCACACAGTTATTCCAAAATTCAGTCATATGCTGCCTAAGGTTTGCAGCATGTCTGGTATGACCCTCAGCTCCTCAAGGAAGAGCATCAAGTGAACTGGTGGCAACACAGGTGAGGTCCCAGGGGAGCCCAGGTGTGGGGATGCTCACACCGGGGGTGGCTTGCACAGCATGGGCAGGGGTATTGCCAGCAGTTCAAGGAGAAAGAGTGAATGTTAAATGGAAACAGCCATAAATTCAGGCTCTGCTAGTGATAGGGTCACAATTTCCCATCACGTTCCTGAAAACTGAAGAGAATTAGCCTCCAAGGCTGTTGGATGGTGGGGGCCTGGCACCTGATGCCAACTCATCTTGAGAAGGAGAGTGAGGTCAAATGAGCACAAGGGAGGGCTGAGCGCCTCTCAGCCTGGACTCGAGTGATGGTTGAGAATTTGCTGTAAGCCCATAGCAGTCAAGCCATCGTGCAGAAGCTGGGTTCTTATGTGGCCCTGCCAGCAGCGTGGTGGAAGGCACACACTGGGCTGAGCCCAGCCCTTATCTTGGCCCCAGAGCACCAGCATGCTGGGAAAGGCCAATGTGCCAGAATCAGGGCTGCCCACCAGAACTGCTGTGCCAGGTTGGCACCAGGCCACTGGGTGCTGCGCTTCCTGGTGGCTGTCCTGCTCCCACTGCCACAAGGATCGGGACCCTTCAGGAAAGGGACTCACGGAGCAAAGCAGGGTCCAGGAGGAGACAGGTGTGCAGAAGGCAGGAGCTGCCAGGCTCCCCAGAAAAGTGGTGGCAGAGCTGGCACCAGAGAGGGTGGGTCACACTGCCAGGGCACCCAGGGACTCACAGGAGTTCAGCAGTTAGACACAGGAGAGCAAAGCGTGGATGCCAACAGAAGGTGGGACACTGGAGTCCAAGGGGGCTTTCTAAGAGTAAATGGAAGGTAGATGGGGAGTTCCGGAGAGCCAGCATTGGCAGACCCCCTGGGACCTACCCAGGTGCAGCCGGCTGGGGAGGAAACTGCCATGGAGGCCCGATGGGTGCGCTTCCTCCCTGGAAGGTCCCACGTGGCAAGCACAGCTGTGGGAAGGACCAGCGCATCTGTCCTCCGACATCCCACAGGCGGGACATGAGAGCACCCTAGATGCCTGAGAGAAAAAGAGCAGGCTTCATGGAGGCATCGAGTTGGAAGTCCATGCTTGGCAGCAGGAGGCTGGGTGGCTGAGAGGAGGTGCCAGGTGGGGACCACACCTCCTTCAAACAGGCAGTGGTGAATGTCCCACTTGGGAGGTGCCACTTCCTCACACAGCTCCCAGGAGGTTCCCCACCACAGCCAGGGTGATGGTGAAGCAGCAGGTGTGGGAAGAGCCCAGGCCCACCTGGAGGGTGGGAGGCTCCTGGAGACATGCAGACAGTGCCAGAGAGGAAGTTCTTCTTCGCGAGATCTGGGGGCAAGTCAGGACTGTGTAACCAAGTCAGGCACCCTGGCTGTGCAGGCCCGCGAGGGTCACAAGCCCACCTGGCTCAGCTGAGAAGAGGCTGCGGGAACCCAGACACTGGGGTGTGAGCAGTCACGACACAGCTCAGTGGCCAAGGGAGTGGATGCCAGCAGATGTCAGAAAACGTCTGAATCATGGGGAGACCAAGAGCAGCCGTCACATAAGCTGCTGGGCACCAGGGAGCACCAGCCAGGGACAGAGCAGCCGGGGAGCAGGAAGGGGGACACAGGCCTGGCCAGCTGTGGGCTTCTGGCTCTGCAGTCCTGCCCATTAGAACTCAGGCATTGGCTGAGCCCCCTGGCCAATAGCTTGCGGCTTGTGGATGCAGGATAGCTCCTGCCGCCCCATCATTTCCCGCCTTTCTGTCTGTGTGTGCCCTGGGTGCCTTAGGGGCTCTCCTCAACTCCCGTTTAGGGGCTAATGTCTGTCACAGTTGACACTTTGTGCTTACTCTACATCCTCCCTTCTCTCCAGCCCTAGAAGACGGAGGGTCCCACGTGGCGAGCACAGGGGTGGAAACACTAACTCTACCCTAACCTACCTGTACCCATACCTTAAACCCTAACCCATACCATTACCCGTACCCTAACCCATGCCCTAACCCCTAATCATAAACCCTAACCGAACCCTAACCCTAACCCATAACTGTACCCTGACCTATAACCTGTACCCTAACTTTAACCTGATCCCTAACCCTCACCCATATCCCAACCCGTATCCTAACCCATATCCTAATCCTATCCCTAACCTTAACACCTTCCCAAACCCTAACCCATTCCCATACCCTAATCCTAACCCATTCCCACAACCTAACCCTAACCTGTTCTTGTACCCTATCCTTAGTTCTCACTCTTTCTCTTCCTATTGTCTGATTTCAAACAAACCCCCTGTAACAAACCCTACACTTCCCTGTGTTCTAATCCTCCATCTCTTAAATGTTAGGCATTATTTTAATCCTAAATATCTAAATTATGAAATCCCAAAGCTCTGAACCCTTAAATTCAAACATGTTTTCTTTGTATACATTAGCAATGAATAATCACAAAAGGAATTTTTAAATTCTCTACTATATAATGTCAACATTACTAAAATACTTGGGAACAGACTTAATTAAAGTACAAGTATTATACACTGAAAATTTAAAAACATTGATAATAGGAAAAATAAAGAAAAGCTAAATAAATGCAAGGTCCTGCCGTGGTGATGGCAGACTTAATATCTCTAAGATGACAATGGCACAAATGCAACCTACAGCCTCAATGTGGTTCCTGTGAAAATTCCCAAAGCCTTTTGGGAAGAAATGCACCAGCTGATCCTGTCACATATGAAATTGCAAGGGACCTGAATGAGCCCTTGAAAAGAATCTTGAAAAAGAAAATCAAAACTGGAGGCACAGGCTTCCCCAAATCAAATCTTAGTACAAAGTTAACATTAAACGAAACACTGTGACACTGTCATAAAGATACACAGTTGACCCTTGGTCCATAGGCATGTGAACTCCACAGGTCCACTTAAATCATTTTTTCCCCCACAAATATATTGGAAAAATGTTAAGTCAACAATTTCAAACATTACTTGTTCTATAGCTTACATTTCTGTGAGAATACAGCACATAATATGTGTAACGTACAAAATATTGTTAATTGAGTGTTTACATTATTGGTAAGGCCTCCAGTCAAAATAGGCGATCAGTTTGAGGATAACAAGGTTTTGGTGGAGTCAGATGTTTTATGTATATTGGGACTCTTTTGGGTGTCAGCACCACTAACCCCCATGTTGTTCAAGGGTTGACTGTATATACAGATCAACGTATCTGAATGGAAAGCCCAGAAATGGCCCTAACCACCAATGGCCAGTTGATTTCTGACAAGGGTAGACAACATTAAATTATGGAGAAAAAGTGTCTTTCCAGGAAATGGTGTTTGGCAAACAGCTGTCCACATGCAGAAGAATGAAAATGAACCCTAACTCATATCACATACGAAGATTAACCCAAAATATATAAGGGCTTATGTGTAATAGGTAAAACATGGGGATAAATGTTCATGACCTTGGATTTAGCTATGGTTTCTCACATCTGAAACCAAAGTACAAGCAAAAAGAGAAAGAATAAGTTAATTTCCTTCAAATTAAAATCTTTTCTGCATCAAAAGATACCAAGAAGTGAAAAGACAGTCACAGAATAGAAAATATCTGCACATTGTACATCTGACAAGAGCCTCTTATCCAGAATGCACCACGAACTTGTACAGTGCAACAAGACAACATCCCGATTTCTTAAATGGATGAGAGACACCAAGACATACAAACGCTCAAAAAGCACATGGAAAGGTGTCACACAGAATTCCCTGAACACACATGGGAATGGCTATAATCAGGAAAACTGAAAATCACATGTTGCCAAGGATGCAGAGGAATTGGAGCCCCTAACCTTTGATTGTTGAAATGTAAAACATGCAGCCTGTGTACACAGCTTGGTGTTTCCTCATAAAGATAAAATACAATTACCTAATTATGGTTATACACCCACTCCTATATAATACCACAAAGAAATGACAATGATGTTGAAACAGAAACTGGCCCATGAGTTCTTGGCAGCATTGTTCACCACAGCAAAAAGTCAGGAACAACTTAAATGCCCATCAAGGGGTGAATGGATGGCTAAAACCGGGTTGATCCATAAACTGCATTTTTCTGCCATATAAAGAAACAAAGGAAAATGGTCCACAGCCTCATTGAAAACAGTGTAGGGAGGGGGGAGGGCGTCTCCAGAAACTTGAACATACAGTTAATGTATGAACAGCAATTCCACTTCCAGGTCTCTGCCCAAACCACATGAAAGCAGGGACTTAGATATTTGGACACCCATGTTCACAACTGCGTGACTCACAATGGTTAAAAGGTGGAGAAGACCCACGTGTTCACAGACAAATGGATGAACAAAGTGTGGTCTCTACACAGTGGAGTAAACAAGGGAGTCCTGGCACCTGCTGCATGGATGGACCCTAAAGCCATTTTGCTCAGTGAAATGCACCAGTCACAGAAGGACGAATATTATGTGATCCCACTTATGTGAGATCTGGCAGAGCCCAACTGAGCTCAAGTCTCTGGAACAGTTCCAGAAAAAGGAAATGGGATCAGAATGGAAAGACATTTGCACACAGCTGGGGTAGTTGGGAACAGCTGTGCGGGGTCTGTGCACTGGATTATCATGTGGAGACCCTAATACTTCCCTCATGTAGGGTCAGGTGGGGGCTTACTGGAAACTTGTCCCTATTTGGGGTAGAGGCCAAGAGCATTTTGTGTGAAGTGGTGGGTGCGGTAAAGTGGGATTCTGGAGAATTCAGTGTAAAGACTGTACTGACACTGAAAGTTTTCTATATGCTTTAAATTGCTGTAAAGTAAATTACTTTTCAGAACGACCATGTCAGTCCTGCACCAGAAGAGCAGAGCAGGCATTACACCCGGTCACAGAGGCCAAGCCCTCCCCATTCAGTTCACCCAAAGTGGAGCGCTACTCAGCCTGCAGGGGTCACTACAAGGCCCGTGGTAAAATTCCCTTGCAGACACTGGGCTTGGTTGTTGGGACGACCTGGAGTGGCACAGTGGGATTTTTTAATTCCAATTTCCACACCGCTCCACCAAAAACCTATTACAGCTAAAAATAAAATCAAGAATCTTGCAGGATACAAAATCAATATACAGAAGTTGTTTGCTTCTGTTCACCAATAACCAACCATCAGAAAGAGAGATTAAGAAAACAATGCCCTTTACAACTGCATCATAAAGAATAAAGTACTTCAGGACAAGCCTAACCAATGATGCGGGAGGCTTGAGGCCTGAGCTCTGAACACACACTGCAGACCTGGATGGGAGAGTTAGGTTATTACAAGTCCCCTCCACCCACAGCAACCTGCAGACTCCGTGGGAACCCCCACCGAAATTCCACCGCACTTCACACACGAAGCAAACACCCAACAGGCTGAATGGAACCGCACGGGACCCCATCCCCACAGCCATCCTGAGAAAGCAGAGCCCGGACATCATGCCCTGACCTCCCACTTCACTGTGGACCTGTAGCAACCGAGACCCTGTGAGGCGCCAAGCAGAAGCAGGTGTGGAAACAGGACACCAGGTGCCTTTCATCCCCCAACCTGCTCGGCCCAAAGAACCGGCTCAACGAGGCACAGGCCGTGGGTGGGGGCCGCCCTCAGGAAGCTGGGCTGTGTGCCATGCTGTGCCCGGGGAGCCTCCCAGGTGGACCCCACCTCGGGGAACCTTCCCAGGAAACTGCCCCATGTGCTGGGCACACAGCAAGGGCTGCAGCCCGGTAAGTGGGCCGCTTAAGCAGCCAAGTCCCCTCCGTCCCCTTTCCCATCTCAGAGCCTTGTTAGGAAGGATGCCTGCAGCCCGGAGGGCATCCCACAGGTGCAGCCAATCCACCCGCTCTACGGGGCCCGAGGTGCGCAGCGCGGAGACACGGGCTCCCGGGGACGCGCTGGACGTGCACATCCGCCCCGGCACAGTCTCAGCCTGCGCCCCGAACTCGCCCTGAGTCATGCCCGCCGCACCCCGAACTCACCCGCGCCCGCCTCAGCCCAGACTCCGCAAAGACGGTTCCCATCGCAGGCCTTCCTCCCCCGGCCCCTGAAGAGGAGCGCTCGGCAGGCGGTGCACGGAGAACCTCTCCTTACCTTGCCCTACCGCAGCTCCTCAGAAAACAGAGCTGTCACTGCAGACGCCGCACGTGGTGTCATGGAGCTGCAGGGAAGCCGGAGCAATTCCAGCACCAGTCAGAGCTGGGAGTAAAGTCCTGCGACCTGACTGCGCATGCGCCCCGCTGGTTCACAAAGAAGGCAGAGGCGCCACCTGCGGGCCGCAGTGAGCAGTGCAGGACCGCGCTCACAGCTCAGGGAAGGTGGTGTCCTCTTGTGGCTAAACTGATGAACCACAAATCTTTGGAAATTCAAGCTGCAATAGGCACAAATTTCCTGTGTCTTCTCCACTTTGTTTGAGAGTGAAAGGAATGAAATGAAGTAGACACAGGCTTTACAACTTACACCAAAATTAACTCAAAATCCCCCATAGGCATGTGTCTTAGAAAACTAAAAATAGAAATACCATTTGACCTAGGAAATCCACTCTTAGGAATTTCACCAAAGAATATAATTTCTCAGATTCAAAATGACATATGCACCTCTCTATTTGTTGCAGCACTATTTACAATAGCCAAGATATAGAAGCAAGCTAAATATCCATCAGTAGATGAATGGATAACAAAGATGTGGTACATACACACAATGGAATACTACTCAGCCATAAGAAAAAAACACATCCAACCACTTGCAACAACATGGATGGAGCTGGAAGATATTATGCTCAGTGAAATAAGCCAAGTGGAGAAAGACAAATACCAAATGATTTCCCTCATTTGTGGAGTATAACAGCACAGTAAAACTGAAGGACCGAAACAGAAACAGACTCACAGACTCCAAGAAGGGAATAGTGGTTAACCAAAGGGGAGGGTGGGGGAGGGCAGGTAGGGAGGAAGGGAGAAGGGGATTGAGGGGTATTAAGATTGGCACACATGGTGTAGGGGATCACGGGGAAGACAGTGTAGAAGAGAGAAGACAAGTAGTGATTCTGTGGCATCTTACTACACTGATGGACAGTGACTGCAATGGGTTACGGAGGGGACTCGATAATATGGGTGAATGTAGTAACTGCAGTGTTTTTTCATGTAAAACCTTCATAAGAGTGTATATCAATAATACCTTAATTAAAATTTTTTTCTAATGGTACACTCATAAAAAAATTCCCCATAGGCAAATTTTTTATTCTAAATTATAAAATTCATAGGTAAAAGCAAAATCTACACAACTTTACTGAAGACTTTCACCACGCAACACCAAAGGCCTATCCACAAAAGAAAAATAATCACATGGGCTTAACAGAATTATAATTTCTACTCTAAAAGACCTTGTTCAGAGAACCCAAACACAAGACACAAACTGAAAGAAAATATTTTCAAAATACATATTTGATAAAGGATTTGTACTCAAGATATACAAAAATCCATTAAAAAATGAGCCATAACAAATATTTTACAATTAAAAAAAGTCTCACCTTAACATCCAAGAATTACATAGCCAGTATTTAAACAACTGCTTTGAAAAACTATGCCCCAAAAAAGCCACCATGAAATTTTATGCAATAGCTCTATTCATAAAGGCTAAAAGCTTAAAGAAATCAGGATGTGTTTCAGTAGATGAATGCCTTGGCAAATTGGGGTACATCCATTACATTTCACTACAACTTGGACAGTGAAATGTACAGTGATTTGCCCAGTGAATTTGGTGCCTTGATCACTGGAGGTTACCGGTCTTGCGTGAGAAATGGTTTCTAACAGCTTCTTTGGGATTACGAAGGCATCGGCCTTGGGCCAGCAGAAGCCTTCATTCTTCCCTGTGGGGTTGGAATGCATCACCCTCCCAGTACACCACATGGATATGTTCGCCAACCTGGAAGCTCTCCAAATTCCATATTTTGAGACACAGGTATGGTGTATTATTGACTCCATTTTTATCCCTTCCCCTTTCTCTGGAGAATGGAGGGGTGACGCTGAAAATCCCAAGCTTCTCATCATGGCTTGGGCTTTCTGCCTGTCAGACAACCAAGCAGAACCCACCCAGAACCACCTACTTAGAACAAAAGATGCCACTATTACTCAGGAAATCCCCAGAGCTTTAGGAACCCAGTGTCAGGAACGAGGCCCAGACCAATATGCATGTTTTCTATTGTACTCCCGTGTTCATGGTGGCACATCCCAGGGAGAGGGTTGGGAATTCGTGTTTCCACTATTCCCAGGAGAAGGAGCATATAAAAGAGAAACTAAGTTGAGTTATACAAAATGTATAATGTATAATGTGTGACCCCAAGATGTACGGACTGAGATTCCAACTAAAAGGCCAATGTGGCCATAGTGACAAGTATCAGCTTCCAGGGCTATGTGAGGGTCTGACAGGCAGTTTCTCTAACTGTCCATTTGCAGCTCTGGGTGGGGAGTGAAGGACCCCCCAGGGTGATGGAAAGAGCCCTGTGATCAGAGGAGAAGCCCCTCTTCTTTAAAATTCCATATTAAATAATGTGAACATTAATAAAATACTAAGAATAGACTTAAGGTGCAAATCTTGTACATTGAAAATAATAAAACATTGATAATTTTAAAACTAAAAAAGAGCTAAATACATGTAAAGTCTACTCATGTTGATGGAAATACTTAAATACTGTTAAAGTGGCAATGACTCAAATGTACCCTACAGAGTCAACATGATTTCTTTGAAAATTCACACAGGCTTTAATGTACCAGCTGATCCTGACACATGGAATATCAAGGGACCCCAAAGAGGCCTTGAAAACAATCTTGAAAAAGAAAATCAAAGCTGCAGGCTCATGGCCCCCAAGATCAAATCTTAGTACAAAGTAACAGTACATAAAACACTGTGCCACTGGCATAAACATACACAGTTGGCCCTTGGACAGCAGGGGTGTGAACTGCCCAGGTCCACTTGAGTGGATTTTTTTCCACAAATATATAGAAAAAGTGTTTAAAGACTTAAGACAATTTGAAACATTTGCTTTTTTCTAGCTTAGCTTACTGTTAGAATACAGCACAAAATATATGTATAATGTACAAAATATGTCTTAATTGAGTGTCTATATTATTGGTAAGGCTTCCAGTCAAAATAGGCAACCAGTTTTAGGATAATACTTTAGTTTTGGGGGAGTCAGATGTTTCATGTGGATTCTGACTCTGTGGGATGTGAGCTACACAAACCCCCATGTTGTTCAAAGGTCAACTGCATGTATAGATCAGCAGAACTGAGAGGAAAGCCCAGAAATGACCACAACCATCTACAGTCATTTAATTTCTGACAAGGGTAGACAACATTAAATTAGGGAAAGAATGGTCTCTTCAGCAAATGGTGCTGGGCAAATGGCTGTCCCTGTGCAGAGAAATGAAACTGGACCCTTAATACATACCACATATAAAAATTAACTCAAGATAAAGCACTTACATGTAATAGGTAAAATTATAGACTCTAGAAGTAAACATGAGGAGAAACCTTCATGATGTTGGATTTAGCCATGGTTTCTCAGATATGACACCAAAGGGCAAGCAACAAAAAAAGCATAAATTAAAGTTCTCCCAAATTAAAAACTTTTCTGCATCAAAAGTCACTAACCATAATGTGAAAAACAGTCACAGGACAGAAGAAAATATCTGCACATTGTACATCTTACAAGAGCCTGTTATCCAGAAAACACCACAAACTCGTACAGGGCAACAAGACAACAACCCAAATTTTAAAGTGGAAAAAAGACTCCAGCTAAGACACACAAACATTCAACAAGCACGTGACCAGGCATCACACAGCATTAGTCATAATGGAAATGCAAATTAGATCACAGTGGCCACCCACTGCAAGCACACGGCAATGGCCATACTCAGGATAATTCAAAACCACATGCTGTCAAGGATGTAGAGGAATTGGAGCCCCTAACCTTTGCTTGTGGAAATGTAAAACATGCAGCCTGTGTACAACAGCTTGCCATTTCCTCATAATATATAATGCAATTACCTAATTGTGGGTTAACACCCACTCCTAGATACATACCCCCAAAAATGAAAACGTTGTTCAAACAGAAACTGGCCCATGAGTTCTTGGCAGCACTGCTCACCACAGCAAAAAGGCATAAACAACCCTAATGCCCATCAAGGGGTAAACGGATGAACAAAACAGGGTTGACCCACAAACTGCATTATTCTGCCGAATTCAGAAATAAAGAAAATGGTCCAAAGCTGCTTTGAAAACTGTGTGTGTGTGTGTGTGCAGGGCATCCCCAGAAACTAGAGTATAGAACTAACATATGATTAGCGATTCCATTTCAGGGCATTTGCCCAAGTGACACGAAAGCAGGGACTTAGATATTTGCATATCCATATTCACAGCTGCATTACTCAAAACAGGCAAAAGGTGGAGACCAGGGTGTCCACAGACACATGAAAGAAGTGTGGTTTCCTCACAGTGGAGTAAACAAGGAGTCCTAGGACCTGCTACACAGATGGACCCTAAAGTCGTTATGCTCAGTGAAATGCCCCCCTCAAAGAAGGACAAATATTATGTGATCCCACTTGTCCAAGGTCCCAGAGAGCACAACTGAGGAAAAATCTCAGGAACAGTTCCAGAAACAGGAAACTGCATCAGGATAGAAAGACGTGTGCACACAGCTGGTGTGGGTGGTGACCGCTACCGTGGGTCTGTGCATTGGATCACCACGTGGAGGCCCTAATACTCCCTGGGATCATGTCCCTGTTTGGGGTAGATGCTCCAGCATTTTGTGTGAAGTGGCAACTGCGGTAAAGTGAGATGCTGGGGAATTCAGTAAAATGAGAATTTGTACTGACACTGCAAGTTTTCTGTATGTTTGAAATTTCGGGAAAGTAAATTACTTTGCCAAACAACCATGAGAAAAGCAGAGCAGACATCACACTCCGTCAACAGAGGCCAAGGCCTCCCCATCCAGTTCACCTGATGGGGGCGCAACTCACCTTGCAGGGGTCCGGGGGGGTCACTAGCAGTCACGTGGGAGAATCCCCTGTAGCCACTGGGCCTTGGGCGTTGGGACAACCTGCGGTACAAACAGTGAGATTTTAGAATTCCAATTTCCCACACCACTCCACCAAAGACCTTTTAAAACTAAAAATAAACTTGTAAGGTACAAAAGTTGGTTGCTTGTATTCACTAATAACTGAAAGGAAAGAAGCAAAACACAGCAGCAATTCACCGGAGAATTCCACTTTATTAGGGAAAGGTGCTGGGTTATATAGGAAGGGGCATGAGCTGATTGAGGTGTCACTTCTACAGGGCTGGTGGCTATTGGCTACGTGCTGGGATTGGGAGGGGCGCAAGGGGTGATTGGGCTTCAGGTGGCGCCGGCGGGAACCGAGGACCCAGAAGAGAAGCAGGAAGTTCGCCATCTTATGGGTGGGGGCCCTTCATTCCCCCCTTTCGCCTCTATGGGGTTGTGGACGTTGCTTTCTCTTTGACTGCTTCCTGCTGAACAGAGGCAGAGAAGGGAGTGAGAGCTTGAGGACTGGGAGGAAAGAGTTGATAGGACTTCCCACAGTAAGGACGAGTAGATGTGGACTTCTTCAGGTTGGAAATCAATAAAGGTTCCTTGTAACCATAGGTTGAGGACTTGTTGATTCTAATGGTGCCAAGAGGATACGGGTGCCAGAAGCCAGGCGTCTGCGGCCATTGTTTCCAGGAACAGTTTCCAGCGGAGAGAGGGGTCCATCTCAGCGTGTGGTGAGGAGGTTACGTGAGGGTGAGGGATCTTCTGTGGCTAAAAGCTGGTAGTTCCTGAGTAAAAGCTGGTTGAAAGTTTGATTAGAGATTTTACCGACTTGGGATTTGATAAACTTTACTATACAAGGTAAGAAGAGACAGGCGAGAAGAATGATTATTATAGGGCCTGCAATTGGCCACAGCCAGGTGAGGAAGGGGTTTGTTAGTATTGAAGAGAATGGGTTGGAGGAGTAATACTGTGGGTACTGGGAGTTACCCATGTAGTGAATGGCACAAGACCAGTAGGGACATCTCTGTAGGTGTCTGGCCATCGCCTGCAACAGGCTTGTTTTTGGTCATAGAGGAAGCAGAGGTAGGGAGAATAAAGGTAGCTGCTAGTGAACACTTCAGTGGAGGGAGGAAAGTGGAGGTATAAAGGCTCGGAGCAGCCTTTCAGAGGGCAGTCTGATGTGGCAATGAGGACAGTAATTTTTGTTTGATGCTGTGTGTAAGTCTGTCTTTGAATCGCCATACAAAGGAGGCTGGGGTGGCGGGGAAGACAATAGGAACGAGGAAAAAAAGCGAGAGAGAGCGAGGGAGCAGTAAAGGAGGAAAAAGTCATGATTCGGGTATGGATGGCAAAGGGGGTGAACGGGATTTTGGAGAAAAGAGGACAGTAAGGTCAGGAGTCTGGAGGGAGGGAGAGTCTGTAAACTTTTGTAGGTTAAGAGATCCTTTAGGTGATGTGGGGACAGAATGGTAAGGGGCACCCCGAATGACAGTTTATGAGCTTCCTTCTGCAAGAGCTGTCCAGCGGCTAATGCCCATAGGCAGGGGGCCCATCCCCGAACTGTGGAGTCTAATTGCTTGGAAAGATAAGCTGCTGGGGCAAAGGATGGGCCATAATATTGGCTTAGGACTCCTAGAGCTTGACTGGACCTCTCATGAATGTATAATTAGAAGGGCTTCGACAAATCAGGAAGATGGAGAGCTGGGGCTTCCACAAGGGCTCCACGGAGCTTAATGAAGGAGTGTTGGGGTGAGGATAATGGTTCTCCAGGGGCGCCCTTGCTGAGGTCATATAGGGGTCTTGCCAACAGGGAGAAGTTAGGGATCCATGCTCTAAAATACTCAGCCAGGCCTAGAAAGGAAAGGATTTCTGTCTTGGTTTTAGGAACGGGCATGTCAGAGAGGAGCTGTTTTCTGTCTAAGGTAATGGACTTTTTTTGTTGAGATAGAAGAAATCCCAGGTAAGTGACAGAAGGAGAAGAGATTTGAGCTTTGACAGGGGATACCCGGTAACCTCTGGAAGCTAGAAGGTTAAGTAGGGAGGCAGTGTCAAGTTGAGACTGTTCATACGAGGGACTGCAAGAGTAGATCATCCACGTATTGTAATAAGGTGGACTCGGAATCCTTGTGGCAAAACTGTCCAAGTGAGTTGTTCAGAATGTCTTGTGTATGGGTCCATCCAGGTAATGGCAAAAAAATCTTGGGAGGAGGGGTCCAGAGGGATAGAAAAAAAATGTGTCTTTGAGATCTAGGACTGAGAAGTGGGAGGCTGAGGGAGGGATCTGCGATAAAAGGGTGTATGGATTTGGGACTAAGGGATGGATAGGGATGATGGCCATGTTAATGAGGTGAAGGTCTTGGACGAGGCGGAAAGATACGTTGGTTTTTTTAAAAGCTAATATGGGGGTATTAAACGGGGAGTGAGTGGGTCTGAGGTAATTTTTGTTTAAAAGATCTTGAATGACGGGTTGGAGGCCTATGAGGGCTGAAGTGGTTAGGGGGTATTGGGCCTGACAGATATACTGAGAGGGGTTACGTAATTTGATAGAGGCAGGAGGACATAGAGCTATGGCGGGGCTTGTAATGTCCCAAACTTTGGGATTTACAGGGTGTATGAAGGTGGAACTGGAGCTTTCATTGGGTAGAGGGGGGGGTCATCGGCTATAAGGGCTATCAGAAAGGGAGTACTGGGGGCTGTGGGAGTGGATATAGTTATGGAAACATGGAGGAGAGAAAGGATGTCCCATCCTAGTGAAGGGATGGGACACTGGGGCATAACTAGGAAGGAGTGGGAGAAAGGTATGGGATTGTCTTGGATTGTGCATAAAAGGGGGGGTTTTTAATGGGAAAATCTGTTTACCTCCTACCCCGACTATAGGAGTAATGGCAGGCGTGGTAGGGCCCCGGTATTCTCGCAAGACTGAGAAGGTGGCTCTTGTATCTAGGAGGAAGGAGATGGGGCGACCGTCTACTATTAAAGTAACCCTGGGCTCCTGTTTGGTGATGGAAATGGTCTGGCGAGAAGCCCCCGGGCCCCATCAATCTTCTTCTGCCAGCCCCACTACGGAGGGCTTAGGATGGGGGTTATTCGTCCAGCCTCCCCTTCGTGTGGCTGGGCAATCAGACCCCCAGTGGCCCTTTTTGTGGCATCTGGGGCATGGGGTGGTAGCCCTTGACTAATGTTCTTCTTGTCCACACTTGAAACAAGCTCCTGTGGGGGGCTTGTTTGTCGAGGAGTGCCCAGGTTGTGGTTTTATCAGCTGGGCCAACATTTGGAAATTGGCCTGATCAGCCTTTTGTTTACGGTGTTCTTTCTCCTCCTCCCGGTTATGGAAGACTTTAGAGGCCACTGTTAGGATCTCAGTCTGTGGGGTAGCCGGGCCCTGTTCTAACTTTTTGAGTTTAGCTTTAATGTCGGGATAGCTTTGAGCTAGGAAGTATGTCATAAGGACATGTCTCCCGTCAGGCGTTTCTGGCTCCGGCTGGTATACTGTAATACGGCTTGAGTGAGTCTGTCTAAGAACTTGGAGGGAGCTTTTGAAAATTGACTACTTTACAAGCTGCCTTTTTCAGACCTGCTTTTAAGCAGGAGGCAAAAATATCTCGAGAGCGGAGACCCACGGCAGTGTTATAATCCCAGTGTGGGTCTTGTTCAGGGACAGCAGTGGGGCCAGGGGGATAGGTGGGGTCAGTCCTGTGGGTTTCTTTGGCGTGCATTTGGGCAAAGTCCCAAACTCATCTGCACTCTTCAGGAAGAAGGGTATTGGCCAGGAGCATTGAAATGTCATGATGTGTGAGGGTCCATTGAAACTCCTTGATATATGTCGTGGGATCAGTGGAGAAGGAACCTAGGCGTTTCTCCATTTGGGCTAAATCTCCTAAGGAGAAAGGGCCGTGAACGCACACGATGCCTTCGGATCCTGCTACTTCTCGAAGGGGCGCAATAATTTTGGGAGGCCCTCGGGACCGAGTCTGAGGAGGACTGAAGGGTTCTGGCTCAGTCTGTGGGGAGAAACAGGTGATGGGGGCAAAGACGCGATAATTTTGGGAGGCTTTTGGGAACGAATCTGAGGGGGACTGAAGGGTTCAGGCTCAGTCTGTGGGGGAGAAACAGGTGATGAGGGCAAAGACAGAGGAGGCTCCTGGAAATTAGTTGGAGGGGGGCTGAAAGGCTCAGGCTTGAACTGCAAGGAGGGTGAGGTGGGGGAGGAGATGGTGGTGGAGGAAGGGGGAGGCGCTGTTGTTGGAGAGGAGGGGGAGGCGGCGGCCTCAGTGGAAGAGGGTGGAGGGGTTGTAGGAGGGGGAAGGGAGTGAAAGGGAGGCTTTTGCGGGGGAGACGGCTTGCAGGCTAGGAGAACTTGGGGGGAGGCGGGGGGAGGAGGCGGAAAGCTTCGGTATAGGGAATCTCCTTCCAGTTTTTCAGGCGCTGGCAGTAGTTAAAGAGATCGCGAGTGATGTTAGGATCAAGAGTTCCCCCTGTGGGCCATTGGTTGTTATTGTTTAGGGGCTATGTCGGCAGTTGGGAGCAGTATTTACGGGGAGGTTTTGGTTTTATATCAGGCGTCAGGGAGAGGGTGGCTAGATACTTGAGCAGGCATTCAAGAGGTGAACTTTCAGGGAGGGATGAGGAGGCTCCCATGGCTAAAGGACAGAGAAGGAGACAAACAGGGGAAGACGAACGGAGATCCTCGGACTGGGAGCAGACCGCAAGGAGACAAAGGGCGTTTCCGATGATCCTTGGTGGTCTGCAGAAACTCATATACGAGTCGGTTTCTTAGGAAGTGTGGGTCGTCACCCAGACTTCTCTAAGAAGGCAGAGTGCCAGAGTCCGAGGTACCTAGTACTAGGAGTTTTCAGCAGAAGGAATTTTCGGTGGAAGGAACAGGAGGAGGAGGGGGGGAGAAAGGGTGCGTTTTCATCCGCAAAGGAGTCACCTCGTTTATGGCTGTCGGAGGAGGGGCCCGAGGGTTCGCCGCAGCCGTGAAGGCCTAAGGCGGGGAGAGTTCCCTCCTCGTCCCCGAGCGTCAGGGCTTTGCCGGACGATCATGGTCAATGGCGCTGCGATAGCTCGGGGAAGAGCGGCCCGCTCCGGGGGAAACCTTACCCAAAGGCCAAAGAGGAGTGGTAAGTGTGAGGAGCCAGCGCCGGAAAAAGAGGACGAGGGCGAGCTGCTGCTGGTTTCGGGGGAA
Source organism: Manis pentadactyla (assembly GCF_030020395.1). NCBI lineage: Eukaryota > Metazoa > Chordata > Mammalia > Pholidota > Manidae > Manis > Manis pentadactyla. Next base: position 85,034,115 of record NC_080024.1, read on the forward strand.
GACGGGGCCCAGTTGGGGTGTCCCATCTCCCGGGTTTCGGCACCAATGAAAGGAAAGGAGCGACACACAGCAGCAATTCACGGGAGAACTCCGCTTTATTAGGGAAAGGTGCTGGGTTATATAGGAAGGGGCATGGGGTGATTGTGGTGTCACTTCTACAGGGCTGGTGGCTATTGGCTACGTGCTGGGATTGGGAGGGGGTTGAGGGGTGATTGGGCTTCAGGTGGCGCCGGCGGGAACCAAGGACCCGGAAGAGAAGCAGGAATTTCGCCATCTTATGGGTGGGGGCCCTTCAGCTGCCCCCTCCCAACCTGAAAAATGTGCCTTAGTTTAGCCAATCATCACACCGCTGTAAATCTAAGCTCTGCCTCCCCCTGCCTTCTTTTAAAACTCGCTATTTTCACGTGACTTCCCCGGCCTGTGATAGCTGGACTGCAGAACCTCACTGGAGGGCATTCAAATAAATTACCTGGCCCTTTGTTGCCTCTCTTTGCCTGCTTATTTCAGCTAGAGTTTATCTTACAGACACAAGTTTTACAGTTTACACCAAAGCTCACTCAGAATTGTACATTGGCAAATTTTAAATGCAAAATTATAAAATTCTAGATAAAAAATGAAAATCTACATAATCTTGTATTTGCTGATAACTGTTATGATCCTACACAAAAAGCATGTTCACAGAAGAAAAATAATTTCTTGGCTTTACAAAATTAAAATTTTCTAATCTGAAAGACCTTGTTCAGAGAACCAGAGACAAGACACAAACTGGGAGAAAATATTTGCAAAGTATATATTTGATAAAGGATTTGGGAAATCAGGAGACACAGCACTGCACACCTAGGAGAACTGCCAAACTCCAGAAACATGACAACACCGACCTCTGTGGGGTGAGGAGCACTGGGAGCCTCCTTCACTGCATGGACAGCCCCTTGGAAGAGAGTTTGCCAGTTTCTTTCAACACAAGTCTCATGTTAGGATCCAAGAATCATGCCTCCAGTATTTAGACAACTGCTTTGAGAAAACCACCATGCAATTATACACAGTAGCTCTATTTATAATGGCTAAAAACTTGAAATAAGTAGATAATAAATTCAGAATGAATAGGTAAATTGTGGTACATTCATGTGAAAGGGACCAGAATATGCCACTCTAAAATATGCCTCTTGGGCATAGGATTATTTGGGTCTGATTAATTTTTAAAAACAGCAGACACAGAGGAATCACTAAAAAGTGACTACAAGTTGCCCTTTTGTGAGAGAAGTCTGCATTAAGAAAGGAAATCTCCACTTGTACAGTGTCTCCCTCTCTGTACCAAGAATACAAGGATGAATAAATCCCTAGAAATCCATGTCAACAGAGGCGGCCTGGACTTAAGCCCTTATTTACTGTGCTTTGCCTGATAACTTCCCTCAACTGGCTCTCTGCCTGGAATACTTCCTTTTGTTTTTACCTGAAGATCCTATTTCAGGTGATGGCTTGGGCCATTTCCTGGAGTTCACTAGTTTTCCTGGGAATCCCCTGTGTATACAGGCAGTATTAATGTTGTCAAAATTCTAGACTTTTTTCCTACCTTTGATGCTGGGGTTCTTGTTCATGAAGCTGAAGAACGAGCTTCACAAACACTCAAGGTTTGGAGAGTAAGGTATAGGCTTTTATTTAGAAATAAAGTGAGAGACTAGAGCTCCTGGCTCACACCAGGAGGGGACAAGAGAGCCTGCAGTGGTGCGTTGTCTAGTTGGTTTTATAGGCAGCTGAGGATTTTGCAAGAACATGAAAAAACTTAGGGGTGTGGACTTGCATCACCTGCCCTGTCCTCAAGGTGGGCTGGGTCATATACTCTGATTCCTAGGGCTGACAGCAGAGTCACAGGTTATGATGATACCCTTGTAGAACACTCAAACATTCCAGGCCAAGTTGCTCCTGGCATTTTGACCTTTAACTGATCTCACTGAAGATGTCTATATCTTTACCCTAGAGAATTAGTGTGACCTTGACTTCGTATAATGCTTAGCACAGACTTTCAATAGGAACTTCTTTGCCCATTGTTACATCGATCTTACTGTAAATATTCCACCGTGCTTTTCCCCCCGTAGGCCCTCACCCTAATCTGACTACACCCACCATCCCTGTCTCACTATTAATCTCTCTTTTATTATGGAGGGTCTCAGCCAAGAACCTGAAAAAGTAAAGGAAAAGTTATTTTTCCTCCCCTACACATACAATGCAGTACTATTCAGCCATACAAAGAAATGAATTGCCAACCCATGCAGACACAGATGAATCTTAAATATGTTTAAAATACAAAAACCAAATGTAAATTTAAATTTCAAATTATTTTTATTTAAAAGAGTCATAAACTGGGAAGAACCCTATCTAGCAAGTAGAGGGGCAATCCATTGAGCTGCAGGAAAGGACAGGTTTATAAAGGCAGAGAGGGAGGGGAAACATAAAAGCAAAGAATGCATTGTTTTAGGCAAGGTCACCCTCCTACAGGGAATAGAAGGGGTCTGTCAGCAGATTTCCTCCAAGGGCTGACCAGGAAACTCCAATATGGCTGGTTAAAGGTTATACTTTGCAAGTGGGGAGGGACTGGGGGCCTGGCAAAACTGCAGTTAGGTTAGGCATTAAGTCTTGGTTCCCTGACATGGAGACTTATCATAAGTGACTTCATTTTGCTCCTGTGACTTAAGAAGCCAGGCTTCTCCTGTTGGAGTGGGAAGTTACAGATAAACAAGGAGAGAAGGTGACAATATCCATGTGATACAGGATGAGGCTGGAGACATCTATATAAACTCATCCTTAGCTAAAGACAGTTCCACATAGAAATCTTTATAATTAGGTATGTATGCATAGATTGGAACTGGTGCGTATATTTTCTTCCATTGTCCACTGAGCACATTTAGCTGCAACATGTAAATTTTTAATACCATTCCCTAAGGTGGCAGGGCTGTTTGAATAAATGCATAACACTAGGACTGAAACAGTAAATAAAGAATAATGAAGTATCACAAAATAGGGAAGTACCCCCCCAAAAAAGGCTGACAAAGACTGAGTATGTCAAAGGGGAACCGGAGCCGATGGATGTAGTTCTCCAGAGCCACAGCAGCCATGACCGGAGCAACCAGATGCTAGTGCTGGGCTGTCACCAAAAGCCTAAAACAGTCATCCAGACATTCACATTGGTAAAAATAAGTTATTAAGTGATTTTTACGCATGGGGTTGGACATAGTTATATTGCAGAAGAATTCTGAATAATTGATGTGGGCACTCAGACATCCATCATGGAGGTGTGGCCAACTCCCCTCTTCAGAGGAGGTCTTCCTCCTCAAGAAGACACACAGGATGGACATGGGGGAAAGTACCTCCCCAGTGGGGAGACCCAATGAACACTACCTAAATCAGTGGCCACAGATGTGAACAGCAATAAGTTGCCTTGAGAGCATGTTTAGAAACAAGCTGCATCAACCTGGAAGCCTAGAGGAATTGGGTGGATTTCCTAGTAAAAAAAACACACTAACAGAATGAGCCCTAAAACAAGGAAAATACAAGCACAACATGCAGGGACCTCTTCCCTCACTTCTCCTCTCACTGTTCTGGGGATTCTCTACCCCAGAACAGAGAAGGAACAGGGACAGAGCTGTTTTCAGCCCCTCAGATCTGACCCCATGCACTCCTCAACCACCCCCCCAGCCATGCTCCACCCAGGGAGGACGCCAGGCAGAGGTAGTCTCAGGAATTATTGATAATGATGTGTCAACTGGGACGTTTCTAGTTGCAAGGGACCAGACACACTTGGAGAAGTAAAATAAACTAATTACTTTATAAATGACAGAAATGTTAGTGACTGCAAGAGGCAATTTTAAGATGGTGCCTGAGCCTGCCAGATCCAGGGGCTCTCCCAGTAGGACATGGTCGGTCTCCAGCCCTCCGACCTGAGTGCCTGTGGGGTGGCCCCACTCATGGGCAGTCTCTCTCGCTGCATCTGGGGCCTCCAGCAGCTCCAGGTGGACACCCACTCACCGACCATTCTAAGGCAGTGTTCCTCCTTCCCTCAGGTTCCATGAAAAGTCATGTCGTTCAATGACTTTGGCCTGGCTCCAGTTGCATTTGCATCCTTGACCCCATCAGAACACCCAGAGGATGGAACGTGGGTTGGATGGGCTGGGATCACACACCCATCTTCAAGGTGGGTGGAACATAGGGTCTGCCTTCTGGAGCTGATTGGAATGGAGGCAGGTGACTGAAAGGAAAGCTGAGGTGCAGATTTGGATATGAGAACAGGTGCCGGGCAGGGAAAGCAGCACACTCCACATCACTGCTGGCTCGGTGCACAGCAGTGAGTCCAAAGCCCAAGGAAGGAGGGAGCTCACGTAGGGTCGGGGGTTGCATCTGCCCATCTGCTGCTCCTGGGGCCCTGCCATGGCCACAAGAAGCTAATCCACTGACAGAAAAAGCAGTATTAATGCTGGTGGTAAATGTAACAGGCATCTCCCTACCCTCTGGGAGACAGTTGCTCTCAGGTCTCTGATTTTCAATGAGTATGAATGTCAAAGGTTTTTTACAGCTGGAAGGCTGAAGGAACGCAGGGCTGTATGTATGTAACTCTGCTGTATGGCTGTTGTGGTCAGGACCACATTCAATGCTCAGGAAGTTATTACCTCTCATGGCAGACTAAGGCTGTGAGGAAGGAGACACCTCTGTCAGCCACACTGGTGGTAGGAACTGAAACATCCCAAAGGGCTGTCTTTACTGCCCATGTAGCTGTTCAATTGCCCAGCATCAGGATCAGCTCAGTAACTGGCCAAGGAGGCTTGACAGGGCCCAGACTGGCCTTAGTAGGAGGACCATGGATGCCTGCCTGGTGGACAGAAGCCAAGGGCTGTCCTGTCTACGTGTGATTGTCTGTGGCTTCCCACCAGAAAGGACAAGGGATCCATCCAGTCCCAAGAGGGCCCTGCCAGCCCTAAAGAAGGCAACATTTGGGAGCTGGCAGGTCACTGCACCCAGGCCTGTATAAATCCACACATGCCTACCAAGGGCCCTGTGTGACAGGCACTCAGGCTGCCCAGGAGTATGGCCATCAACACCCAGCCCAGGTGGGGCAGGAGGAAATGTGATCTCTAGGAACTCCAAAACATGTGATGGCGGTGGACTTGAAAGCACCAGAGTGAATGTTTCATTCTCCTCCTTTCAGAGCCCAGGACTGAGATGGGGGAAGGAGAGAAAACCACCAGTCCAGCCTAACCCTGTCTCATGTGTGACCATGGGCAAGTCCTTTCCATCCTGGAGGCCTCAATAGAGATAGAGGGGCAGGGGAAATGGACTACTTGTGCTTAATGAAAGTTAAACCAAACCCTAATGCCCTAAATCTACACCAAACTCCCTCATCTTAATTATTATTTCCCTATGTGTTTTATGTATACAATGTCATAATCTGCATCTTTTAAATTTGCATATCACTTAATAATTTGTGTATTACTGACTTTACTACTTTTGCCTTTTGTACTTCAAAGTCACTATGTAAGTGATGTGTAGCTACATTTCACTGAGGAAAAACTTCTCAATTTAAAAACAATTCCATCTAAAGAAGTCCCTTTAACATATCCTGTAAGGTCAGTCTAGTGGTGATTAATCTTTTAGCCTTGATATCTATGGAAAACTTTTTCCTCTCTCCTTCAATTCTGAATGCTAACATTGCTTGGGAGAATATTCTCAGTTGCATTTTTTTTTTCCTCTCAGTAATTTGAATATTCCATGCCCCTTCCTTATGGCCTGTAAACTTTCTGCTGAGGAATCTGATAGCCTTATGGAGTTTCCCTTATAGATACTGGTAACTGTCTGCTTTTCTCTTGCTGCTCTTAAGATTCTCTCTTTATTGCTGATCTCTGCCATTTTAATTACTATGTGTCTTGGTGTGGATCTCCTTGGGTTCATCTTGTTAAGGATTTTCTGTGCTTCCAGAACCCCTTTTATGAGAATATTGTTTGGTTTGGAGGTGTCACAGAGATGTTTTTTTTTTTTTTACTAAGGTATCATTGATACACACTCTTATGAAAGTTTCACAAGAAAAACAATGTGGTCACTACATTATCCAGTCTGCCCCATACCCCATTGCAGTCACTGTCCATCGGTGTACTAAGATGCCACAGAGTCCCTATTTGTCTTCCCTGAGTGACACTGTCTTCCCCATGACCCCACACACACACCATGTGCACCAATCATGATACCCCACAATCCTGTTCTCCCTCCCTCCCCACCTGCCCTCCCCTACCCCTCCACTTCTTGGAGTCTGTGAGTCTGCTGCTATTTTGTTCCTTCAGTTTTGCTTCATTGTTATACTCCACAAATGAGGGAAATCATGTGGCATTTGTCTTTCTCTGCCTGACTTATTTCACTGAGCATAATACCCTCTAGCTCCATCAAGATTGTTGCAAATGGTAGCATTTGTTTCTTTCTTATAGTTGAATAGCATTCCATTGTGTATATGTACATCTTCTTTATCCATTCATCTACTGATGGACACTTAGGTTGTTTCCATATCTTGGCTGTTGTAAATAGTGCTGAGATTAAACATAGGGGTGCATATGTCTTTTTGAATCTCGGAAGTTTTCTTCTTTGGGTAAATTCCTAGGAGTGGAATTCCTGGGTCAAATGGTATTTCTATTTTTAGTTTTTTGAGGAACCTGCTTATTGATTTCCACAATGGTTGAACTAGTTTACATTCCCACCAGCAGTGTAGGAGGGTTCCCCTTTGTCCACCTCCTTGCCGGTGTTTTTTGTTCCTAGTCTTTTCTATGTTGGCCATCCTAACTGGTGTGAGGTGATATCTGATTGTGTCACAGAGATTTTTCATGTATTCTCATTTTAGAAATTTTTTTCTCTCTGTTACTCAGCTTGGTCACTCTCCACCATCCTGTCTTCCAGCTCAATGATTCTTTCCTCTGCATCCTCCAGCTTCCTTATGGCCTCTATTGTGTTTTCATTTCCTGTTGTATTCTTCAGCTCTGACTGGTTCATTTTTATATTTTCTGTCCCTTTGTTGAAATCCTCCTTGAAATTATCAGTTCTTTTCCCAAGTTCAGTGAGCATCATTATGACCATTGTTTTGTGTTCTTTGTCAGATAAATTGCTTATCTCTATTTCATTTAGCACTTTTTGTGATGTTTTGTCTTGTTCTTTTTGCTTGGAACATATTCCTCTGGCTCCTCCTCTGTCTGGTTCCCTGCGTTTGTTTCTATGTATTAGATACATTAGCTATAGCTCCTGGTCTTAGAAGTAGCGGTTTTATGTAGTAAGCATCCTGTGGTGCCAGCTAAACATTTTCTACAGATGCGGGAAAACTTTTTGGAGATACAGAACATAATAAAATAATTATATGAGAAGAACAAACACAAATATCAGTTAATACAAAATTATTGTAGCTGGCAACACTTAAAATTGGTAATTTACAGTTTCTTTTAAAGTTGGGCAGCTGCAAGCTGATTCATTGCCCTTTAGCCATTGAGCAGTTTAAGAGGAAACAATACATTTAATAAGTTGCAATCTTAAATTAATTATTTAAAATACAATTATGTACTTTGATTTACTATTTGGACTGCATCAAAATAATATTAAATCTTTATTTTAAAAAATTAACATATTTTAGTTTTCCTCTATGGAAGTGTATATTCCACTTTTGGGGAGAAAAAAAGCACTGATATCATGACCTACGTTCACAGAATGTTTTTTTGCTGGATACATGTCTTGGTTTTACAGATAAGATTTTATAATAAGTAAATTATGTGGTCTTCGATTTAAGAATACATAAATGCAGAAAAACTATGTGGAAGGAAAATAGAGACACCAAGCTAAAATCCAAAACAAATCAATAAACACAAATAGTTCCACAGCTCTAGAGAATTTAACAAAAAGTAAGTCAACTTTTAAGCCAGTTAACTTTGGCATTTGAATACAAAAAGTTTAGCAGTGTCATCTACGTAGATTGCTGGGAGGGTTTTCAAAATCCCTGTGTATCCTTTATATAAGCATAGCTGGTATTCTGAGTTCTGCGTCCATCTCTGCATTACCCAATCTCACAGAACTCAGATTTATGCATGAATTATGTCTGCAGTTTTAACTCCACACATGTGTGAAACCACACGGGACCCTGTACAACAGACCAACCCCAAGGAGCTCCGAGTGGAGGCTTCAGTCCTGGCTAGAACCTGGGTTCTGGAGCCGTGGAGCAGTGGGGCTGTTGCAGAGCAGACGGCTGCTGGTCTAGGACCAAGGAATCAAGGACCCATGGTGGGGAAAGCACAGTGTTTCCAACGAAGACAGCTGGGAAAACCAGGCCCCACGCACACCTCACACAGAAATCACTAAACCCCGGTCTCCACAGCAAGCCCTTCCTCCCGGGACATCCCAAGGCTGAGCCCCCTCCAACCGGTGCCCAGGAGGCTTCTCCCGGTTTCCACTCACCTTTCCGTGGGTCACTGCGCCTCCCTGGACACAGAAAGACGCGCTCCTGTCCGACCGCGGGGAGCCAGGCGGAGGCCCAAGATGCGCTCTCAGGAGGCAGGTGGGTGAGCGGCCGCCCGAGGGCTCCCTGCACTCCCACAGGCTGGATGTGCTCTTGGCCCAGGGCAGGTGGGGCCACCTCGCCACGGTCAGGCTGAATCTATTAAATTTTGGAAATTCAGACTGAAAGGGAGCCAAATATCCCCACAACTTCTCTATGGTTAAGGACCTGAAGGGGCACCTGTTTTGTCACCCCAGGATACACCTCTTTGTTAGAGTGATTATTCTACACTGGTTATTATTAGGAAACTGCAAACGCAGGAGAAACTCTGAAAACCCATTAGAAGTTGGCCTTTTGTATGAGATTTACATGTGCAAGGGAAATCTCCATTTGTAAGGGTGTCTTCCCCTCTGAATCAGGAAGAGGCGAATGACTGAATCTAGAAATCTTAGCACAGGCAAAGACATAAATGTGAATAAAAACCAGATGCCTTTTTATGGTGCTTTGCCTGAAAACCTCCCATAACTGGCCTCCCCCACAGCCAACATCTTTTCTTTTGTTCTTACATGAAGATGTCATTTACGGTGATAGTTTGTGTCTTTTGTGGGACTTACTAAGTTTTACTAGGAGTCTAACATATATGGGTGAAGCATAGGAGCTCAGCTCCTGGCAAGTTCACAGTGGATTCCATGAGCCCAAAACAGGACAAGGCTACATGGCTCAAACCAAGCTTTATTCTCCCGGTGGCCAGTTCAGTGCTGAGATTACACCTCCTGAATCTGCATGCAGCAAGTCTCTGATCCACACTCTGCAATAGAGCACCAGGCAGAGATCCTTATATAGCAGCACAGACATCAATGACGTCCTGCCAACCAGTACATAAGCCTGCACAAGCTCAGTAGGCAGTCATGAGGTCACAATGCACACACATTTTGAGGATTCAGGAGAAAGCACAGGGCATGCCAAGTGGGTGAGTAGGTGACAGTCAGGCGAGCAGCCTGGCCGAGGGAACTCCATTTTCCCTGCAATGAGAGAGACACATATTTATTAACTTTGTTTGTTTTCTCATGTTAATCTATCTTTTATTACCAGAAAGGTCTCAGCCACATACACAGGAGGATAGAGGGAAAATTATCTTTCCTCCCCACTCATGTAATTGAATATTATCCAGCACTAGAAATCATCATCAGCCCATTGAGATACGTGGATGAATCTTATGTGAATATTGCAAAGTAAAAGAATTTTAAACTGTAGGACCGCATATCCTTTACACTGTGGGACCCCATTTCCAGAACATTATGGGCAAGGCAAAATTACACAGATGGTGAATAGATCATGAGGTGGGGCTTGGAGAATTCCACGGGACACTTTAGTGGATGACACATGCTACTATGCATTTCTCCAAACCCAAAGATTTTTACATTGTAAGAGGAAATAAAAACCAAAGGATGAAAAACAAAATATGACAAAGAATATAACTACAGTAATGGACAAACCCACAGCCAACATCATACTTAACAGCGAGAAGCTGAAAGCTTTTCCTTTAAGATAGGGAACAAGACAAGGATGCCCACTCTCCCCACTTTCATTCAACATAGTTCTAGAGGTCCTAGCCACAGCATTCAGATAACACAAAGAAATAAAAAGCATCCAGATTGGCAAGGAAGAAGTTAAACTGTCCCTGTTTGCAGATGATACGATATTGTACATAAAAAACCCTAAGAATCCACTCTAAAACTACTAGAACTAACATCTGAATTCAGAAAAGTTGAAGGATACAAAATTTATACTAAGAAATCTGCTGCATTCTTATATACTAATAATGAACTAACAAAAAGAGAAATCAGGAAAACAATTCCATTCACAATTGCATCAACAAGAATAAAATACCTAGGAATAAACCTAACCAAGGAAGTGAAAGAACTATACTCTGAAAACTACAAGACACTCATGAAAGAAATTAAAGAAGATACCAATAAATGTAAACACATCCTGTGCTCATAGATAGGAAGAATTAATATTGTCAAAATGGCCATCCTGCCTAAAGCAATCTAGAGATTGAATGAAATCCCTATCAAAATTCCAATGGCATTCTTCAACAAATTAGGGCAAATAGTTCTAAAATTCACTGAATGAAATCCCTATCAAAATGCCAATGGCATTCTTCACCAAATTAGAGCAAATAGTTCTAAAATTCACATGGAACAACAAAAGACCCCCCGAATAGCCAAAGTAATCCTGAGAAGGAATAATAAAGCTGGGGGGATTACATTCCCTGACTTTAAGCTCTACTAAAAAGCAACAGTAATCAAGACAACTTGGTACTGGCACAACAACAGACCCATAGATCAATGGGAGAGAATAGACAGCCTAGATATAAACCCAAGCATTTATGGTCAATTAATATACATTAAAGGAGTCTCTGCAACAACTGGTGTTGGCAAAACTGGACAGCTACATGTAAGAGAATGAAACCAAATACCACTTGACCCAGGAATTCCACTCCTAGGAATTTACCCAAAGAAAACAAAATCTCAGATTCAAAAAGACATATGCACCCCTATGTTTATCATAGCCCTGTGTACAATAGCCAAGATATGGAAGCAACCTAAGTGTCCCTCAGTAGATGAATGGATAAAGATGATGTGGTACATATACACAATGGAATACTATTCAGCCCTAAGAAGGAAAAAATCCTACCATTTGCAACAACATGGAGGGAACTACTAGAGGGTATTATGCTCACTGAAATAAGTCAGGCAGAGAACCAAATGACCACTCATTTGTGGAGTATAACAACAAAGCAAAACTGATGGAACAAAACAGCAACAGACTCACAGACTCCAAGAAGGGACGAGCGGTGACCAAAGGGGAGGGCGGGGGGGTGTGGGTGGGGAGGGAGGGAGAAGGAGATTGAGAAGTATTATGATTGGTACACATGATGTGTGGGGGGTGTCATGGGGAAGACAGTGTAGCACAGAGAAGACAAGTAGTGACTCTGTGGCATCTTACTACACCGATGGACAGTGACTGTAATGGGGAATGTGGGGGAGGGGACTTGATAATATGTTTGAATGTAGTAACCACATGTTTTTCATGTGAAACCTTCATAAGACTGCATATCAATGTTACCTTAATAAAAAATATATATGAAAAAAAATCAGTGAGTGTTGGGGCAAAACATGCTGACCTAAATAACTTTGCCAATGTAGACTAAAGGCAAACTGTAATGTAAATAAACAGTGGACTCTGTTTAGAAAATTCCTTCTCATGATAAGGAAAAATTCTGATGTCCTAAAATTAAGTGCCATAAGGGCTGAAGAACCAGGGGAAGAGACAAGGGAAGGTACCCATCCAATAGCCAGGGCCATAGCTAGCCAGAAAGTCCATGTGACTGGGTGAAATCATTTCAGCTGTTATCTAGAAGGTCCTAGAAGCACAGCATTCCTCTTGAGCATGAACAATGTCTGACCATCACCAACAACCAATCCAGGATCCTTCCTTACGGACTATCCACTTATCCCCAGACTTTCTCACTTCACGTTTGCCCACCATCTTTATCTAACACCAGTATAAACTTAAAGAACTTTCTTTCCCTCAGACCCCTTATGAATGATCCCTGTTTCTTGAGTCTGGCAGACAAGTTGTTTCTGCTCACTGGTCTGGCTGCTGGTGAACCAGAAACTTCCTGTCTCAGAAATGAGTCCCTTTTCTGGCTAACATCTGTCAAGTCTCAATAAACCGTTTTATTTCAGACATCTGCTGGTTTCCACTGTTCTTGATTTTTCTTCATGGGGGTATTAGCTAAGAATGCTGGAACCACTATACCTGTAAACTGGAATGGGTCAATCACTGAATTTAATAAATGGCAGCTGATGAGAGCCAGGTTTCTCCATATTGCAGTGCAGTTGCAGATAAGCGAGGAGTACGTGACAATATCCATATGATAATGGATCCAGTTGGAGACATCAGAATAAACTCATCTTTAGCTTAATATGCATACAGAAAGTTCCACATAGAAATCTTTATGCTTAGGAATGTATACATAGGTTGGAGGAGTTGCATATATTTCCCTGCATTCTCCTCTGAGCACATGTAGATTTTTAATACCATTCTTAAATAAAGGGAACCAGGGATCTTTGAAGAAATGGCTGATACTAAAAATGAGACAATAAATAAAGGACTCAGGACACTATTCAAGGATCACAAAGTAAGTAACACCAAGAACAAAGACCCACAAAGATGGAATGTGTCAGAGGGAACAGGAGCCAGTGGAAGGAGCTCACCGCGGCCAGGCAGGCATGACCTGAGCACCAAACACCGTGGTGCTGCAGCATCACCAAAAGCCTGGCGCAACTGTCTGGCACCCACACCAGTAAAAATAAAATACTATACAGATTGTTTATGAATGGTGTTGAACAGAAATGCCCTATGCAGAAGATTTCCAAATGATGTAGACCCTCAGCGTCCATCATGGAGGTGGATCTAACTCCCCGCTCCTAGCCCAGGCTACACATACTATTCTCTTCCTAAAAAAAGAAACAGAATGGACATAGGAAAAAATAACCTCACAGTGGAGAAACCTGAGACACACTATGTCAGCTAGTGACCAAAGCTAAGACTGTAAAGAAAAGATGATCACTGTACTGGGGACTAGGAAATAACACCTCTAAAGCCTAACTATTGAGGGTTTCATTAACTCTGGGAGTCTCAAAATAAGACTCCTCAGAAACAAGATAAGTGAATAAAGGGTAAGTCCTAATGTGTCATATGATTAGAGTAACCTAATTCTTAAATCTGGGTTAGATGAACAAAACATGATACTGATTTTGGGAGCATTATTACCAATTTTATTGCATACTGCTTAAATTCATCCAGGATGAACTAGTTTCAGAACTGAAATTACCTTAATATTGAAGAGCCAAACCATTATCTCCCTTTTATAAATCAGATTTATTTATGGAAAATAGATTTTCTCTGGTTGCAAGTACAAAATATGAGGGCACTTGGTTTAATTTTGCATCTCACTTTCAAAGATGATGTGGTCATGTTTCCAGTCTCCTTCTCTTCTTTCTGTGCCTCTTCCCCATCATAACAGATGCTTTCATGCTCATTTCTTTACTTTTCCTATTGGCTTCTTTTCAAATTCAGAAAGTATGTTGCCATGTTGAAAGTCTTACATCCCTCACATAATTTCTTTTTGCCTATTTTTTATTGAAATGTTGAAATACATACCAAATGGTGTCAGGTGTACAACACTGTGATTCAGCAACTATATACTTAGCCCTTACCACTTTACATTATAAGTATTAGTTTACGTTTGTACTCTCCTCACATTAAATCTCTGAGGTAGGTGCTATGATTAGCACTATTTAACAGATGAGAAACTAAATCAGAGAAAGGTCAAGCAATTTTCCCAAGGTCACCAGCTAGTAACTAGTAGAGCCAGAACTCACACCTAAGCAGTCAGATTTTAGCGTTCCCGCTCTAGACTCAAAATTCTCAAGGGCAGAGACAGTGCCTTATGCATCTTTGCATTCCCAGTGTCTACCAGGGATCCTAGCACATAAATGCAATATAAGTCAAACTAAACTGCATTTGCTGAATTCTGCTAAAAAGTTTAGGGATATCAAAAATGACTAAGACATGATTCTTACTCTCAAAGAAGTCTGTGCCGTATTAGGGTTAGGGAGAATTAGTAGAAGATTCCAATAATGGAAAAGAATGAACTAAAAGAAAAGAAACGGAGTTCAGCAGTTTACACTTTGGCAGACTGTATTAGAATGTTGAGGATCCTATTTAAAATCTCATCAGAGTAGCATATAGAATCTCCCTGGAACCCATGGTTACATGAAAAACCAAATCCAGTGACTCATGACCAGTGAATTATTGCAATCCAAACTGGAAGATGTCTAGTGACAAACTCTGACATGCTGGCCCAGCCTTTGCCCTATTTACCAGTGTACCATATACCAATCCTGAGCCCACTATGAGCCACGCAATTGTAATAGGGGTGGTGATACAAAGAATAATTAATGCAATAAAGATACAGAAGGCATGCTGAAATCTGAGGATGGCTCAGATAACTAACATCGGATAATATGATAGATGGGAAAATAGGTTATCTGGAACTATGAGCAAAATCAACAAGATGGCATTTTTAACCATCAGAATTACTATTTTTCTTTTCGAAAAATCAATTTCCCAAGAAAATGGTAACAATAATTGTACTTTAAAAGACCAAGAATTTAGTTGGCATAATCTTACCTGTGGATTGTGGCTGCTAAAAAGAAAACTAGCATAATTTTCGTGTGAATTTGTAAAATAGACTGCCTAGATAAAGGAGAAACTGGTTACTGGCCAGTGTTCCACACTGCTTAGACTACACCTAAGCTACTTCATTCACTAGTGGGAACAATATTTTAAGAGAGACATTGACAAATCAGAGTCCATAGAAGCAGAAGAGAGGGTTGAGGGCTAGAAGCACAATCAGCCAGACAGTGAATTTTGGAATGTTTTTCCTGGAGAACTGGAGAAAGAATATAATAACAGATGAGTGTCTGTTTGCAGTATCCTGTGCCAGAGAAAATAACTAAAACTGTGGACAGAAGTCAGAAAGCAGCATCCAGGAGGGAAATATGAGGAACTTTTTCTATGATATGAACAGATATGAACTGTCTCACATAGATTACATGTGAGACATGTACTGAGGCAGGAAGCAGTAAACCAGGGCTTGATGCCATCTGTCAACTTTATAGAGATTCCTTTACTGACATGGGAAGATGGGCTCATATGATGCTCTCTAAGATCCCTTTCATTTAAGATCCTAGGAAAGTCTCTCATCTGAGATGCCACAAAAATTTTGAGATGATTTTCAAAGTTTAGAGAGAATCACACATTCTTCCTTTGGAGAAGATCCATCACAGCTAAAACTAAACTTAAAAAATTAAAACTGGACCATGATAACCCATCCATCAAAAGAGCCAAATAAAGTTTTCTTTAAATAACATTGATCGTCCAGTTTACTTCCATAATAGTACCTTCAACATAGTGGTGCCCACGTGTTCAAAAACCCGACAGACTGAAGCATATTTCAGAAATGCCTGTCTTTTATAATAATAAGAAGCTCTTGTAATTGGCACAGGGCAGTGATTTGCATTTTCTCATGTGCTTCCTGCTGTTTGTAACATGAAAAGCAAGGGATTCATTCTAGCTTTATAATCTATATTTTCTAATCAAAGTTATTTAATAATGATTTCACCAGTCTTTAATTTGAACTCAATCTAAATTCAGGCATGAGGTTACAGGCATATTGACTTTCATTCAGTCCTGAAGTGATAAAAGGGTAAAAATGCAGAAGTTACTCATGATCAAGGGAACATGGTATATATCTTGTTTTTCAAGTTCATGGGCTATCTGCTTCAGCAAAATATGTACAAGTGATCATGAAGTTTTTCCCCTCACATTTCAAATTACTCTTTTATCACCTCTTTGCTAACTCTCCTCATTCTACATTTTCATTCTAAGTCCATTTTATTCTAAATTAAGAATGTTGTATAACTAATTCTTTCATCAGACTCTCATCATCTTTCTCATTCTTTGTTCACATATGCCCTTTTGCCTTATGAAATGTTATCTTAACATTTTAAACCCATTCAATGGCAAATACAGAGGACTCAGCATCAGGTGGGCATGTTACATTTTAAAGGTCAAGCAAATAGGAAGGGAACTGAATTGCTCTACCTCACTGAACCTAAAACTGGAGATGGAAAAGATGGGAATTGTATGAAGCCTCTATTATCTTCTCTTTCTCCCTCTTATCTTTTATTCTTTTTCCTGAGGGGTGTGCCAGTGGTGGTGGTAGTGGTGTGTATGTGTGTGTGTGCATGTGTGTGTGTCTAGGAAGAAAGAAAAAGGAGAGAGAGGAAAAGGAGAGGAAAGCCAGAGTTCGATACTATTAATAATTGCTAAAATGTATATAGCTATCATTTTACTGAAGCAAAAGCACGTAAGACACATACAGGATTGAAACTGGAGAAGGACAAGTGGATCTCTTGGAAAGGGGAACCCGAGCTCATTCACCATTTCCAAGCTCGCAATAATTTTAGTCGACATGTGTTTCTTCAGGGTTACATTTACCACCTACAAGTAATTTTCAGGGGCACACCTGCTGCATTTCCAAGTAGGCAAGGTTTGCTTTTGGCACAGCCCCTCCTACTTCTACCCCATCCTTGGCCTTTCTTTCTCTAACCTGTAGACTCAGCGGAACTCACACGGAATTCTGACTTGCCAAAAACCTTTTGGTACCCCATGCCATCTCTTTCTCTTCTTTCCCATCCCAAATCAAGCCTTATTCCCAAATTGTGCAAGGAGGTAGTTGGCCAGTGATCTGATTAAAATAAGCAGATAGAAATGAGTCTTAATTTCAACTACAACAAAAAATGTAGTTTAGAAGATGTTGTTAACTTCAGTGGGTCTCTATTTGCATTTTCTCATTCCTGAGTAGGTAGTTTTTCATCAGATTCCCAAAGGAACCTACCTGCAGAGCAATTAAAATACATTAATCTAACTGGCAAAATGGATATGGGAATTATATTTCAAATGAGGTACATATGAGGGCTCCTGGTAGAGTTAGATGCATGCTTAAATATTATTCCCATCAATCCAGAAATCTCATCAGTCTTATAGCCTCCCCCAACTCCCCTTCTCACTGTTGCAGGCTACATAACTCAAAGGAGGTAAGGTATTGCTTGAGGAGAGTGAGGGGCAGAAGCACAGTGAGCAAGTGCAGGACCCTAGAGCCAGTTGACCATACAGAGTAGGACATAAAATAAATGTCAAAATAAAATATATGCATATTCACATATTAGTTTCCATTGTAAAAAATTAAAACTACAGAAAGGTTGCAAGATCAGTACAGTAAACTACTATATAACCTTTACCTAGATGTACTGATATAACATTTTTCCATATTTGCCTCATTTATCTTTGCTAAACCATTTGAGAATAAGTTGCATATATCAAAACCTTTTATCTACACTTATACACTTCAGTGTGTATCCTTCAGAAGGATGCTTTCTCTCATAACCACAACACAATTATAAAATTCAAGAGGCTTCACATTAAATAATGTTATTATCTAATACACAAGTACGTTGCAAAATGGTGATGTCATAATTTCTTCTGGTGTATCAGTTGGTATTCCACTGTCCTGAACTGTCATTTCTTCCCTCTTTATATTTATTTATTTAATGTTTTCAGAATCCACATTTAAATTTCAGCAATTGTTCAAAAATACTCCTTTATAGCTCTTCCCTCCAAATCTAGAATCATGTCGCCTTTGGAGACATGTCTCTTTAATCCCTTAAATCTAGAACAGTCCTCAGCCTTTGTCTTTCATGACACTAACATTTTGTAAGAGTAGAGGCCAGTAGTTGGGTAGGATGTTTCTCAATTTGCATTTTTCTGATTGTTTCTTTGTGTTTAGATTAAGAATATGTAGTTTTGACAGGGTTACTACAAGACAGAGAATACGTCCTTCCCAGTACCTCCCATCATGTCATTTTTCCCATAATTGGTGACATTATCTTTGACCATTTGCTTAGGGTGGTGTCTGTCAGATTCATCCACTGTAAAGGCAACATTTTTATCCCTTTGTAGTAAATAAGAAATCCAAGGTCACTTTGATGCTGTGTAAAAATCCTTTCTCCAACAAACTTTCAATCACTGATTTTAACATGTATTGATAATTCTACCTGAATCAATTATTACTTTAATGGTTGCAAAATGGTGATGTCATAATTTCTTCTGGTATATCAATTGGTATTCCACTGTCAAGAATTGTCATTTCTTCCCTCTTTATATTTATTTATTTAACGTTTTCAGAATAAGTATGCCCTTGTGAATTCTTTTTTTAAAATTCATTGCGTTATAATCCATTTCTGTCATTATGCATTAATGATGCTTGAATTGTCCCAGATTTGGTAAGTGCAGGTACCTTCAAGCTGGCTCCTATTTCCTTTTGACAGGTCCTCATCTTTTTTTGAGAATCTTGCTTTCTGACACAACATTTTTCAAGGGCATTTTATGCTTTCCTTCTCTCTGCCCTGGAATCAGCCACTTTATCCCTAGAGAAGTGGAGACTGGCTTTTAGAAGCCAAGATCTGCAGGCATGTAATGTTATTCAAAATACTAAATAATATTGTACCTGTTTCTTTGGGTCACCATAAGGAAGACTGGTGTCTGATTTGCAATCCTAACTAGCATAACCTGTGTGACTTCAGCAGTTCCCTTCATTGGGGAACTGACTCCTCATCCAAACAGAAATTGGATTAGATGAATATTTCTTAACCTTTTCAGGGTCTCCAAAACATCTGGGAATCTCATAAAAGCTATAGTCCCATCTCACCAGAGACAAGCTCAAATAAGCAAAAATTTTCGTACAATTTAAGGGGTTCGAGGTTGCGAAGCCCATCTGAAGCTCCAAATCCCTGGATTAAGTGACCTCCATCTTCAACGCTGAGCTCTCTGAGTCTCTAAGAGACCGTGCTGCTGCCAGGTTGATTCCTCAGAGACATCAAAATGTGGAGGGATTAATGCACAAACACGAAAAACAGTTACAGGGGAGCCTGTGAACGAGGCACTGTCCCTGCGGGTGCCAACACAGGCGCACCGTAGCCACCGGCAGGAG
The DNA here is from genome assembly GCF_030020395.1 of Manis pentadactyla. Lineage (NCBI taxonomy): Eukaryota > Metazoa > Chordata > Mammalia > Pholidota > Manidae > Manis > Manis pentadactyla. Next base: position 85,053,305 of record NC_080024.1, read on the forward strand.
GTTTTGTCCGGAAGGTGCCCTGGCGGTCAATGGATGCCTGGCAGAATGGAGGCTGCAGGGCTGTCCTGGCCGCTGCACCCCTCCGCTCTGCCACCAGTACTTGCCCCTGCGCTTCTGCTGGGAGCCGAGGGACTCCGGCGGGCCTCGAGGCGGCGACAAGAGCCCAGGGCGCTTGAGCCAGGAAAGAACGCGCATCGAAGACCCGCCGTTCCCCCTTCCAGCCACCTACGCAGCGCAGCTCCGGTCGCTATGGTGACCAGCGGAGGCCCGCCCCACCCCCGCCACTGCCCGGGACCCTGACGTCGGAGCCCGTAAGCGGCCGCCACCAGAGCCGCTCGTCCGCCCGCCGCTCGCCGCCTGCGCGCACTCCAGCCCGCTGTGTCTAGCAGAGGGCCCAGCATGGTCATGGCGGATGTCCTGAAGCACTTGCAGGGCGGGCCAGTCCGGGTGGGGTTCTACGACATCGCGGGCACGCTGGGCAAGGGCAATTTCGCCATGGTGAAGCTGGGGCGGCACCGGATCACCAAGACGGAGGTGCGGCCCGGGCTCGCAGGAGCGTCCGAGGCTCGGCTCGGGAGAGGAGCTGTTTCCCGAGGGGGGGCGGTTGCAGGGGTCCAGGGCTGTCTGACAGGCCGCGTACTGGCGTAAGCGAGAGGGTCTGGGACTGAGGACCAAGGAGGCGCCGGGGGCCGGTGTGTGCCGGTGGGGTCGGGCCCGGTCACCGGACCCAAGTGTCGTCCGATTGGCAGCCCGACCAGACCAGGCTTTGGCGCCCTGGTGGTTCCACGGAATTTCTCCTCGGGCCTCCCACCCGGGCTGTGACATGGTCTGTGGCTTCCACTTCGCAGCCCAAGTTCCTTCCCAAGTGTCTTCTCTGGTGTCACTGGGGGTGGGGCGGAGGGAAGTCTCGGTTGCCCTAGGCTGCGTGGCCAGAGACATCGACAGCTGCGAGGAAGGGACCGCCTGCACTTGGCCTCCCACATGGGGCATTGCGCGGCCCCGCGAGGAAGGGTCACCAGGCAGGGAGCCCAGATGGCCATTGTCCGTTTCTCTCCTTCGTAGTGTCTCTGATCTCGTGGCAGCCTCGCTTGATCTCGTGCCTGAGGCATTTCCATCTAGTACCCCAGACGATAGAACTGGTTGAAAGGGTCTTGGCCACATCTGCACAGTTGGTGGGTGGTCGTTCCTATCCTAGGTTGTGCCTTTCCTAGGTGTGCACTGTGGCCATGCGTATGAGCTCCTTAGCCGAGCAATTCTGCCTGTGTGCGCGTGAAGCCCTCCAATGCTTCCCCAAGGTGAAGCCAGCATCCCCCTTCCTTGCACATTCTAACGCACTGCACATGTTTTCTCACAAGGCTCTCTCCTTACCTAACCTGCCTCCTTTCTTTCACTGCCTCAAGCTGCTCTCCTCAGGGTCTCTATTTTAGGACGTGCAGATTAAAATACCTGCAGATTAGAAATACAGTAGAAACAAAACCATTCATTAGGATAAAACCTTGTGGTTTTGACGTACTCTACACTGTCTCGTAGTTGTTCTGGACATTAATCCTTTTTCAGTCTCCCATCCCCACCCCCAGTTTTCATCCTGTTCAGTTTCCCCCTTATTAGTGTGAATATACTAGAATTTGAATACGGAATAACGTAGGACTTTTTTTTGTCAAGCGTGGCTGTGTAAGGTGAGGGTCATTTGAAAACGAGTGATTTTTGTAGCTGCTCTTAGAAGTTTTGCTTCATGTGAGGGAGTCCACTTCCAAAAAGAAGGGGTGTGTGTTCTCTCATCTTCACTTGTTTGCCCTCCCCTACTAATCCTGAAGCAGCCCAAATCTGACTTTTTTTAAGATTGTTTGTAATGATAAATAATGTGACTCTGGTAAGATTACTTCATCTGATTCAGCGTTTTTAAAAATGAAGAAATTAATTCCATTCCTCTAGTGAACCATGGTCTAATGTCATGCTGTTTCCCCTTAAATTACATGAAAAGAGTGCATTTTTAATATGTATTTGTATTTGAGCCCCTGCTTAATGACTGCCTAAAAATGGAACAAATTGCATCTTACAGAAAGCTTCTACAGAACTTTTGAACTATGTTGTTGGGTGATTGAATTCCAAACCTACCAGTTTCAATATTTTTTCTCATCAGCTCTTAATCAGTTTTAGTTGAAATATTTAATTAAATCAAATCTTACTTATCAGGTCAAATTTTGGTAATACAGAATCTACTTAAGAACTGCTGAGTGGAGCTGATAGTGACTGACATTTCTCGAGGTTGACAGTTCAAACGGTGTCCCTTTTAAACTGATGTATCTTGTAGAGACTAGGGGGCACTGTGGAGTAATATGGTTTGGCTATTAGAGTGAGATCAGTGCATTTACATAGATGAAGGCACGGTTGAGATGCTTAAAGACCACTCACATCCTGGATTGTGTGTATAGTATATGTGTGCAAAATTATTGAAGTTAAGAGCCAATATTTTTGGTATCATTAATCTACAATTACATGAAGAACATTATGTTTACTAGGCTCTCAAATTCACCAAGTCCCCCCCCACATACCCCTTCTCAGTCACTGTCCATATGCGTAGTAAGATGCTCTAAAATCCTACTTGTCTTCTCTGTGTTGAGCAGCCCTCCCTGTGCAACCCCTACACACTATACATGCTAATTGTAATTCCCCCTTTCTTTTTCCCCACCCTTATCGCTCCCTCCCCACCCATTTTCCTCAGTCCCCTTTCCCTTTGGTAACTATTAGTCCATTCTTGGACACTGTGATTCTGTTGTTTTGTTCCTTCAGTTTTCCTTTGTTCTTATATTCCACACAAGAGTGAAATCAGGGGAGGGGGCGGAAGATGGCGGCGTGAGTAGAGCAGCGGAAATCTCCTCCCAAAACAACATATATCTATGAAAATATAACAAAGACAACCCTTCCTAGAATAAAGACCAGAGGACACAGGACAATATCCAGACCACATCCGCACCTGAGAGAACCCAGCGCCTCGCGAAGTGGGTGAGATACAAGCCCCGGCCCCGCGGGAGCCGAGCGCCCCTCCCCCCAGTTCCCGGCGGGAGAGGAGCGGGCAGAGCGGGAGGGAGACGGAGCCCAGGGCTGCCGAACACCCAGCCCCAGCCATCCGGGCCAGAGTGCAGGGCCCTCGATACTGGGAAAACAGGGCAGCAAGAACAGTGAGCAGGCACTGGAGGCTGGGCGACAGAGGACATAAGAAAAGCGCGCGACCATTTTTTTTTTTTTTTTTGCTTTTTTGCTGCTTTGTTTTGGCGAGCGCTCTTTGGAAGTCTTAAAGGGACAGGGACCCCAATATTAGGGAAACAGGGCAGAAAGACCGGTGAGCAGAGGCCTGAGGCTGGCACCGGAGAATAAAGAAAAACGAACGACCACCTTTTTTTTTTAATTAAAAAAAATTTTTTTTTTTTTAATTAAAAAAATTTTTTTTTTCTTGTTTTTTTTTGTGGTCGTTGTTTTGTTTTGGCGGGTGCTTTTTGGAAGTCTTAAAGGGGCAGGGTGGGTCACTTAATCCAGAGGTAGGGAACCCGGGATCTCAGGGCACCCTAACCCCTGGGCTGCAGGGAGCAGGGAGGCCACTTACGGAGATAAATAGCCTCCCAGCAGCTCCTGCTCCAACGCGACTCCACCATTTTGGAGTAGCTGCCCGAGCCAGGCCACGCCCACAGCAACAGCGGAGATTAACTCCATAGCAGCCGGGCAGGAAGCAGAAACCCTGTCTGAGCGCAGCTGCGCAGCACAAGCCACTAGAGGCCGCTGTTCTCCCAGGAGAGGAGGGCCACAAACCAACAAGAAAGGAAGTCCATCCAGCCGTCACTCGTCCCAGTTCTGCAGACTATTCCTATCACCATGAAAAGGCAAAGCTACAGGCAGACAAAGATCACAGAGACAACACCAGAGAAGGAGACAGACCTAACCAGTCTTCCTGACAAAGAATTCAAAATAAGAATCATAAACATGCTGACAGAGATGCAGAGAAATACGCAAGAAAAATGGGATGAAGTCCGGAAAGAGATCACAGATGCCAGAAAGGAGATCGCAGAAATGAAACAAACTCTGGAAGGGTTTATAAGCAGAATGGATAGAATGCAAGAGGCCATTGATGGAATTGAAATCAGAGAACAGGAACGCATAGAAGCTGACATAGAGAGAGACAAAAGGATCTCCAGGAATGAAACAATATTAAGAGAACTGTGTGACCAATCTAAAAGGATCAATATCCGTATTATAGGGGTCCCAGAAGAAGAAGAGAGAGGCAAAGAGATGGAAAGTATCTTAGAAGAAATAATTGCTGAAAACTTCCCCACACTGGGGGAGGAAGTAATCAAACGGACCACGGAAATACACAGAACCCCCAACAGAAAGGATCCAAGAAGGGCAACACCAAGACACATAATAATTAAAATGGCAAAGATCAAGGACAAGGAAAGAGTGTTAAAGGCAGCTAGAGAGAAAAAGGTCACCTATAAAGGGAAACCCATCAGGCTAACGTCAGATTTCTCAACAGAAACCCTACAGGCCAGAAGAGAATGGCATGATATATTTAATACAATGAAACAGAAGGGCCTTGAACCAAGGATACTGTATCCAGCACGACTATCATTCAAATATGATGGTGGGATTAAACAATTCCCAGACAAACAAAAGCTGAGGGAATTTGCTTTCCACAAACCACCTCTACAGAACATCTTACAGGGACTGCTCTAGATGGGAGCACTCCTAGAAAGAGCACAGCACAAAACACCCAACATATGAAGAATCGAGGAGGAGGAACAAGAAGGGAGAGAAGAAAAGAATCTCCAGATAGTGTATATAACAGCTCAATAAGCGAGCTAAGTTAGGCAGTAAGATACTAAAGAGGCTAACCTTGAACCTTTGGTAACCACGAATTTAAAGCCTGCAATGACAATAAGTACATATCTTTCAATAGTCACCCTAAATGTTAATGGGTTGAATGCACCAATCAAAAGACACAGAGTAACAGAATGGATAAAAAAGCAAGACCCATCTATATGCTGCTTACAAGAAACTCACCTCAAACCCAAAGACATGTACAGACTAAAAGTCAAGGGATGGAAAAACATATTTCAAGCAAACAACAGTGAGAAGAAAGCAGGGGTTGCAGTACTAATATCAGACAAAATAGACTTCAAAACAAAGAAAGTAACAAGAGATAAAGAAGGACACTACATAATGATAAAGGGCTCAGTCAAACAAGAGGATATAACCATTCTAAATATATATGCACCCAACACAGGAGCACCAGCATATGTGAAACAAATACTAACAGAACTAAAGGGGGATATAGACTGCAATGCATTCATTCTAGGAGACTTCAACACACCACTCACCCCAAAGGATAGATCCACTGGGCAGAAAATAAGTAAGGACACGGAAGCACTGAACAACACAGTAGAGCAGATGGACCTAATAGACATCTATAGAACTCTACATCCAAAAGCAGCGGGATATACATTCTTCTCAAGTGCACATGGAACATTCTCCAGAATAGACCACATACTAGGCCACAAAAAGAGCCTCAGAAAATTCCAAAAGATTGAAATCCTACCAACCAACTTTTCAGACCACAAAGGCATAAAACTAGAAATAAACTGTACAAAGAAAGCAAAGAGGCTCACAAACACATGGAGGCTTAACAACACACTCCTAAATAATCAATGGATCAATGACCAAATCAAAATGGAGATCCAGCAATATATGGAAACAAATGACAACAACAACACTAAGCCCCAACTTCTGTGGGACACAGCAAAAGCAGTCTTAAGAGGAAAGTATATAGCAATCCAAGCATATTTAAAAAAGGAAGAGCAATCCCAAATGAATGGTCTAATGTCACAATTATCGAAATTGGAAAAAGAAGAACAGATGAGGCCTAAGGTCAGCAGAAGGAGGGACATAATAAAGATCAGAGAAGAAATAAATAAAATTGAGAAGAATAAAACAATAGCAAAAATCAATGAAACCAAGAGCTGGTTCTTCGAGAAAATAAACAAAATAGATAAGCCTCTAGCCAGACTTATTAAGAAGAAAAGAGAATCAACACAAATCAACAGTATCAGAAAGGAGAAAGGAAAAATCACGACGGACCCCACGGAAATGCAAAGAATTATTGGAGAATACTATGAAAACCTATATGCTAACAAGCTGGGAAACCTAGGAGAAATGGACAACTTCCTAGAAAAATATAACCTTCCAAGATTGACCCAGGAAGAAACAGAAAATCTAAACAGACCAATTACCAGCAACGAAATTGAAGAGGTAATCAAAAAACTACCAAAGAACAAAATCCCCGGGCCAGATGGATTTACCTCGGAATTTTATCAGACATACAGGGAAGACATAATACCCATTCTCCTTAAAGTTTTCCAAAAAATAGAGGAGGAGGGGATACTCCCAAACTCATTCTATGAAGCTAACATCACCCTAATACCAAAACCAGGCAAAGACCCCACCAAAAAAGAAAACTACAGACCAATATCCCTGATGAACGTAGATGCAAAAATACTCAACAAAATATTAGCAAACCGAATTCAAAAATACATCAAAAGGATCATACACCATGACCAAGTGGGATTCATTCCAGGGATGCAAGGATGGTACAACATTCGAAAGTCCATCAACATCATCCACCACATCAACAAAAAGAAAGACAAAAACCACATGATCATCTCCATAGATGCTGAAAAAGCATTTGACAAAGTTCAACATCCATTCATGTTAAAAACTCTCAGCAAAATGGGAATAGAGGGCAAGTACCTCAACATAATAAAGGCCATCTATGATAAACCCACAGCCAACATTATATTGAACAGCGAGAAGCTGAAAGCATTTCCTCTGAGATCGGGAACTAGACAGGGATGCCCACTCTCTCCACTGTTATTTAACATAGTACTGGAGGTCCTAGCCACGGCAATCAGACAAAATAAAGAAATACAAGGAATCCAGATTGGTAAAGAAGAAGTTAAACTGTCACTATTTGCAGATGACATGATACTGTACATAAAAAACCCTAAAGACTCCACCCCAAAATTACTAGAACTGATATCGGAATACAGCAAAGTTGCAGGATACAAAATCAACACACAGAAATCTGTGGCTTTCCTATATACTAACAATGAACCAACAGAGAGAGAAATCAGGAAAACAACTCCATTCACAATTGCATCAAAAAAAATAAAATACCTAGGAATAAACCTAACCAAAGAAGTGAAAGACTTATACTCTGAAAACTACAAGTCACTCTTAAGAGAAATTAAAGGGGACACTAACAGATGGAAACTCATCCCATGCTCGTGGCTAGGAAGAATTAATATCGTTAAAATGGCCATCCTGCCCAAAGCAATATACAGATTTGATGCAATCCCTATGAAACTACCAGCAACATTCTTCAATGAACTGGAACAAATAATTCAAAAATTCATATGGAAACACCAAAGACCCCGAATAGCCAAAGCAATCCTGAGAAAGAAGAATAAAGTAGGGGGGATCTCACTCCCCAACTTCAAGCTCTACTATAAAGCCATAGTAATCAAGACAATTTGGTACTGGCACAAGAGCAGAGCCACAGATCAATGGAACAGACTAGAGAATCCAGACATTAACCCAGACATATATGGTCAATTAATATTTGATAAAGGAGCCATGGACATACAATGGCGAAATGACAGTCTCTTCAACAGGTGGTGCTGGCAAAACTGGACAGCTACATGTAGGAGAATGAAACTGGACCATTGTCTAACCCCATATACAAAAGTAAACTCAAAATGGATCAAAGACCTGAATGTAAGTCATGAAACCATTAAACTCTTGGAAGAAAACATAGGCGAAAACCTCTTAGACATAAACATGAGTGACCTCTTCTTGAACATATCTCCCCGGGCAAGGAAAACAACAGCAAAAATGAGTAAGTGGGACTATATTAAGCTGAAAAGCTTCTGTACAGCAAAAGACACCATCAATAGAACAAGAAGGATCCCTACAGTATGGGAGAATATATTTGAAAATGACACATCCGATAAAGGCTTGACGTCCAGAATATATAAGGAGCTCTCACGCCTCAACAAACAAAAAACAAATAACCCAATTAAAAAATGGGCAGAGGAACTGAACAGACAGTTCTCCAAAAAAGAAATACAGATGGCCAACAGACACATGAAAAGATGCTCCACATCGCTAATTATCAGAGAAATGCAAATTAAAACTACAATGAGGTATCACCTCACACCAGTAAGGATGGCTGCCATCCAAAAGACAAACAACAACAAATGTTGGCGAGGCTGTGGAGAAAGGGGAACCCTCCTACACTGCTGGTGGGAATGTAAGTTAGTTCAACCATTGTGGAAAGCAGTATGGAGGTACATCAAAATGCTCAAAACAGACTTACCATTTGACCCAGGAATTGCACTCCTAGGAATTTACCCTAAGAATGCAGCAATCAAGTTTGAGAAAGACAGATGCACCCCTATGTTTATCGCAGCACTATTTACAATAGCCAAGAATTGGAAGCAACCTAAATGTCCATCAATAGATGAATGGATAAAGAAGATGTGGTACATATACACAATGGAATACTACTCAGCTATAAGAAAAGGGCAAATCCAATCATTTGCAGCAACATGGATGGAGCTGGAGGGTATTATACTCAGTGAAACAAGCCAAGCGGAGAAAGAGAAATACCAAATGATTTCACTTATCTGTGGAATATAAGAACAAAGGAAAAACTGAAGGAACAAAACAGCAGCAGAATCACAGAACTCAAGAATGGACTAACAGGTACCAAAGGGAAAGGGACTGGGGAGGATGGGTGGGTAGGGAGGGATAAGGGGGGGAGAAGTAGGGGGGTATTAAGATTAACATGCATGGGGGGGTAGGAGAAAAGGGAGGGCTGTACAACACAGAGAAGGCAAGTAGTGATTCTACAACATTTTGCTATGCTGACGGACAGTGACTGTAAAGGGGTTTATAGGGGAGACCTGGTATAGGGGAGAGCCTAGTAAACATAATATTCGTCATGTAAGTGTAGATTAGAGATAGCAAAAAAAAAAAAAAAAAGGGCAGTTCCTGTGTGGTAACCTCCAACGAGTTCTACACAAGGGTATAAAGGGCATATAAAAGTGTAGGCAAAGGGTCTGTTTGTGTTTATACAGAGGATCAAAGCCTAACTGGGCTACCCCGAAAATGAACTAAGATACGATATGAAAAAGAACTTCCAACATCTGCACTCTCTGGAAGACTCATGCCAGAAGATGATCATCAAAAAACCCCAACAAAGATCCACGCACTGCTACAGCTGTAGATGCACTCATCCCACCAGTTCCTGGACTTGCCATGGGAATGAGGAAGGAGATATCTAAGCTGGCCTGTGCATACAGTAAAACAACAAAATTGGACTGGATCTATACTGTTGGAACTCAACCAAGAATTTGGAGAAGTACAAATTGTAGCGCTCCAAAGTCTTACAACTAAAAACTATTTACTGTTAAAAGAACATATGGCATGTGAACAGTCCCTAGGAATGGGTTGTTTTAATTTGTCTGATTTCTCTCAGACTGTTCTAGTTCCGTTGGACAATATCCACCATATCATAGATAAGTTTTCACAAATGCCTAAGGTGCCTAACTGGTTTTCTTGGTTTCACTGCAGATGGCTGGTAATTACAGATATGCTTTGGTTATGTAACTATACTCCTATTATGTTAATGTGTGTGTGCAATTTAAGTAGTAGCTTAAAACCTATACATGCTGAAGTTACTCTACAAGAAGATATATCAAAGAAATAATCAATCTTCCCATGTTTTCTTCCGCCTGCTACTTCTATAGCTTTTCTTCTTCCTTCCTAATTACAACCCTTAAATAGAATTCGTGCCTCATATCAAATTTACCGAGTATCATAATTCTTCCAAGTGGTAAAGATACCTCAAGACAAATGCTGGGCATAGAAGCCACAGGGCATAAATATGCAAAGAAGTAAAAAGCTAACTTTTTCAAACAATAAGGCTTCTCTCTCACTTACCAACTTCACATTTCCCTGTATGGCCCCGGAAGATGACTGGTTAGCCAGAGACGGGTAAGATTCCTCAAGGGAGGAACAACCTAAGACAGGCACAGTCGCAGGGGGGCCATCAGGTGAGAAATTGGGGATCAACAGAGGTGAGGCTTAGAACCTCACCCCCCCGTTCTGAGAGAAATCTTTGCATACGTGGATGTTTTATTGCCCTGGTCTAGCTTGGATTAACACATAGTCTACAGGCACACACCTGATCATCTACATGTGCTCTCTTACAACACTAAACTATGTTTTCTACCTTTATCTTGTATCTACCTACCACTTCAGCATTTTATTAAAAATAATAATAATAAAGAGAGAAATGTGGTATCCACATATAAATCAAGTATAAAAACCAAATGAGTATTCATATTTGAACTGACTGTTTATAGTTCATAATGCATGAGCAAAACCGAAAGTTTCTGTGATGACTGCCCTTGTACTGTTCACTATGTAACTTATTCATTATGTAAGAATTTGTTCTACATGTAAGAACTTGTTTGTTATGCCTCAGAAGATTGGAGACTGACAAAAATTAGGCTTGGGGTGGAATAATGATTGTGCATTGAGAATTGACTCCCCTATACAGAATTTTATTGTCGTTAACAACCATTTGATCAATAAATATGAGAGATGCCCTCACAAAAAAAAAAAAAAAAAAAAAGGACAGACTTCCAATGGTAAAATAAATAAGTAACCGGGATGTAATGTATAGCATAAGGAATATAGTCAAGATATTGTAACAGCCTGGTAGGGTGATAGCTGGAACCTAGAATTATGTATATAAATGTTCTACCACTGTGTTGTACACTTGAAACTCATGTAATGTAATACTGTGTGTCAACTACCCTTCAATAAAAAATAATTATTAAAAAAAAAAAAAAAAAGAGTGAAATCATTTGGTATTTGTCTTTCTCTGCCTGGTTTATTTCACTAAGAATAATATTCTCTACCTCCATACATGTTGTTGCAAATGGTAGGATCTGTTTTTTCTTATGACTGAGTAATTTCCATTGTGTATATTTACCACATCTTCTTTATCCATTCATCTACTTATGGACATTTAGGTTCATTTCATATCTTGGCTATTGTAAATAGTGCAGCGATTAACATAGGGGTGCATCTGTCTTTTTCAAACTGCAGTGCTACATTCTTAGGGTAAATTCTTAGAAGTGCAATTCCTGGGTCAAACGGTATTTCTTTCGGTGTCTTCTAGAGCATATTGCTGGCCTGATGGACAGCGACACTTATGGGCTAAGTGGTGGGGACTACAAAGTGGGGGTAGTGTAGGAACGATAATATTGTTCATGTAACTGTGAAGTAGTAACAACAAAACAAAAAGGAAAACAGTACCTTGGCTCTGCATTCCATTTACCCTGATGCTGTCAAGATGGTCAGTGTCCACTTCACCGGAATCACACTTGCTCCTCTCAGCATACACATTATGTCTCTATGACACAGGCACCACTGTGACATCACGGAAACTGCAGGCAACAGTGATGCCCTTAGAAACTCCACCCATGGGGGTGGAGTGGGAACTGCCCAGCCAAGGGGATGTGCATCATCTTAAAAAATATTAGAGTTACTTACCTACATATATACATATATACATACATATATGGATAATGATATCACTCATCATTACAGTATAAGAACAAATAAAAAACTGAAGAAGGAAACAGCAGCAGTCTCAGAAAACCCAAGAATGGACTAAAATTTAAGAGAGGGAAAGAGACTGAGGTGTATGGGTGGGAATGGAGGGACTAGGGAGGGGTGAAATAAGGACACATTAGAAGAAGAATATATAATGTGGGAGGGGTGTCACAGACAGGGCGGAAAAACACAGAAAAGACAAGTAGGGATTCTACAGTATCTTACTATGCTCATGGACAGTGACTGCAACGGGGTATCTGGGGGCACGTGCGTGATGGGGGGAGTCTAGTAAACATAATGGAACTCATCTAATTGTGCATTAATGACAGAAACATCCATGGATAGATAGGTAGACAGATAGTAAATGAATGAATGAATGAATGGATGCATGGATGGATGAATACATACATACACACATACATACATACAAACATACATACATAAAGAATGCAGCAGCCCAGTTCTAGAAAGACATCTGCACCCCTAAATTTATGGCAGCACTATTCACAATAACCAATCTACAATTACATAAGGAACCTCAAGGTTACTAGACTGCCCAGATCATCAAGTCGCCCCCCAGACCCCATTACACTCACTGTTCACCAGCATAGTAAGATCCTACAGAATCACTGCTTGAATTCTCTGAACTATACTGCCTTCCCTATAGAATTCCCCCCCACATTATGTGAGCTAATCGTAATGCCCCCTTACCCGCCTGCAACCGTCCTTCACAACCAGCCTTCTTAGTCCCTTAACCATTCCTACGTTGGTGATGGGGGGAGTGTAATAAAAATGATGTTATCCACATAATTGTAGATTCATGATAAAAAAATAAATGAATAAACAGATGAATGAATGAATGAGACATTGCCGCCCCCAGTTTAAAAGCGACACGTGCATCCCTATGATTACCACAGCACTATTCTCAATAGCCAAGCTCAGTGGCCATCAGTAGATGAACAATGGAATATTATTCAGTCATAGGAAAACAAATCCCACCATTTGCAGAAACACGGATGGTGTGAGAGGGCATCATACTCAGTGTAATAAGGCAGGCAGGTGGAGAAACACAAGTATCAAATGATAATCACTCGCGTGTGCAGGAGGGGAACCAAGAGACATCTGAAGAAGGAAAACGGCACCACAAGAGTGGACTAACAGTTACCGAAGGGAAAGGGATGGAGGTGGACAGGTGGGAACGGAGGAAATTGTCAGGCGGAGCGGGGGCGAATGTGCACATTACGGTTGGCATGCATCAAGCAGAAGGGGGGCACGGGGAGGGACGTACGACACAGAGAAGACAACAAGGGATTCTACAGCATCTTAATATGCTCATGGACAGTGACTGCAATGAGGTATCTGGGGGCATCTCATTGTGGGGGGCAGTTTACTAAACTACATGAGACTCACGTAGATGAACACTAATGATAAATAAATAAATAAATAAATAACAGATATGCAAGTGAGTAATGAACTAACTAAATATATTCATACATCCGGACATACAGAAATAAACACTAGAATACAGCAGCCCAGTTTAAAAAAGACCTGTGCACCCGTATAATTATCACAGCACTGTAAACAACAACAGACATGGTAAGTGTCTATCAGAGGATGAAAAGTGGAATATTATTCTGACATATGCAGAAACCAATCCTACCATGTGCAACAACATGGAGGGAGGTAGAGGGTATCATGCTCCGCGAAATAAACCACGCAGACAAAGACAAGTGTCAACTGATTTCACTCACCTGTGGAGAACCAGAGAAAAGAAAAGGAGTGATAGAAAAGGACAGTAGCAGGCGCACCGAACACAAGAATGGACTCACAGTTACCAAAGGGAATGGGACTGAGGAGGATGGGTTAGGAGGGAAGGAAGAGAGGGAAAATGGGGCATTATGAGTGGCACACAGGGTGTGGCCCGGCGGCCAGCATAGGTAGGTCCGTATAACATAGCGATGATCAGCAGCACTTCTACAGCATATTCCTGGACTGTTGGACAGCGACTCTTACGGGCTACGTGCTGGGGACTTGACAGTGGGGGTAGTCTTAGGAACCATAATGTTGTTCATGTAACTTTGAAGTAGTGACAATAAAATGAAAAGGAACACACAGTACCTTGGCTCTGGATTCCGTTTAGCCTGATGCTGTCAAGTTGGTCAGTGTCCACCTCACCGGAATCACACCTGCTCCTCTCAGCATACACATTATGTCTCTAGGACAGAGGCACCACTGTGACATCGTGGAATCTCCAGGCAACAGTGCTGCGCTTACAAACTCCATCCATGGGGGGGGGGGCAGTGCCCAGCTGTGCAGATCTGCATCATCTTAGCAAACATTAGAGTTACGTACCTACATACATATATATATATATATATATATATATATATATATATATATATAAATATCTATATATGTATAATGATATCACTCATTATTACAGTATCAGAACAAATAAAAAACTGAAGAAGGAAACAGCAGCCGTCTCAGAAAACCCAAGAATGGACTAAAAGTTAACAGAGGGAAAGAGACTGAGGTGTATGGGTGGGAATGGAGGGATTAGGGAGGGGCGAAGTAAGGACACATTAGAAGAAGAATATATAATGTGGGAGGGGTGTCACAGACAGGGCGGAAAAACACAGAAAAGACAAGTAGGGATTCTACAGTATCTTACTATGCTCATGGACAGTGACTGCAATGGGGTATCTGGGGGCACGTGCGTGATGGGGGGAGTCTAGTAAACATAATGGAACTCCTCTAATTGTGCATTAATGACAGAAACATCCATGGATAGATAGGTAGACAGATAGTAAATGAATGAATGAATGAATGGATGCATGGATGGATGAATACATACATACACACATACATACATACAAACATACATTCATAAAGAATGCAGCAGCCCAGTTCTAGAAAGACATCTGCACCCCTAAATTTATGGCAGCACTATTCACAATAACCAATCTACAATTACATAAGGAACCTCAAGGTTACTAGACTGCCCAGATCATCAAGTCGCCCCCCAGACCCCATTACACTCACTGTTCACCAGCATAGTAAGATCCTACAGAATCACTGCTTGAATTCTCTGAACTATACTGCCTTCCCTATAGAATTCCCCCCCACATTATGTGAGCTAATCGTAATGCCCCCTTACCCGCCTGCAACCGTCCTTCACAACCAGCCTTCTTAGTCCCTTAACCATTCCTACGTTGGTGATGGGGGGAGTGTAATAAAAATGATGTTATCCACATAATTGTAGATTCATGATAAAAAAATAAATGAATAAACAGATGAATGAATGAATGAGACATTGCCGCCCCCAGTTTAAAAGCGACACGTGCATCCCTATGATTACCACAGCACTATTCTCAATAGCCAAGCTCAGTGGCCATCAGTAGATGAACAATGGAATATTATTCAGTCATAGGAAAACAAATCCCACCATTTGCAGAAACACGGATGGTGTGAGAGGGCATCATACTCAGTGTAATAAGGCAGGCAGGTGGAGAAACACAAGTATCAAATGATAATCACTCGCGTGTGCAGGAGGGGAACCAAGAGACATCTGAAGAAGGAAAACGGCACCACAAGAGTGGACTAACAGTTACCGAAGGGAAAGGGATGGAGGTGGACAGGTGGGAACGGAGGAAATTGTCAGGCGGAGCGGGGGCGAATGTGCACATTACGGTTGGCATGCATCAAGCAGAAGGGGGGCACGGGGAGGGACGTACGACACAGAGAAGACAACAAGGGATTCTACAGCATCTTAATATGCTCATGGACAGTGACTGCAATGAGGTATCTGGGGGCATCTCATTGTGGGGGGCAGTTTACTAAACTACATGAGACTCACGTAGATGAAGACTAATGATAAATAAATAAATAAATAAATAACAGATATGCAAGTGAGTAATGAACTAACTAAATATATTCATACATCCGGACATACAGAAATAAACACTAGAATACAGCAGCCCAGTTTAAAAAAGACCTGTGCACCCGTATAATTATCACAGCACTGTAAACAACAACAGACATGGTAAGTGTCTATCAGAGGATGAAAAGTGGAATATTATTCTGACATATGCAGAAACCAATCCTACCATGTGCAACAACATGGAGGGAGGTAGAGGGTATCATGCTCCGCGAAATAAACCACGCAGACAAAGACAAGTGTCAACTGATTTCACTCACCTGTGGAGAACCAGAGAAAAGAAAAGGAGTGATAGAAAAGGACAGTAGCAGGCGCACCGAACACAAGAATGGACTCACAGTTACCAAAGGGAATGGGACTGAGGAGGATGGGTTAGGAGGGAAGGAAGAGAGGGAAAATGGGGCATTATGAGTGGCACACAGGGTGTGGCCCGGCGGCCAGCATAGGTAGGTCCGTATAACATAGCGATGATCAGCAGCACTTCTACAGCATATTCCTGGACTGTTGGACAGCGACTCTTACGGGCTACGTGCTGGGGACTTGACAGTGGGGGTAGTCTTAGGAACCATAATGTTGTTCATGTAACTTTGAAGTAGTGACAATAAAATGAAAAGGAACACACAGTACCTTGGCTCTGGATTCCGTTTAGCCTGATGCTGTCAAGTTGGTCAGTGTCCACCTCACCGGAATCACACCTGCTCCTCTCAGCATACACATTATGTCTCTAGGACAGAGGCACCACTGTGACATCGTGGAATCTCCAGGCAACAGTGCTGCGCTTACAAACTCCATCCATGTGGGGGGGCAGTGCCCAGCTGTGCAGATCTGCATCATCTTAGCAAACATTAGAGTTACGTACCTACATACATATATATATATATATATATATATATATATATATATATATATAAATATCTATATATGTATAATGATATCACTCATTATTACAGTATCAGAACAAATAAAAAACTGAAGAAGGAAACAGCAGCCGTCTCAGAAAACCCAAGAATGGACTAAAAGTTAACAGAGGGAAAGAGACTGAGGTGTATGGGTGGGAATGGAGGGATTAGGGAGGGGCGAAGTAAGGACACATTAGAAGAAGAATATATAATGTGGGACGGGTGTCACAGACAGGGCGGAAAAACACAGAAAAGACAAGTAGGGATTCTACAGTATCTTACTATGCTCATGGACAGTGACTGCAATGGGGTATCTGGGGGCACGTGCGTGATGGGGGGAGTCTAGTAAACATAATGGAACTCCTCTAATTGTGCATTAATGACAGAAACATCCATGGATAGATAGGTAGACAGATAGTAAATGAATGAATGAATGAATGGATGCATGGATGGATGAATACATACATACATACACACATACATACATACAAACATACATTCATAAAGAATGCAGCAGCCCAGTTCCTGAAAGACATCTGCACCCCTAAATTTATGGCAGCACTATTCACAATAACCAATTTACAATTACATAAGGAACCTCAAGGTTACTAGACTGCCCAGATCATCAAGTCGCCCCCCAGACCCCATTACACTCACTGTTCACCAGCATAGTAAGATCCTACAGAATCACTGCTTGAATTCTCTGAACTATACTGCCTTCCCTATAGAATTCCCCCCCACATTATGTGAGCTAATCGTAATGCCCCCTTACCAGCCTGCAACCGTCCTTCACAACCAGCCTTCTTAGTCCCTTAACCATTCCTACGTTCGTGATGGGGGGAGTGTAATAAACATGATGTTATCCACATAATTGTAGATTCATGATAAAAAAATTAATGAATAAACAGATGAATGAATGAATGAGACATTGCCGCCCCCAGTTTAAAAGCGACACGTGCATCCCTATGATTACCACAGCACTAATCTCAATAGCCATGCTCAGTGTCCATCAGTAGACGAAGAATGGAATATTATTCAGTCATAGGAAAACAAATCCCACCATTTGCAGAAACACGGATGGTGTGAGAGGGCATAATACTCAGTGTAATAAGGCAGGCAGGTGGAGAAACATAAGTATCAAATGATATCACTCGCCTGTGCAGGAGGGGAACCAAGAGACATCCGAAGAAGAAAAACGGCACCACAAGAGTGGACTAACAGTTACCGAAGGGAAAGGGATGGAGGTGGACAGGTGGGAACGGAGGAAAATGTCAGGCGGAGCGGGGGCGAATGTGCACATTACCTTTGGCATGCATCAAGCAGAAGGGGGGCACGGGGAGGGACGTACGACACAGAGAAGACAACAAGGGATTCTACAGCATCTTAATATGCTCATGGACAGTGACTGCAATGAGGTATCTGGGGGCATCTCATTGTGGGGGGCAGTTTACTAAGCTACATGAGACTCACGTAGATGAAGACTAATGATAAATAAATAAATAAATAACAGATATGCAAGTGAGTAATGAACTAACTAAATATATTCATACATCCGGACATACAGAAATAAACACTAGAATACAGCAGCCCAGTTTAAAAAAGACCTGTGCACCCGTATAATTATCACAGCACTGTCCACAACAACAGACAAGGTAAGGGTCTATCAGAGGATGAAAAGTGGAATATTATTCTGCCATATGCAGAAACCAATCCTACCATGTGCAACATAATGGAGAGAGGTAGAGGGTATCATGCTCCGCGAAATAAGCCACGCACAAACACAAGTGTCAACTGATTTCACTCACCTGTGGAGTAGCAGAAAAAAGAAAAGGAGTGATAGAAAAGGACAGTAGACGCCACACCGAACCCAAGAATGGACTCACAGTTACCAAAGGGAATGGGACTGAGGAGGATGGGTTAGGAGGGAAGGGAGAGAGGGAAAATGGGGCATTATGAGTGGCACACAGGGTGTGGCCCGGCGGCAAGCTTAGGTAGGTCCGTATAACATAGCGATGATCAGCAGCACTTCTACAGCATATTCCTGGGCTGTTGGACAGCGACTCTTACGGGTACGTGGTGGGGACTTGACAGTAGGGGTAGCCTAGGAACCATAATGTTGTTCATGTAACTTTGAACTAGTGACAACAAAATGAAAAGGAACACACAGTACCTTGGCTCTGGATTGCATTTAGCAAGATGCTGTCAAGTTGGTCAGTGTCCACCTCACCCGAATCACACCTGCTCCTCTCAGCATACACATTATGTCTCTAGGACAGAGGCACCACTGTGACATCGTGGAATCTCCAGGCAACAGTGCTGCGCTTACAAACTCCACCCACGGGAGGGGGGGGGCAGTGCCCAGAAGTGCGGAGCGGCATCATCTTAGCAAACATTAGAGTTACTTACCTACATACATACATATATATATATATATATATAAATATCTATATATGTATAATGATATCACTCATCATTAGAGTATCAGAACAAACAAAAAACTGAAGAAGGAAACAGCAGCAGTCTCAGAAAACCCAAGAATGGACTAAAAGTTAACAGAGGGAAAGAGACTGAGGTGTATGGGTGGGAATGGAGGGACTAGGGAGGGGCGAAGTAAGGACACATTAGAAGAAGAATATATAATGTGCGACGGGTGTCACAGACAGGGCGGAAAAACACAGAAAAGACAAGGAGGGATTCTACAGTATCTTACTATGCTCATGGACAGTGACTGCAATGGGGTATCTGGGGGCACGTGCGTGATGGTGGAAGTCTAGTAAACATAATAGAACTCATCTAATTGTGCATTAATGACAGAAACATCCATGGATAGATAGGAAGACAGATAATAAATGAATGAATGAATGAATGAATGGATGCATGGATGGATGAATACATACATACACACATACATACATACAAACATACATACATAAAGAATGCAGCAACCCAGTACTAGAAAGACATCGGCACCCCTAAATTTATGGCAGCACTATTCACAATAACCAGTCTACGATTACATAAGGAACATTAAGTTTACTAGACTGCCAGATCATCAAGCCCCCCCCCCCGGACCCCATTACACTCACTGTTCACCAGCATAGTAATATCCTACAAAATCACTGCTTGAATTCTCTGAACTATACTGCCTTCCCTATAGAATTCCCCCCCACATTATGTGAGCTAATCGTAATGCCCCCTTACCAGCCTGCAACCGTCCTTCACAAACAGCCTTCTTAGTCCCTTAACCATTCCTACGTTGGTGATGGGGGGAGTGTAATAAACATGATGTTATCCACATAATTGTAGATATATGATAAAAAAATAAATGAATAAACAGATGAATGAATGAGACATTGCCGCCCCCAGTTTAAAACGACACGTGCATCACTATGATTACCACAGCAATATTCTCAATAGCCAAACTCAGTGTCCATCAGTAGATGAACAATGGAATATTATTCAGTCATAGGAAAACAAATCCCACCATTTGCAGAAACACGGATGGTGTGAGAGTGCATCATACTCAGTGTAATAAGGCAGGCAGGTGGAGAAACACAAGTATCAAATGATATCACTCGCCTGTGCAGGAGGGGAACCAAGAGACATCCGAAGAATGAAAACGGCACCACAAGAGTGGACTCACAGTTAACAAAGGTAAAGGGATGGAGGTGGACAGGTGGGAACGGAGGAAATTGTCAGGCGGTGCGGGGGGGAATGTGCACATTACCAGAAAAAAGAAAAGGAGTGATAGAAAAGGACAGTAGCAGCCGCACCGAACCCAAGAATGGACTCACAGTTACCAAAGGGAATGGGACTGAGGAGGATGGCTTAGGAGGGAAGGGAGTGAGGGAAAATGGGGCATTATGAGTGGCACACAGGGTGTGGCCCGGCGGCAAGCTTAGGTACGTCCGTATAACATAGCGATGATCAGCAGCACTTCTACAGCATATTCCTGGGCTGTTGTGTAGCGACTCTTACGGGCTACGTGGTGGGGACTTGACAGTGGGGGTAGTCTTAGGAACCATAATTTTGTTCATGTAACTTTGAAGTAGTGACAACAAAATGAAAAGGAACACACAGTACCTTGGCTCTGGATTCCATTTAGCCTGATGCTGTCAAGTTGGTCAGTGTCCACATCACCCGATTCACACCTGCTCCTCTCAGCATACACATTATGTCTCTAGGACAGAGGCACCACTGTGACATCGTGGAATCTCCAGGCAACAGTGCTGCGCTTACAAACTCCAGCCACGGGGGGGTCAGTGCCCAGCCGTGCGGAGCTGCATCATCTTAGCAAACATTAGACTTACTTATCTACATACATATATATATACATATAAATATCTGTATATGAATAATGATATCACTCATCATTACTGTATCAGAACAAACAAAAAACTGAAGAAGGAAACAGCAGCAGTCTCAGAAAACCCAAGAATGGACTAAAAGTTAACAGAGGGAAAGAGACTGAGGTGTATGGGTGGGAATGGAGGGACTAGGGAGGGGCGAAGTAAGGACACATTAGAAGAAGAATATATAATGTGGGACGGGTGTCACAGACAGGGCGGAAAAACACAGAAAAGACAAGGAGGGATTCTACAGTATCTTACTATGCTCATGGACAGTAACTGCAATGGGGTATCTGGGGGCACGTGCGTGATGGTGGAAGTCTAGTAAGCATAATGGAACTCATCTAATTGTGCATTAATGACAGAAACATCCATGGATAGATAGGTAGACAGATAATAAATGAATGAATGAATGAATGAATGGATGCATGGATGGATGAATACATACATACACACATACATACATACAAACATACATACATAAAGAATGCAGCAACCCAGTTCTAGAAAGACATCTGCACCCCTAAATTTATGGCAGCACTATTCACAATAACCAGTCTACGATTACATAAGGAACATTAAGGTTACTAGACTGCCCAGATCATCAAGCCCCCCCCCCGGACCCCATTACACTCGCTGTTCACCAGCATAGTAAGATCCTACAGAATCACTGCTTGAATTCTCTGAACTATACTGCCTTCCCTATAGAATTCCCCCCCACATTATGTGAGCTAATCGTAATGCCCCCTTACCAGCCTGCAACCGTCCTTCACAACCAGCCTTCTTAGTCCCTTAACCATTCCTACGTTCGTGATGGGGGGAGTGTAATAAACATGATGTTATCCACATAATTGTAGATATATGATAAAAAAATAAGTGAATAAACAGATGAATGAATGAGGCATTGCCGCCCCTAGTTTAAAAGCGACACGTGCATCCCTATGATTACCACAGCACTATTCTCAATAGCCAAGCTCAGTGTCCATCAGTAGATGAACAATGGAATATTATTCAGTCATAGGAAAACAAATCCCACCACTTGCACAAACACGGATGGTGTGAGAGGGCATTATACTCAGTGTAATAAGGCAGGCAGGTGGAGAAACACAAGTATCAAATGATATCACTAGCCTGTGAAGGAGGGGAACCAAGAGACATCCGAAGAATAAAAGCGACACCACAAGAGTGGACTCACAGTTAACAAAGGGAAAGGGATGGAGGTGGACAGGTGGGAACGGAGGAAAATGTCAGGCGGAGCGGGGGCGAATGTGCACATTACCTTTGGCATGCATCAAGCAGAAGGGGGGCACGGGGAGGGACGTACGACACAGAGAAGACAACAAGGGATTCTACAGCATCTTAAAATTCTCATGGATAGTGACTGCAATGAGGTATCTGGGGGCATCTCATTGTGGGGGGCAGTTTACTAAACTACATGAGACTCACGTAGATGAAGACTAATGATAAATAAATAAATAAATAAATAACAGATATGCAAGTGAGTAATGAACTAACTAAATATATTCATACATCCGGACATACAGAAATAAACACTAGAATACAGCAGCCCAGTTTAAAAAAGACCTGTGCACCCGTATAATTATCACAGCACTGTAAACAACAACAGACATGGTAAGTGTCTATCAGAGGATGAAAAGTGGAATATTATTCTGACATATGCAGAAACCAATCCTACCATGTGCAACAACATGGAGGGAGGTAGAGGGTATCATGCTCCGCGAAATAAACCACGCAGACAAAGACAAGTGTCAACTGATTTCACTCACCTGTGGAGAACCAGAGAAAAGAAAAGGAGTGATAGAAAAGGACAGTAGCAGGCGCACCGAACACAAGAATGGACTCACAGTTACCAAAGGGAATGGGACTGAGGAGGATGGGTTAGGAGGGAAGGAAGAGAGGGAAAATGGGGCATTATGAGTGGCACACAGGGTGTGGCCCGGCGGCCAGCATAGGTAGGTCCGTATAACATAGCGATGATCAGCAGCACTTCTACAGCATATTCCTGGACTGTTGGACAGCGACTCTTACGGGCTACGTGCTGGGGACTTGACAGTGGGGGTAGTCTTAGGAACCATAATGTTGTTCATGTAACTTTGAAGTAGTGACAACAAAATGAAAAGGAACACACAGTACCTTGGCTCTGGATTCCATTTAGCCTGATGCTGTCAAGTTGGTCAGTGTCCACCTCACCGGAATCACACCTGCTCCTCTCAGCATACACATTATGTCTCTAGAACAGAGGCACCACTGTGACATCGTGGAATCTCCAGGCAACAGTGCTGCGCTTACAAACTCCAGCCACGGGGGGGGGGGGGGCAGTGCCCAGCCGTGCGGAGCTGCATCATCTTAGCAAACATTAGAGTTACTTATCTACATACATACATATATATATATATATATAAATAGCTGTATATGTATAATGATATCACTCATCATTACTGTATCAGAACAAACAAAAAACTGAAGAAGGAAACAGCAGCAGTCTCAGAAAACCCAAGAATGGACTAAAAGTTAACAGAGGGAAAGAGACTGAGGTGTATGGGTGGGAATGGAGGAATTAGGGAGGGGCGAAGTAAGGACACATTAGAAGAAGAATATATAATGTGGGACGGGTGTCACAGACAGGGCGGAAAAACACAGAAAAGACAAGGAGGGATTCTACAGTATCTTACTATGCTCATGGACAGTGACTGCAATGGGGTATCTGGGGGCACGTGCGTGATGGTGGAAGTCTAGTAAACATAATGGAACTCATCTAATTGTGCATTAATGACAGAAACAGCCATGGATAGATAGGTAGACAGATAATGAATGAATGAAGGAATGAATGAATGGATGCATGGATGGATGAATACATACATACACACATACATACATACAAACATACATACATAAAGAATGCAGCAACCCAGTTCTAGAAAGACATCTGCACCCCTAAATTTATGGCAGCACTATTCACAATAACCAGTCTACGATTACATAAGGAACATTAAGGTTACTAGACTGCCCAGATCATCAACTTGCCCCCCAGACTCCATTACACTCACTGTTCAACAGCATAGTAAGATCCTACAGAATCACTGCTTGAATTCTCTGAACTATACTGCCTTCCCTATAGAATTCCCCCCCACATTATGTGAGCTAATCGTAATGCCCCCTTACCAGCCTGCAACCGTCCTTCACAACCAGCCTTCTTAGTCCGTTAACCATTCCTACGTTGGTGATGTGGGGAGTGTAATAAACATGATGTTATCCACATGATTGTAGATTCATGATAAAAAAATAAATGAATAAACAGATGAATGAATGAATGAGACATTGCCGCCCCCTTTTTAAAAGCGACACGTGCATCCCTATGATGACCACAGCACTATTCTCAATAGCCAAGCTCAGTGTCCATCAGTAGATGAACAATGGAATATTATTCAGTCATAGGAAAACAAATCCCACCATTTGCAGAAACACGGATGGTGTGAGAGGGCATCATACTCAGTGTAATAAGGCAGGCAGGTGGAGAAACACAAGTATCAAATGATATCACTCGCCTGTGCAGGAGGGGAACCAAGAGACAGCCGAAGAAGAAAAACGGCACCACAAGAGTGGACTAACAGTTACCGAAGGGAAAGGGATGGACGTGGACAGGTGGGAACGGAGGAAAATGTCAGGCGGAGCGGGGACGAATGTGCACATTACCTTTGGCATACATAAAGCAGAAGGGTGGGCACGGGGAGGGACGTACGACACAGAGAAGACAACAAGGGATTCTACAGCATCTTAATATGCTCATGGACAGTGACTGCAATGAGGTATCTGGGGGCATCTCATTGTGGGGGGCAGTTTACTAAACTACATGAGACTCACGTAGATGAACACTAATGATAAATAAATAAATAAATAACAGATATGCAAGGGAGTAATGAACTAACTAAATATATTCAAACATCCGGACATACAGAAATAAACACTAGAATACAGCAGCCCAGTTTAAAAAAGACCTGTGCACCCGTATAATTATCACAGCACTGTCCACAACAACAGACAAGGTAAGTGTCCATCAGAGAATGAAAAGTGGAATATTATTCCGCCATATGCAGAAACCAATCCTACCATGTGCAACAAAATGGAGAGAGGTAGAGGGTATCATGCTCCGCGAAATAAGCCACGCAGACAAATACAAGTGTCAATTGATTTCACTCACCTGTGGAGTAGCAGAAAAAAGAAAAGGAGTGATAGAAAAGGACATTAGAAGCCGCACCGAACCAAAGAATGGACTCACAGTTACCAAAGGGAAAGGGACTGAGGAGGATGGGTTAGGAGGGAAGGGAGAGAGGGAAAATGGGGCACTATGAGTGGCACACAGGGTGTGGCCCGGCGGCAAGCTTAGGTAGGTCCGTATAACATAGCGATGATAAGCAGCACAACTACAGCATATTCTGTGCTGATGGACAGCGACTCTTACGGGCTACGTCGAGGGGACTTGACAGTGAGGGTAGTCTAGGAACCATAATGTTGTTCATGTAACTGTGAAGTAGTGAGAACAAAATGAAAAGGAACACACTGTACCTTGGCTCTGGATTCCATTTACCCTGATGCTGTCAAGTTGGTCAGTGTCCACCTCACCTTAATCACAACTGCTCCTCTCAGCACACACATTATGTCTCTAGGACCGAGGCACCACTGTGACATCATGGAATCTCCAGGCAACAGTGCTCCGCATACAAACTCCACCCACGGGGGGTGGCGGGGCGGGGCACTGCCCAGCCGTGCGGAGCTGCATCATCTTACCAAACATTAGAGTTACTTACCTTTAGGGAGGGGGGAAGTAAGGACACATTAGAATAAGAATATATAATGTGGGAGGGGTGTCACAGTCAGGGCAATAAAACACAGAAAACACAAGTAGGGATTCTACAGTACCTTACTATGCTCATGGACAGTGACTGCAATGGGGTATTTGGTGGCACGTGCGTGATGGGAGGAGTCTAGTAAACATAATGTTACTCATCTAGTTGTACAGTAATGACAGAAAGATACACAGATAGGTAGGTAGACAGATAATAAATGGATGAATGAATGAATGGATGCATGGATGAATACATACATACACACATACATGTACACAAACATACATACATAAGGAATGCAGAAGCCCAGTTCAAGAAAGACATCTGCACCCCTATATTTATGGCAGCACTATTCACAATATCCAATCTACAATTACATAGCAACATTAAGGTTACTAGACTGCCCAGATCAACAAGTCGCCCCCGCAGACCTGCCTTGTATGTAAATTATACCTTGATAAAGATGTTATAAAACTATATGTTTGATGTTCTTCAATGCTTGAAGCTCAGGATCCTTTTCCTTAAAGGATCCTTCACCACTCAATCTAGTGACCACCATTCTTTTATCTCAACTCCTGGTATTATACCTTTTCCTATCACTCACTTAGCAATTAATTTTATCCCCCATATGACAAATCTCTGGTGTTTTTTAATTACCATTACACCTTAATTATTTCATTATGCTTTGTTTACAAAACTAGTTTCGTTGCTCAAATTATCAAATTAAGACCCATATTTAATTTTTGTTTTTACTATTTTTCAAACAAGATTAATAACAGCTCACTCTTAAATCAGGATCCAGAAGCCCTCTGCCTTCTTCAAATCATCAAAAATAATTCAATTTTATACTTGTACAAATACATGAAGTAAAAATTTCAATTACGTTAAGAGAAAGCATTCTGGGAAAAAATAATCAGAATATTCATTACTTGGGCTCTCCAATTAATAAGGGATGTAACAGATTTAGTTCAGTAAAATTATTTTTAAAAATAAGATATTTTCTACAGAAAATTTTCTGATTGACTTGTCATTTTTCTTCTTCCCCAACTGAATTAAAGACAAAACCCTACACATAAAAAATTAAAACAAAATAGTCAAAGAATACACAAACATTCAGCACATGTACTGATATTTTTTATGTATAAGTAGAAATGTTCAGGATATATACTTCTACTCCTGGATGGAATTAACTAAAATATGAAATTACACAGATTATTTAGTTACAATAAAGAAGGGTGTTTTGGGGCCAATGAGTATTTTTGTTTACTTAAAAAGTTCATTTAATGATTACAGTGAACTTAAATTATACTCAAGTATTTGGGGTAAAATAATGAAAGAGTAGACTTTAAAGAAAGGAAAAAGATGGATGAATATGTATTTTTTCTTTCTTTGAAAAACAGCATAAAATGTTTTTAAATGTAAAAACCAGTACACTTGAAATAAAGCCATATACTTACAGAACAGAAACATAAAGGCTAGGTGAATTTCCTACCTATGTCCTAAATTATAGGCTTTGTGAATCCACAGCAGGGCTTTAATATTTCTTGTCTGAAGAATATCTGAAATTACTTGCTCTTAAGTATGTCTTTCAAAACATATAAATACATACAGTATCAAGTTTCATGAAATTTAAGACATAATTTTGATCTAAAGGCAAACGTTTAAGTATTTGAAATATGGCATCATTACCGCAAAAGCAAACGTTTCAATGGACACCAATATACCCATTTCCTACTGAAATAGAAGGACTTATGTTCAATTTCACAGTGAAAATAGCCATTGGCATCTCAGAGAATATTGCTTTTCCAGTCAGAAAAACAGCTCTTTATCAAACTCACCTCCCCAGAAAACAGCCAATAAAGGGAAAGAAACAAAAAATGGCTTCTGTCAGACAAAATACATGCGTTAAAACTAATGGTTCATTAATTAGGAAGTCCTTAATCTCTGAGGTTTTATAATTTACACGATTCCAATAAGCTTGATTTGCTATTGCCCAGGCCACAACATGCTAGAGGGGGAGATAAAGACGACGATGACAGCAGCTGTGGTTTTCTAAGTACGTATTAAGCACTACACGTGGGAATGGAGGCTGGGGGAAGAGGAGCTTCTGTAAGAGCCAACTGTACTGACAGCTGCAGTTCAAAAAATAATAACCAATGATAGGACTCCACTTCCTTGCAACATTAAACAAAAGTTTAAAAATTCACAAAGTTAAAAAATAGACATTTAAAAAATAAGGAACATGGGCAATAGGATCTAAAGACCTACATTTTAATCCACACTGATCGCTTAATATATCACTGACCTCTGGCAATGTTAATCTCTCTCAGACCCAGTTTCTCCAAATGTAAAATAGGAGTAATGTTTTGTTAAGGAACTATGGTAAAAATCAATATATGTAAAAGCACCCAGTACAACTTATGGATACAGCAGCCGCTGAAATACTCTGAAAACTTGACCCAGAATAATTTGTTGAGATAAAAAATCTTATTGCTTTTTAAATAATACTCTTTAGATGTTTAGATATTACCATGTAGTAGTAAAATAGAGAATGCGTAAAGTAGATAATGCCAAGATTCATTTAAGTGTATAAAGAATGCTTTCAAATCTCATCATAAATCACCTCTTTGGTATGTCCAATTTATTCTTCAACCTCGATTTAGATGGTATTCCTCTGGAAAGTTTTCAACAATCTCCACTTGTGTATCTACTAGACACTTAAACACCTACTATATCCAAAACCAAACTCCTGAATTCCCCATTCCTATCCCAAACCTGCTCCATCTGACAAACTTCAACATCTCACAGTTGATGACAACACCATCTTGCCAGTTGCTCAGCCAGAAAGTCAAATTGGGATTCATCTTGTCTTCTCGTTTTCTCATATCACATATCCACCCAATCAAAGAAACTTTTTTGTACCTTATAAACATTCAGAATTTGACTGCTACCACTACTATACAAGCCACTATCTTCAAATACTGACTCTTCGTTCCTTATGCAGACGTCCATGTCACACAAAACTTGTACCACATAAATTTGTATGCTTTCCTCCTGTTGAGCTCTTATGTCAGTTTAACCCCCAGGCCCAGGCAAAAGAACTCTAAAAAGGTGAAAGTTTACCTCTCTTACAACAGAATTAGCCCAGTTATTTGCACATACTAGCTATCCAATATATGACATTGTTATAAATTAAATAGAGGCACTACATAGGCACTACTGTTAAGTCTCACTTCATTAATCTCACTAAGCTAGAATATTTGCTAAACATCTTAGAATATCCTTAGGAAGCACCAATAATTTATATTAAAAAATCCTGAGTTACTAAATAACTCTGATAAGCATTTTGTAAAATAAGGTACCTTTAACTCTCTCAATAAAAGTAGGATTCTATTTACATCATCAGAGACTATACCTGTATAATATAGTAAGAGCATTAAATGTCAGCTATTTGAATGAATTAATAAATGCAGGTAATCTAGTCTGGCTGTGTATAGACCATATGCAGAAAATAGTGGTTGAAAAGGTAGTTTAGGACCTTATAATAGATAACCCTGAATACCACATTAAGTGTTTAAATTTAACACTGCAAACAATGGTAAACTACTTACATGAGAAATACTGATCTAGCACTTTTAAGCAGGATGGATTGGAGCAGGAAGAGATTTCCAATAGAGAGACTACAATATTCACTCTGGTGCAATAGTTTAGGAAACAAGTAAGGGTCTCATCTAAGGTTGTAGCAGTAGAGTCAAAAATACAGAGATGATTAGGAATACGAGATAAAATGAATCAAAAATTTTTCTCACTTCGTGGCTGGGCAAAGAAGAGCTAGAAATAAAAAATTGTTGAAGTAAAATCTACTGGACTTCATAGCAAGTTCTATATAGAGAAAGTGGGAAGGCAAAAAACAAGGAACTCCCAAAGATTGGCAAAAATGTAGAGCAGGAAATCTCTTACGCACTGGTGGTGCCAACGGGTATCAACACTGTCTAAAAATATTAAGCAGTACATAGTAAAATCAAAGCTGAATGCCATTTCCATCACAGCAATTCCACTTCCAGATATAGAATCCAGAAAAGTTCTCATCCATGTGCACAAGAGGTCATTTACAAAAATGTAAATTTCAGCACTATTTGTATACTGAAATATGGGAAAAATAAATTAAGAGGCTGTGGTATGTTTATAAAACAAATTAGTATATACCAGTTAAAATGAATGAACTAGAGCTACACATATTAACATGGACATGTATCTTTAGTATATAAACACAACCACCTGAGGAAAGAAAAAGTTATGTTTATTTACTTCTATTCATCATTTTTAAGACAGAGCAATCCTAATAAACCAGTGAAAAAAGGAAATGGGTATGTCTTATGAATGATCAATGAAACAAGTCTCTGGAGAACATAGAAGAGGATGAAAATCAAAAAGTACGAATAGTCTCAGGTTTAGTGGGGGGATGAAACAGTTTTTTGTTTGTTTTTACAAATATAACACTTGAAACCATAGAACTCTGGAGAGAAAGAATAGGTAGTAAGCGCTTGGATGTCGGTTTCAGCAAACTTTTTCTGCGTATGTCTCCCCAGGCAGGGGAAACAAAAGCAAAAGTAAACAAGTGTGGCTACATCAAACTAAATGGCTTCTGGGCAGGAAATGAAACCCTCTAAAAGACAAAAAGGAAACCTACTTGTTAGGCAGGAAAATAGCTGTAGCGAGGTGGAAAGAGAAAAAGGCCAGAAAGTCCACTAAAAAGACCCAAAATTAATCAATCAAAGCTCAAAACGCCAAGAGCAACTTAGTTACTTCTGGGCAAATAGTGAATCTGTGGCATCTTACTACACTGATGGACAGTGACTGCACTGGGGTAATGGGGGTGGCGTCTAGATAATATGGGTGAATGTAGTAACCACATTGTTTTTTCATGTGAAACTCTCATAGGGGTGTATATCACAATACTTTAATAATAATAATAAAAAGAATCTCACTTCTCAACTGCCTGGGTGTTAAAATGCAATCTCATCTTTAAGATGGGATGCTTCCTGCCTTTTACTATGTTGTCTGTGGCTGGGCTTACTTGCCATATTAATTGCCCAGGTTATACATTACTTGATTAGGGGCTGGAGGAGGAAAAGCAGCATCTGGGCAAAGTTAAAGGTAAACTGGGCCTTTTACTGGGCTTAAGTAAATTTCACAACAGCCTCATTTAATTGACACAATGAAGACATGATCTATTGAACTTGCTGGGTGTAAAAATGCAATCTTATCCTTAGGATGGGGTGCTTCCTGCCTTTTAGTATGTTGTCTGTGGCTGAGCTTACTTGCCATATTAATTGCCCAGGTTATATAGTACGTGATTGGGGCTAGAGGAGGAAAAGCAGCATCTGGGCAATGTTGAAGATAAGCTGGACCTTTTAGCGGCTAAAGTAAATGTCTCAACAGCCTCATTAAATTGACACAATGAAGTCATGGGCTATGTGGAGGTATTTTCTTATCTGGGGGATGTTTAATCAAACATTCCAGGACAGGTTACTCCTGGCTTTTTAGTTTTAAATAATCTTCACTGAAGAATGCTTATACTCGTAATTTGGTATTTTACTTTAGAGAATTAATGTGATCCTGACTTTGCTGAATTGTTTAACATGGAATTTTGGTAGGGGTATTTTTCCAGAGGCCCCCACTCTACTGTGACTACACCCACGGTCCCTGTCTCAGAATCTCTGTGGCTAGTTATAAATTACCCAACTGAAGATTACAAACAGAAAAGATAGAAAGATAGGAGTTTCTAAATACAAGAGAATGCACTGTCAGTTCCCAGACCAAAGTAAAGAAACTTGATTCAAAAAAAAATACAGGAGGTGCCTCATGAAAAACTTCTAATTCTAAAGCTGCCCCACCGCGGGTCACACTTGAACCTCAGCCCACCCGGCCCGCGCCCTCGAGGCCCCCGCCGAGAAAAGCCACACACATCAGGGCGTCCGCCAGCCTCCCCATCTGCCCGGCCCAGCCCGGCCCCTCTGCCTGGAGCCCCGGCCCGGGCGGCAGCGCGACACCGGGCCAGGCAGACGCGCGCCGCGGGGCGGAGAGCAGCCGCTCTCATCATCCGGGCCGGACGGAGGAGCAGCGGCTCCAGCGGGCCCCTTTATCCCCACCCCGGCAAACTTCGCAGGCCGGTGGGGCGTCCGCCCCGGGCCCTCCTACACCGCTCCCTCCCTTCCCGGGCGGCCCCTTTGGCGGAGTGCGCCAACTCCTGACCCCAGGCCGGGCCCCGCGAGTCCCCCACCCGTGCTGGCCGCCCGCACGACCCCGGGGGCCACGCGCCGCCCGCCGACCTCGCACGGCCTTCCCACTCCGGGCCCCGCGGCCACGTACCTTAAGGCCCGCAGAGCCGTCGCTGTCGCCTTCACCCCTGAAGAGGGGCCCTATCTAGACGCTCCGCCGCAGGTCTGACGTCGACAGGCTGGAGGCGGCAGAGCTGGACGAGCGCAGGTCAGCCCGGGGCGGCGGCTCCAAGTCCGAGCCGGTCGCCGCCCTCCGTTCGCCGCGGGAGAGCCGCGAAGGGGCGAGTGCGGCGCTGGGAGCCCAGCCGGCCCAAGGAGGAGATCCGAGGCCGAGGGCGAGGTCGGTGCGGCCTGGCGCCTGCGCGCCGGTAGGACGGCGCGAGTCCGCCATCTAGGCTCCGCCGGTCTCGCTGCGCGGACGGGACGGCGGGCCAGAGGCGCCCGGACAGGGATCGCTGGCCGGAGGATGGACTGAGCAATGGGAGCAGCCCCTCCCAACGGCGCTCGCAACGCTTCTGACTCTTCAACATGGCGGCGGTGGCGCCGGCGGCTACAACGCAGCCGCTGGAGTTACGTGTTTGGTGCACGCGCCCAATGGCGGCCTGCTCCACGGAGCCGCTCCCTCATTGGTCGCGAGTGCCGCCAATCGGGGGCGGGCCCGAGCGCGGCGCCCCAAGCTCAATGGCCGCGAGGGCTGTCAGGCAGGTGCTTTCATTTTGTTCAAAGTAGTTTCCAATTTTTCATGAGATGACCCACTGGTTATTTTTTACTTATTTATTTTAATTAATTTTGCTGTCGTTAATCCACGATCACATGAGCAACAATGTGGTTACTAGAGTACCCCCGTTATCAAGTCCCCGCAACACACCCCATTACAGTCACTGTCCTTCTGCGTAGTGAGATGCTGTAGAGTCACTACTTGTCATCTCCGTGTTGTACCGCCCTCCCCGCGCACCCCCTGCATTATATGTGCTGATCTCAATGCCCTCATTTCCCTTCTCCCTCCCTTCCCACCCGCCTCCCCAGTCCCTTTCCGTTTGGTAACTGTCAGTCCATTCTTGGGTTCTGCGAGTCTGGGGCTCTTTTGTTCCTTTAGGTTTTTCTTTGTTCTTATACTCCACAGATGAGTGAAATCATTTGGTGCCTGTCTTTCTCCACCTGGCTTATTTCACTGAGCATAATACCCTCTAACTCCATCCATGTTGTTGCAAATGGTTGGATTAGTTTTCTTCCTATGGTTGAATAATATTCTACTGTGTATATGCACCACCTCTTCTTTATCCATTCATCTACTGATGGACACTTAGGTTGCTTCCATTTCTTGGCTATTGTAAGTAACTCACGTGTTATTAAGTTACTTAATTTTCAAGTGACTGGGATTTTCTAGATATCTTTCTGAAGGAACAAAACAGCAGCAGACTCACAGAACCCAAGAATGGACTGACAGTTACCAAATGGAAAAGGACTGCGGAGGATGGGTGGGAAGGGAGGGATAAGGTGGAAAAGGGGCATAAAGATTAGCACACATAATGTAGCGGGGGGACACGAGAAAGGCAGGAAATACAGAGAAGACAAGTAATGACTCTAGCATCTTACTACGTTGATGGACAGTGACTGTAATGGGGTATGTGGGAGGGGACTTGATAATAGGGGGAGTCTAGTAACCATAATGTTATTTAGGTAATTGTACATTAACGATACCAAAATAATAATAATAATAAAAATAAGAAAATCCATTTAAGCACTACTGTTGTTTCTGTGTCTGTTCTTTGGATCCTCCCTTAAAGTACTAGTGACATCTACTGGTTCCCTTGTTAATTAATGAATTTAATAGAATCTTTACAAATGTTCGTTTTATGTTTGTATGAAAGTCATGATCGTACCTTTTTAAAATGATTATCCCCTACCAGCATTTCAAATACTAAACTATGATAGGATTATAGTAAATGAAACTGCAGAGAAATCAGAGTGAATTTTAGAATTACTTTCTGCATGGCCAGCGCTATGCCAGAGGCTGGAATAAATGAAGCTCAAGACCTGGCATCTGGCCCTGGGAGCTTAGATGCTGTCATGCACGGCCAACGTATGTGGCTCTTATCCCATCAGTGTTCCTCAGGGATTGGTTAGTTTTTCTCATCCATGCTCCCCTCTCCTGTGCTCTCAGCTAAGCCTTAGTTGTCGCTCCCATCTTCACAAGATCCCCTCTTCCATTGCTTCTCCACCATCCACTTCTTGCCCCCCCACCAGAGCCCTGTAAACAACCACCTGCTTGTACTATTTCACTTTGATGCCCCACCAGTGCCTCAAGCTCAGCATGTTCAAAGCATTTGCAAGGTCCATCCAGGAGTACAAGCCTCCTCCAACCTGCTGTACTTTCAGTATGGCTGAGACCATGCCTGGAACTGCTGGGACTATGGGCAATACCCACTTTAGCTAAGCCTGAATAGTCTCTATGTGCCATCCACCTTTGCACAGGCCAGACAGGACCTACTGTACAGCAAATCTGTGGACACCAGCGCTCCAGCTTCCAGCATGTCACTCCTAAGAATGGTGATATGTTTGTCACCTTCCAGCCATTCCCAATTTAGCATGTCCGACTAAACAGGCCTGAGGGCAGGCTTACATGCCTTCTGTTCTACTGTATTAGGCAGGGGAAGCCAACCCCAGTCAGACATAGTATCCATCCCAATAATACTTTCAGGTAAAGGGGATGCAACCACCTCAAGAAAAACCTGATCAAACACCCAATTTTCACCCAAACTTCCACCTCAATACCATCAGCCACTGCATCTCCATACCTTCTCAATCTAACCTTAGCCCCTGCTAGGACTTCACCAACAGGTTTTGGTATCACAGAGCATTGGGCTCCTGTACCAAGGAGTCCCAGGGCCATTTTCCTCCTCTCCTGGCCATTTTTCTCACACATCCAACTAAAATGCTCTGTACTGCGAAGGACACCATCAACCATACAGAAGAATAATGTACTGAATGGTAGAAGATGTTCGCACAGGATATGTTCAATTTGGGGTTAACATACAAAACATACAAACTACTCCTACAACTACTATTGAAAAGACAATCCAATTAAAGAAATGGTCAGAGGACCTAGACAGGCACTTTTCCAAGGAAGACATGTAGATGGACAACTGACAGGAAACAAGTCTCAGTATCACTAAACGTCAGGGATATAAAAATCAAAACCACAATGAGATCTCAATTCAAACCTGTTAGAATGGAATTTAGAACTGAAGACAAAAGGTAAGTAGACAAGGATGTGGAGAAAATGCAACCCTTGATTATTGGGAATGGGAATTGGCATATCCAATGCAAGGAACAGTATGGAGGCTCCTCAAACAATTCAAAATAAAACTCTCATATATCCCAGCAATTTTGCTGTAGTATTTACCCCAAGACAGTGAAAATATTAATTTGAAAAGATATATGCACTTCTATGTTCACTACAGCATTATTTACAATAGACAAGATAAAGAAGCAGCCTAAATTTCTGTAGATACATAAATGGATAAACATATCACACACACACATACACACACACATACACAGTGGCATATTACTCAGCTTTAAGAAAGAAAAAAATCCCTGCCATTTGGGACAACATCAACAATATCAGTCTCTTTCAGAGCACTTGCCCTTGACATGAAGTGCTGTGAACTGGACTTGCCCTCTGTGACCTTCTTCCCCATAAAACACAACTCCAAGTAATCACAAGAGAAATGTCACAGTAAGTGTCATTGGGGAAAAATTCTACAATATTAATAGCAAAGAATCTTGAAATGGAAAACATCATCCAAAACAAAGAATGTCTCAGAAATGCCAACAACAAAGAGTGTCCTAAGAAGAAGAGGTCACTGGATGTACTGAGGTGTCATGAACTGGATCTTCGAGAAAGGGTCCAACTATGGAAATCTGAGGGAAAGAATGGATGGTGGATGGTGACAGTGCAGCATCACTGTTTGTAACTGTAACAAAGAACTGTAATGATGGTAGGAAGAGGCAAGGTGATCTGAGCAAACTGCGAAACCCTGCCCCGTCTTTGCAAATTTTCTGTAAATCTGAAACCATCTTAAAATAAAAATGTACTAAAACACTTTTCATAGTTCAACACTTATTACCTTTCAACTATCTGCTAGAAATTACTATTATTTTTGATTGTCAACTAGTTCTGTTTTGTTTCTTAAAGATACCATTTACGTCACAGAGAAATAATTAACCCAGGAAGATAATTTCCAAACTATGTTGCAGTTTTCACATTTAATGGAGAATGCATGTGCGTATTTAATTATTACACATAACATTTGCAGGGTCTTTTTTAAGTCACTGTTTCACTGGTATGGCTGTGTCCTGGGGTCCCACTGAAAAAGTGTCATCATAAATATATGTAGAGATTCAGATACTATGGGTGTGTATTTCACTTCATGGCTGAACATATTCAAAAGACTGCTTAAAAGAACACAAAATAAAGTGGTCCAGTGTGACTGGCTCACAAACTCCAAGAATATCTCTATATTTCAGTAGTAATGAAACAAAATCAACTGTCTGTGACTCAAATACTCAGATTACAATAACGAGAACAGACATGTGACCATGAAGAGATTCAATGTTTCATCTCGATATTTTATAATCAGAAAATGTCTAAAACATATTCAAACATCAGTTCCTATGTGAAAGTGAGCAAACAGTGAAAAAAATCAAAGAATTAGAACTGGCAGACATTCCTGCAAATGATAGTAGGGGTTGATACACTGTGTGCCAGACGTAAGTGATTCTTAAGCGATCACAGATAATTATTCAAAGCTAGAACACTGGTATGCTCCACAATTTGATAAAACTTACAAGTTGATGTAATTCTTTATACCTAATGATGTAGGTTAACACAAAAAGTGATCCATTGCTTTATGCTTACAATTCAAAAGGAACATATAACGTGCCTAAGAAACTGGGTTAGATCTGAAATACAACTGAGAACATAAAAATCTAATCATTTTCCTACACTTTTGATTGCATAAGAGAAGTAACCCTGCATGAATACGTCAGAGGACAAGCTATGTTTAAGGTAAGAGGACTGCCATCACCACAGAAGCACGGCCCCTCAACAGACCCAAAGGCACATCTAGCAGAGATGCACCCCACTGCCCCTCTCAGTCTACAATCACAGGAAATGCAAAAATAGGAAAGAAACGTGGGACAGAGAGAACACCTGGCAAACAAACAGTGATCAGAAAGAGTAATTTTTCCACTAGCCTCTGGGAATATCTTGCCAAGTGTTTCTATGCAGTTTTAGAAAGATTTTGCTTGAAATGTGGTGGGGACCACTCTGAACTATGAAGTTAGTTAATGTAATAAACCAGGACAGGAGAGCAAAGAGCACCAATGGTGTGTCTCCTGTGTATTAGGCCAAGGTGTAGGGGCTTTATTTCTACTACATCACTTCATCTCGACATGATTGATGTGACTTTACTCATCACTTTCATACATGTGTAAAAAATTACTTCACAATCATTTCCCTAAATAGAAATGCAAGGACATAAATATTCTTAGAATTCCTGCCACCTTCACCCAACTCTTTAGGCTCAGCACCTTTTTCATACAAACAAAAAAAAAACATAGCTCTAAAAGCTACAATTCCATTTCAAATAGAACTCACTCAAACCTAAATGCCTAAATGTAGTGAAATACCACCTCCACCTTGACAGAAGAGAGGGAAGCAATTTCCCAGCAAGCTAGCTGGCCTGCCACCTCAGCAAGCTCAAGGGCCACTAATCCAAACTAGGCCTAGGTATCCCCAAAAGGTGACTCCCTTACCTGTGACTACCCATACACTCTGGAGATGGGCCACCAGGCAGGGCCATGGGGGTGACATCAGTGCACAGGCACAAAGACCTACTGGGCCTGCACCTGCCTCGGCCCCCACAGGCAAGCCAGGGTGCTCCCTCTGTGGGGCCTCACATCCAGCACCTGGTCAGCCTCTCTCTCCATGAGGGTGTACCCTCGCCTTGTAGCCTGGGTGACTGTGGTCGATCACCTCCTCTGCCAGGCCTACTGGGCTTCACCACTGCTAACCACCATGGCCTGCACCTTGCCTTGATTTCCCTCTTGCCTTCCTACTAAGCAAGAGTCACCTCAGAGCTCTGGATTTTTAGTGCGACCTTACCAGTGTGCTCCTACTTTATGCCTTTTGGGAGTTCTAATCTAGATCCTTTTCTCTGCACAAGCTTTAGCATAGTACACTCTGGATCATTCCTTGAGAGCCCCCTGCCTGTCTGATAAGTGCAGGGACTGTGTGACCTCTCACTGCCAGAGCCTTGGTCAGAGTCACAAGCCGTCTACTAGTCTGGTCTGCCCTCGCAGTCTGCAGATCAGGAGAGGAAAGGAAGAGATTTGCTCTGCCACTCCCTGACATACCTGTCCATCCAGAGGCGGGGGACCAACGAGTGGCAGACACTGGGAAACCTTTCACACGAGACTTAAGACTGGTAGACGATGATGATTGTCTTTTAAGTGGCTAACTGGTGTCCACACACACTTTTAGGACATACACACAACAGCATTTAGTCAGGAATAAAAGTGACCCGAAGATCTCGTACCTTGTGGTGGTGAGCATTGGGTTCTGTGACATTGATGAAGTTAGAAGAGAGTTAGGGATGCCCCCTGCCTCACAAAGAGGCCAGAGCAGCCTTAAGAACCAGACTGTAAGTGAAAGAGAGACGGAAAGAGAGACACTCCTCATGGATACCCAGTTGGGCTGCCGGAGTCTGATTCCAGACATGCGGGCCTTTAAGGAGCCGCAGAAGTATAGCCTCAGCCTAGACTCTGGCAGTTGCCCATGGCCTTCCTCAGTGCCTCGCATCCAAGGAGATGCCTCTCAAGGGGAATCCTGGCCTCCACTCAGGTGACATTCCTGGCTCCCAAGGGAAATGGGGGATCCACTGAGGGAGACACAGGGGAACCTGTCACTCGAGACTTTGAGATCGGCAGCTGGGCTAGTCCCATTTAAGTGGCTGACGAGTGCCCAATGTTCTGTGCCATAGACGGCTTCCTTCTATAAGACAGTGAAAGAAAAGGCAGGCTGGGATGCTGATACTCACCTCCGAAATTATCCCAGATGAGCCCCCAGAAATGATGCAGCTTCTCACACCACAAGGGTATGAAACTAGAAATAACTTGCATGAATAAAATGAAAAAGCATACCATCATGTGGAGACTTAACAACATGCTCCTAAATAACCAACACATCAATGACCAAATAAAAACAGAAATCAAGCAATATGTGGAGACAAATGACACAATAATTCAATGACGCAAAATCTGTGGGACACAGACAAGGTGGTGCTATGAGGGAAGTATAGTGCAATACAGGCCTACCTCAGGGAAGAACAATCCCATATGAACAGTATAAATTCACAATTATCACAACTAAAAAAAGAAGAACAAATGAGGCCCAAAGTCAGAAGAAGGAGGAACATAATAAAGACTAGGGCAGAAATAAAGAAAATCGAGAAGAAAAAGCCATACAAAGAATCAATGAAAGCAGGAGCTGTTTCTTTGAGAAAATAAGCAAAACAGACAAATCCCTTGCCAGACTAATCAAGAAAAAAAGAGAGCCTGCACACATAAACAGAATCAGAAATGAGGAAGAAAAAATCACTACAGAAACCACAGAAATACAAAGAATTATTAGAGAAAACTATGAAAATGTATATGCTAACTGGATAACCTACAAGAAATGAACAACTTTATAG
Source organism: Manis pentadactyla (assembly GCF_030020395.1). Classification (NCBI taxonomy): domain Eukaryota; kingdom Metazoa; phylum Chordata; class Mammalia; order Pholidota; family Manidae; genus Manis; species Manis pentadactyla. Next base: position 85,093,135 of record NC_080024.1, read on the forward strand.
AAAAATGAAACCATCCAAGGCTCACCCAGAAAGAACAGAAAATCTGAACAGATCAATTACTAGCAACAAAATTGTACTGCTAATGAAAAAACTACCTGAGAACAAAACACCTGAACCAGATGGCTTAGCCGATGACTTTAATCAAACATGCAGTGTAGATATAATAGTCATCCTCCTTAAACTTTTCCAAAATGTAGAAGAGGAAGGAATACTTCCAAACTCATTCTACGAAGCCAGCATCACCTTAATACCAAAACCATCCAAAGCCTGGAAAAAATAAAATTACAGACCAATATCGTTGACAAATATACATGCAAAAATGCTCAACAATCTACTTCTAGGAATTTACCCTAAGAATGCAGCAGCCCAGTTTGAAAAAGACAGATGCACCCCTATGTTTATCGCAGCACTATTTACAATAGGCAAGAAATGGAAGCAACCTAAGTGTGCATCAGTAGATGAATGGACAAGGAAGATGTGGTACATATACACAATGGAATATTATTCAGTCATAAGAAGAAAACAAATCCTACCATTTGCAACAACATGGATGGAGCTAGAGGGTATTATGCTCAGTGAAATAAGCCAGGTGGAGAAAGACAAGCACCAAATGATTTCACTCATGTGGAATGTAAGAACAAAGAAAAACTGAAGGAACAAAACAGCAGCAGAATCACATGAACCCAAGAATGGACAAGCAGTACCAAAGGAAAAGGGACTGGGGAAGATGGGTGGGAAGGGAGGGATAAGGGCAGGGAAACAAAAAGGGGGAATTATGATAAGCATGTATAATTTAGGTGGGGAGCATTGGGAGGGCTGTGCAACATAGAGAAGAAAAGTAGTGATTCTACAACATCTTACTACGCTGATAGACAGTGACTGTAATGGGGTTTGTAGGGGGGACTTGAAGAGGGGAGCCTAGTAAACATAATGTTCTTCATGTAATTGTAGATTAATGGTAACAAAATTAAAAAATTATTAGATAAATAAATAAATAAATAAAAGAAGAGCATCAGAGTAAATATTGTTACCTTTTTGGAAAGATAAAGCTAAACTTAACATAGTGCTCCACTTATTGTTATAAGGCCACAGATTAACTGTTGAATAGCCTTAGTTTCTTCACTTTTAAAATAGGGAAGGATAACAGAGCCAACCTCATAGTATATAATTCAACATGATTAGCACAATTCCCATTGCACAGCAAAAACACAATAAGTATTAGCATGAATCTATTATAAGTCCTTCCTATCAAACATGAACTCATGGAGGTAAACTTTTGATGGAGATAATAGGACCAACCTTAAATAGGCTGAAGACCAGACTCTATTCAACATCCTGGAGATGTTACTTTTGCAAAGGCAATGTGCTATAAAGAATTTTTTCCTTCTCTTTATTTTTCCAGTCAACTCACACAACACACTTCTTGTTACTGAGGGCCACCAGTAGGGAATCTCACTGTAATTAAAATATTGATCTTCTGGAAACAATGCTTAATAACAGGCATGAAAAAGTGTGAGTAATTCTGCATTTTCAAACACTGTCCTCAAGTTAATTTAACCTGAGTTGTTTGTGAACAACCTAGAAAGTCTACAATCAGTATGTCCAGGCTGAAATCAATGGACCAGAGAGAAGAGGAGAAAAACTACAATTTGCCAGTTCATTCGGATCAGGGGAGCCTAGTTAAAAAAAAAAAAAGAGGTGAACACACATTTTATATGCTCCAGATGCTAACAGTTCAAATTTGCAATGGTAATTTTTTTGTATTTTCTGTGTTCTCTAAAGGAAAAATCTATCCTTATACATATATGTGTGTGAGTGTTTGCGCACGCGTGCTGCAGGTATAGTGGGAAAATCACTTCGTATATTGAAAGGCAAAAAATAAAAGTGGCTCTGTTTTTTTTTTGTTGTTGTTTTTTGTGAGGGCATCTCTCATATTTATTGATCAAATGGTTGTTAACGACAATAAAATTCTGTATAGGGGAGTCAATGCTCAATGCACAATCATTAATCCACCCCAAGCCTAATTTTCGTCAGTTTCCAATCTTCTGAGGCATAACAAACAAGTTCTTACATGGAGAACAAATTCTTACATAGTGAATAAGTTACATAGTGAACAGTACAAGGGCCGTCATCATAGAAAATTTCGATTTTGCTCATGCATTATGAACTATAAACAGTTCAAATATGAATACTCATTTGGTTTTTATACTTGATTTATATGTGGATACCACATTTCTCTCTTTATTATTATTATTTTTAATAAAATGCTGAAGTGGTAGGTAGATACACGATAAAGGTAGAAAACATAGTTTAGTGTTGTAAGAGAGCAAATGTAGATGATCAGGTGTGTGCCTGTAGACTATGTGTTAAACCAAGCTAGACAAGGGCAATAAAACATCCACGTATGCAGAAGATTTCTCTCAGAACGGGGGGGTGAGGTTCTAAGCCTCACCTCTGTTGATCCCCAATTTCTCACCTGATGACCCCCCTGCGACTGTGCCTGTCTTAGGTTGTTCCTCCCTTGAGGAATCTTACCCGTCTCTGGCTAACCAGTCATCTTCCGGGGCCATACAGGGAAATGAAAAGTTGGTAAGTGAGAGGGAAGCCTTATTATTTGAAATGGTTAGCTTTTTATTTCTTTGCATATTTTTGACCTGTAGCTTCTATGCCCAGCATTTGTCTTGAGGTATCTTTACCACTTGGAAGAATTATGATAATCGGTAAATTTGATATGATACACGAATTCTATTTAAGGGTTGTAATTAGGAAGGAAGAAGAAAAGCTAAAGAAGTAGCAGGCGGCAGAAAACATGGGAAGATTGATTATTTCTTTGACATATCTTCTTGTAGAGTAACTTCAGCATGTATAGGTTTTAAGCTACTACTTAAATTGTGCACACACATTTACATAATAGGAGTATAGTTACATAACCAAAGCATACCTGTAATTACCAGCCATCTCCAGTGAAACCAAGAAAACCAGTTAAGTACCTTAGGCATTTGTGAAAACTTATCTATGATATGGTGGATATTGTCCAACTGAACTTGACAGTCTGAGAGAAATCAGAAAAATTAAAACAACCCACTCCTGGGGAATGTTCACATCCCTTATGTTCTTTTAACAGTAAATAGTCTGTAGTTGTAAGGTTTTGGAGCGCTACAATTTGCACTTCTCCTAATTCTTGATTGAGTTCCAACAGTATAGATCCAGTCAAATTTGTTGTTTTACTGTATGCACAGGCCAGCTTAGATATCTCCTTCCTCATTCCCATGGCAAGTCCAGGAACTGGTGGGATGAGTGCATCTACAGCTGTAGCAGTGCGTGGATCTTTGTTGGGGTTTTTTGATGATCATCTTCTGGCATGAGTCTTCCAGAGAGTGCTGATGTTGGAAGTTATTTTTCATATCATATCTTAGTTCATTTTTGGGGTAGCACAATTAGGCTTTGATCCTCTGTATAAACACAAACAGACCCTTTGCCTACACTTTTATATGCCCTTTATACTCTTGTGTAGAATTCATTGGAGGTTACCACACAGGAACTGCCCGTTTTTGTTTTTTTTTTTGGTATCACTAATCTACACTTACATGACGAATATTATGTTTACTAGGCTCTCACCTATACCAGGTCCCCCCTATAAACCCCTTTACAGTCACTGTCCATCAGCATAGCAAAATGTTGTAGAATCCCTACTTGCCTTCTCTGTGTTGTACAGCCCTCCCTTTTTTCCTAAACCCCCATGCATGCTAATCTTAATACACCTCTACTTCTCCCCCCCTTATCCCTCCGTACCCACCCATCCTCCCCAGTCCCTTTCCCTTTGGTACCTGTTAGTCCATTCTTGAGTTCTGTGATTCTGGTGCTGTTTAGTTCCTTCAGTTTTTCCTTTGTTCTTATATTCCACAGATAAGTGAAATCATTTGGTATTTCTCTTTCTCCGCTTGGCTTGTTTCACTGAGCATAATACCCTCCAGCTCCATCCATGTTGCTGCAAATGGTTGGATTTGCCCTTTTCTTATGGCTGAGTAGTATTCCATTGTGTATATGTACCACTTCTTCTTTATCCATTCATCTGTCGATGGACATTTAGGTTGCTTCCAATTCTTGGCTATTGTAAATAGTGCTCCAATAAACATAGGGGTGCACTGATCTTTCTCATACTTGATTGCTGCATTCTTAGGGTAAATTCCTAGGAGTGCAATTCCTGGGTCAAATGGTAAGTCTGTTTTGAGCATTTTGATGTACCTCCATACTGCTTTCCACAATGGTTGAACTAACTTACATTCCCACCAGCAGTGTAGGAGGGTTCCCCTTTCTCCACAGCCTCGCCAACACTTGTTGTTCTCTGTCTTTTGGATGGCAGCCATCCTTACTGGTGTGAGGTGATACCTCATTGTAGTTTTAATTTGCATTTCTCTGATAATTAGCGATGTGGAGCATCTTTTCATGTGTCTGTTGGCCATCTGTATTTCTTTTTTGGAGAACTGTCTGTTCAGTTCCTCTGCCCATTTTTTAATTGGGTTATTTGTTTTTTGTTTGTTGAGGCGTGTGAGCTCTTTATATATTCTGGACGTCAAGCCTTTATCGGATGTGTCATTTTCAAATATATTCTCCCATACTGTAGGGATCCTTTTTGTTCTATTGATGGTGTCTTTTGCTGTACAGAAGCTTTTCAGCTTAATATAGTCCCACTTACTCATTTTTGCTGTTGTTTTCCTTGCCCGGGGAGATATGTTCAAGAAGAGGTCACTCATGTTTATGTCTAAGAGGTTTTTGCCTATGTTTTCTTCCAAGAGTTTAATGCTTTCATGACTTACATTCAGGTCTTTGATCCATTTTGAGTTTACTTTTGTATATGGGGTTAGACAATGGTCCAGTTTCATTCTCCTACATGTAGCTGTCCAGTTTTGCCAGCACCATCTGTTGAAGAGACTGTCATTTTGCCATTGTATGTCCATGGCTCCTTTATCAAATATTAATTGACCATATATGTCTGGGTTAATGTCTGGATTCTCTAGTCTGTTCCATTGGTCTGTGGCTCTGCTCTTGTGCCAGTACCAAATTGTCTTGATTACTATGGCTTTATAGTAGAGCTTGAAGTTGGGGAGTGAGATCCCCCTACTCTATTCTTCTTTCTCAGGATTGCTTTGGCTATTCGGGGTCTTTGGTGTTTCCATATGAATTTTTGAATTATTTGTTCCAGTTCATTGAAGAATGTTGCTGGTAGTTACATAGGGATTGCATCAAATCTGTATATTGCTTTGGGCAGGATGGCCATTTTGACGATATTAATTCTTCCTAGCCACGAGCATGGGATGAGTTTCCATCTGTTAGTGTCCCCTTTAATTTCTCTTAAGAGTGACTTGTAGTTTTCAGAGTATAAGTCTTTCACTTCTTTGGTTAGGTTTATTCCTAGGTATTTTATTTTTTTGATGCAATTGTGAATGGAGTTGTTTTTAAGGAACCATTCTTTTTAAAAGAGGCCAATAGCCTTTCTTAATGGAAACTATTTTGACAGACATTTTCAAGATTGAAAAAGTAAGGCTCAGCTATTTTCAGTGAGTTCACGAACATCATAAGACCATGGCAGTGACTTCAAGTCCTGTCTCTGGTTCTAGTCTCTTGCCTATATGACATTACCAAGCCTGCTCCCGTATTTAGATTCGGCTATATAATCCCCTGCAGTTTTATGTCAAATCTTCTCCTTCTAATTGTCACTATCATTTAAAAAATTTCATTTGGTTTTTGAAACAATGCTCTTGCACTCCCTCTGCTGGCCTAGCTGATTAAAAGAGCCAGTGCCCAAGCAGGCCTGGTGTGTACCCAGGGGTCATCCGTGGCTAGCTGATCCACTGAGCTCCGCTTTTGGGTTGGAACCCAGTAGGGGAGTCATGTTGGTTGGCCTTCATATGAAACAAACAAGCCAAAAGAAAATGTGTTTGTAGATGGTGAAACAAAAAGCATGATTATTTTAATACTCTTAAGAAAGACTTTAATGCAATGGACAAATTCAGAAATCTTAAAAATGTGTCTATTTTTCAAAACAATAAACCTGTTATCTATATTCTATTAAAATGTATATGCATTTACTGAAAGGCATATTTTACTACAGGGTGTATCACTTTTGCATCTCTGTGTTTAAACATTGGAGGATTAAATGAAAGGTTGCCTGGCTCTGTTGGTAGGACTCTGAACCTCAATTAGATATATATGTAGCTTCCCACATCCTAGAGTTCCATTATGGAGGTACAGAGAATGACAGCGCTGGGTAAATACCAGGCCTAATCATAGCATACAGAAGTGACTTTTGGAAGGTACATTACCAAGAAATTAGGACCCATTTAATAAATCACCCCTTATGGAACACTTTGAACCCTAGTGGTCTGAAGAGGCTAATGCACATCTCACAACTGAGTGCTACTCACTTTCCAGGGGTAACTTCAATGCCACAGTTAATCCAAACCTTCTTCTCATCAATGGCCTCTTACTCTTGAGCCACTTCTGTAGTCTGGCATCAGTGAGCACCACACACTTGCATTTCCCCATGCGCATTTTACATGCTTTCATTTTAATGCAGCTGAATCTGCTGGGTGGAGTGTTCATGTGGCCAGATGACCCAGTGCTGCACATTAACACCCTTTGGCTTCCATGCTTCCTATTTGGAGTCTTTCTGTTTTTCTTAATTACAGAGAGTTTTAACTTCTGGGTTTAGTGTAAATGTTACACCTAATGTAATAAACTTTCCTCCAAAATTGTTGAGTAGCAACCACATTTTAAATAAATCTAATACACAAAATTAGGCTTTAGGGTATTATTAAATTTGGAAAAAACCCATAGTAGACATGTATTTGTAAACTGGAATCTTAACTATGGATAGACACTAAAAAATATTTAAGATTTAACTGTAAGGGAGAAAAAGACTGATGCTACAATATAGTTAGACCTTTTAGATTCTATTTTAATTTTTGAAAATTCAACTTGAGTTTTTGGAATAAAAGTGCTGAGGAAACTTTACGTACTTTTTATTTAAAAAGATATCCCAGGAATGGAACTGGAATAGATAGAAATATAAAAATATTACTGTGCATCCGTAATGGCTGACACTGCTGTCACGTGTCCCTGGTCTGCTGAATGACACTCCTGTAAGTCATGATTAAAATCATAACGATCTCTAGCACATGTATTGAATGTTTTTTCTATCCAAGCTCTGCTGAGAGCTACAAGAGATGAGCAAGAGATGGCTTATGCCTTCAAGAAGTTTACAATTGTATTGTAGAGCTTGGATATACAGGCATGCAGAAAAAGAACTCACACCCTTAATTAGGATTTTGATAGGAAAGCTCAAAATTAGAAAATGAAAGGAAATGTTCCAACACTGAGAAGTAATTAAAGTTGCCTTCAGATGTGTCTATGAACATATTTTGCAGGATATACTGGGGAGGCAGCTTTTCAACATGAGAGTAGACAACAGTAAATTTTTTGGAATATTCTACTTTACCTTTATTACATACAGAGAAACAAATAAGACACAACATTTTCCATCAAGTAAGGTGATATAATATGGCAAGTATTGTCTGTTGTCAACTCGATAATCAGGATATATTTTAAAGTTTTTTAAAGCCAATATAACTATAAAATGACAAATTACCCTTTCCTAGGGTTTTCAATGATTCACTGGATGAGTCATACCTTTTAAAATCCCTTCTCCACTCATTGTAATGTGAAAAAAAATTTCCATATTGAAAATTGGGTTATCTTACATGCCTGTAGAAACAAAGACTATGTTTGGAAATCCAGCTTCCACCATATTTGTGCTGTACAACTTGGTTCTTCCTGAATTTTTTAAAATTACAAGGCCAGAGATGTGGCAAATTCTTTACTATGCCACAGTTTCAAAGGTTTGTAGAAAGACCTGAGTATTGTGTAGCACACTAGATGTGGTACGCCAGTGGGTGTGATTTATCTGGTTGTACCTTGAAAGCAACCTCTACTTCTATTAACAGAGTTGCACATCAGAAGTGAACTAGTATTTTTTTAATCACTGGTAAGTAAACAGTTAAAAAACTGGAACCCCACCTTAGGTGTAATGGTGAGATTGTATTGCTCTTCATTCATACCTAGAAGAACCTTACTCTGGTTACCCCATAAGCAAAGCATTACTTGTGCAATACTCCCTCTTGTTTTTGCCTCTTACATTATTCACACTAATGCCAGTACAGATTTAATAACACCAGTCTGCAAATGGCATTAATCCACAAACTCCAATAATTTGCCTTCTGGAATTAGCAACATTTATAGAGTGATTAAAGTAGTATCAGTGGATAGAAATCACACTGCTGCATTTTTCCTCCTAGGATTTCTAAATGTACCCAGACTGTTGATCAGCAAACCCTGACTTAAAGACCACTGCGTTTGGGCACTGCATCCCAGAGGTACAGAACTCTAAGAAGAGTTCCCTACTTCAAAGAACCTAGAGACTAGCCTGGAATGGATCGACATTTAGGAAACACCAGCAAACACAATGATGCTCTATAATTACATACTATGTACTATGGTACAAACTATTCATGTTAGAGACATGCATGAGCCATATGGCAGCTACTAGATACATGTGGCTATTGGGTACTTGAAATATAGTTATTCTGACTTGAACGAGCTATCTGTGCAAAATATATGCTGGGTTACAAAGCTATGATGTGACAGAGGGAATATAAAGTATCTCACTAATCATTAAAAATAGAGATATGCTGAAATAATATTTTGGATATATTGGGTTAAATAAAAATATTATTGAAATTAATTTAATTCAATTTTAATATTTTTAGTTTCTTAACCTGGCCATATAAAATATAAAATTACAGATGTGGCCCACATTATATTTCTATTGGACAGTGCTATAATAACCTTCAAAGAACGGATTCAGCAACAAGTAGAAAAATCTGAAAAACTAGGGAGAACAGGTGAGATCTCAAGCTGGGTTTGAAGAGATACATGGGCTTTGAATGGAAAATGAAAGCCAGAGAAGGGTTAGTTGGCCTCAGGGACTTGGTGGAGGTCACACGGCTAGGTAGGGATTGAAACCTTGGTGGGCCTGGCCCCTAATCTTGTGCTTTTAACTACTGCAGCTGAGGCAGATTCCTCATGAAGTTCATGAAGGTTACAATCTCAGGTCCCACACTTGTGTGTACACTTTCCATGGGAGGCACACAAGGGATATGTTCCTATGGTTATATACTTTTGGAAATTTTGCCATATTAAACTATTTTAACCAAAATCAATTATGATTCTCTTTGTTTCCACTCTGATGTTCCACTAGTCATAAATTCTTTCACTTCAGGCAAAGATTGGCATTGGATTGGCATTTGGGGAGATCTGGCTAAAGGGAGAGTTCAGGAGGCCATATACTTGATTTGGGTTTACTGGGTTATTTATGTGTTTCACAGTTGCTTTTATGTATAGTTAACTATTTCTCTAGCCCCCCCCCAGGGTAGGAATGGCAAATTTGAGTACTCTTACTTTCACTCTACCAACTTACCTGGGTTCTTGGCCAAAGATACAGAGCAAGTGTTCAAATTGTACTATTAACTTGTCCTATGGTATCAGAAGGATGTAGATCATTGAAGAAAGAGAGAAAGACACTAATTGCAAACAGACAGAACTAGTTTGTGAAATATCCTTCCAATCCCCAGGTGTGTAAAATTAGAAGTAGAAAATTCAATTATCTTGAAATTTAGTCAAAATGGAATACTTGATTTAGGGGCTTATACAATCATGAAATAAGGCATATTAATTTTCTATTTTTATTTGAGTCATGCAAAATAGAATGTAAGAATCATGTGTTTGTAGACACAGACCTGTAACATGATGCTGAACAATGAATGTGGCCATGTGAAGTCATAATATATGGGATTTTGTTTTAGTCCATCCAGCAGGCCTTGTTCTGACAGAGTGTGGTGGTTCCAGATATTGTAACACATCAAAATTGCTGTCAACAGAGCAAAAAAGACTGAAGCTTTTCTAAACTATTAGTAATAAAAAGTTTTTGATGACCATGCTACATGAAAGAATGAACTTCTCCTCTATTATAAAATTATTGTAATATGTAGTATACAGCCAAAAAGTAGTAGAGATGTCAGATAGTTAATGAGGAGGAACATTATATTATTTTTTCTGAACTTTATGGTGTTTCTGGTACTTCTCATTCCTTAATATTTGTATTTTATTGTGATTTATTTCTTGTCCTATAGAAATATTTACTTTTAGACCTAAGTTACCGTTGGCAATTTTTTCTTACATACAGCTTCCCAAATTGTATATGCATCAGGTTTTATAGGACATGGACTCATCCTTGAGCTAAACTGTATAACTTCACAGGCATTATTGTGGATTCTGGAGAAGCACATATGAAATATTTAAAGGTCACAAAACCCTAAAGGATGTGTAGAGGGAAAGCCTATTATGTTATTAATTCTTGCAACTTCCCTTTGCATAGCAGTGGATCAGACAACGAGCTCTCTAATTTGCAAGAAGAGAAAGTAGATCCAAGACAAATTCCATATTATGTATACCAAAATCCATAGCTGAGGCTGATAATCACATTCATTCCCATTACCAAGAGATTAGATTGCCTACTACAATGTAGTGAAGCAGCAATAAGATGATGGCTAATGAGAGAGAGAGAAAAAAAGAAGTGAGGTGAAGGAGAGTGAATTAAGGAGGGTAGGAAGAGATGAAGGTAATAAATGAACATTTATTGAGGGCCTGACTCTGTGTCAGGATGTGTGTTATTCACTATCACATGATAATCTTAGCTAATGAATCTTGAATGTCTGTAATATATAAAGAAATACCTATGATGCATTACATTCTTACTAGTTGATTTTGTGACTTCTTTAGGCCCATCTGGACTGCTCATAATTCAACAGAAAATAGGGTAAAGAAAGAGGGCTTTTGAGACACACTCAGAATGTTTAGATAGATGGATCATCTTAAAATTCACCCATCACATTGAATGACACCATAGAGATATTTTCCTTGAGAGTTCAAATACTTTCAACTCTGGGAAAACATTACCTCACCCAATACTTGTCAGGCACTACAGTGTAGGACCCATGATCCGGGTTGGCAAAAAGCAATTATTTTATTCATCTAAGGAAGCAACTTAGGAGAAAGTCCAAGGTGGTGGTGTAGAAAGAGCCTGGACTCACCTCCTCTCACATTTTTCTGAATTCACACTTAGATACAGAGCAATTCCTCCTGAGGAAAAACTAAGGGCGAGGGGAACACCTTCTGCACAACAAGGAATAGAAAGGCCATATAAAAATAGGAGAGACAGACCCAGTAACGTGGGAACCTCATCCCCAGTCCCATTACCTGAGGTAGGGAGGGATTATCACTGTGGGACCCATGCACAGATTCTCCTGCCCTGGGCACAGGAGAAAAAGCATAACAAAATGCAGCTAGCCTATAAGTGAAGGAAGCCAACTTAAAAAACAAAGCACATATCAAATGGCTGGGGAACTGCTACAACTCCCAGATAAGAGGTGCTGGCAAGTGCCATTGTTTACACTTCCCCTGCACACTGATAGCATGGAGCAGGATGCCCACACTGGCTCTGGATGTGCCCCAAGTTACCTATCCACCTAGGCCCAAGTGTGCCCACTGGTGATCTGGCAGTCTTACCAAGGCAGTACCAGTAAGCAGAGGGACTCTCTTGGCCTATTCCTTATTGGCCCCTGGCTGTCCCTACAGAGAAATCTTGGCCCAAGGCATACTGAGATACGATTGTCTGTTGCTCTGTTGCCCCCCAGTCCCTCCACAAGGGTGACTGCAGTGTGGTGCACACTGGGACACCCCCATCCCATGCTTATCCAGACTCTACTCAGCCAGCCAAAGCTGCCTGGAACAGGCAGTGCACCAAGGGGACATTCCTACACAAGACTGCTCCATCAAGACTGGGACAGGTAGCTATTGCACCTAATTCAGAGAAACAAACACAGAAAGTCAGACAAATAAGGAGATGGAAGAACATGCTCCAAATGTAGAACAAGACAAAACTTCAGAAGAATAGCTAAATGGAACTGAGTAAAGCAATCTAACTGATAAAGAATTGAAAGTAATGGTTATAATGACATGCACTGGGCTTGATAGAAGAATGGATGAACTCATGGAAGATGTCAGCAAAGAGAGAGAAAATATAAAGGGAATCAGTCAGAGTTGAAGAATACAACAAATGAAATGAAAAAATAAACTAGAGGGAATCAACATCAGATTGATCTGGAATTAATCTGGAAAAATCAGTGATCTGGAAGACAGGGTAATGGAAAGCACCCAAGCTGAACAGCAAAAGGAAAAAATAATATAAAGAAATGAGGATAGGTTACGGGATCCCAAGTCAACATCAAATGTCTTAACATTTGCATTATAGGAGTACCAGAAGGAGGAGAGAGAAAGGGCTGGAAAACTTATTTGAAAAAATAGCAGCCAAAAACATCCCTATCCTGGGAAAGGAAATGGACATCTGGGTCCAGGAAGCACAGAGAGCCCAAGCAAGATGCACCCAAGGAGGTCCGCACCAACACATGTCATGATTAAAATGTCCAAAGCTAAGGGAATCTTACAATCAGCAAGAGAAAAACAATTAGTTATATATATATGGGAAACCCCATAAGGCTATCAACTGACTTTTCATCTGAAACTATAGGCCAGAAGGGAATAGCATGACATATTCAAAGTGCTGAAAGGAGAAAACCTACAACCAAGAATATGCTACCTGTAAAGGTCATCATTCAGAATTGAAGGAGAGAGAGTTTCCGAGATAAACATAAGTGGCTTTATAAAAAAATGTTAAGGAGGAAAATAAAAGGCCATAACTAGAAGCAAATAAATTATGAAAGGAAACAATGTCACTGGTAAAAACAAATACATTAAAGGTAGTAGGCCAATCACTTAAAAGCTAATATGAAGTTTAAGTTAAAAGACAAAAAGTAGTGAAATAAATTGTGCCTAAAAATAAGGGAATCATCAAATTAAAAGGCATAAAGTAAGACATCATGTACATAAAATGTGGAGGAGAGGGAGTAAAAATGTAGTGCTGTTAGAATGTGTTTGAACTTAAGCTACCATCAATTTAGCATAAACTGTTGTATATGTAGGACATCACATATGAACCCCACAGTAACCACAAACTAAAAGCCTATGATGGATACACAAAAAATACAGAGAAAGAAATCCAATTATAACACTGAAGAAAGTCATCATGCACAAAGGAAGGGAGCAAGAAAAGAAGAAAGGATCCGAGAAGAATGACAAGAACAAAAAGAATACTTTACAACATAGCAGTAAATATATACCTATCAATAATTATTCTAAATGTAAATTAATTAATGCTCCAATCAAAAGATTAGTGACAAAATGGGATAAAAAACAAGACCCATCTTTAAGCTGCCTATAAGATACTCTCTTCAGACCTCAAATAAACAATCTAACACCACATCTAAAGGAGCTAGAAGAAGCACAAAGCCCAAAGTAAGTAGAAGGAAGTAAAAAGTAAAGATTAGCGCAGAAGTGAAATAGAGACTAAAAATATTTATATATAAAAGAACAATGAAACTAAGAAATGTTCATTGAAAAGATTTTAAAAACTTATAAACTTTTAGCTAGACTCATCAAGAAAAAAAGAAGACTCAAATAAAAACAGTGAACAGTGAGGAGAAGTAACAGTGAACACCACAGAAACACAAAAGATTATAAGAAACACAGAAACAAAGAATTATAAAAGATTACTGTGTAAACTTTATTGCCAACACATTGGACAACCTAGAAGAAATGCATAAATTCTTAGAAATATACAATCATCTAAGACTGAACCAGGAATAAATAGAAAATCTGGACAGACTGATAATTAGAAATCAAGTTGAATCAGTAATAATAATAAATTAAAAAACCACCACACAAAAGATGGCTTCACAGGTGAATTCTAGCAAACATTTAAAGAAGGGTTCATTCCTATTCTGCTCAAACCATTCAAAAAAAAAAAGAGGAAGAAAAAGAAGAAGAAAGAATGCTTCTAAATTCATAGTGGCCAGCATTACCCTGATACAAAAAGCAAAGACACTACAAAAAAAAAGAAAATTACAGATCAATTACATCCCTGATAAATACAGACATAAAACTCCTCAACATAATATTAGCAAACCAAATTTTAAAGATACATTATAAGGACCATTCACCATGACCATGTGGGATTTTTACTAGGAATGCAAGGATAGGTCAATCACAAATCAATCAGTGTGATAAACCACACTACCAAAAGGAAGGATAAAAACCTTAAGTTTATCTCAATAGATGCTGAAAGAGCATTTGACTGAATTTGACATCCATTCATGATTAAAACTCTCAATAAAGTGGGTATAAAAGGAAAATATCTCAACATAATAAAGGCCATATATGACAAACCTGCAGCTAACATCATACTTAGTGGTGAGAAACTGAAAGACCAGGAACAGGACAAGATGCCCACTTTCACCAATTTTATTAAACATAGTTTTGGAAACCCTAGTCACAGCAATCAGACAAAAAAAGAGAAATAAAAGGCACCCAAATCTGTAAGGAAGTAGTAAAACTGTCACTATTTACAACATGATACTATATATATAAAACCTTAAGGACTCCTCCAAAAAACTATTTGAATCAGTACACGAATTCAATAAAGTTGTGGAATATAAAATCACTATACAGAAATCTATTGCATTTCTTTATGCTAATAAATAAGTAGCAGAAAGAGAAAATAAGAAAACAATCCCACTTAAAACTGCATCAAAAAATACAACACCTAGGAATAAATTTAACCAAGGAGATAAAAGATCTGTACTCTGAAATCTGTAAGACAGTGATGAAAGAAAGCAAAGAAAACACAAATAAATGGAAAAATATTCCACGCTCATGGATTGGAAGAATTAATACTGTTAATATGGCCATACTGCCCAATGCAATCTACAGATTCAGTGCAATCCCTATCCATATACCAATGACATTTTTTATAGAACTAGAGAAAAAATCCCTAAAACATGTAGGGAATGACAAAAGACCCCAAATAACTAAAGAAATTTTTAGAAAGAAGAACAAAAATGGAGGTGTCATGCTCCCCGATTTCAAGCTATACTGTAAAGCTACAGTAATACAAACAGTATGGTACTGGCACAAAAAAGACACATAGATCAATGGAACAGAATAGAGAGCCCAGGTACAAACCCATACTTATATGATCAATTAATCTATGACAGAGGCAAGACTATGCAATGGGAAAAAGACAGTTTCTTCAATAAGTGGTGTTGGAAAAACTGGATAACTATGTGAAAAAGAATGAAACTGGACTGCTGTCTTATACCATACACAAAAATAAATTTGGAATGGAATAAAACCTACATATAAAACACCTGAAACCACAAAACTCCTAGAAGAAAACAGGCAGTAAACTCTTGAACATCAGCATTAGCAATTTTTTGGAGAGGTATGTCTCCCCAAGCATGGGAAACAAAAGCTAAAATAAACAAATGGGACCACATCAAACTTAAAAGCTTCTGTATAGAAAAGGAAACCACCAAAATGAAAGGCAACCTATTGAATGGAAGAATATACTTGCAAATAATATATCTGATAAGGGGCTAATATCCAAAGTATACAAATAACTCATACAAATTAACACCAAAAACCCCAAATAATCCGATTTAAAAATGGGCAGATGACCTGAATAGACATTTTCCCAAAGAAGACATACAGATGTCCAACAGACACATGAAAATATGCCTGACATTTTATTAAAAACATCAGGGAAATGTAAATTAATATCACAACAAGGCATCATCTCACACCAGTCAGAATGGCTAGTGTCAAAAAGACAAGAGTTAAGTGTTAGCAAAGATGTGGACAAAAGGAAACCCTTGTGGACTGTTGGTGGAATGAAAATTGGTGCAGCTACTATGTAAAACTGTATGGATGTTTGTGAAAAAATTAAAAATAGAAGTAACATATGACCCAGTAACTCTACTTCTGGGTACTTAATTAAACAAGATATATGCACCCCTATGTTTGGTGTAGCATTATTTGCAATAGCCAAGATATGGAAGCAGCCAAAGTGTCCATCAATTGATGAATGAATAAGGAAGATATGGTACATAAACAGAATGAACAAAACAACAGTAAACTCATAGATACTGAGAAGTGACTGGTGGTTACCATGGTGGAGGGGTTGGGGTGGAAGGGTGGGAAGGTTGAGGAGGATAAAGGGGATCAAAAAAAATTCTCAATCATAACATAAGCTGGTCATGAGGATTGTAGTAGAGCATGGAGAACATAGCCAATGATTCTGTAACATCTTTCAATGTTAACAGAGAGCAACTGTACTACTGATGGGATGAGGATTTAATAATATGGGTTAACTGTTGAACCACTGTGTTATATACTTGAAAATACTATACGATTGTATATGATTGATACTTCAATAAAAATAAGAAGTGGTATAAACACACAATGGAATATTACTTAGCCATAAAAAGGAATGAAATCTTGCCTTTTGTAGCAAAATGGACTGACCTAGAGGAATTATGCCAAGTGAAATAAGTCAGAGAAAGACAAAAGCCATGTGATTTCACTTATATGTGGAATCTACAGAAAAAAAGAAACAAAGAAACAAAACACAAAAAGACTCATAAATACAGAGAACAAGCTGGAGGTTGCCATAGGGGAGGAGGACAGCATCTTGACTGAAATAGGTGAAAGGTATAAAGAAGTACAAACTTCCAATTATAAAATAAATAAGTCATTGGGGTGAAAAGTATAACTCAGGGAATATAGTCAATAATATTTTAATATCTTTGTATGGTGACAGGAGACACTGATACCTTTATACTTTAGACATGGCTCTGCCCTATTCTGGGGAGTGTGATACTTAGTCACACAATGTAGTACTAACAGATTTTTATTTAATGCAAGGAAAGGAGAGAAAGTCTTTAAAAAATTCCATTTGTATACATCGTCATATTTATTACTTAATAAAATAACTTGAAATTTGACAAGTGGATCATTCTTCAGAATACGATAACTTAATTTATAAGTTTACTGCCAGTTGTAGCTCTTCTTCAATTTTAATACTTGCGTCTCCACTGTGGGCAGAAACTGAGGCCAGGCTGGCATAATAAATCAATAAATGGCTCTGTGTACAAGGAGGGAAGATATGGGTTTCTTGGCACATGGCATACTGCTAAGGTTTCATTTTCAATTCTTTTCAAAAATGGCCAAATAATCTGATCAAATTTTCTGGATTTTGACTTGACTGTGTAATAAATTATTGAGCATCTTTTGTGAACTGTACTGGAATGCTAAAAAGAAAAAACCATTACCAGCTGCTTCCAAGGTTACAATCTTACATCTGCCATGTATTTGTGATTGATGCTACCAGAGCTGAAACCAGACTTCTCTCCCTGGGAACCAGTTTATAGGTCTTTGTTTTCTGTTTCAAAGTGGAGTATTTTAAGTGCAATGGGTTGTTTGGACTCTTGAAAGAACTTATCTTATCAACCTTAGGGAATCTTTGTTTCTGAACCCCAGGCATTACAGAAAGGTGGAACTATTTATCAGATGATTTGACGTCATAGATGGGGACACTAGGGCAGCAATTTATGTTATTAAACTGGTGAACATAAAACAACAGTAGTTTGGAACTAAAATTTATAGTTCATTAAAAATGGCAGAATTCTGAAGGTTTGGTTTTAACTTACAACATTTCCTCAATGATTCATTGTAAATGCTCAGAAAAGGTTAGCCATTACACTCAATCCTTTTTCTACTTTACTGTTCTTTTAGAAGAATCTAGCTTGTTATTACTGAGATAGGAATTACTTTCCCATGAGCAAGTTATTACAGATTTATCTAAATTAAATCTCGTTCCATTAAAAATTTTCCACCTATGATCTTCCTTTGTGCTTGCAGGCCTTTCTACTTTGGTATGTTCACAGCTGTTTGCTTTTCCATTAGGGCATTAATTTGGACATTTCATTTAGCATTGGTCCCAACCCTATTTCTTCAAAACCCCACTGTCCCCAATTTAATGATGTATTACTAACAGTCGCTTATTATTTATAGCCTATCAGTCCATTTGAGAATAATCCTAATGTGACAGAATATTACCAATGTCTATAATTTTTATTTGTTTCCAGCAGAAATTCTGGGAACTTTAAGAAGCTGCTTATAGCAATCTATTAAATAGTCTTCATGGTATGTTTTAGAAAGAAGATGGCATATTTATGCCATTTTTTCTTGCTAAATGATGCTATTTGGAATAAAGTCCTTAGAATAAGGAATCATTCAGGGTAAAGAAGAGGAGAGGATAGGGCATCCTCTTCTGGAGAACCTGGTGCCTTCTTTATCACCTTAGGTGTATCACAAACTTTCTTTCGCCTTAGTCCCCTTCAGGCCACCGTCCCTCCCATTCAGTTTTGCAGAAACTGGGGATAAAATAGTAACCCAACTCTATGACACAGTGAGAGTAACATGAAATATCAGATATAAATGAATTTGGAAACACAAAACCACTTACATGCAATCCTTTCACAGGAAGATGACTCTGCTAATCCAATTTGAAGGACATGCACGGTAGGAGGCACTGAGACCTTCCTACTATTTTGCCTGATTCTTGCAATATTAATGGCATATATGCACATGGAGTATGTGGCCTGTGCCTGTTTCATTTGTTAAATAAGAATATCTGAAAGGAATGTTTTAACATGAAATTCACTGCTCCATATTGAGATTCAGAGGTGCCTGGTTCTAAGAAGTATTAGAGCGAGTTCTTGGGGCAATGGTAGGCTCTTCCAGAAATAAGTGCCAGGTGTCTAGTGAATCCCTGTAGGAACTCAGTCGCTCAGTTACCCTCTGGTCCTTTGCTGCCTTCAATCTTCCCTCCTCTTCTGTCTCAATTCTCATGATATTCCAACAAATAAGGGCTTTCTCTACCTTATAAAGTGTTGGCTTGACTTTCCTATTTGCAATATTTAAATTTTTGAGTATCCGATTTAGAACCCCTGCTACTCATGCTTTTCTGCAATCTTTTATCTGGTCTCTAGTTCTCAGTCCATTCTCATGAAATAGTTCTTGTACAAATGCCTCCCTAAAGCCTTTGTGGATGGAGTGTGGACAGGTAAATAGATGAAGTGGAGCACTTGAAATGTGACCGGGAATGGTATGCTCTTTTAGATTGGGCTGAGGGTTGCTGCTGGCTGGAGCAGAAGTGGTCTTTTTGGAAGACAGTCAGTTAGGTGCAGCTGTTCAAAAAGAACCAAGATGCTACAAAACTTCTGGAGCCTGGAATTCCTCAAAGAAAGTCCAATTTATAAATTCATACATTCATATACAGAAAACTGTTGAGACTCTGAGTTGACACCTAAATTTCCTGATCCAATAGACAAAAATCCCAAGTTCTGATATCAATTGAAACAGCTATAAATGAACTGTTTTCCCTGTATGTTATAAGATCTGGTCCATGAGTAGGAGGTTCTTGACTGCATGAGAACAATGGAGGAAATTACAGTGACCCCTAGGCTGCATGCATTTACCCTGCCACTGTCTTTCTAAGCATAGCAGAGGTCATTCTCTATGTCTCAATTTATGTGAATGAGAAAAATACCAGGTAAAACTTTATATTACTCAACAACATGAAAACAGTTCACTATATAACCTTTGCAACAAAAAGGCAGTTTCTCTCGAAATTTGTGAGAAAATGAGAAAGGGTGCTAAGAAAACACAAATCTTCATTAACACAAAATAATTAAATAAGTGCCATGGATGCTCATCTAACTTGAATGTCAGAAAAGGGTAACAAGGTGGTGAAAGAAACAGAACATTGTACAAATAATGGAAGATGTCCAGGAAAGACAGAAATAGAAAGAAACCTGATGGAAATCTTTAACTTTTTGAAGGCTAGAGTGAAATCTGCCAACTAATAGAAGAGGAAGTCACACTGTGCAATTAATAACCAGTAAATTTAGAACAAATAAAACAGAAATGCTTCTGCACAGCCTTTAAGCAGCCCGTGGTACTGATAACTGCAGGAGGTCAGAGAGCTAAATTCTGCCAAATCAGAATTAAAGAAGTGAAGAGCGACATTGTCATTCTTACCACCATCATTGGCAGCTAGGTGGACGGTGATTCGGGTAACTTCATTGTTGGCTTTAGAATTTAATTATGATTGCACTTTGTGGAAGGCTAATAAGGATGTAAGATAAAACAGCACGAGTGCAAGTAGATAAGGGCCCCTCTCTGTGAGGCTACCGACAGAGTGAACATGGGAAAAGTATTTGATGATATGGACAACTGCTGAGTTTCACAATCTTGCAGCTATGTAGGGTAGTCTGATTCTTGAGTTTTCATTCAACCTTCTCATCTTCAGCAGGACAATGTATAGTGATTCTTGGGAAATCAGAATTCCTTTCAATTTACAAAATCTACATGAAGAAGGAGATTTATTTATTATCCTACTCCCCTGAAATCTAGTATTTAGTAAAATCATTGTTTTCTCTGGATCTGTTAATCCCAGTTGGGGCCCCGCAAATGATACCTTTTGGCAAATATTGGGTTTGATGCTAATGCTCTTGGTCAGGGTACCCCTGGCTTTTTTCATAGCACAGGAGTGGCATCATCTCAGGTGTAAAAGATGCCTCACCTAAGCCTTACCTAAGATCATTAGCACATCGAGTACTGTAGCAGCCAAGCCCAAGCTCCAGTTCTAAAAATGAGCCTTAAATGTGACTTTGAGTTTCATTGCTAACTATAATCAATGCCCAGCCACTGATCGGCACTATTCTTCCTATGCACAGAAGGAGCTGTGGGTCCCCCTCCTCCCTTCTCCACCTCCAGCATAACCAGTTTGAGTTAATGTTCAACTAGGAATTACTTGGTGTGGTGAGGAGGTAAAAACATGTGGACACTTTATTTTTCATTAATCTTTTCCTTGCCATAACTAGCAAAGGTATAAATATTAACATGTCTGTTCTAGACATGAGTAGAAACTATTACTCATAAACTTGTTACCACAGAGGGCACATCCTTCAAAGACAATGACACCTGACCATTTCACCCAGTATCTTAATTTGTTCACATTTTGGCCACTAAGCATTCCGCTTTCCTGCTACTGTAATATAAACAATTGTGCTCCATTAGTTTGCATTATTTTTCACTCACTTTAGAATTGTTAGGTTGAAATTGAACAGTATGTTTTTTTGGTTATTCTTTCTATTTTTGACTTTAAATGCGGTTGGCCTTTTGTTTCCTTCCCTAGGTTATATATGTATTTTTTATTTTTATTTCACTATTTACATTGTGATCATGGTTATAATCAACAGCTTTATTATACCGGGGGGCACAGTTGAGGTCTTTCTCTTTTCAAACACTCTTCTCAATCCACAGCAAGGGCTGTTTTCCTTTGTTTCTTTGCTGTCTGAGAAGAGGCAGAAGATCAGAGAGAGTTCCTGGTGGTGGTAGACTATTACATTCCATTGTAACTGGTAGTTTACATAGACTGTGCTGCTAAATATTCTGTGAAAACAATTGAAAAATACTTTTCTTTTTCCTGTGCAAATACAAGGTTTTCAAAAACCAGGAGGAAAATACTATGGTTTTGAAAACCTGAAATATCTGTATCTACTTCTTAATTGTTGATGTGCTGATGTCAAACCACCACACTGGGTATTTTTAGTACCTATTCCTGTGACTGATGGTGTGTGTAGAAATCAGAAGTAAGGGTATTACTCCTGGCAGAACTGGAGTGAATTAGAAATTCCATTTTCAAGGCATTTAAAAATATTCACTTTATACCCTCCTTTTAAAGCTGCCTCTTGCTGCGTTTTGCAAGGGTGAGGACTTAATGCGTGATGCCTACACATGTGTACATAATATTCTCTATCTTTTGTCTTTAATATTCCTCAGTTTTTAATTATTAAAGATAAGTATTTGAATTATAAATATTCTAGTTATACAGGAATAGGCAAAGCAGGCATGTACCCTTCTGTCTCCTGCCTCCATTTCTCTGCTTCCTATCTTTATGTTGCCTCAAAAAACAGAGGCATTCTTTTAAACCAACCTTCTCCTCCCCACTTAAACCATAGAAATCCCTTCTCAATATGTATAGGGGCCTCTTCCTTGAAGTGTTATGTCATACTTGTCCTAAATATAATAAAGTGCTATCTCCAAGGCATTTCTGCATCCAAAACACTCCCCAGAAACCTGCCGAGCCCTCCCATCTAACCAGTCTGAATGTTACAAATCAGAGCCCAGAAACTGCTTTATAGTGAATCATTAACATTGTCAGGAATGAGGTGGCAGAGGAAAGAAAGCTTTCTGTTAGAGAACTGAAGGAGAATATACAAATGACAGCATTGTCATTCTACTCCTATTGTTTTATGAAGCTCAGAACTGATTAGTAAGCATTTATTACAAAGGAATATGACTGTGTATTTTATAGACAGCATGCATTGTGCTAGGTATTTTCATCTCTTTAGAACTTCATGGCTTATTTTAAATGTTTTGTTTTTGAATTCTACTTGCAGTGCTGACTGAAATTTTACAGGATGAATGAAGATGGTGAAAATATATAGAGAGATGTATGTAAAATATATATATACATATACAGCTATATTGATAGACATATAGATGTATGCAAGACAGCTGACCTGATTATTTGGTAAGTGAGAAGCCACTGTCATGGCTGCCTGTTGGGATCTCAGTTCTGCTGGTTCTTCTGCCCAGCAGGGGCAGGGATGCCTCAAGCAGACAGCATGCTGCACCAATTATGGGATGGGTAAGAGTGAGTTTGGATGAGTATTCTTTGCCAGCAGGGCTTGCATTACTTTCAAAGGGTAGGGTTTAGAATCATTTGTTGGTTAGTATTTATCTGAAGTTGCATTCTCCAACATTAGAACAGCTAGTTCTAATTGACACTGATGGTTGAACTGACAGTTCTAGTTGATCACCTGGTATCTCTCTGTCTCCTTCACCTTGTGTTGACAGGTGAACTGAATGTGGCGGTATGCTAGCAGATTTCTGCTGGGATGGACACACTCACTCCCCTAGGCCACAGTGTTCCTTGTCACTGGCTCACTGTCATGAGCGACCCTAGGAATTACCTTGGCCAAAGGAAGTGATCTTTCCCAAAGTTATAACCTTTCTCCAGGTCCAGCCTGAACCCAATGACTGACCCAGCTTCAGAGCCCCCTGGGGGATTGGCTGAGGCTTCTGTTGTGACCCCATCACAGTTCAACATCTCTCTGACAAGTCCTGATACTTTTACTCTCTTACACATCATGTACCTGAAAGTGTTCCCCATTAAACCCCTTGTACACAAATCCTAGTCTCAGAGTCTGTTTATAGGAAACTCAATCTATGACAGTTGATACTGGAGATGGTCCTATGGAAGCAGGCTCTAAAAGGGGATTTTGGAGTTTAATTATCTGCTGGCTGGTTATACCTAACTGGTGGTAGGTAAGGTATCAGCAGCACTGGGATGTGGCAGTGGTGCAGTTGTTAAAACCTTTACTGATACTGAATTGTGATGGAATATCAGCAGAAAAGAGTACTTTGAAAGGTGTTAATAGCTCAGGCATTTGAGAGTTTAAGAGTAAATCATTAAAGGACTATAGAATTGGATAGCTGTTGCTGCAAGCTATCCATGCATTGGAGAAGACATGAAAAGTTGATGGGTGATTAATTACCAAATCGAGGTGAAGTATAAAAGCCAGAGGACCCCTTGGCAGCATACAAAGAGACTGCCATCTCCTGCAGCTGGGAAGTGAAAAAGAAGAGGATCTGAGTCAGGATTTGATAATGCAAGAAGACTATCTCTAGAGATGGCTGAGTTTTTAACTCCACGTTGTCTCTGCCAAGGTTTGGGGCCTGGTTGGGAAGGAGTGGGACCCTGGCTCAATATGATTCAAAATCTTGAATCCACAAATTTCCCTGTCTGAGCCTGCAGAAGTGGCCCACTCTTCCCCATTGAAAGCTAATGCTCTTCCCTTACTTGAAGGAATGCAGACACTTCAGTAAGGGTGGATGTGCCCTTTCCCTCGGTTTCTACTCTCAACTTCCCTTCTGGTTACCAAAACCACAATGAGGATTTAGGCATAGCACCTTCCAGCCGGAGATGTGTTGGGCCTGAGTTGCTGCACAATGTAGCCAATATGTGCCTGTGAAGCCCAGGAGAATACGTATGGAAACTGGATCCTGAAGTGATGAATAAAGTGGGCAGAACATAGAGTTGGAAAGGAGAGAATTTACTGACAAGGGAACATTATCCTGTGATAGGTTGTAACATTCTGTTAAGGACTCCAAGAGGAGGAGCTAATATGAATCTAATGGCACTCTGAATTTTAAAGAAAGTGATGGCTCACACAAAGTGGAATAGAAAGTGCCATGGATGATGGTAGAAGAAGGGATCAAAAGATCCAGGGAGTGGGAATCCTATAGTGGACATCCATAAGGCCCAAACGCCAACTGAATGTGTTCCTTTGCAGGGCCTAGCTGAAACTGGTTAGAAGTTTATGGCAAATCACAATAGGAGAATCACAACACTGAACTCATGAGTTCTGAAGAAAGGCCAATGCTCCTCAGTGGAAAATTTTACATTTCAACATTTGAGAAATTATTCCTGGCTTTCTACTGGGCCTGATTCCAACCCTAGAACACCACACAGCTAAGTGGACAGAAATGCCCATCCTGCCCTGAGCACCCCCAAGATCCATAGCAAGGTGGAAGTGCCACATCTCTGAGCTGGAGCTGCCAGAGCCAGAGAACATGATCAAGCACCTTGGGCAAGCAGCCCACTGTCCCAGGAACCGACCACTGCTGCATCAGTGCTTCTCTCTCAGCTCACATGGAGGGCCGTGGCAATGACCCTTTGGTTAGCTAATCAGCAAGAAAGAGGACACATTTGGTTCAGGGCTCAGTATGAGAGTGCATGCTAACAGCAGACTGCTCTGACCTACATCCCCACATGGGTGCTGCCCTGAAAGCCTATAGTGAGGGGGATTCTCCCAATGGGTGTACCTGGTCATTCACTTCACGTGGAAAGGGAAGAGGCCCTAGGTTAGAAAATATGTGGACTTTTGGACAGTTGCAAATTGCTTGAATGGTTGATCAAGTTCCTGGAAGGAGAAAGAGTAGAAGGGTGGTGGGATCAAGGAGTTTTGGAGAAAAGGAATTTATATAGACACAGGAGAATGGTCACAGAGCATGAAGAAATTTGTATCACATGTTGATACTCACCAGAGAGCACCTATCATGTACTAAATGACCAAGTAGATAGAATAACAAGCCAGTGGATATCAGCCAGCCTGTCATTGTTTATCCACGGGCTGGTGCAGTGGATGTATCAACAGAATAGTCATGGTGTTGGAAACGGGAACTGAGCATGCATCCAGCAGCATGAAATCCCACTTACCAAGGCTGTTACAGTAACTAGAACTGCCAAATGTTAAATCTGCAAACAACAGAGATCTACTAAGCCCTCAATATGCCACCATTTCTTGAAGAGATCAACCAGCTACTTGTCAGCAATTGATTACAATGGATCCCTTCTACCCTAAAAGGGCAACAATTCATTTAACTAGCATAAACGATGTTCCAGATTTGGATAAGCTTTTTTTGGTCCACAGGGCCTATATCAGTTTTCTAAGCTGCATTACAAATTACCACAAATTTAGTGGCTTAAAATAACACATATTTGTTATCTCATAGTTTCTCTAGGTCAGAAGTCTGGGTGTGGATTAACTGGGCATTGTGTTCCAGTGTCTCACCAGGCTGTGCTGCCAAGTGTCAACCAGGGCTCTGGTCTCATCAGGGGCTTTGTGTGTACAATCAGTGCCACTACCTGAAGACCTTCAGAGACTCAGTATTCCGACATGAGATTCCACATCACACTTAACAGATCATGGACACATAGCCACAAGACTCCCTGGTTCTATCACTACCATACCATCCAGAAGCTGCTGGCCCATAAAGCAATTAAATAGCTTTTTGAAGATGTATCTAAGTCACACGCTTGGAGATGATACCCTGAGAGGTCAGCATCTCAAGGATGCAGTGGAATGCAAATGCCCTAATCCAATGACCATTTTATGATGCTATGTACCCAAAAGGTAGAATATATCAGCTTGAAACCAAGGATAGAAGTATGCATGGATATTTTCTGCCTTCAGTTGTAGTAACTCACTTGGGGATTTGTGCTGCTTGTCTCCACAACTCTGCAAGTCTTGAAGTGTTTGTTCAGAAAGGGGGAATACTCCTACCGGAGTACACAGCAGGAGTCCCATTCAGCTTTAAGCTATGATTGCCAACTGGTCGCTTCACAGTTCTTGTGCCAGGGAAATAGCAGACAAGGAAAGGAGTCACTCTCCTGGCAGGTGTAATTGACTCTGGTCATTAGGACGAGATAGGGCTGCTATTTCATAGCTACAGGAAATAGCTGAAATTCCATTACAGGAAAAATACATTTAGCCCTCCTTTTGGCACTCTCCTGTCCAGTGGTGGTTAAGGGGACAAGAGCATAAACGACATCCTGAAAAGGATACAGTGATCGGGGCTCAAGGAAATGAAAACAATATCCCAAAAAGACAATGTGCCCCCCAATGTTCATAGCAGCACTATTTACAACAGCCAAGGCATGGTAATGACCTAAGCTTGCATAGATGGATAATGGACAAAGACGTTGTATACACACACGAACACACACACACACACACACACACACTACTATTATGCCATAAAAATGAGGAAATCCTGCTATGCTACAACATGCATGGACCTAATGGACTTATGCTAAGTGAGATGAGGTGCACAGAGAAAGACAAATACTATATAATCTCACTTATGTTTGGAATCTTAAAAAAAAAACACAGAAAAAAGACAAACTCATAGAAAAAGAGATAAAATTGGTGTTACCAAAGACAGGGGGAGAGGAGAGGAAATTGGAATAACGTGATATTCAACTATAAGAAATAAGTACTGATCAGAAGATACAAAACTTTTAATTACAAGAAGTACAGTATGAGGATACCAGACTGCTGGGTGTGATAGGTATGGAAGTTGTTCAGAGTAAATTCTAAGAGTTCTAAGATCCTAACAAATTGTTTTTCTTTTCTTGCTTTCTTTGCATTCTATGTATATGAGACGACAGATGCTGAAATCAGGAAAACAATTCTATTCACAAATGCATCAACAAGAATAAAATACCTAGGAATAAACCTAACCAAGGAAGTGAAAGACCTACTATATGCTGAGAAACTACAAGACACTCTTTAGAGAAATTAAAGAGGACACTAACAAATGGAAACTCATCCCATGCTCTTGGCTAGGAAGAATTAATATTGTCAAAATGGCCATCGTGCCTACAGCAATCTACAGATTCAATGCAATCCCCATCAAAATACCAACAGCATTCTTCAATGAACGAGACACATTTTTATGAGATAAAAAGTACAGCATTTTGTCAGGAATAAGAGCAAAGCGTACATCTCCTACCTTGCGGTGGTGAGCATTAAGTTCCGTGATGTTGATGATGTTAGAAGAGATTAGGGACGCCCCCTGCCTCACTCAGAGGCCTGGGCGGCCTGAAGAATCAGGCTGGAAGTCAAAGAGAGACAGAAAGAGAGACACTCCTCATGGACACCCAGTCGGGCTGTCAGGGTCTGATTCCAGACACACGGGCCTTTGAGAAGCAGCTAAAGTGTAGCCTCAGCCTAGACTCTCACAGTTGCCCACAGCCTTCCTCAGTCCCTCGCATCAAGGGACATGCCTCTGAAGGGGAATCCTGGCCTCCATTCAGGTGACTTTCCTGGCACCCAAGGGAGATGGGGGATCCACTGAGGGAATGCCGGGAACCTGTCACTAGAGACTTTGAGATTGGCAGCCGGGCTAGTCCCATTTAAGTGGTTGATGAGCGCCCGATGTTGTGTGCCACAGACGGCTTCCTTCTATAAGGACAGTGAAAGAAAAGGCAGGCTTGGATGCTGATACTCACCTCCAAACTTATCCCGGACGAGCCCCCAAAAATGATGCAGCTTATCACACCACAAGGGTATGAAACTAGAAATAAATTATGCAGATAAAATGAAAAATCCTACCATCACATGGAGGCTTAACAACATGCTCCTAAATAACCAACAGATCAATGACCAAATAAAAACATAGATCAAGCAATATATCGAGACAAATGACAACAATAATTCAACAATGCAAAAATCTGTGGGACACTGAAAAGGAGGTGCTAAGAGAGAAGTACACTGCAATAAAGGCCTACCTCAGGAAAGAACAACAATCCCACAAGAACAGTCTAAACTCACAATTATCACAGCTAGAAAAAGAACAAATGAGGCCCACAATCAGCAGAAGGAGGAACATAATAAAGATTAGAGCAGAAATCAATAAAATCAAGAAGAATGAAACAGTACAAAGAATCAACTGAAGCAGGAGATGGTTCTTAAAGAAAGAAAACAAAGTAGATAAACCCCTAGCCAGACCAAACAAGAGAAAAGGAGAGCTTGCACACATAAACAGAATCAGAACAGAGAAAGGAAAAATCACTACGGAAACCACAGAAATACAAAAAATTATTAGATAATACTATGGAAAATTATATGGTAACAAACTGGATAACCCAGAAGTAATGGACAACTTTCTAGAAAAATGCAACCTTCCAAAGCTAACCCAGAAAGAATAGAAAATCTGAACAGACAAATCAGTAGCAACCAAATTGAACTAGTAATCCAAAAATTACCTAAGAACAAAAGACCTGAACCACATGGCTTCACCGCTGACTTTAGTCAAACATTTAGTGAAAATCTAATACCCATCCTCCTGAAACTTTTCCACAAAGTAGAAGAGGAAAGGATACTTCCAAACTCATTCTATGAGGCCAGCATCACCCTAATACCAAAAAACAGGCGAAGACACCACAAAAAAAGAAAATTACAGACCAACATCCCTGATGAACACAGATGCAGAAATACAAAACAAAAGATTAGCAAACCGAATTGAAAAACACATCAAAAAGATCATCCATCGTGAACAAGTAGGATTTATTCCAGGGATGCAAGGATGGTACAGTATTAGAAAATCCATCAATATCATTCACCACATCAACAAAAAGGAGGACAAAAACCGCATGATCATGTCCATAGATGCTTAAAAAACATTCGACAAAATTCAACATCCATTCATGATAAAAACTCTCAACAAAATGGGTAAAGAGGGCTAGTACCTCAACATAATGAAGGCCATTTAGGACAATCCCACAGCCAACAACATACTTCACAGTGAGAAGCTGAAAGCATTTCCTCTAAGATTGGGAACAAGACAAGGAAGCCCACTCTCCCCACTTTTATTCCGCATAGTTCTGGAGGTCCTAGCCATGGCAATCAGACAACACAAAGAAATAAAAGGCATCCAGATTGGCAAGGAAGAAGTCAAACTCTCCCTGTTTACAGATGACATGATATTGTACATAAGAAACCCTAAAGTATCCACTCCAAAACTACTAGAACTAATATGTGAATTCAACAAAGTTGCAGGAGACAAAATTAACACACAGAACTCTGTTGCTTTCCTATGCACTAACGATGAACTAGCAGAAAGAGAAATCAGGAAAACAATTCTGTTCACAATTGCATGAAAAACAATAAAATACCTATGAAAAACCTAACCAAGGAAGTGAAAGACCCATACCCTGAAAACTATAAGACAGTCTTCAGAGAAATTAAAGAGGACACTAATAAATAGAAACTCATCCCATACTCTTGGGTAGGAGGAATTAATATTGTTAAAATGACCATCCTGCCTAAAACAATCTACAGATTCAATGCAATTGCATTCAAAATACCAACAGCATTCCTCAATGAACTGGAACAAATAGTTCAACAATTCATATGGAACCACAAAGACCCAAACTAGCCAAAGCAATACTGAGAAGAAAGAAAAAAGCAGGGGGGACTTCCCTTCCCAACTTCAAGCTCTCCTACAAAGCCACAGTAATCAAGACAATATAGTACTGCCACAAGAACAGACCCACAGACCAGGGGTACAGAATTGAGATTCCAGATATTAATCCAAGCATATATGGTCAATTAATATACGATAAAGGAGCCATGAATACACAATGGGGAAATGACCGCCTCTTCAACAGCTGGTGTTGGCAAAACTGGACAGTTACATGCAAGAGAATGAAACTGGATTATTGTATAACCCCATATACAATAATAAACTCAAAATGGATTTTAAAAAGACCTAAATGTAAGTCATGAATCCATAAAACTCTTGGGAAAAAGCACAGGCTAAAATCTCTTAGACATAAACATGAGCAATTTCTTCATGAACATATCTCCCCAGGCAAGGGAAACAAAAGCAAAAATGAACAAGTGGGACTATATCAAACTAAGAAGCTTCTGTACAGCAAAGGATACCATCAGAAGAAAACAAAGACATCCTACACTATGGGAGAATATACTCATAAATGACATATCCGATAAGGGGTTGACATCCAAAACATATGAAGAGCTCATGCATCTCAACAAACAAAAAGCAAATAATCCAATTAAAATTTGGGCTAAGTATCTGAACAGACACTTCTCCAAAGAAGAAATTCAGATGGTCAACAGGCACATGAAAAGATGCTCCACCTCACTAATTATCAGGGAAAATCAAATTAAAACCACAATGATATATCATCTCATACCAATTAGGATGATCAACATCAAAAAGACTAGGAACAACAAATGCTGGAGAGGATGTGGAGAAAAGGGAAACCTCTTACACTGCTGGGGGGAATGTAAAGTAGTTCAACTACTGTGGAAAGCAGTATGGAGGTTCCTCAAAAAACTCAAAATAGAAATACCATTTGACCTGGGAATTCCACTCCCAGGGATCCGCCCAAGGAAAACAACCTCTCACATTCAAAAAGACATGCACCCCTATGTGTACTGCAGCACTATTTACAGGAGCCGAGATATGGAAGCAACCTAAGTGTCCATCAGTAGATGAATGGATAAAGGAGAGCTGGTACACTTACGCAATGGAATACTACTCATCCATAAGAAATAAACAAATCCTATCAATTGCAACAACATGGATGGAGATAGAGGGTATTATGCTCAGTGAAATAAGCCAGGCAGTGACAGACAAGTACCTAATGATTTCCCTCATTTGTGAAGTATAACAGCAAAGAAAAACTGAAGGAACAAAACAGCAGCAGTCACAGAACCTGCTGCCTGGGGCCCACATCCCACTAAACACACAGCCCACCTGCCTGCACCTCAGGGGTCCCCGCGCCCATGCCCCGCCTACCTTAAACCAGCGCCTGGAGCAAGTGTGGCTGGAGCGTCATGAGCGGCCACCACCTGCGCCGCCAGGCTGCCCTCAACTTTGGAGTCGGCCGCCCGCGGCAACACCCCACGTCCTGTCAGGGCTCTCGGGCACTGCGCGGACTCAGCAGCGCAAGCGCCACAGCTGCTTGGGGTGGGGAAGGGAGCCCCGTAGGCCATATTGAGGGGCTGCAACCTACCCATGGCTTAGGGCCCTCACGTGCTCGCAGAATGTCCCATTAATGGCGGGGGTGTGTGTGCAGGCTTGGAAGGGCATGGCAGCGGCGGCGGCAGCAGCCAAATTGTCAGCATGGCAATTCCCGTCAGAATGCCTTCAGCGACCCTGCAGCAAGAGCACCCGGTCCATGCCACGCCTCGCGAGGAGTCTGACTGAAGCTGAGGAGACGCTGCTTTCGTTTTCCTCCTCTCCCGGTGCAGGGGAGAAAGTGCACCCCCACAGGTGCCCGCTGCAGCTGCTGATTGGCCAAAGGGAGGTGGCTCGTGGGCCCCGCGTGCCCCCCCCCTCCCCGCCACCCTCATGTGTTTTCTAACTTGTCGAACTGCCTGCTTGGAATTTTGCACAGACCAGCAAGCCCAGGCGGCTTGCCGCATGGCTTGCCCCCTAAGGACATGCGGAAGGCCCTCCTGCTCTTAAACCTTTGGTAACCACATATCCAAAGCCTGGCATTGGCAGTAAGTATATATCTATCAATAATTACCCTAAATCTAAATGGACTGAATGCAACAACCAAAAGACAGAATTGCACAGAGGCTAAAAAAGCAAGACCCATCTATATGCTGCCTACAAGAGACTCACTTCAAACCCAAAGACATACAAAGACCCAAAGTGAAGGGATGGAAAAAGATATTTCATGCAAACAATAGGGAGAAAAACACAGGTGTTGCAGTACCTGTATCAGACAAAATAGACTTCAAAACAAAGAAAGTAACAAGAGACAAGGAAGGACAGGATATAATGATAAAGGGGTCAGTCCAAAGAGTGGATATAACCATTATAAATATCCATGCATCCAACACAGGAGGGAGCACCAACATATGTGAAACAAGAACTAACAGAATTAAAGGGGGAAATAGAATGCAATGCGTTCATTTTAGGAGACTTCAACACACCACTCAAAGGACAGATCAACCAGACAGAAAATAAGGAAGGACACAGAAGCCCTGAACGACACCCTAGAACAGATGGACCTAACAGACATCTACAGAACTCTACACCCAAAATGGCAGGATACACATTCTTCTCAAGTGCACATGGAACATTTTCAAGAATAGATCATATACTAGGCCACAAAAAAAGCCTCAGTAAATTCAAAAAGATGGAAATTGTACCAACCAGCTCCTCAGACCACAAAGGTATGAAACAAGAAGTATATTATGCAAAGAAAATGAAAAAGCCCACAAACACATGGAGGCTTAACAACATGCTCCTAAAAAACCAATGGATCAATGACCAAGTAAAAACTGAGAACACGCAATTTATGGAAACACATGACAACAATAATTCAACACTGCAATATCTGTGGGATGCAGCAAAGGCCATGCTAAGAGGGAAGAATATTGCAATACAGGCCTACCTCAGGAGACAACAACAATCCCATATGAACAGTCTAAACTCACAATTAATGAAACTAGAAAAGAAGAAAACCTGAGGCCCAAAGTCAGAAGGAGGAGGGACATAATAAAGATTTGAGCAGAAAAAAATAAAACTGAGAAAAATAAAACAACAGAAATCAATGAAAGCAGGAGCTGGTTCATTGAGAAAATAAAATAAATAAACCCCTAGCCAGACTTATCAAGAAAAAGAGTGTCTACATGCATAAACAAAATCAGAAATGAGAAATGAAAAATCACTACAGATGCCACAGGAAAAAAAATTATTAGAGAATACTATGAAAAATGATATGCTGACAAACTGCATACCCTAGAAGAAATGGACAACTTTCTATAAAAATACAACCTAGCAAGGCTGACCCAGGGAGAAACAGAAAATCTGAACAGACCAATTACCAGCAACGAAATTTAATTTGTAATCAACAAACTACCTAAGAAAAAAATCCCTGGATCACATGGCTTCAATGCTGAATTTTATCAAACATTTAGTGAAGACCTAATATCCATCCCCCTTAAAGTTTTCCAAAACGTAGAAGAGGAGGGACTTACACTCATTCTATGAGGCCAGCATCACTTTAATGCCAAAACCAGGCAAAGACACCACAAAGAAGGAAAATCACAGTCCAACATCCCTGATGAGTATAGATGCAAACTACTCAACAAAATACTCCAAACCAAATACAAAAATACATCAGAAAGATCATCCATAATGATAAAGCAGGATTTATTCCAGGAATGCAAGGATGGTACAACATTTTAAAACCTATCATCATCATCCACCACATCAACAAAAAGGGTAAAAACCACATGATCATCTCCATAGATGCTGAAAAACTATTCAACAAAATTCAACATCCATTTGTGATAAAAATTCCCAACAAAATGGGTATGAGGGCAAGTACCTCAACATAATCAAGTCCATATATGACAAAGGCACAGCCAACATCATACTTAACAGAGAGAAGCTGAGAGCATTTCCTTTAAGATTGGGAATAAGAGAAGGATGCCCAATCTCCCTCCTTTTAGTCCACGTAGTTCTGGAGGTCCTAGCCACGGCAGTCAGACAACACAAAGAAATAAAAGGCATCCAGATTGGTAACAAAGAATTTAAACTCTGACTGTTTGCAGATGATGCGATATGGTACATAAGAAAACAAGAAGAATCCACAACAAAACTATGAGATCTAATATTTGAATTCAGCAATGTTGAAGGAGACAAAATTAACACATAGAAATCTTGCATTCATATACAATAATGATGAATTAGGAGAAAGAAATCAAGAAATCAATTCCATTCACAATTGCATCTAAAAGAATAAAATACCTAGGAATAAACCTAACCAAGGAATTGAAAGACATATACCATGAAATTACAAGACACTCATTAGAGAAATTAAAGATACCAATAAATGGCTAGGAAGAATTAATATCATCAAAATGGCGTTCCTGCCCAAAGCAGTATACAGATCCAATGCAATCCCTATCAAATTACCAACAGCATTCTTCAATGAACTGGAACAAATAATTCAAAAATTCATATGGAAACACCAAAGACCCCGAATAGCCAAAGCAATCCTGAGAAAGAAGAATAAAGTAGGGGGGATCTCACTCCCCAACTCCAAGCTCTACTACAAAGCCACAGTAATCAAGACAATTTGGTACTGGCACAAGAGCAGAGCCACAGATCAATGGAACAGACTAGAGAATCCAGACATTAACCCAGACATATATGGTCAATTAATATTTGATAAAGGAGCCATGGACATACAATGGGGAAATGACAGTCTCTTCAACAGATGGTGCTGGCAAAACTGGACAGCTACATGTAAGAGAATGAAACTGGATCACTGTCTAACCCCATACACAAAAGTAAACTCCAAATGGATCAAAGACCTGAATGTAAGTCATGAAACCATGTAGAAAAAAACATAGGCAAAAATCTCATGGACATAAACATGAGTGACTTCTTCATGAACATCTCTCCCCGGGCAAGGGAAACAAAGGCAAAAATGAACAAGTGGGACTATATCAAGCTAAAAAGCTTCTGTACAGCAAAGGACACCATCAATAGAACAAAAAGGTATCCTACAGTATGGGACAACATATTCATAAATGAAAGATCCGATAAAGGATTGACATCCAAAATATATAAAGAGCTCACATGCCTCAACAAACAAAAAGCAAATAATCCAATTAAAAAATTGGCAGAGGAGCTGAATAGACAGTTCTCTAAAGAAGAAACCCAGAAGGCTAACAGGCACATGAAAAGATGCTCTACATCGCTAATCATCAGAGAAATGCAAATTAAAACCACAATGAGATATCACCTCACACCAGTAAGGATCGCCATCATTGAAAAGACAAACAATAACAAATGTTGGCGAGGTTGTGGAGAAAGGGGAACCCTCCTACACTGCTGGTGGGAATGTAAACTAGTTCAACCATTGTGGAAAGCAGTATGGAGGTTCCTCAGAATGCTCAAAATAGGAATACCATTTGACCCAGGAATTCTACCTCTAGGAATTTACCCTAAGAATGCAGCAGCAAAGTTTGCAAAAGACAGATGCACCCCTATGTTTATTGCGGCATGTTTACAATAGCCTAGATATGGAAGCAACCTAAATGTCCATCAGTAGATGAATGGATAAAGAAAAGGTGGTACATATACACAATGGAACATTATACAGCCATAAGAAAAAACAGATCCTATCATTCGCAACAACATGGATGGAGATAGAGGGTATTATGCTCAGTGAAATAAGCCAGGCAGAGAAGGAAATGTACCAAATGATATCCCTCATATGTGGAGAGTAAGAACAAAGGAAAACTGAAGGAACAAAACAGCAGCAGTATCACAGAACCCAAGAATTGGCTAATAATTACCAGAGGGAAAGGGACTGGGGACGATGGGTGGGAAGGGAGGGATAAGGGCGGGGAAAAAGAAAGAGGGCGTTACGATTAGCATGTATAGTGCGTTTGGGGCACAGGGAGGGATGTGCAACACAGAGAAGACAAGTAGTGATTTTACAGCTTCTTACTACGCAGATGGACAGTGACTGTGATGGGGTATTTGGGGTTACTTGGTGAAGGGGGGAACCTAGTAAACATAATGTTCTTTCTGTAATTGTAGATTAATGATACCAAAAGAAAATAAAGCAGTAAAAATAAATAAAGAAATAAATATAGGAAAGCATGCTGGCAAAATCTAGGAGGGAAGCTCAAATAGTTTTCAGAAAGTCTACTTCTGTGTTATTATCTACCATTGATGATAAAGTGCTTAGCAGTTGTTTATTTTCAGTGGCATACACAACACTAAGCCAGAAAATATGTAAATTATGTGACATACATACATACAAGTTTTCTTTGGTATCTATAGTCTTAGTTGTATAAAGCTGAATTTGGAAAAACTTCTTGAGTTCTTGCATTTTATGCCCTATGAATGGCTGATGCACACGGATGAGAAATAACACTGAAAAACAGGCAGGCCATGTGACTGCAAAGAAATGGGCCAGAACTGTCACATTCTCTCTAGACCTGAGCTGTCTAGTATGGTATCCACCAACTACAGATGGCTACTAGTACTTGAGATGCGTGTAAGTCTGAAGGGAGGTGTGCCACAGGGCATAATACACGCTAGATGTGGAAGACTTTGTGCAATAAAACAGTGCAAAGTATCTCAAGAATAATTTTATATGAACTTCATGTTGACATATTTTGGCATGCTGGGAGAAATAAAATACATCATTCAATTTAAAAGAAAAGATACCAATAAATGGAAAAAAGCACAGTGCTTATGAATAGGAAGAATTAATATTGTCAAAATGTCCATACTGATTAAAGCAAAGTACAGATTCAATGCTATCTATCAAAACACCAACACCATTCTTCAACAAACTGGAACTAACAGTTCTAATATTCATATGGAACAACCAAGGACCCCGAATAGCCAAAGCAATACTGAGAAGAAAGAATAAAACAGCAGGGATCTTGCTTCCCAACTTCAAGCTCTACTACAAAGCCATATTAATCAAGACAATTTGGTACTGGCACAAGAACAGACTCAAAGACCAGTGGAACGGAATTGAGAGGCCAGATATTAACCCAAACATATATTCTCAATTAATATGCAATAAAGGAGTCATGAATACACAATGGGGAAATGATAGCCTCTTCAATAGCTGGTGTTGGCAAAACTGGACAGCTACATGTAAGAGAATGAAACTAGATCATTGTCTAACCCCATACACAAAAGTAAATTCGAAATGGATCAAAGACTGGAATGTGAGTTATGAAACCATAAAACCCTTAGAAGAAAACATAGGCAAAAATCTCTTGGACATAAACACAAGCAACATCTTCATGAACAATATCTCCCCGGGCAAGGGAAACAAAAGCAAAAATGAACAAGTGGGACTATATCAAACTATAAAGCTTCTGTACAGCAAAGGACACCTTCAGAAGAACAAAAAGACATTCTACAGTATGAGAGAATATACTTATAAATGACATATCTGATAAGGGGTTGACATCCAAATTATATAAAGAGCTCATGACCCTCAACAAACAGAAAGCAAATAAGCCAATTAAAAGATGGGCAGAGGAGCTGAACAGACACTTCTCCAAAGAAGAAACTCAGATGGCCAACAGGCACATGAAAACATACTCCACGCAGCTAATCACCAGAGATATGCAAATTATAACCACAATGAGATATCACCTCACACCAGTTAAGATGGCCAACATCCATAAGACAAACAACGAGGATGTGGAGAAAGGGGAACCCTCTTACACTGCTTGTGGAAATGTATACTGGCTGAACAATTGTGGAAAGTAGTATGGAGGTTTCTCAAAAGTCCCAAAAGAGAAATACCATTTGACCCAGAATATCTACTCCTAGGAATTTACCCTGAGAATGCAGGAGCCCAGTTTGAAAAAGACCTATCCCCCCATGTTTACTCCAGCACTATTTACAATAGCCAAGAAATGGAAGCTACATAAGTGTCCATCAGTAGATGAATGGATAAAGAAGATGTGGCACATATACACAATGGAATATTATTCACCATAAGAAGAAAGCAAATCCTACCATTTGCAAGAACATGGATGGAGCTAGAGGGTATTATGCTCAGTGAAATCAGCCAGGCGGAGAAAAACAAGTACCAAATGATTCCACTCATCTGTGGAGTATAAGAATAAAGAAAAAAAAACTGAAGGAGCAAAACAACAGCAGACTCACAGAACCCAAGAATGGACTAACAGTTACCAAAGGAAAAGGGACTGGGGAGAATGGGTGGAAAGGGAGGGATAAGAGGGGGAAGAAAAGGAAGGGGGCATTATGATCAGCAGACATAATGTAGGGGGTCACGGGGAGAGCTGTACAACACAGAGAAGACAAGTAGTGATTCTACAGCATCTTACTACGCTGATGGACAGTGACTGTAATGGGGGTATGTGGGGGGGAGATGGGTGATGGGAGAAGTCTAGTAAACATAATGTTCCTCATGTAATTGTAGATTAATGACACCAAAGAAAAAAAACACAATCAGATATCACCTCACACCAGTTAGGATGGCCAGTATCGAAAAGACTAAGCAACAAATGCTTGCAAGGACATGGAAAAGTGGAACCCTCCTACACTGCTGGTGGGAATGTCAGCTAATTCAACCATTGTGGAAAGAAATATGGAGGTTTCTCAGAAAACTAAAACTAGAAATACCATTTGACCTGGGAATTCCACTCCTAGGAATTTACCCAAAGACTATAATTTCTCAGATTCAAAAACACATATGCACCCCTATGGTTATTGCAGCACTACTTAAGATAGCTAAGATATGGAAGCAACCTAAGTGTCCATCAGTAGATGAATGGATAAAGAAGATGTGGTACATATACACAATGGAATACTACTCGGCCATAAGAAGAAAACAAATCCTACCATTTGCAACCACATGGATGGAGCTTCAGGATATGCTTGGTGAAATAAGGCAGGCTGAGAAAGACAAGTACCAAATGATTTCCCTCATTTGTGGAAGGTAACAAGGAAGCAAAACTGAAGGAACAAAACAGCAACAGACTCACAGACTCCAAGAAGGGACTAGCAGTTACCAAAGAGGAGGGGTAGGGGAGGAAGGGAGAAGGGGATTCAGGGATATTATGATTGGCACACATGGTGTGTGGGGAGATCAAATGGAAGACAGTGCAGCACAGAGAAGGCAAACAGTTGACTCTGTGGCATCTTACTCCACTGATGGGCAGTGACCACAATGGGGCATGGGCAGAACACGATAAAGGGGTGAATGTAGTAACCACATGGTTTTTTCATGTGAAACCTTTATGAGAATATATATCAATAATACCTTACTAAAATAAATAAATAAATGAAAGAAAATATCTTACTTCTTGGCAAAAAGTGAATCTGTGGCAAATTACTACACTGATGGACAGTGGCTGCAATAGGGTATGGGGGGGCAACTCGATAATATGGGTGAATGTAGTAACCACATTGGTTTTTCATGTGAAACCCTCAAATGGGGGTATATCAGTAATACCTTAATAATAATAATAAAAAGAATCTTACTTCTCAACTTCCTGAGTGCTAAAATGCAATCTCATCTTTAAGATGGGATCCTTCGTGCCTTTTACTATGTAGTCTGTGGCTGGGCTTACTTGCCGTATTAATTGCCCAGGTTATATATTACATCATTAGGGGCTCGAGGAGGAAAAGCAGCATCCAGGCAAAGCTAAAGTTAAACTGGGCCTTTTAGCAGGCTAAAGTTAAATTTACAATAGCCTCATTTAATTGACACAATGAAGACATGGGCCATGCTGAGCTATTTTCTTATCTGGGGGATGTTCACACATTCCAGGCCAAGTTTCTCCTGGCTTTTTAGTTTTAACTCATCTTCACTGAACAATGCTTATACTCCTACTAGTCTGACATTTTACTTTAGAGAATTAATGTGACTCTGACTGCGCTCAACTGTTTAATACGGAGTTTTGGTAGGGGTCTTTTTCAGAGGCCCCCACGCTACTCTGACTATACCCATGGTCCCTGTCTCAGAATCTCTGCCGCTAATTGCAAACTACTCAGCTGTAGACCACAAACCTCAATGACTGAAAGACAGTAATTTTTAAATACAAGAAAATGCACTGTCAATTCCCAAACCAAAGTAAAGAAACTTCATTCACAAATAGAAAATACCAGAGGTACCTCATGAAAAAATTTTCAATTCTAAAGGCGCTGCCTTCCGGGCAGCCTCTACCCCGCCGCCCCACTGCGGGTCCCACTTGAACTTCAGCTCCCCCGGCCCTCGCCCTCGAGGCCCCCGCCTAGAAAATCCACACAAGGCACACCGCCCACGGGCCTCCACATCTGCGTGGCCTCACCTGTGCCCTCCACCTGTGGCCCCGGCCCAGGCGGCGGTAGCAGGTCGGCGGCGCGGCACCAGGTCAGACAGAGAGCAGCCGCCTTCACCGCCCGGTCCCAGACAGAGGAGCAGCGGTCCAACGAGCCCCTCTCCCCTGCCTGGCAGACATCGGCGGCGGCGCGGACAGCCTTCTCAGCGCACTTGCTCCACCTCCCTGCCTCCCCGGACAGACCCTCTGGTGGAGTGCGCCATCTCCCGACCCCCGGCTGGGCCCGGCAGGTCCACCACCAGTGTCGGTCGCTCCCCGGTCACACGGGCGATGCAGTATCCGCCAAGCAACTTGCATGGACGCCCCTCACCGGCTCCACCGCGACCTCAGGTGGAGACAGGGGTCCCCGCGCCCCATCCGGGTCCAGCAGCCCACCGAGGTCACGTACCTTCCAGCCCACAGAGCCGTCGCTTCGCCTTCATCCTTCAACTAGGGCCTGCTCTTGACCACCCACCGTAGATCTGCGGCAGCGTGAGCCGCTTCTCGGCCGAGTTCTCAATCTCGATGGACTCGGCGATGCGGTCGGCATGGGACAGGTTGCACCACGCGCTGTGGCCGGACGAGCTGCTCTTGCGCGGCTGCCCCTCAGTGGCCACCGAGGCAGAAGGCAGGCCCGCGGCGGCATCAGGGTTCCTGGTCGCGCCGCCCCATGGCGCTAGGCTGGAGGTGGCAGAGCTGTAATGGCTCACGTCCGACCGGGGCAGCGGCTTCAAGTCCAGGTCGATCGCCGCCTTTCGCCCGCCACTGGAGAGAAGAGAAGGGGCGAGGGCGGCGCCGGGGCCCAGCAAGTGCGAAGAGGTGATCCGAGGCTGGTGAGCGAGGTCAGTGCTGCCAGCACATTCGTGCCGGGTGGAAGACACAGCCGAGGACAGCGCGGGTCCAACATCTGGTCTCCGCCGGGCACGCGGTGTGAAGGAGTCGGCTGTCTGAGGGCGCCGGGTCGCCCCTGCGGACAGGGCCGGAGGACAGAAGAACGGAGGGAGCCGTTAGAAACCCCTCTCCTGGAGGCGCTCGCGAAGCTAATGAGTACTGAACACGGAGGCGGGAAAGCCTGCA
The DNA here is from genome assembly GCF_030020395.1 of Manis pentadactyla. Taxonomy (NCBI): domain Eukaryota; kingdom Metazoa; phylum Chordata; class Mammalia; order Pholidota; family Manidae; genus Manis; species Manis pentadactyla. The sequence continues at coordinate 85,134,633 of NC_080024.1, forward strand.
GCTACTGCGCAGCCGCCTGAAACACGTGTTCTGTGGGCGCCCCCAAAGACGGGCTGCTCTGCGTCGGCGCTCACTCATTGGCCGCGGGGGACGCCTGTCTGGGGCGGGCCTGCGAGTGACTCTGCGCAATAAATGGCAGTCAGCGCCATCAATCGAAGGGAGGCAGCCAATGGGCATGCACGCAGAACACAGATTGAATAAGCAAAATAGCACCAGATTCACATAACCCAAGAATGGACTAACAGTTACCAAAGGGAAAGGGACTGGGGTGGATAGCTGGTAATGGAGAGATAAGGGGAGAGGGAAAGAAAGCGTGCATTACTGTTAGCACGTATAATGTGGGAGTGGGGATCACAGGGAGGGCTATACAACACAGAGAAGACAAGTAGGGATTCTACAGTATCTTACTATGCTCATGGACAGTGACTGCAATGGGGTGCCTGGAGGCATCTTCATGATGGGGGGAGTCTAGCAAACATAATGTTACTCATCTAATTATATATTAATGACAGAAAGATAGATAGACAGATAGGTAGATAGATAGATAATGAATGAGTGAATGAATGAATGAATGAATAAATAAATAAATAAATACAAGAATGCAGCAGACCAGTATAAAAAAGATATGTGCACCCCTATGTTTATCACAGCACAATTCACAATAACCAATCTACAATTATATGAGCAACATTATGGTTACTAGACTCCCCAGGTCATCAAGTAGCCCCAGAACATACCCCATTACAGTCACTGACCATCAGCCTAGTAAGCTGATATAGAATCACTACTTGACTTCTCTGTACTAAACTGACTTCCCCTTGGGACCCCTCCCACATTATGTGAGCTAATTGTAATAACCCTTTGTTTTTCCCCGCCCTTATTCCTCCCTTCCCACCCATTCTCCCCCGTCTCTTTCCCTTTGGTAACTGTTAGTCCATTCTTGGGTTCTGTGATTCTGCTGCTGTTTTGTTCCTTCAGTTTTCCTTTGTTCTCATACTCTACATATGAGTGAAATAATTTGGTACTTGTCTCTTTCCACCTGGCTTATTTCACTGAGCATAATACCCTCTAGCTCCATCCATGTTGTTGCAAATGGTAGGATTTGTTTTCTTCTTATGGCTGAATAATATTCCATTGTGTATATGTACTACATCTTCTTTATCCATTCATCTACTGATGGATGCTTAGGTTGCTTCCATTTCTTGGCTATTGTAAATAGTGCTGCAATAAACATAGGGGTGCATCTGTCTTTTTGAAACTGGGCTGCTGAATTTCTCTGAATTTTTAATACTGGCTTCCTGCATCCAGTACATGTGCTCCAGAGTTTAATAGTAAACATGAATTTGTAACACTCCATCCTAAATTTCAGCTTTTCACTAACTTTATTCTACTGATTTGAGTCCCATTTTGTTAAGTGAATGAACATGGCAAATGTTCCACATGTAATTCCAGTTTGGTTCCGAGAGTCTCGGTATTTTTGGTTTAATCATTGGTCTGAAAGCTTTCAGGATACTCTGCAGGAGAAGAAAACGGTATTGGCTCCCTTTCGGCATTTAGTATTGATCCTTCTTCCATAATTAAAAAAGATATTTTTTTGAGAGGGTATCTCTCATATTTATTGATCTAATGGTTGTTAACAACAATAAAATTCTGTATAGGGGACTCAATGCACAATCATTAATCAACCCCAAGCCTAATTCTCAACAGTCTCCATTCTTCTGAAGCATAACAAACAAGTTCTTACATGGTGAACAATTTCTTACACAGTAAATAAGTTCTTACATGGTGAACAGTGTAAGGGCATTCATATCACAGAAACTTTCAGTTTTGATCACGCATCATGAACTATAAACAATCAAGTCAGATATGATTATTCGTTTGATTTTAATACTTGATTTATATGTGAATCCCACATTTCTCCCTTATTATTATTATTGTTTTTTAATAAAATGCTGAAGTGGTAGGTAGATGCAAGATAAAGGTAGAAAACATAATTTAGTGCTGTAAGAGGGCAAATGTAGATGATCAGGTCTGTGCCTACAGACTAAGTATTAATCCAAGCTAGACAGGGGCAACCAAACATCCACGGATGCAGAAGATTTCTATCAAAACGGGGGGGGGGTGAGGTTCTAAGCCTCACCTCTGTTGATCCCCAATTTCTCTCCTGATGGCCCCCCTGCAACTGTGCATGTCTTAGGTTGTTCCTCCCTTGAGGAATCTTACCTGTCTCTGGCTAGCCAGTCATCTTCCAGGGCCATACAGGGAAATGTAAAGATCGTAAGTGAGAGAGAAGCAATATTCTTTGAAAAGGATAGCTTTCTACTTCTTTGCAGATTTATGCCGTGTGGCTTCTATGCCCAGCATTTGTCTTGAGGTATCTTTACCACTTGGAAGAATTATGATACTCAGTAATTTTCGATATAAGGCACGAATTCTACTAAAGGGTTGTAATTAGGAAGAAGAAAAGCTACAGAAGTAGCAGACAGAAGAAAACATGGGAAAATTGATTATTTCTTTGACATATCTTCTTGTAGAGTAACATAAGCATGTATAGGTTTTAACAAACTACTAATTAAATTGCATACACACATTAACAGAATAGGAATACAGATACATAACAAAAGCAGACCTACAATTACCAGCCATATCCAGTGAAACCAAGAAAACCAATTAGGTACCCTAAGCATTTGTGAAAAGTTATCAATGATATGATGGATAATGTCTAACTGAATTTGAATAGTTTGATAAAAATCAGACAAATTAAAACACATTCCTGGGAACTGTTCACATCCCATATGTTCTTTTAACAGTAGATAGTCTATAGACGCACGATTTTGGAGCACTGCAACTTGCCCTTCTCCTAATTCTTGGTTGAGTACCGACAGTATAGATCCAGTCAAATTTGTTGTTTTACTGTATGCACAGGCCAGCTTATATATCTCCTTCTTCATTCCAATGGCATGTCCAGGAACCGGTGGGATGAATGCAGCTACAACTGCAACAGTGCCAGGGTCTTTGTTGAAGTTTTTTGATGATCATCTTCTGAAATGACTCTTCCAGAGGAAGTTGATGTTGGAAGATCTTCTTCATATAGTATCTTAATTCATTTTCTGGGTAGCCAAATTAGGCCTTGATCCTCTGTATAAACACAAACAAACCCTTTGCCCACACTTTGATATGACCTTTATACCATTGTGAAGAACCTATTAGAGATCACCACACAGGAACTGCTTTTTTTTAAAGAGAAATATATATTATCAGAAAAGTGTACTTCCATAGCTGATCATCCCACACCCTTTAAAAGATCAAAATTAAGGATATGTAAAGGATGCATTAATCATTGATTTACAGTTAGTTTTATCCTATCAGGAAGTAATCCCCCATTTCTTTCTTTTTTTGTTATCATTAATCTACAATTACATGAAGAATATTATGTTTACTAGGCTCTCCCCTACACCAAGTACCCCCCACAAACCCCATTACAGTCACTGTCCATCAGCATAGCAAAATGTTGTAGAATCACTACTTGTCTTCTCTGTGTTGCACAGCCCTTCCCTTTCTCCCACCCCCCACATTATGCATGCTAATCATACTACCCCTTTCTTCTTCCCCCCTTTATCCCTCCCCATCCACCCATCCTCCCCAGTCCCTTTCCCTTTGGTAACTGTTAGTCCATTCGTGGGTTCTGTGATTCTGCTGCTGTTTTGTTCCTTCAGTCTTTCCTTTGTTCTCATACTCTACATATGAGTGAAATAATTTGGTGCTTGTCTCTTTCCACCTGGCTTACTTCACTGAGCATAATACCCTCTAGCTCCATCCATGTTGTTGCAAATGGTAGGATTTGTTTTCTTCTTATGGCTGAATAATATTCCATTGTGTATATGTACCACATCTTCTTTATCCATTCATCTACTGATGGACGCTTAGGTTTCTTCCAATTCTTGGTTATTGTAAATAGTGTTGCGATTAACATAGTGGTGCATCTGTCTTTCAAACTGGAGTGCTGCATTCTTTTGGTAAATTCCTAGGAGTGGGATTCCTGGGTCAAATGGTAAGTTTATTTTGAGCATTTTGAGGAAACTCCATACTGCTTTCCACAATGGTTGAACTCATTTACAGCAGAGTAGGAGGGTCCCTCTTTCTCCACAACCTCACCAACATTTGTTGTTGTTTGTCTTTTGGATGGTAGCCATCCTTACTGGTGTGAGGTGATATCTCATTGTGCTTTTAATTTGCATTTCTCTGATGACTAGTGATGTGGAGCATCTTTTCATGTGTCTGTTGGTCATCTGAATTTCTTCTTTGGAGAACTGTCTGTTCAGCTCCTCTGCCCATTTTTTAATTGGATTATTCACTTTTTGTTTGTTGAGGTACATGAGCTCTTTAAATATCTTGGATGTCAAGCCTTTATCGGATCTGTCATTTACTAATATATTGTCCCATACTGTAGGGTACCTTTTTGTTGTATTGATGGTGTCTTTTGCTGTACAGAAGCTTTTCAGCTTGATATAGTCCACTTGTTCATTTTTGCTTTTGTTTTCCTTGCCTGGGGAGATATGTTCAAGAAGAGGTCACTCATGTTTATGTCTAAGAGATTTTTGCCTCTGTTTTTTTCTAAGAGTTTTATGGTTTTATGAGTTACATTCAAGTCTTTGATCCATTTCGAATTTACTTTTGTGTATGGGGTTAGACAATGGTCCAGTTTCATTCTCTTACATGTAGCTGTCCATATTTGCCAAAACCCTCTGTTGAAGAGACTGTCATTTCCCAATTGTATATCCATGGCTCCTTTATCAAATATTAATTGACCATATATGTTTGGGTTAATGTCTGAATTCTCTAATCTGTTCCACTGGTCTGTGGCTCTGTTCTTGTGCCATTACCAAATTGTCTTGATTACTATGGATTTGTAGTAGAGCTTGAAGCTGGGGAGTGAGATCCCCCCAACACTTTGCTCTGCTTTGTGAGGTTTTCTTTGGCTATTTGGGGTCTTTGTTGTTTCCATATGAATTTTTGAACTATTTGTTCCAGTTCATTGAAGAATGTTGCTATTAATTTGATAGGGATTGCATCAAATCTGTATACTGCTTTGGGAAGGATGGCCATTTTGACAATATTAATTATTCCTAGCCAAGAGCATGGGATGAGTTTCCATTTCTTAGTGTCCCCTTTAATTTGTCTTAAGAGTGTCTTGTAGTTTTCAGGGTATAGGTCTTTCACTTCCTTGGTTAGGATTATTCCTATTTATTTGATTCTTTTTGATGCAGTTGTGAATGGAGTTGTTTTCCTGATTTCTCTTTCTATTGGTTCATTATTAGTGTGTAGGAAAGCAACAGATTTCTGTGTGTTAATTTTGTATCCTGCAACTTTGCTGTATTCCGATATCAGTTCTAGTAATTTTGGAGTGGAGTCTTTAGGGTTTTTTATGTACAATATCATGTCATCTGCAAATAGTGAAAGTTTAACTTCCTCTTTACCAATCTGGATTCCTTGTATTTCTTTGTTTTGTCTAATTGCCATGGCTAGGACCTCCAGTACTAAGTTAAATAACAGTGAGGAGGGGGGGCATCCCTGTCTTGTTCCCGATCTCAGAGGAAAACCTTTCAGCTTCTTGCTGTTCAGTATGATGTTGGCTGTGGGTTTATCATATATGGCCTTCATTATGTTGAGGTACTTGCCCTCTACACCCATTTTGCTGAGAGGCTTTTTTCATGAATGAATGTTAAATTTTGTCAAATGCTTTTTCAGCATCTATGGAAATGATCATGTGGTTTTTGTCTTTCTTTTGGTTTATGTGGTGGATGATGTTGATGGATTTTCGAATGTTGTACCATCCTTGCATCCCTGGGATGAATCCCACTTGGACATGGTGTATGATCCTTTTGATATATTTTTGAATTCAGTTTGCTAATATTTTATTGAGTATTTTTGCATCTACATTCATCAGGGTTATTGGTCTGTAATTTTCTTTGTTGGTGGGGTCTTTGACAGGTTTTGGTGTTAGGGTGATGCTGGCTTCATAGAATGAGTTGGGGAGTATTCCCTCTTCTTCTATTTTTTGGAAAACTTTAAGGAGAATGGGTATTATGTCTTCTCTGTATGTTTGAAAAATTCCTAGGTAAATCCATTGGGCCGGCGGTTTTGTGTTTGGGTAGTTTTTTGAGTAAAATTTCAATTTTTTTGCTCGTAATTGGTTTGTTTAACTTTTGTGTTTCTTCCATGGTCAGTCTTGGAAGGTTGTATTTTTCTAGGAAGTTGTCCATTTCTTCTAGGTTATCCAGCTTGTTAGCATATAGCTTTTCATAGTTGTCTTTAATAATTCTTTGTATTTCTGTGGAGTCTGTCATGATTTTTCCATTCTCATTTCTGATTCTGTTGATGTGTGTTGATTCTCTTTTTCTCTTAATAAGTTTGGCTAGAGGTTTATCTATTTTGTTTATTTTCTCAAAGAACCAGCTCTTGGTTTCGTTGACTTTTTCTATTGTTTTATTCTTCTCAATTTTGTTTATTTCTTCTCTGATTTTTATTATGTCCCCCCTTCTGCTGACTGTAGGCCTCATTTGTTCTTCTTTTCCCAGTTCCGATAATTCTGATGTTAGACTATTTATTTCGGATTGTTCTTCCTTCTTTAAGTGTGCCTGGATTGCTGTATACTTTCCTCTTAAGACTGCTTTCACTGTGTCCCACAGAAGCTGGGGCTTTGTGTTGTTGTTGTCATTTGTTTCCATATATTCCTTGATGTCTATTTTAATTTGTTCGTTGAACCATTGATTATTTAGGTACATGTTGTTAGGCCTCCATGTGTTTGTGAGCCTTTTTGGTTTCTTTGAAGAATTTATTTCTAGTTTTATACCTATGTGGTCTGAAAAGTTGGTTGGTAGAATTTCAATCACTTGGAATTTACTGAGGCTCTTTTTGTGACCTACTATGTGGTCTCTTCTGGAGAATGTTCCATGTGCAGTTGAGAAGAATGTGTATCCTGTTGCTTTTGGATGTAGAGTTCTATAGATGTCTATTAGGTCCATCTGTTCTAGTGTGTTGTTCAGTGCCTCCGTGTCCTTACTTATTTTCTGTCCAGTGGATCTATCCGATGGGGTGAATGGCGTGTTGAAGTCTCCTAAAATGAATGCATTGCATTCTATTTCCCTCTTTAGTTCTGTTAGTATTTGTTTCACATATGCTGGTGCTCCTGTGTTGGGTGTATATATATTTAAAATGGTTATATCCTCTTGTTGGACTGAGCCCTTTATCATTACGTAATGTACTTCTTTATCTCTTGTTACTTTCTTTGTTTTGAAGTCTATTTTGTCTGATACTAGTACTGCAACCCCTGCTTTCTTCTCCCTATTGTTTGCATGAAATATCTTTTTCCATCCCTTGACTTTTAGTCTGTGCATGTCTTTGGGTTTGAGGTAAGTTTCTTGTATGCAGCATATAGATGGGTCTTGCTTTTTTATCCATTCTATTACTCTGTGTCTTTTGATTGGTGCATTCAGTCCATTTACATTTAGGGTGACTATTGAAAGATCTGTACTTATTGCCATTGCAGGCTTTAGATTCGTGTCTACCAAAGGTTCAAGGTTAGCTTCTTTAGTATCTTCCTGCCTAACTTAGCTCGCTTATTGAGCTGTTATATACACTGTCTGGAGATTCCTTTCTTCTCTCCCTTCTTATTCCTCCTCCTCAATTCTTTATATGTTGGTTGTTTTATTCTGTGCTCTTTCCTGTTTCCTTTAACTGCTTTTAGTGGGTTGTTGATTTTATTTTTTGCCTTTAGTTTGTATTTGGTTGGTCTGCTTTCTTTTCTGTGATTTTATTTTCTCTGGTGACATCTGTTTAGTCTTAGGAGTGCTCCCGTCTAGACTAGTCCCTCTAGAATACCCTGTAGAATTGGTTTGTGGGTGGCAAATTCCCTCAACTTTTGCCTGTCTGGGAATTGTTTAATCCCTCCTTCATATTTAAATGATAATCGTGCTGGATACAGTATCCTTGGTTCAAGGCCCTTCTGTTTCATTGCATTAAATATATCATGCCATTCTCTTCTGGCCTGTAAGGTTTCTGTTGAGAAGTCTGATGATAGCCTCATGAGTTTTCCTTTATAGGTGATCTTTTTCTTCTCACTAGCTGCCTTCAAAACTCTGTCCTTGTCCTTGTTCTTTGCCATTTTAATTATTATGTGTCTTGGTGTTGTCCTCCTTGGGTCCTTTCTGTTGGGAGTTCTGTGTATTTCCATGGTCTGTTCGATTATTTCCTCCCCCAGTTTGGGGAAGTTTTCAGCAATTATTTCTTCAAAGACACTTTCTATCCCTATTTCTCTCTCTTATTCTTCTGGTACCCCTTTAATGCGGATATTGTTCCTTTTGGTTGGTCACACAGTTCTCTTAATATTGTTTCATTCCTGGAGATTCTTTATCTCTCTGTGTCAGCTTCTATGTGTTCCTGTTCTATTCCATCAGTGGCCTCTTGCATCTTACCCATTCTGCTTATAAATCCTTCCAGAGTTTGTTTCACTTCTGTAATCTCCTTCCGGACATCTGTAATCTCCCTCCGGACTTCATCCCTTAGCTCTTGTATATTTCTCTGCATCTCTGTCAGCATGTTTATGATTTTTATTTTGAATTCTTTCTCAGGAAGACTGGTTAGGTCTGTCTCCTTCTCCTGTGTTGACTCTGTAATCTTTGTCTGCCTCAAATTTTACCTTTTCATTTTGATAGAGACAGTTTGCAGAGCTGGCACGAGTGACGGCTGGAAGAACTTCCCTTCTTGTTGGTTTGTGGCCTTCCTCTCCTGGAAGAACAGTGACCTCTAGTGGCTTGTGCTGGGCAGCTGCATGCAGACGCGGCTTCTGATTCTTGCCCGGCCGCTATGGAGTTTATCTCTGCTGTTGCTGTGGGCATGGCCTGCCTCGGGCCGCTGCTCCGATATTGCGGAGCCACGTTGGAGGGGAAACGGCTGGGAGGCTGTTTATCTCTGTGAGGGACCTCTGTCTGACCTGCCCTGCTATCCAGGGGTTTAGGGTGCCCGGAGTTCCCTGCTGCTGGACTAAGTGTCCCAGGACGCTTCCGTCTGGCTGTGTGGTCCCTGTCCCTTTAACACTTCCAAAAAGCACTCGCTTTTCTTTTTCCCTGGGGCACCAGCTGCCGGGACCTACTCACAGATCTTACTGTCCTTTTTCCCTAGTATCCAGCACCCCACGCATGCACTGTCTGTGGTCCAGTGCGGATGGCAAGGGCTGGCTGATTAGCAGTCCTGGGCTCCTTCTCCCTCCCTCTCTGACTCCTCTCCTCCCGCTGGGGAGCTGGTGTGAGGGGCGCTCAGGTCCCACTTGGCTGCGGCTTGTATCTTACCCCCTTCGTGAGGTGCTGGGTTCTCGCAGGTGTGGATGTAGTCTGGTTGTTTTCCTGGGTCTTCTGGTCTCTCTTTCAGGAAGAGTTGTCTTTGTTGTATTTTCAAACATATATGTGGTTTTGGGAGGAGATTTCTGCTCCTCTACTCATGCCGCCATCTTGGCTCCACCTCTAAAAAAGATTTTGACATCTTAGGAAAAATGATTGATTCCATGTATGGTACCAAAAGATCACAAAGTTAAATTGAGAATTGTAGGGTTATCCCAAAGGAAAAGGAATATGCCATTATATTTTTAGAGGAATCAATTCTTTCCTTTAGACATACTGATAATTAATCTTGCCTTTAGAGCCCTCTGGCTGTATTTTTTTCTTAGCAATATTATGATCTATTTTTGATGTTTTAGTTCATAGAAAATTTCAATCTGTTACATATGTTTACATTTATTGAATTCTTTTTCTTCTTTGAAGTTCTATTCATGGTCTTCATAGGACTGATTTTATCTTGGTTTTCACAGTGTATATTGTGGTACCTCATTAATTTGGTGAAAGTAGAAGTTGGTTTGGTATATCTAATCTGTATTGCTCTCATCTTCATGAATTTAAACAAACATCTTTCTCCTAGGCTTGAGTTTCTATATCTTAAGTCGTTTGGATTAAGTGACCCCTACCACCTCTGAGATGTTTGGACTTAGTATTGTTCCCAGGTTGAAGGCTGTTTCATTTTTAGTCCCCTCCCTAGTTGCCTCACTGTACCAATCCAAGACCATTTTATAATTTAGAACAGGTGAGTAGCTGTTTGGTTCTTGGTAAAAACTAAGAAAAATGATTTTAGAAGGAATTTTGAAGCCACATCTTAAATGTTATCAAAATGGAATTTACCTATAATTAATGATGCTGTAAATATTTGTGGTGTAAAATTTAATGTGCTGTAGAAACTAGTGATGCTATAGTTGGAATTTGAAGAATTTTTATAGCCAACATGTAATTTTTTTAAAAATACAGTTCATCTGTATATTACTATTTCATCCAATTTACGATGCCATTAATGGATAGACACAACCTTATTTAAAATACTGCTAAGAAAGACTGCCAGCTAACAGACTCACCATTGACTCTAAGGTATACCCTTATTTCCGAGACATTAAAATGTAAATCTTAGCCATTTTGAGTTTTCAGGCCCTTTTCTCTCCTAACAGTGACATTGGACCACTCTTCTATTGACAGTTTATCTTAAAACACCTGCAAAACCGGAAGGAGTTCCTGTTTCATAAGAACAAGTGGATCTCTTTCCTTCACCGTCACTAGTAAGAGTTAAAAATTAGATTTTGTAGTTTTCAAAGAAACCATGCTTATCTTATTGCTGATTTTGTGTATTTATGTGTGTCCCTTTATTAGCACCTCAGGCATGTAGAAGTGGCTGGAAAGTTTGTTGAGTTTTTTGGAAGTGGAGTTTCACAATTATCTATAGTGGATCAAACTACAATAGCAAATATGTGTCCAGAATATTGTGCTATCCTCAGCTTTTTCCCTGTTGACAATGTGACTTTAAAACATTTAGAACATACAGGTAAGAAGCAAGATCATTTAGGTTAAACTTGTTACATTTCCAGTGTGTGTCTCTGAAATATTCTATAGTAAGTCACTATTCTTGTACATGTTATTTAGTTATTCATGAAATTGTCCTATTTTAAAAGAATGCATAAAATGCATAATAAACTTCCCAGATGTCTGGTCTGTTCCTGGTTCCCTGGGGCCCATTTACGGCAACGTAATGGGATTATCTATACTGCCTATCTTCAGCTTTGTTTTTCCCCATAATGATGGAGACCTCCATTCTGCTTAGGGATCAGAGGTTGCAGTTTAATGGGAGTCAAGCTTGAGAATATTCTCATCTGTTCTTTTAGCAGGAATAGGTGGTCACCAGACAAAGAGTTTGGGACCCAGTGCTCTGACAGTAAGAAGCACGTGATTTGGTGAAAAGCAGCACAGGGTTACAAGTTCCGAATCTTCTGTAGCCTGGTTAGCTAGGAGTTTTTACCACTCTTATGTTGAGTAGTTTATGTATTATAAGAAGTACCTGAAAACCCACAATGTGTTGATACTACATAAGGCCCCTTGTTTTTAAAAAGCGGGATCTCTTTTCTTATTTTGATCCACTTCCTCTTTTTTTTAAGTAAAAACAATTTTGTTTTTTTATTGAAGCATAGTTGCTATACAATCTTATATTGGTTTCAGGTATACAACACAGTGATTCAACACTTACATACATCATTAAATGCTCACCCCAGAACTGTTGACTATATGCTGTACTTTCATGTCTGTGACTAATTTATATTATGATTGAGATTTTGTGACTCTCTGTTTCACCCACCAACCCCAATTCCTCCCCCATGGTAACCTCCAGTGACTTCTCAGTGTCTATCAGCCTATTGCCTGTTTTTTTCATTTTGTTTTGTTTTGTTTTTAAATTGCCCCTCTTCCTCTTTTAAAGAGATCATTGCTGAACTCCTAATCTCTAATCATACATATATTTGGGGAATATATTCTAGTATTTTTCATTTTGGGAGAAGATTATTATAAGTCACATGGAAAAATGAATAACAATTCATTTGGATTCTTGGAGAGGGAATAGTCCTCATAAAATGCTGAGATTTCTCCAAGCTGGATTTTGATGGGTGGCTTCTACATGGGTCTGGGCTTTCTCATGTGGTGGCTTTAGGAATCCAGTGGTCTGAGGACACAGAGACAGCCAGCCTTCTGGAAATCACACTGCTTTGGTGCAGGGGGAACACAGACCCCACCCCTTGCTGGAGGAATGTTACTGTTACATTGTGAGAAGAACTTATAACTTGGAGGATGTGTTCTGTGACAATCCTGCGGAAAGACCACCTGCATAAGTCACTTTACTTCTCATCAGGCTTACAGACAACCACCCCAATGTTCAATTGGAAACTTTTAATATCAACATCTAAATTCTTTAATTTCTGCTTTTTCTCTGTAAAACTGTTCTTAACTTTCACTTTATTCTTTCATTTTAACTATTAATATTGTTTATTGTTTATGGAAAGTGATGGATTTCTTCCTTCATGGTGGATAGTAATTTATTATGTTCAGTTTTATTACTGGTTTTTCTTTTGCAAATAATATTTTTTGCGAGTCTTATAGAAGTTTCTCAGTATTTATCATCAGTGATTAACTTTTAAGTAAGGGCTGGTAGGTGTTTTTAGCAAGTAGCGTTTTCATGAAGGGTAAACTTTACTCTTGAGAATAATATCAAATATTAATTTGGAAAGAAATCTATTCTGAGTATTTTGTAATCTGGAATATTTGTTTCTTGCTCATCATTGGAATGCAGAACCCTACCCCCAAAGATTTCACAATTCCTTACTTGATTTTTGTTATTAATCTTCTTTTTAAGTTTTGATAAAGACAAACTCAAGTCAATGGAAGCATACCTTAAAGCTGTGAAATTGTTTAGCAATAACCAGAATAATTCAGGAACGCCTGAGTACTCCCAAGTATATACAGAATAACCCAAGTAGTAGTGAAGAGTGTAAATTCTGGAGCCTAACCACCTGGGTTTGAATCCCAGCCCTAAAATTTATTAGTTTTGTAACATTGGGCACTTTATTTAGCCTTTCTGCCTCATTTACCCCATCTCTAAGATAGGAAGATCCTATCTAACTCAGGATTCTTTAAAGATCAAACACAAACTCATTAGAACAGCCTCAGGCACATAGTAAGTGCTCAATAAATTTTAGCCATTATTACTATTTAACAAGCTTATGGGTATGTGAGTCTCATTTAATTAATTAATTTTACATAGATATCTATTACAGTGAATTTTTCAACTTTTTATGGGGTCTAAATTTTTAGTATTTAAAGTACAAAATTGACTCTTAATTTAGCACTCTAATTTTTTCTACTTCATGATCACTATAATATCCTCCCAAAATACCAGTTTTGATGATGTCTGCATCTGGTTAATGTCTATATTTTGTGAAAATCCACAATTATGAAAGGGATATCCAGTTATGCAGTCTTAAATGTTAAATATATTTTACAATCTAAGCAAACGTTTCTAATCTGTTGAGGATTTGTGTTTATATTGAAGTAGGTAGTATTCACTTTCAGGAGTCTTAATTTTAATAACATTCATTTTCTAGTAGTGTGTCAAGGATCTAAATAAACAACAGGATGTTATCATAGGTGTGTTTAACTGTTAGCTCTATTTTTTGTGGGGGGTGGGAATCCATTTTCTCACCCAGCTGTATTGTTCTTGATAGCATGTATCCCTCCTTGAAATCTTAATTTGTGTACTGGTTTGTCTGTCTTTCCAAATGGAAGGTACACATAGGCTCCATTAGGACAGGAACTTGTGTCTGCACTATTTATTTTTATTTATTTTTATTTTTTGCATTGCATCTTCAGCTCCTAGAACACTGACTGGCACACAGTAGATATTCAGGAAACATGTTAGGCAAATAGGTGAATACATTACTGGCATATTGAAGGCTAGTATAGGACCCATAGGGATTGAATTGGTGTAAATTTGCTTTGGTCGGGTCTTCTAACTTCTGTGAGGATTTTCTGGTCCACTTCACCACAGTTTATTGACTCTAGTGCTTTGTCCACATTAAAAAACAAAGAAGGGAAGAAAGAATTGTAGGAAAGAGTAAGAAAAAGTAAGTAGAAATGTGGTAGTGGTAAAATAAAATTGAATACATTTGCTTATTAAAAACCTGACCATATTAAGAAATAAAGCTATAACCCATCAAGAAATTGATTTCAAGAGAAACTCATGAATCCCACTTTTAAACACAAAGACTACGATCACCTGGACCCGAGAAATGAAGGCATAAGAAAAGCAGGTTTGTGGTCAAGGTCATTCAGAACAAGCGGGGTTGTAGAGGAATCATGAAGGTCTCAATGAAGGGAAACTTAATTTGCACATACGCTGGATAAGTGGATGACAGGAAGTGATAGAAATACCAGAGAAATTAATAGAAACTTAGGTGGAAGGTGGGGTTTTTAAAAAAATAATTTTTTGAACCAAGGAATAAAAGTGTGACCTGCAGGAGCCTGCCTGGCCAGCTAGACACTGGGGAACCAGCAAATGAAAAACCCTTTCTCTGTCGTGTCCCTCCACCACCATCTACCGACTGGCCGTGAAAGGGTAAATGCTCACGAGCCCAACTCCACTGTCACAGAACAGGCAAAGAAGGGAGAATTTAGAGCTCAGAGGCCAAAGTTGATAGTCACCACAGGCATCCACTGTACAAGAGACATCTGTGAAGACAGTGTTTATCATCTTCCTGGGAAAAAAAAACATTTGGGGAACAGAAAATTTTTTACAGACTATTCAATTGATGTTGGACAGTGTGTGCATTGTTCTGCTAGTCTTCTAGCAGTTTTTGTCATGTTTCATAAATGGGGTTGTTAAAAAAATCTGTATTTCTGGGGTTGAATGTCAGAATGAATACGTAACTCAGTGTGCTTCAGAAATTAGTCCTTAAGTTAGAATCTTTACTTAAAGTTCTAAATCCTTTCCCTTTTCTCCATGATCTAGGTGATCCAGATTAATCTGAATTCAATAGTTCCATCTGTCAGTGGTCCAAAAAGACCTCAGGATAGAGTTGCTGTGACAGAAATGAAAAGTGATTTCCAAGCTTGCTTAAATGAAAAGGTAGATCACTCTATTGATATCCTTGTCAGTGCACTTTGTGTTGAATAAGTAATATAGAACTAGCCAGGTGACCCATAAAGTCAATCTGCTGTGTTTTTTTGTTACAGCACACACCATCAGCCCCATTTTTCCTTCTGACCAAAGTATAGATCAGTCGTTTACCCAGGTCCACTGTGAGGAGCAGAGGTTGACTGTCTCTCTTTAAGTTAAAATTTAAATTAATTAAAATTTGGGTTTCTTAGTCACAGTGGCCTCATTTCAGGTGCTGGATAGTTACTTGTGGTTAACACTTTTGTGTTGGACAGCATAGATACTAAATATTCACATCATCACAGAAAAATTCTGTTGAATAGCACTGTTCTAGACTTTTGTGACTTCCCAGAATAGGAGAAAAGCACTACTGTGTAACTAATTATTCTCAAAATCTGGTAACAAGTGACCTCTTTGACTTGGGGGTTTATACAGAATTTCTGAGAATCATGGCTTCAATCTTGCCACTTTCTCTATTCTGAGAACTAGTAGCTGGCTTTCAGAGCCTTCCTTTCTTAAAATTTCTTTGTGTGTGTGTGTGTGTGTGTGTGAGAGAGAGAGAGAGAGAGAGAGAAAATGTCAGACTTAGACAGGAACAAAATGGTGTATTGAATTCCCATGTACTTCACCTCAACAATTAACAACTCATTGGCAGTCTTGCTTCATCTATTTTATACACATAGGTTCACAGGCTCATTTTGAAGCAGATCTTCAGGGCCATTGTTAACAAAGAAAATTTGTACATCTCTTGAGTATTACCTGAACAGCAGTGAGCAGAGAACAATAAAGCCAAGGTATACCTGCATTCTGGGTAGTTGGCTGTACCTAGTAATTCTTATTGTGACTACTCAAATTCATATTTTAGCTGAATCTTAACTACTAAAGGTCATGAATCTTTAGCAACACTCACAAATAATCAGAACTTCCAGTGTCAAATCATCATATGTCAAGGATCTGCTGTATTTTCTGCCAGTCTTTTTTCCTATTTGTATCCAGAATGCATAGTTTATATTTATGTGCAAATTTACATAGGTTGGATTTAAAGGCTTCCAAATTGCTGCCAAAAAGCAGAATGATGCCTTCACTATTCGCTATGAATGAGGTGACTATCAGCTATCCCATGAGTCTGTCATCATCGCTGCAGTTACCAGTTGCATCAATAACTGCAATCCATCTGTCATGCTCTCTGCAGGTAGGTTGTGTTTTATGGCCATACATAGTCTTTTCCTAAATTAGTTTTTACTTTTCTGTTATGTGGTTTTTCTATATCACACGTGAGTATCAGTGTCTGTGTCTGAGAAACTTCATGAGATTTTTAGGTCTTCAACATTAGGTCTCAAGGAGACTAGGTTTGATTTATGTTACTAATTTTGTTTTTATTACATGGGAGGTAAATTTTTAAAAAATCATAACTTGCATGTCTATTAGTTTTAGGTTGTATCTGCTGCTTCTGGTAATTTAGAAGTATAATGATCGAATCCCTTGATAATCTATGTGAAGTTTCCATAGTAGTGTGCCATAGTCCATTGAGAGTAAAAGATGATTGGTAAGGATTGTAAATGAAATCAGTTGTATGCACATAGAACCACTCATTGTTAAAAGTCATGTGTAATACATGCTGAATTATTATTTATTATGACTGGAATTTTAAAAGGCTCACTATGCGTTGGTTACTGTGTGCATTATATTACTACATATCGTCCTTTGGTCCATTTATGCGCATGCCACATCAGGCTGCACGTGAACGATTTACAATGTAAAGCTAGTGTATCTGCTGCAACTTGTGGTTTGTTTCAAATGAAAAAAATCAAGAGCATAGAGTGGACAAAATAATGACAGTAAATTCACGAGTGTGGACTTTTACCCTGACAAGAGATGGAGATTGGCTTGTTAAATAAATACTTTCTCGCTTCCCCCTTTAATGTGAGGAAGGAGGGAGAGACATCACCGTAATGAATCATTGTTCACTGTGCAGGTCTTTTGGCTAAAAAAGCTGTTCAAGCTGGTCTGCATGTTAAACCTTACATCAGAATGAGTTTATCTCCAGGCAGTGGGATGGTTACACATTGCCTCAGTTCCAGTGGAGTATTGCATTCCTTAGTAAACTTGGGTAAGTAAGTGATAGTTACACCTCTTTACACTGACATTGGTACTCAGCAGTGATGGAAGCTGCTTCCTAGAACCCTTCATAGTCAAGAAGTTAGAAAAATTGTGCTCTAGCTTACTTGTTACCTCGCCATTGTCACACATCTTTGAGGCCCTGTCACTCACAGGTAAGACTGGTTATAGTCAGTGAACACAGCAGCAGTGTGCTGGCTGCAGAAGTAGGAAATGTGGATTCGAGATTAAGGATGGAAAGACAAAATGCACAAGTAAAACCAAGTAGCAGTGGCCGGCCATATATGCCATGGTACCATGTAGAGTGTAATTTCCATGAGTTGGGAAGACAGGAAGAGTGAACTCTTACAGGTTGTTTTATTAACTGAGTAAATTGTCTTGATTGGGGCTTGTGATGTGCTGGGGTCTATTAAATAAGCACAGGTGAAGTTGTCCCTGAACTGTGGGGAAAATACGTTTACATTTCTTACATACTCAGAAAAATAAATTTTGGCTAGCTATATTCAGTGTCTATTTTGGAACATACCCTACATAAGTAGTCAATTCCTTTGCAAGAGAGATACATTTTAGATTTTCTTTTTGCTTTTAGAAGGGCAGCTGAAGGTAATTTTGAGGATTTTACCTACAGTTTTTTAGTTATATCATCTTGGGATTTTTGTCAGGGACTTTTTTTGGTTAAGAATGGGAAGATTTGTTCCTGTCAGAGGACCCAACTCCAGCGCCTCTTTGGTGAGCTTTGGTCAGCTTGTTAAAGCCAGGCTGTCTTGAGGCTTTGTAGTTTAAACCCTCAGGCAGAAGTACAGCATCAGTTTTTCGAGTGCTCATGTTATGTTCCTAGCAAGTAGTAGCTGAGGAGTTTTCTTGTGTAGTGTGATTGGCTCTCTGCAGAGTTAGTTACCAATCCTGACTAGGGCTTCTCCTAAGCATCAGGACTTCAATGGTTGGCATCCAGTGCAGGCTGCATGCCCGAGAGGGAGAGTCAGGTTTGGTTGCTCAGAAACCGGAGTAGACATGCCGATGAAGGTTGATCCATCTGTCATGAATATTCTCTTCAGTGATCTTATTACAAAGGTGGAAATAAGAGATAAGGCTTGTCGTGTCTTCACAAATGCTGTGATGTTCTGTCCAGTCATATTTCTGTTTTGAAATGCAGATTTGAAATAGTTGGCTATGGATGTTCAGCATGTGTGGGAAACACAGCACCCTTACCATAAGCCATTTTAAATGCAGTCAAACAGGTAAAATGTGTCACTCAATAAGATAACGAACTCTGTTTCATTAATAAATTACAGAAAATGTATATTGACATTTGTATTTCTGTAGACCTATATATATTCTGTGGGAATAGTAACCTGTCAATCTTAAAATGATTCTCAAAGAATAACACAAGGAATTAGTTTATTTACAGTATTGATAGTTCTGTAATAATTGGTAGAACATGTTTTGGTTATCTTGTCCTCAGAAGTACAATATTTGAGATTGTTTATGTATATATAATTATCCAAATTTGTACCATCTCTAGAATATATATTGTGTGTGTGTGTTTTTCTTCAGGGTGATTTGGTTACCTGTGGAGTTTTATCTGGAAACAAAAATTTTGAAGGTCGTCTTTGTGATTGTGTCCATGCCAACTATCTTGCCTCTCCACCCTTGGGTGGCTTATGCCATAGCAGGTACAGTGAATATAGATTTCCAGACCGAGCCTTTAGGTATCTCTTCCTTTATCTGCATACATATGTCCCTGCACACACTTTTTTCCCAGAGGCTGTTGTATTTTTGAAATGTTTCTTAGATCATCCATTCTTTGATCATTTCAGGACCTCTTGGTGTAATGCATCATCATTCATTTCTGTGTTTATATGAAGAAAGTAAAATGGGCATAGTTGCTTCCTTCAGCTGCTTATGCCTAAAGCAGTCTGCTGTTGAGTAATTTACTTAGTTTGTATGATAATTCCTTTGGCGATGTGAATGTCTTGAATCTCATACTAAAATATTTTAAACAGGTACTGACACTACTGGCAAGAACATTTACCTACATAATATTTGGCCTCCTCGAGAAGAAGTTCATCAGATAGAGGAAGAGCATGTTATATTGTCCATGTTTAAAACATGAAAAGAGGAAATAGAGGTAAGAGTCTCATTTCTTCAGCAGTTCAGTGAAGTGTCGATGTTTTCTTTATTTCACACATCCTGCTTTCTGAATAGAATAAAATTTTAGATTACATTATTTTGAACACATACGTTTTAATGAGTGATAGTCATTTTGTATCTGGAAATCTCTAGTATCTGAGAGAATAGCTTAGAGTAACAGAATTGATTTATTTTTTTACCTATTAGAAATATGTAGCAAGCATTTACATTTGGCATCTTGAATATGGGCACACTTCATATAAACTTCTCTGTTAGTCCACTCAGATGGTTCAGATTTTGAAAGAAAGCTGGTGCAATGAGTCTGTCTCACCCATGCCTGGCATCCTGCTTCACCTCCTCAGAGGCAACCAGTGCTTGTCAGTTTTTTAAGCATCGTCCCAGGGATGTCTTTTACACCTACAAGTAAATACATATAGTCACACTTTTTTTTAATAATGGAAAATATAAATATGAGGGCACAAAAAGTGTTTATTCACTTAACAAATATTTACTGAATCTCTGCTGTGTGCCAGGCACTCTTCTAGGTATGCGGATTTCATCAGTTAACAAAACCCAACATTCTCATGGGGAGAGGAAGGCAGTGAACCATTAGCAGAATAACTAGGTAGATTACATATTATGCTAAAAAGTGGTAAGTGGTAATGAAAAAATATATATGATCAGGGTAAAAAGAACCAATTGTGCAAAATTTGTGTGTAATTTTATATAGAGTGGTTGAAAATATGACATTTGAGCAAAACTTTGAAAGATGTGAATAAGTTAGCCATATATCTGGACAAAGAAGAGGGCTACCCGGTGGAGAAATCAGGGTAAAGGCCTCAAGGAGGGCAGTGTGACTAGAGCATGGGAAATAAGGATAGTGGTAGGAAACGATGTCAGAAATGGAGGTCCCAGTACATAGGGAACTTTAGACCAATGTTAAAATGTAGTCTTGTACTCTGAGTGAAGTGACACGGGGAGTGGGAGCCATGGGAAGGTTTCGAACAGAGGAGTGTCATACTCAAAAGGGTTGCTCTTTGTATTGAGACTTTCTTGGGGGTGAAGGTTGGGTAGAAGCAGGAAGACCAGTGACAGCAGAATCCAGAGGGAAAGGCGATGATGGCTGGACTGCTGGGGTGGTGGTGCAGGTGGCAAGGGTTATAAGTGTAGTTTGAAAATATCACACTGTGATGTGGGACGTGCATTGAAAGAAGTAGCGGTTTTTGTCCATGACGATATTCTGAAGATCAACAGCAATACCCACACACAATCTCTCTTTAGCAACTTGTGTAGATATTTTTAAGTTTTTTAGATTTTTGGAGTCTACAAATTTTGACATTCAGTTTCTATTGAAACTTAACTCACAGGGTAGTGCTCCTAAAAATCTGGTGTGTTGGAATTTGATGAGCAAATCTTTATTGATTCCATCCAAAATGTCATGATTTTATAGAATGTGCTGTCAGCTTTATTTCTAAATCAGTAAGACCTATTTTTTTCATTTTAACATAAATACTTTATTCCCTTGATCATTTATATAAGCCTCTTTTTATGACTCCCATTTTATCTTTCTTTTAATTCACCAACCAAAACCATATTCACAGATGGGAAATAAGCAGTGGGATTCCTTAGAAGCACCATATTCACTCTTGTTTCCATGGGACTTGAAGTTTACTTCTATCAGATGTCCTTCATTTTTTGATAAGCTTGTTAAGTACTGTTTTATCACTGTTTCATCTTTTTAATGTTGTTATAACTAAAAAAACTCATGAAGAGTTAAATGCCTTTAACTTTTTACCTTTTAGACCAAAGAGCCAGTTTCACTGCAGTCTATTGAAAATGCCCACGTCCTACTGCATCTGGGAGACTGTGTCACCACAGACCATATATCGCCCGCTGGAAGCATTGCGAGGAGTAGTGCTGCTGTTAAATACTTGGCCAGTAGAGGGTATGTGTGCGTGGTGTTCAGATGCTTTTATTTTGTCTCCTTTCTTACTGATTAAGAGGCTTCTGGTCACGTTCGTTCCTCCAGGAAGTACCTGCTGTCACAGGTGTCTGCTTGCCATGGTGACTTACGCAGTAACTGGAGTACCTGTTGTACCTGCTTTTGCTTATGTTTTTAGAAACTGAAATGGCTGTTTTAAATTGCACCCCTAATAGAGGGGTAGCCAAAATAAACAACTGATTGGAAGCAAGACTTCTCTTTTCAATTTTTCTTTGTTGAAAAGTCATCATGGTTTGACCTGTCAAATTACCCTAACCACCCTCCCCTAGTTAGAAATTTAAATGTGTCTTTTGTGGACTATAAGATGCATGTGCATGACGCTAGGCTTGATCTGTGTCAAATGGAAAGACAGTGAATTCCTGCTTTTTGAGTCTAAAATTTTACATAAATCAATGAATGTAAAGATCGTTTATAGAGGAGATAACAATCTGAAACTAGAAACACATTATTTCATTTCTCTGTGCATGGTAATGCTCTCTGGTGTCACAGAGCCATCCTGACACCACAGACAGGTTTGCTGAAGGTGGGACATGCTGCCCGATCAACCTTGGTGTTTGTGCTGCTTGAATGACAAGACTTTGCAGTGAAATCTCATACACAGACCATGTCGTGTGGCTTGGTTTGTCATGTAGTAAACCTGAAAATTCTTACTGTAGTTTCAGCAGTGCTGTCGTGAATTTTGTGTTTGAACTTACTTTCCAGTTAACTGTAGTTTGGTGTGAATTAAAGTACTTTGGTAGAAATTACTAATAGCAGCTGCCTTTGGTAAAACTTCACGAAGATGAATCAGTTTGTTACCCACTTAGCTTTTATATACAGTGTTGAGAAATAAGGTAAATTTTCTTTTTCCCAGATATTTGCTGGTTGTGATTTCCATCTTGGTCGTAATTGTGACATTGCTGCCAACCCTCAAAAAAAAGGAGCCACCACTTTCCAAGATACAGTTTTTATATTTATTGTAATTTCAGATCTTAGAATATTTAATCCAGTACTTCTCATAAATCAGAATTTTTTTAAATAGACATATGAACCATCCCCCACCCCCACCTCCATTATAAAAACATTTAAGTGTACAAATTTAGAATATTTATTGCCTTTACATAAAAGGCCGAACAGACACTTAGCTGTTGTTGAGATGCTTAGCTGTTTCTTGTCCTGGTGACCAGTCCAGCCCGTTAACACCCAGATTATGGTGTCTGAATGCCATAGCACTGTACAGGTATCTCAGCTTTCCAGAAGCTCAAGTCACACCACTTTGTTTTCACAAAAGACCTACATTGGTGTGGTAACAGCTTTTTTCGTGGAAGTGAAAATCCTCTTCAGATTTCTTTCCATTAGCAAAAAGGCAAATGCTAGTGTAGGTCTATGGCAAAAGTGGAGGGATGTGACCCTCCAGAAATCAGGAGAAGCCCTGCACTAGATGCTGTTTTGGTTTATGAATGATTATGTTGGAACATTCTCTTCCAGATAGGAGGGGAAATCCGTACAAACAACCAGTGCTTCTTGGAGAGATGACTGATTCCAAATTTGGGTCTGGAAAATGTCTATATTTTTCCCAGTGAGAAATAGCTGCCAGAAACTACAGGGCTTCTGTGAAAAGGTCTCAGGAACTAATTTGAACCTGCCACTGCTTAAAGATGGGACATGCTGAGCATCAGTAAAAAATACTAACTGGAATGGATTAAATCATGCATTTTAGTCTCTGAGTTTATAATAATACTGAAAGAAAAAAACAGACCAACTTACCTCTGGAAGTTGGTAGGGAACCATCTGATTACTTAACAGTCATAGATTTGTAAACAGTCTTTACCATGTGGAATGAATTTCAGTATAACCTAATCATTGATGAAGGACATTTGTCTTTATAGAAGTTTTCCAGCTAAAAGTTGGAGGAGGAGTGATGAGTATCACTGTTGTGTAATCCCTAATGAAAGATTTAATCTGGACAGTGATGATAGTCCCTGGTAACATTCCAGAAAGAGACAACTGGGTATCATGTGCCTCCAATGGATGTTTGACCTATGAAGCCTGTTACACAAATTAACGTTAAAAACCCAAATATTATCAAGCCATTGGATCTGACATCTTGTTTACAGGAAATACAGTGACAGATGATTGGGAATGACACCGTGGGAATACAGTTAGCACAGTATGAATGCAGGAAACTACAACCAGTGACCTGTTTCCTTCAGAAAAAGTAGAAGAGGGGCAAGAAGGGAAAGCAGATGTGAAGATTAAGAGATTGACTGAATGAATATATAAAGCATATTTGGACCCTGCCTGATTTGAACAAACCAACAACAAATGAATCATGGGGAAAATCAGGGGCATTTGAATATTGACTGGCTCTCTGATATTAAAAAACTGTGGGGGCTTTTTTTGGTATCAGGATAGTATTTTACAAGTCCGAATCTTTTATAGGCACATACTGAAATAGATACAACTAAAATGTGTTTTCCTCAAAATAATGTAATAGGGGATAATTATGGAAGAAACAGAGTCCATGATTTGATTATTACAATGTGATGAGAGGCACCTGCTTGTTGATTCACTGTTCTGTTTGCCCTACTTTTGTACATACTTGAAATTATCCATAATAAAAAATGTTTTGAGTAAGTTTTACAATTCAGTAGTACGTGATTATTTTCCACCTGAAATTAAATTACTTACATAATTTTCCTGTAGCCTTACCCCTCATGAATTCAACTCTTACGGAGCCCGAAGAGGTAATGATGCTGTAATGACAAGAGGAACTTTTGCAAATATCAAGCTTTTTAATAAGTTTATTGGAAAACCAGCTCCCAAAACAATTCATTTTCCATCAGGACAGATAGTCAGTATATATACAAAGTATTTAAGCAGTTGCCAACTATATCAAAATTTATGTTAATGATTTTTGTGTTTGTTTGACTCTATAGCTAGATGTGTTTGAGGCTGCTGAGCTGTACCAGAAAGAAGGTATCCCACTGATTGTTTTAGCAGGAAAGAAATATGGGTCAGGAAATTCAAGGGACTGGGCCACCAAAGGACTGTTTTTGCTGATATCAATTCTTAAATTTTATCTTACTAAACTTCAAAGAGTTTTAAATGTTTACTTTTGGCAGTAACATCTTGTGAAAGTTTATTTTCCTCATTTGGATTTTTTGTACTTATTTGAATAGCATATTTTTGTTTTTTTTGTGATCTTATATAATATTTTGTACTAATCTAGCTTCACTTTAATACTCTGTATTTGATTAAATCTAGGTCACTCTTTTCTTATTTGAGGAAATCAGTATGTTAGAAGGAAAGAAGATTCTGTCCTGCTTGATAATAAAAATTACTTGTGTACAGTGGTAGTTTACTTAACCCCTTTTGTCTGATTTGCTCCATCAGGGGTTAACAGACTCAGAGATAGTAGGCTA
Source organism: Manis pentadactyla (assembly GCF_030020395.1). NCBI lineage: Eukaryota > Metazoa > Chordata > Mammalia > Pholidota > Manidae > Manis > Manis pentadactyla. The sequence continues at coordinate 85,159,350 of NC_080024.1, forward strand.
TGTTTTCCTTTTTATTCCTAGAACAGGTGAAGATGGTGACAGGTCATCTGCCCCAAGACATTTCTCCTGAGACTCTTTATTGGAGAGCAAATAGGGGTCCACTGGAGAGAGAAGTCATAGGACTTGTAGTTTCTGACATTTCATACTCACAATTTGTAGTTGTAAAAAGGCTGGGCAAAACCAACCCTCACCACTTTCATATCTTAGGAACTTTGTTCTTTTTGAGTTTTTGGTCTTCACCCTTAAGATGGACATGCTGATTCTCTCATCTTTCTGAGATAGTACAAATATTGTGAATATTAATTACAGGTATAGGTTCCCTTTTTCCTGAGACGTTTTTTAAATTAAGGTATCATTGATATACACTGTTATGAAGGTTTCACAAGAAAACAATGTGGTTATTACATTCACCCTTATTATCAAGTACCCCGCCATACCCCATTGCAGTCACTGTCCATCAGTGTAGTAAGATGCCACAGAGTCCCTATTTGTCTTTGAGCTACACTCTTCCCCGTGACCCCCCCACACACACCATGTGTGCCAATCATAATGCCCTTCAATCCCATTCCTCATCACTCCCCACCAAATCTCCCCAACCCCTCCCCTTTAGTACCACTAGTCCCTTCTTGGAGTCTGTGAGTCTGCTGCTGTTTTGTTCATTCAGTTTTTGCTTTGTTATACTCCACAAATGAGGGAAATCATTTGGTATATGTCTTTCTCTTCCTGACTTATTTCACTTGAGCATAATACTCTCTAGCTCCAGCCATGGTGTTGCAAATGGTAGGATTTACATCTTTCTAATGGCTGAATAGTATTCTATTGTGTATATGTACCACATCTTCTTTATCCATTCATCTACTGATGGACACGTAGGTTGCTTCCATATCTTAGCTATCATAAATAGTGCTGCAGTAAACATAGGGGTGCTTATGTCTTTCTGAATCTGAGAAGTTGTCTTCTAAGGGTAATTTCCCTGAGGTGGAATTACTGGGTCCAATGGTATTCCTATTTTCATTTTTTTGAGGAACTTCCATATTGCTTTCCACAGTGGTTGAACATTCCCACCAGCAATGTAGGAGGTTACCCCTTTCTTTGCATCCTTGCCAGCATTTGTTGTTCCTAGTCTTTTCTGTGTTGGCCATCCTAACTGGTGTGAGGCGATATCTCATTGTGGTTTTAATTTTCATTTCCCTGATAATTAGTGATGTGGTGCATCTTTTCATGTGCCTGTTGGCCATCTGAATTTCTTCTTTGGAGAAGTATCTGTTAATATCCTCCACCCATTTTTTAATAAGGTTATTTGGTTTTTGGGTGTTGAGGCGTGTGATGTCTTTATGTATTTTGGATGTTAAGCCCTTGTGGGGTATTTCATTTACAAATATATTTTCCCATACTGTAGGATGCCTTTTTGTTCTGCTGATGGTGTCCTTTGCTGTACAGAAGCTTTTTAGCATGGTGTAGTCCCATCTGTTCAGTTTTTATTTTGTTTCCCTTGCCCGAGGAGATGCGTTCAGGAAAAAGTTGCCCATGTTCATATTCAAGAGATTTTTACCTATGTTTTCTTCTAAGAGTTTTATGGTTTCATGACTTAACATTCAGCTCTTTGATCTATTTTGAGTTCAATTTTGTGTATGGGGTTTGACAATAATCCAGTTTCATTCTCTTACATGTAGCTGTCCAGTTTTGCCAACACCAGTTGTTGAAGAGACCGTTATTTCCCCATTGTATGTCCATGGCTCCTTTATTGTATATTAATTGACCATATATGCTTAGGTTTATATCTGGGCTCTCTAGTCTGTTCCATTGGTCTATGGGTCTGTTCTTGTGCCAGTACCAAATTGTCTTGATTTCTGTGGCTTTGTAGTAGAGCTTGAAGTCAGGGAGTGTTATCAACCCCCACTTTATTCTTCCTTCTCAGGATTGCTTTGGCTACTCATGGTCTTTTGTGGTTCCATATGAATTTTAGAACTATTTGCTCTTGTTTGTTGAAGAATGCTGTTGGTATTTTGATAGAGATTGCATTGAATCTGTAGGTTGCTTTAGGCAGCATGGCCATTTTTTCAATATTAATTCTTCTTACCCATGAGCATGGGATGTGTTTCCATTTATTGGTATCTTCTTTAATTACTCTCATGAGTGTCTTGTAGTTTTCAGAGTACAGGTCTTTCACTTCCTTGCTTAGGTTTATTCCTACGGATTTTATTCTTTTTGAGGCAATTGTGAATGGCAATGTTGTCCTGATTTCTCTTTCTGCTAAGTTCATTGTTAGTGTATGGGAATGCAACAGATTTCTGTGTATTAATTTTGTATCCTGCAACTTTGCTGAATTCAGATATTAGATCTAATAGTTTTGGAGTGGATTCTTTAGGGTTTTCTACGTACAATATTATGTCATCTGCAAATAGTGACAGTTTAACTTCCTCCTTGCCAATCTGGATGCCTTTTATTGCTTTGTGTTGTCTGATTGCCATGTCTAGGACCTCCAGAACTTTGTTGAATAAAAATGGGGAGAGTGTGAATCCTTGTCTTGTTCCCGATCTCAGAGGAAAAGCTTTCAGTTTCTAAATGTTAAGTATGATGTTTGCTGTGAGTTTTTCATATGTGGCCTTTATTGTGTTGAGGTACTTGCCCTCTACACCCATTTTGTTGAGAGTTTTTATCATGAATGGATGTTGAATTTTGTCAAATGCTTTTTCAGCATCTATGGAGATTATCATGTGTTTTTTGTCCTTCTTTTTGTTGATATGGTGGATGATGTTGATGGATTTTTGAATGTTGTACCATACTTGCATCCCTGGAATAAATCCTACTTGTTCATGATGGATGATCTTTTTGATGTATTTTTGAATTTAGTTTGGTAATATTTTGTGGAGTACTTTTGCATCTATGTTCATCAGGGATAGTGGTCTGTAATTTTCTTTTCTTGTGGTGTCTTTGCTTGTTTTTGGTATTAGAGTGATACTGGCCTTGTAGAATGAGTTTGAGAGTATTCTCTCTTCTGCTTTTTGTAAAACCTTAAGGAGGATGGGTATTAGGTCTTCACTAAATGTTTGATAAAATTCAGCAGTGAAACCATCTGGTCCAGGACTTTTGTACTTAAGTAGTTTTTTGATAACCAATTCAATTTTGTTGCTGGTAATTGGTCTATTCAGATTTTCTGTTCTTTCCTCGGTCAGCCTTGGAGGGTTGTATTTTTCTAGGAAGTTGTCCATTTTTTCTAGGTTATCCAGTTTGTTAGCATATTATTTTTCATAGTATTCTCTCATAATTCTTTGTATTTCTGTGGTATCCACAGTGATTTTTCCTTCCTCATTTCTGATTCTGTTTGTGTGTGTAGGCTCTCTTTTTTCATTGATAAATATGGCTAGGGGTTTATCTGTTCTGTTTTATTTTCTTGAAGAACCAGCTCCTGCTTTCATTGATTATTTCTATTGTTTTATTCTTCTCGATTTTATTTATTTTTGCTCTAATCTTTATTATGTCCCTCCTTCTACTGACTTTGGGTCTCATTTGTTCTTCTTTTTCTAGTTTTGTTAATTGTGAGTTTAGACTCTTCATGTGGGATTATTCTTCTTTTCTGAGGTGTGTCTGTATTGCAGTATACTTCCCTCTTAGCACAGCCTTTGCTGCATCCCACAGATTTTTGCGATGTTGAATTATTGTCATTTGTCTCTCCATATTGCTTGACCTGTTTTTATTTGGCCATTGATCCATTGATTATTTAGGAGCATGATATGTAGCATCTATGTGTTTGTGGGCTTATTCATTTTCTTTGTGTAATTTATTTCTAGTTTCATACCTGTGTGGTCTGAGAAGCTGGTTGGTATAATGTCTGTCTGTTTGAATTTACTGAGGCTCTTTTTGTGGCCTAGTATATGATCTATTCTTGAAAATGTCCCATGGGCACTTGAGAAGAATGTGTAACCTGTTGCTTTTGGATGGAGTGTTCTGTAGATGTCCATTAGATCAATCCATTCTAACATGTTGTTCGGTGTCTCTGTCTCCTTACTTATTTTCTGTCTGGTTGATCTGTCCTTTGGAGTCAGTGGTATGTTGAAGTCTCCTAAAATGAATGCATTTCATTATTTTTCCCCCTTTAATTCTGTTAGTGTTTGTTTCACATATGTAGGTGTTCCTGTGTTAAGTGCATAGATATTTTTAATAGTTATATCCTCTTGTTGGACTGACTCCTTCATCATTATGTAATGTCTTTCTTTGTCTCTTGTTACTTTCTTTGTTTGGAAATCTATTTTGTCTGATACAAGTACTGCAACTCCTGCTTTTATTGTCCCTATTAATTGCATGAAATGTCTTTTTCCATTCCTTTACTTTCAGTTTGTGTATGTTTTGTTGATGTCTCCAGATGGTTTAAATGGCTGATGTTGTGTTACATATGTGGTGTGGTTAAACAGGAAAGAGATTGGCATGAGTTTCTAATCATTATTCTTTGGAATACAAAATACACTATTACCACAAACTGCTGACACACAGGAACTTAAAGCACTCTAAGATAGAGTTGGGTACCTTTTGCACTAATCCCTAAATTTTGATAAGGCCAGTGTCTAAAGTAACAGTAGTCAGATCTACATGGTTTAGTAAGTATCTGCATCCTTACTCAAAGCTTCATATTCACCAAAGGTAGAACAGAGCTCTATGACTTAAAAGACATTAAAATTTTAAGTCTTGTATCCTCTTAAAGGTGTTGTTTTCTATAGATTTCAGAGAATTTTCTATTTTGTTGCATAATTAGCAGTTTCTCAACAGTCTCTGCTTGCCCTTCTAATCAATCTTTTCTGTTCTCTTTATCCTTCCTCTTTGAGAAGAAGGAGAAAAAATTAAATCATAAACCCACTTTACTTTCTAGGAATTTATTAAGTCCTGCTATAAATCTAATCACTGTTTAACTGGCCAAATATAACAAGAATGTTAACAATAAAAAATTGATTTCTGTATAATTTTGATTGTGAACTAAAAAAATCATCATTCTAAGGTTTACTCAACATCATAGGCACAATCAAAGAATGTTCTATCAGAGTGTAACACACTTGTAGGGCTGTGTAACTCCAAGAGGAGCTAAAGCAAAAGCCTTGGGGGAAATTCCGAGCTTGCCCTGTTTTTAATTTAAATTACCATGTACTAGTATTACCCACAGTTTAAGTAGAACTAGTCAAAAATGTGTGGACTACTAAGCTTATCTACAAATAAGGATGTCCATTAACCAAGCAAATTGGAAAGAACAGATCTGTCAGTGCTTTTGTACTGACAGAAATCAATGCTAACATGGTTTTTTTTGTAGATAACTATTTTTTATTGAAGGGTGGTTGACACACAGTATTACATTAGTTTCAGGTGTACAACACAGTGATTCAAGATTTATATACATGATAATTCTAGGTACCAGCTATCACCATACCAAGTTGTTACAATATTTTGACTATATTCCTTATGCTATACATTACATCCTGGTTACTTATTAATTATACAATTGGAAGTGTGTACTTTTTTTTTGGTGAGGGCATCTCTCATATTTATTGATCAAACGGTTGTTAACAACAATAAAATTCTGTATAGGGAAGTCAATGCTCAATGCACAATCATTAATCCACCCCAAGCCTAATTTTCGTCAGTCTCCCATCTTCTGAAGCATAACGAACAAGTTCTCACATGGAGAACAAATTCTTACACAGTGAATAAGTTACATGGTGAACAGTACAAGGGAAGTCATCACAGAAACTTTCGGTTTTGCTCATGCATTATGAACTATAAACAGTCAGTTCAAATATGAATATTCATTTGATTTTTATACTTGATTTATATGTGGATACCACATTTCACTCTTTGTTATTATTCTTTTTAATAAAATGCTGAAGTGGTAGGTAGATACAAGATAAAGGTAGAAAACATAGTTTAGTGTTGTAATAGAGCAAACACAGATGATCAGGTGTGTGCCTGTAGACTAAGTGTTAATCCAAGCTAGACCAGGGCAATAAAACATCCACGTATGCAGAAGATTTCTCTCAGAACAGGGGGGGTGAGGTTCTAAGCCTCACCTCTGTTGATCCCCAATTTCTCACCTGATGGTCCCCCTGCGACTGTGCCTGTCTTAGGTTGTTCCTCCCTTGAGAAATCTTACCCGTCTCTGGCTAACCAGTTATCTTCCGGGGCCATACAGGGAAATGTAAAGTTGGTGAGAGAGAAGCCTTATTGTTTGAAAAGGTTAGCTTTTTACTTCTTTGCATATTTATGTCCTGTGGCTTCTATGCCCAGCATTTGTCTTGAGGTATCTTTACCACTTGGAAGAATTATGATACTTGGTAAATTCGATATGAGGCACGAATTCTATTTAGGGCTTGTAATTAGGTAGGAAGAAGAAAAGCTATAGAAGTAGCAGGCGAAAGAAAACATGGGAAGATTGATTATTTCTTTGACATATCTTCTTGTAGAGTAACTTCAGCATGTATAGGTTTTAAACTACTAATTAAATTGCACACACATATTAACATAAAAGGAGTATAGTTACATAACCAAAGCATACCTGTAATTACCAGCCATCTCCAGTGAAACCAAGAAAACCAGTTAGGCACATTAGGCATTTGTGAAAACTTATCTATGATATGGTGGATATTGTCCAACTGAACTTGAACAGTCTGAGAGAAATCAGACAAATTAAAACAACACATTCCTGGGGAATGTTTACATCCCTTATGTTCTTTTAACAGTAAATAGTCTGTAGTTGTAAGATTTTGGAGCGCTACAATTTGCACTTCTCCTAATTCTTGGTTGACTTCCAACAGTATAGATCCAGTCAAATTTGTTGTTTTACTGTATGCACAGGCCAGCTTAGATATCTCCTTCTTCATTACCATGGCAAGTCCAGGAACTGGTGGGATGAGTGCATCTACACCTGTAGCAGTGCATGGATCTTTGTTGGGGTTTTTTGATGATCATCTTCTGGCATGAGTCTTCCAGAGAGTGCTGATGTTGGAAGTTCTTTTTCATTTCGTATCTTAGTTCATTTTTGGGGTACCCAAATTAGGCTTTGATCCTCTGTATAAACACAAACAGACCCTTTGCCTACACTTTTATATGCAATTTATACCATTGTGTAGAACACATTGGAGGTCAACACAGAGGAACTGCTTTTTTTTGTTGTTATCATTAATCTACACTTACATGATGAATATTATGTTTACTAGTCTCTCCCCTATACCAGGTCCCCCCTATAAGCCCCTTTACGGTCACTGGCCATAAGCATAGCAAAATGTTGTAGAATCACTACTTGTTTTCTCTGTGTTGCACAGCCCTCCCCTTTCTCCCACCCACCATGCATGCTAATCTTAATACCCCCTTCTTATTCCCCACCCTTATCACTCTCTACCCACCCATCCTCCCCAGTCCCTTTCCCTTTGGTACCTGTTAGTCCATTCTTGAGTTCTGTGGTTCTGCTGCTGTTTTGTTCCTTCAGTTTTTCCTTTGTTCTTATAATCCACAGATGAGTGAAATCATTTGGTATTTCTCTTTCTCCACTTGGCTTGTTTCACTGAGCATAATACCCTCCAGATCCATCCATGTTACTGCAAATGGTAGGATTTGCCCTTTTCTTATGGCTGAGTTGTATTCCGTTGTGTATATGTACCACATCTTCTTTATCCATTCATCTATCGATGGACATTTAGGTTGCTTCCAATTCTTGGCTATTGTAAATAGTGGGGCAATAAACATAGGGGTGCATTGGTCTTTCTCAAACTTGATTGCTGCATTCTTAGGGTAAATTCCTAGGAGTGCAATTCCTGGGTCAAATGGTAAGTCTGTTTTGAGCATTTTGATGTACCTCCATACCGCTCTCCACAATGGTTGAACTAATTTACATTCCCACCAGCAGTGTAGGATGGTTTCCCTTTCTCCACAGCCTCGCCAACATTTGTTGTTTTTTGTCTTTTGGATGGCAGCCATCCTTACTGGTGTGAGGTGATACTTCATTATAGTTTTAATTTGCATTTCTCTGATAATTAGCGATGTGGAGCATCTTTTCATGTGTCTGTCGGCCATCTGTATTTCTTTTTTGAGAACTGTTCTGTTCCTCTGCACATTTTTTGATTTTGTTATTTGTTTTTTGTTTTGTTGAGGCATGTGAGCTCTTTATATATTCTGGACGTCAAGCCTTTATCGGATCTGTCATTTTCAAATACATTCTCCCATACTGTAGGGTTCCTTTTTGTTCTATTGATGGCGTCTTCTGCTGTTCAGAAGCTTTTCAGCTTAATATACTCCCTCTTGTTCATTTTTGCTGTTGTTTTCCTTGCCCAGGGAGATATGTTCAAGAAGAAGTCACCCATGTTTATGTCTAAGAGGTTTCTGAATATGTTTTCTTCCAAGAGTTTAATGGTTTCATGACTTAAATTCAGGTCTTTATGCATTTTGAATTTAATTTTGTATATGGGGTTAGACAATGGTCCAGTTTCATTCTCCTACATGTAGCTGTCCAGTTTGGCCAGCACCATCTGTTGAAGAGACTGTCATTTCGCCATTGTATGTCCATGGCTCCTTTATCAAATATTAATTGATGATATATCTCTGGGTTAATGTCTGGATTCTCTAGTCTGTTCCATTGGTCTGTGGCTCTGTTCTTGTGCCAGTACCAAATTGTCTTGATTACTATGGCTTTATAGTAGAGCTTGAAGTTGGGGAGTGAGATACCCCCTACTTTATTATTCTTTCTCAAGATTGCTTTGGCTATTTGGGGTCTTTGGTGTTTCCATATGAATTTTTGAATTATTTGTTCCTGTTCCTTGAAGAATGTTGCTGGTAGTTTCATAGGGATTGCATCAAATCTGTATATTGCTTTGGGCAGGATGGCCATTTTGATGATATTAATTCTTCCTAGCCAAGAGCATGGGATGAGTTTCCATTTGTTAGTGTCCCCTTTAATTTCTCTTAAGAGTGACTTGTAGTTTTCAGAGTATAAGTCTTTCACTCCTTTGGTTAGGTTTATTCCTAGGTTTTTTGTTTTTTTTGATGCAATTTTGAATGGAGTTGTTTTCCTGATTTCTCTCTCTGTTGGTTCATTGTTAGTATATAGGAAAGCCACAGATTTCTGTGTGTTGATTTTGTATCCTGCTACTTTGCTGTATTCCGATATCAGTTCTAGTAGTTTTGGGGTGGAGTATTTAGAGATATTTATGTACAGTATCATGTCATCTGCAAATAGTGACAGTTTAACTTCTTCTTTACCAATCTGGATTCCTTGTATTTTTTTGTTTTGTCTGATTGCCGTGCCTCGGACCTCCAGTACTATGTTAAATAACAGTGGGGAGAGTGGGCATCAGTGTCTAGTTCCCGATCTCAGAGGAAAAGCTTTCATCTTCTTGCTGTTCAATATAATATGGGCTGTGGGTTTATCATAGATGGCCTTTATTATGTTGAGGTACTTGCCCTCTATTCCCATTTTGCTGAGAGTTTTTAACATGAATGGATGTTGAACTTTGTCAAATGCTTTTTCAGCATCTATGGAGATGATCATGTGGTTTTTGTCTTTCTTTTTGTTGATGTGGTGGATGATGTTGATGGACTTTCGAATGTTGTACCATCCTTGCATCCCTGGGATGAATCCCACTTGGTCATTTTGTACGATCCTTTTGATTTATTTTTGAACTCGGTTTGCTAATATTTTGTTGTGTATTTTTGCATCTACGTTCATCAAGGATATTGGTCTGTAGTTTTTTTTTTTGGTGGGGTCTTTGCCTGGTTTTGGTATTAGGGTGATGTTAGCTTCATAGAATGAGTTTGGGAGTATCCCCTCCTCTTCTATTTTTTGGAAAACTTTAAGGAGAATGGGTATTATGTCTTCCCTTTATGTCTGATAAAATTCTGAGGTATATCCATCTGGCCCGGGGGTTTTGTTCTTTGGTAGTTTTTTGATTACCGCTTCAATTTCATTGCTGGTAATTGGTCTGTTTAGATTTTTCTGTTTCTTTCTGGGTCAGTCTTTCAAGGTTGTATATTCCTAGGATGTTGTCCATTTCTCCTAGGTTTCCCAGCTTGTTAGCATATAGGTTTTCATAGTATTCTCTAATAATTCTTTGTATTTCTGTGGGGTCCGTTGTGATTTTTCCTTTCTTCTTTCTGATACTGTTGATTTGTGTTGACTCTCTTTTCCTCTTAATAAGTCTGGCTAGAGGTTTATCTATTTTGTTTATTTTCTCAAAGAGCCAGCTCTTGGTTTCATTGATTTTTGCTATTGTTTTATTCTTCTCAATTCTATTTATTTCTTCTCTGATCTTTATTATGTCCCTCCTTCTGCTGACCTTAGGCCTCATTTGTTCTTCTTCTTCCAATTTCGATAATTTTGACATTAGACCATTCATTTGGGATTGTTCTTCCTTTTTTAAATATGCTTGGATTGCTACATACTTTCCTCTTAAGACTGCTTTTTCTGCGTCCCACAGAAGTTGGGGCTTAGTGTTGTTGTTGTCGTTCGTTTCCATATGTTGATGGATCTCCATTTTGATTTGGTCATTGATCCATTGATTATTTAGGAGCGTGTTGTTAAGCCTCCATGTGTTTGTGAGCCTTTTTGGTTTCTTTGTACAGTTTATTTTTAGTTTTATGCCTTTGTGGTCTGAAAAGTTGGTTGGTAGGATTTCAATCTTTTCGAATTTACTGAGGCTCTTTTTGTGGCCTAGTATGTGGTCTATTCTGGAGAATGTTCCAGTTGCACTTGAGAAGAATGTGCATCCTGTTGCTTTTGGATGTAGAGTTCTGTAGATGTCTATTAGGTCCGTTTGTTCTAGCGTGTTGTTCAGTGCCTCTGTGTCCTTACTTATTTTCTGTTTGGTGGATCTGTCCTTTGGAGTGAGTGGTGTGTTGAAGTCTCCCCAAATGAATGCATTGCATTCTATTTCCTCCTTTAGTTCAGTTAGTATTTGTTTCAGGTATGTTGGTGCTCCTGTATTGGGTACATATATATTTATAATGGTTATATCCTCTTCTTGGACTGAGCCCTTTATCATTATGTAATGTCCTTCTTTGTCTTTTGTTACTTTCTTAATTTTGAAGTCTGTTTTGTCTGATACCAGAATTGCAACACCTGCTTTCTTCTCTCTGTTGTTTGCATGAAATATCTTTTTCCATCTCTTGACTTTAAGTCTGTGCATGTCTTTGGGTTTGAGGTGAGCTCTTGTAAGCAGCATATGGATGGACCTTGCTTTTTTATCCATTCTATCACTCTGTGTCTTTTGATTGGTGCATTCAGTCCATTTACATTTAGGGTGATTATTGAAAGGTATGAACTTATTGCCATTGCAGGCTTTAAGTTTGTGGTTACCAAAGGTTCAGGGTTAGCTTCTTTACTATCTTGCTGTCTAATTTAACTCGCTTGTTGAGCTATTATAAATGCGGTCTGATGATTCTTTATTTCTCTCCCTTCTTACTCCTCCTCCTCCCTTCTTCATATGTTGGTTGTTTTGTTCTGTGCTCTTTGTAGGAGTGCTCCCATCTAGAGCAGTCCCTGTAGGATTCCCTGTAGAGGTGATTTGTGGGAGGCAAATTCCCTCAACTTCTGCTTGTCTGGGAATTGTTTAATCCCTCTTTTATATTTAAATGATATTCATGCTGGATACAGTAGTCTTGGTTCGAGGCCCTTCTGTTCTTTGCATTAAGTATATCATGCCATTCTCTTCTGGCCTGTAGGGTTTCTGTTGAGAAGTCTGATGATAGCCTGATGGGTTTTCCTTTGTAGGTAACCTTTCTTTTCTCTCTGGCTGCCTTTAATACTTTGTCCTTGTCTTTGATCTTTGCCATTTTAGTTATTATGTGTCTTGGTGTTGCCCTCCTTGGATCCCTTGTCATGGGAGTTCTGTGTACCTCTGTGGTCTGAGAGGCCATTACTTCCCCTAGTTTGGGGAAGTTTTCGGCAATTATTTCTTCAAAGACACTGTCTATCCATTTTTCTCTCTCTTCTTCGTCTGGCACCCCTATAATGCGGATATTGTTCCATTTCAATTGGTCACTCAGCTCTCTTAAAATTCTTTCATTCCTGGAGATCCTTTTATCTCTCTCTGAATCAGCTTCTCTGTGTTCCTGTTCTCTGTTTTCTAGTCCATTAATGGTCTCTTGCATCTCATCCATTCTGTTTTGAAGTCCTTCCAGAGCTTGTTTTATTTCTGAATTCTCCTTCCTTAGTTCTTGCATATTTCTCTGCAAGTCCATCAGCATGGTTATGACTTTTGTTTTGAATTCTTTTTCAGGAAGACTGGTTAAATTTATCTCCCCAGGTTCCTTCTCAGGGGAAGATGTAGTAGATGCCCAAGCTGTCTGGGTTAGTCTTGTCTGGATCATATTTTTTTGTCTTTTCATGTTTACAGGTGCTATTGACTGTCAGCTGGGAGGGCCAAACTTTCCACTTGCTACTGGCCTTTCTTTACTGGGACAACTGCAACCCCTACTGGCTTGTGTTGGGTAATTGCATGTAGGCTGTGTCTTTGTGTCTTGCCTGGCTGGATTGGAGGGATCTCCCTTTCTGTGGGCATGGTTTGCCTTAGGCTTTTTCTCTGATTTTGCAGTGCCTGGAGGGGTAATGGACGGGAGGGGGCTGCTTGGCTGTTTACCTCCATGAGGGGTCTCAGAGCTGTTGCCCAGGGGGTTAGTGTGCCCGGTTTTCCCTGTAATTTCCAGCCACTGGGCTGTGACCTGTGTTGTTTCCGTCTAGCTGTTAAGTCCCTGCCCCTTTAAGACTTTCAAAAAGCACTCGCTTTTCTTTGTCATAGGGGCATCAGCTTCGGAACCCGCTCAGAGGTCTTGCTGCCCTATTTCCCTAGTTTCCAGCCCTCCACACATGCACTGTGTCTGGGCTCTGGTGCGGGTGGCTGAGTCTGGGTGTTTATCAGTCCTGGGCTCCCTCTCCCTCCCGCCAGGAGCTGGGGGGAGGTGTTCTCGGGTCCCGCCGGGCCGGGGGTTGTATCTTACCCCTTTCACCAGGTGCTGGGCTCTAGCACGTGTGGATGTAGTCTGGCTGTTGTCCTGTGTCTTCTGGTCTTTCTTTTAGGATTAGTTGTATTTGTTGTATTTTCAAAAATATATATGTTTTTGGGAGGAGATTCCCACTGTCCTTCTCATGCCACCATGTTGACTCCACCCTCTCCTAACATGATTTTATCACTCACATGCACAGAGTTTCTGGATTTATGTTTTCTGAAGAAAATTCCATCATGAAGATGAATGACAAAGACTTAATTCACAGCACTTAAAATGTTATAATTAGGTTGTGGCTTGTGCCATGAATGAAAGGAGCTTTATCAAATGTGGGCATCTTTACAACACACAGATAAAAAGCAGAGAAACACTTAGGAACTGAAATTGTGGAGCAAGATTTGGAACTGTAGTTTATGGTTAGTGAAAAAGGGACAGCCAAGATCATAGGTGATGCTATGGGGCCAAAGAATGATGCATTCAAAGGCAAACCAAAATTAAAGTATAAGGACCATAAAGTCATTACAGCTAGGAAAATCACCATAGCCTGAACACCACCAAGTGATTAACATCTGCACTGCTAGTTTACTAAGAAGTTTTCCAACTCAGTTTGTCATAAATTTTTTTGTGTATGTGTGGGAAAAGATTTCTAATATTATATGAAGGTCAAAATGAAAAGACATTTTATTTACAATCATTTTGATAAAACATAGCAATTCCATAAAGCTAGAATATCTGTTCAGATTATGAATAGCAACTATTTTTCTGTGGACTGTCATGTCTTCTGTATGAGCACACCTTTCCAGACTCTTGCCAGTTGAGTTCTATTCCAGTCAAAATGAGACCCATGTGGAAGTGGAGAGAAAAGGACCATGTATGTGAGTGATAATAAAGGAGTTAACTGCAGTTCTTACTCTCTTCCAAACTTCATTTTATACATTTCCCTCCTTATTTACCCAGCTCACAACCATAACCTGGGTCTATCTCATCATTAAAAAAAATAATACTTCTCTATTAAAATTACTAACAAGAGCCTTCAATGAGTATTTTAAAAGATGCCCCCTGAAGGCACAAATATCTAGTACAATATTATATATTCTGAATAGCTGTAATTTCTATCCACAACTAAATCTAACTTTTTAAATTTTTAATTTATATTTTAATTTTGTTGTCATTAATCTACAATTACATGAAGAACATTGTTTACTAGGCTCTCCCCTACCCCAAGTCCCCCCCCCACAAACCCCATTACAGTCACTATCCATCAGCATAGTATGACGTTGTAGAATCACTACTTGTCTTCTCTGTGTTGCACAGCTCTCCCCTTTCCCCACCCCCCACATTATACATACTAATCATAATACCCCCTTTCTTCTTCCCCACCCTTATCCCTCCCTACCCTCCCATCCTCCCCAGTCTCTTTACCTTTGGTAACTGTTAGTCCATTATTGGGTTCTGTGATTCTGCTGCTGTTTTGTTCCTTCAGTTTTTCCTTTGTTCTTATACTCCACAGATGAGTGAAATTATTTGGTATTTGTCTTTCTCCACTTGGCTTATTTTACTCAGCATAATACCCTCTAGCTTCGTCCATGTTGTTGCAAATTGTAGGATTTGTTTTCTTCTTATAGCTGAATAATATTCCATTGTGTATATGTACCACATCTTCTTTATCCATTCATCTACTGATGGACACTTAGAAAAGGAAGGACACACTTCCATTTCTTGGCTATTGTAAATAGTGCAGTGATAAACACAGGGGTGAATCTGTCTTTTTCAAACTGGAGTGCTGCATTCTTAGGGTAAATTCCTAGACGTGGAATTCCTGGGTCAAATGGTAAGTCTATTTTGAGCATTTTGAGGAACCTCCATACTGCTTTCCACAATGGTTGAAGTAGGTTACATCTCCACCAGCAGTGTAGGAGGGTTCCCCTTTCTCCACATCTTCGCCAGCATTTTTGTTCCTAGTTTTTTCTATGTTGGCCATCCTAACTGGTGTGAGGTGATATCCCATTGTGGTTTTAATTTGCATTTCCCTGATAATTAGTGATGTTAAGAAGCATCTTTTCATGTGCCTGTTGGCCATCTGTATTACTTCTTTGGATAAATGTCTGTTCACATCCTCTGCCCATTTTTTATTGGGTTGTTTGCTTGTTGGGGGTTGAGACGCTTGAGTTCTTTATATATTTTGGATGTTAACCCGTCGGATATGTTATTTACAAATATATTCTCCCATAAAGTAGGATGCCTTTTTGTTCTGCTGATGGTGTCCTTTCCTGTACAGAAGCTTTTTAGCTTGATGCAGTCCCATTTGTTCATTTTTTTTACTTTGTTTCCCTTACCCGAAGAGATGTGTTCAGGAAAAAGTTGTTGCTCATGTTTACATTCAGGAGATTTTTGCCTATGTTTTCTTTTAAGAGTTTTATGGTTTCATGACTTACATTCAGGTCTTGGATCCATTTTGAGTTTACTTTTTGGCATGGGGCTAGACAATAGTCCAGCTTCATTTTCTTGCATGTAGCTGTCCAGTTTTTCTAACACTAGTTGTTGATGCACTGTCATTTCCCGATTGTATATATATATATGGCTCCTTTGCATATATTAATTGACCATATATGCTTGGGTTTATATCAGGCTCTCTAGTCTGTTCCATTGGTCTATGGGTCTGTCCTTGTGCCACTACCAAGTTGTCTTGATTACTGTGGCTTTGTAGTAGAGCTTGAAGTCAGGGAGCATAATCTCTCCCACTTTATTCTTCCTTATCAGGATTGCTTTGGCTCTTCAGGGTCTTTTGTGGTTCTAAATGAATTATAGAACGATTTGCTTTAGTTTGTTGAGGAATTCCATTGGTATTTTGATAGGGATTTCCTTGAATCTGCAGATTGCTTTAGGCAGGATGGCCATTTTGACAATATTAGTTCTTCCCATCCATGAGCAAGGGATGTGTTTCTATTTATTGGTATCTTCTTTAATTTCTCTTATGAGTGTCTTGTACTTTTCAGAGTATAGGTCTTTCACTTCCTTGGTTAGCTTTATTCCTAGGTATTCTATTCTTTTTGATGAAATTGTGAATAGAATTGTTTTCCTGACTTCAATTTCTGCCAGTTCCTCGTTAGTGTGTAGGAATGCAACAGATTTCTGTATATTAATTTTGTATCCTGCAACTTTGCTGAATTCAGATACTAGTTCTAGTAGTTTTGGGGTGGATTCTTTAGGGTTTTTTATGTACAATATCATGTCATCTGCAAACAGGGACAGTTTAATGTTTTCCTTGCCAATCTAGATGCCTTTTATTTCTTCGTGTTATCTCATTGCTGTGGCTACTACCTCCAGAACTATGTTGAATAAAAGTAAGGAGAGTGGACATCCTTGTTTGTTCCCGATCTTAAAGGAAAATCTTTCAGCTTCTCACTCTTAAGTATGATGGTGGCTATGGGTCTGTCATATATGGTCTTTATTATTTTGAGGTACTTGCGCTCTATACCCATTTGTTGAGAGTTTTTATCATGAATGGATGTTGAATTTTGTTAAATGCTTTTTCAGCATCCATGGAGATAATCATGTTGTTTTTGTCTTTTTTGTTGATGTGGTGAATGATGTTGATAGATTTTTGAATGTTGTACCATCTTTGCATCCCCGGAATAAATCCCACTTGATCATGATGGATGATCTTTTTGATGTATTTTTGAATTCTGTTTGCTAATATTTTGTTGAGTATTTTTGCATCTGTGTTCATCAATTATACTGGTCTGTAATTTTCTTTTTTGTGGTGTCTTTGCCTGGTTTTGGTATTAGGGTGATGCTGACCTCGTAGAATGAATTTGGGAGTATTCCCTCCTCTTCTACTTTTTGGAAAACTTAAAAGAGAATGGGTATTAGATCTTCACTAAATGTTTGATAAAATTCAGCAGTGAAGCCATCTGGTTCAGGAATTTTGTTCTTAGGTAGTTTTTTGATTACCAGTTCAACCTCATTACTAGTGATTGGTCTGTTCAGATTTTTTGTTTCTTATTGGGTCAGCCTTGGAAGGTTGTATTTTTCTAGGAAGTTGTCCATTTCTTCTAGGTTATCCAGTTTGTTACCATATAAATTTTCATAGTATTATCTCATAATTCTTTGTATTTCTGTGTTGTCCGTAGTGATATTTCCTTTCTCATTTTTGATTCTGTTTACGTGTGTAGACTCTATTTTTTTCTTGATAAGTCTGGCTAGCAGTTTATCTATTTTGTTTATTTTCTTGAAGAACCAGCTCCTGTTTTCATTGATTCTTTCTTTTGTTTTATTTTTCTCGATATTATTTATTTCTGCTCTAATCTTTATTACATCCTTCCTTCTACTGACTTTGGGCCTCATTTGTTCTTCTTTGTCTAGTTTTGTTAATTGTGAGTTTAGACTGTTCATATGGGATTGTTCTTCTTTCCTGAGGTAGGCCTGTATTGTAATATACTTCCCTCTTAGCATGGCCTTTGCTGCATACCACAGATTTTACGGTGTTGAATTATTGTTGTCACTTGTCTCCATATATTGCTTAATCTCTGGTTTTATTTGGTCATTGATCCATTGACTATTTAGGAGCATGTTATGAAGCCTCCATGTTTGTGGGCTTTTTCATTTTCTTTGCGTAATTTACTTCTAGTTTCATACCTTTGTGGTCTGAGAAGCTGGTTGGTACAATGTCAGTCTTTTTGAATTTACTGAGGCTCTTCTTGTGGCCTAGTATATGATCTATTCTTGAAAATGTTCCATGGGCACTTGAGAAGAATGTGTATCCTGCTGCTTTTGGATGGAGTGTTCTGTAGATGTCTGTCTGTTAGGTCCATCTGTTCTAATATGTTGTTCAGTGACTGGCACTATAATCTTATATGGTATGCTCATTGTGAACAAAGTACTTTCTCTAAATTATATTTCAAAGTTTGTGGAAGTTTTATGACTGAATACTCAATGTTTTTTCTGATAATAGTAAGAAGCACTATTTCATTGCAAGTGTGTCTGTTACTGAAAATCTCTGTGGAAGACCTGTGTCTATAAGGATTCAGAGAGTGGACCCAAAGCAGTATATGCCAGATATATTTCAGGGTACCTGTCTGCCATGCCCTTTAGGGAGACTAGTCCCTCATAATAGAAAGTAGCATTATTTTGTATTAAGTATATATTTTATAACAAACCTCCCTCTCCAGGCCATAGCTAACCTGGAAAAGGGTACGTACCTCTCCCAGAGGTAATTGCAGTAAACTCTGATCTTGATAGAACTCTGACTTCTTCAGGTAATTTTCCAGGACTAATTTTCATTTTAAAAGAAGAACCAATGTGTACATTCATATACCTTTGAACAGAAGGACTTTTCTGGGTTCCTATTAATATACTGCCATTCATTTCTACTCTCCAGATATAAGGCTTAATATACCAGAACAAAATGACCAGAGTGAAATACCAACTCCAGATGTGGGTCTGATTTAGTCTTTCAGTAATCTCATTCAGCTTAACAGTGATGGGTTTAGCAATGGTATATGCTGATGGCTTCTCTTTCTTACCAATAGAGTTTATTAACCAAAAGAAATCTCTACCTGCAAATCTGGCCAATAAAACATGAAGGGGCATCTGCTCATCTCCATATTTTAGGAATTTTTCTTTCACTTCTAAGAATAAGCCACAGGAAGAAATGGCCACTTTTTCTCTGAATGTTGTTTTTTTCTGGATGTGATGCCTGGAATGGCTGTAGCCACTTTACAAAGGATAAAGCCAATCCCAAGTATGGTAGAGTGAAGGGATGCACAGAACTTGAAATTTCTGATGACAATGTTGAACCTCTAATCAATCAACATTAAAGGCTGCCCTTCATCCAGACTTCCTGTTATAGGAGATAATATATTTCTTCATTTTTATACCAATTTGAGTCAGGCTTTTATTACTTGTAGCCAAAAGATTGCTGGATCAGAAAGGATACTATGATTTGGACTGAGGGAGTTGGATAAATTAAATTTCCTCTCTTGGGAAATACTGAGGGAAAGGACTGAGAAACAAAGAGGGATGCTGCCAGTTACTTGTGAGGAACTGAACTGAAAGAGCATGTGAAAACAGGGAATTTTAGGAGGCATTATAAAAGGAATAAGCAGTCAGAAGCCAGCTAGAAGAGATAAAAGAGGGTTAGATGTGTATCAAGAAACAGAGAAGTCATTAGAAAGAACAAAACTGCTTCTTTAAGAAAAAGATATTCCTTTAGCTTTCTAGTTCCTATGATGCCTAGCTAAGCTTTTCTTATCCATGAATTTCTGAGACATCTCTGAGCCTTACACAGTCCTCCCTTGACAAGAGTTAGTTTGAGTGTGTTCTCTGCTACTTAATGAGCCCTGTCCTAGGACACGTTAGGGTGTAGATGGGAAAAGGGGAAAGTCAATTAGACTAAAACTGCAAATAAAAAGGGGTCAAAAATAATGGATGTAGGATGAAAGAAAGGTTCCAAAGACAGTAAAACTTAACAAGTAAGATTACAAAAGTAAATAAAAACTGAAAATGATCACATAATCAGTGTCAGCAAACTGGCCACTAAACAAAAAAATCATGTTGCGTGTCAAAGAATGCCAGGGCTTGACATTTTTGTTCTGTAACCTCTCTTACATCTGGAGCTTGTTTCCTCCACACCTTCCTTTCCCCCCCAGCCAAACTGAGTTCTGCCACATTAGCCCATATTATCCTGATTACATTTCCCCTGGGTTACTGTAATATTTGTCAAGGTAATCACCATGGCTCCAGGATTTCCCAATTCCAATACAAATTAACTTTCCTAAAGCAAAACTCTGAAAATGCCATTTCTCTATTTAAAAATTCCCCTTAGCTTTTACATATTTATGGCATTAATTAAACCCATAATACTCTTTAGCCCAGTTAGTGTACAGAACCTCTGCAAATACAGTTTTAACCCATCTTTAATGCCCTAACTAATACTTCCTATTACCATTCACCTTTCCCCCCTTATTTGCTCCAGTCAACCTGGACCACTTTGCTCCCCATACAGTCCTCATACTTTTTGAATTCGGTACTTTAGCTCACACTGTTACTGTCACCTGAAACTTACCTCCCCCCACTCTAAATTTGCTTCCACCATTGTAGGAAAGCACAAACTAGTAACAGATTTTTAGAAAAAGCAGAATATTCTAATTAATACAATCAGCATATGGATGGATCACAGTAGATAGATGTAAAACCACTTTAAGGACTTCAAAGTCAGTAATACTTTAGCAAAATAGAAAGATAGGAAGCAGCCAAAATGGGAGTTAATCAGCAAGGGCAGCAGCAATCCAAATGTACCCACCCAAAGGTATCAGTCAGAGGGACCAGATCCTTTCAACAGTTCTTCAAGTTCCAACTCAAATACCGTCTCCTTCAAAAATCCTGCCTTGCTCTTGCACTTTTATACAAATAGGTCTTATTTATTCCAATTGACTTGAAAGCATGTCTTATGCAATCTGATGCGAAGCATCACAAGAACAGTGCACTAAGAACAGTGACTTATAAATAACAGATGTTCAATGAAATTTGCATAAATTTATTCTCAGGCTATTGGAGAACAAAAGGGACACTGAGGTTTGCTTTTATATCATTAATGTAAAGTAAAAGGACAGGCCTTTTAAAGATTTCTACTTGTCTCTCAAGGGGAATTTAAGTTAGCTAAACATGCAGTTTAGAGGGCAAAACGTAATTGAAATGTAAGATGATATTACTTTGAGGGAGGAAATAGAAGTTAATGAAAAAAGTTACATAAGAAAATTGAATGGGAATTGAATTGGGAAACTAGCTTACATAGGATTGTTATTTTATTTTATTAAGAATGCTAAAATCACTAACAGTAAATATCATATGCATAAGGCATAATGGAAAACAAAATTTCAGCTCAGACATTTCAAACATGCATTTATAAATAACTGGATGGGTTATTTTGCATTATGAATAACTTGTACCCCTCTGTTTCCATTAATGAGTTTCTCTAAAAAAGAGAAAAAATGGTAACAACTACCATGTCATTTATCTTCATAGAGTAATAAAATAGACACGCATGAGTTGTATGTATGGAGAACGGTTAACAAAGTGGCTTGAAGCCATGTAATAATCAGGTCAAAGTACCTTTATGTTAAGGCCTATCAGCATTTGACTATACTGAACAAAATTATCTGCATATGAATACATTTCAAACATTAAGCCTCCTTGGTAAACTGAAATACAGTATTTTCTGGAAAATGAACAAATAGAACTATTAATAACAGAGAAATTGTTAAAAGCAATATAAATATGTTTTTGGCTGACTATCTCGGTCCATAGAAGCACAACTTTAGTTTAAAATAGTAATAACCAATGAGAGAGAGTCAATTCTCTCAATTTCCTCATAAACATTTACATAGTATCTACAATATGCTGTAGGCTAAGCATCCTGCCAGGTACTGGAAATAAAAACATTAATAAATATTTTCTTTCCCCAAGGAGTTCATTCTATTCAGGGAGATAGATCTAGAAGCACAGAATTATAAAATGGCAAGTAGAGCATTCAAAAGTAGGCAGAGTTCAGAAGATTGGAGACTGATGAAAATTAGGCTTGGGGTGGATTAATGATTGTGCATTGAGCATTGACCCGCCTATACAGAATTTTATTGTTGTTAACAAAGATTTGATCAATAAATATGAGAGATGCCCTGACAAACACACACACACACATATATATATATATATGTATATATATATATATATACACACTTCCTATTGTAAAATAAATAAGTAACCGGGATGTAATGTATAGCATAAGGAATATAGTCAAAATATTGTAACAACTTGGTATGGTGATAGCTGGTACCTAGAATTATCATGTATATAAATGTTGAATCACTGTGTTGTACACCTGAAAGTAATGTAATACTGTGTGTCAACTACCCTTCAATAAAAAATAATTATCTAAAAAAATAAAAAAGTACGCAGAGGCCATTATGGGACCACAGAGAAGGGACCTCTGCCTACTCTACCTCAAAGAGGGAGGAGGATTTTCAGGCTACTGTTCTCTCAGTAATGTCTATCACCACTGTCACTATCATCATCAGAAGCCTCTGTAAATACAGCAAAAAGCAAGCAGCATAGTCCCCAGGCAGATTGTAAGCAATTGTTAATATAAAACACAGAAATGAAAAATTGCTGATATCTCTTGGCCTAAAGAAATACGTTTAAGATCAGATTGTACTGGTAGGTCAGGTGATGAAAGGAAGAAGAAAAAAATTTTTCATTTAACTTAAGCAAAACCTGTCCCTCAAATATCATATATATGTACCTATCCCTCAAATATCATATATATGTATACTCAAATTCAAGGAGCCACTGAGAAGTCTAATAAATTGTTGGCTACATTGCAGAATGCTTTAAATATTCTCATTAAATTTTTCTCAAAGGAATGTGTATTCCGAAATCATATTTCATACTCATAGTCATCTTCTAAAGGGTCTACATCTATAGTAAAAAATAAAACCAGTGCTTACCCGGAGAGGAAAACTTCATCTCAGAAAACATGAAGTCATATTCACCGTGAAGCTTTTGTACTATACTCCTGTAAAAGTGTGAAGCTGATGGGTGTACAAATTCTTAATAAGACACAACAGATGGACATGGTTAGTGAAACATGGTTAAGACCAAGGAGAAGAGGCAGTTGATGACAAGCAGAAAAATGTACAATTCTCACTTACATTTAGGTGTGGATAACTGATTTAAAAGCTACTTGAGATGCCTGTCTCAGAGCTTTAAAACTATGTGTTAAAAAGTTCTTTTATGCTGATTATACATAGCACATATGAAAGAATTCACCTTTCATTTTAAATAACTCATAACTGGGTTTTTATATAGCTCAAACTATAAACAGGATACCAAATGACAAAGTCATATAACTAATTTTAGAAACAAGACAAGAAAAAGGGACAGCTAACCAGTACCTATTTTGCCTAAAACAGCTGACAAGAGCCAGATACTGTTTGAATAATAAAGATTCAAATCTTGGATCATTTTATATTGCAAAGAGTAAAAACCTGTAGCATAGGAGATCATAGAACAATGAGAGGTTTTAGCAAGTAAATGAAATGTGTAGCAGAGAGAAGGATATCAGCTACTCTAATCCTGACCTATAGGGCTTTTTTCCTTTTTTGTTTCTCCACAAGGATTTGCCCCATGACTAGAGTTTCTCAGAGTTTTTTCTCCCCTTTAAACATGTTTATTCTGTACTAAAAAACACTGGAATAAGAGCAGAAATCCCTTGAAGAGGAAACAGTAAAGTCATTAACATGGAGCAATAAACATTTACTAAAATACACTTTATCACAATCATGTTTTTTCCAAACAATTTATTTTTGCTTTCTCCACAGTTTCTTTTGTTTTAAATTCTTAACAGTGGATTTCATCTTATAATTGGCTTCAGAATTCTAAAGCACATATGCATGTGCCAAAAAATGGCTAATTAATAAAGTGGAATTAAGCAAAGTGAAATCAGAAAGGTGCATAATCTATATAAATGACATATAAATTGCACATACATGGAGGAAGACAAATTTAAGAAAGAAAAAAACAATTCAAATCACAGAAACCTCCCGGCTTGCCCCACGATAATCCTAAAATTACTGGTAGAACATATTGGTACTAGCAATGAAACTGGATAGAATCTACTTTCTGATACAATTCTTTGGCATAAGTCAGCGTCCTGTTGCTGCAACTGACTAACTGTCACTGAGGAGGACAATCCTTCATTAAACCACAGTTGGAACTTTTCCCTGAAAATGCCAATTTTGTTTCCTACCACTCTCCTTTAGGGTTTTTTATTTTGTCTTTTGCCTTGGGGAAGTTCTTCTAGTGAAGAGCAGGGTGGCACCAGGCCTGAGGGTCAAGTTACTGAGTGCTGCTGACCTGAGTAGGAGTAGGAATGAGAGGCTACTTTTTTCACTTGATGGTTCCCAGAACTATTCCAGAAATGGCAACATTTAAAGTCAAGACTGAAGTCATTTTTATGACGTATACTGTGACTGAAGGCTCTCCAAGTTAACTCTCTTTTCAGAACTGAAGTAACAACGTCTTTTTCTATTACCTCTACTGTTGAATGGTCTCCTGTCTGTTCTGCTTTTGGGGTGGCCCTTCTGGTGGAGCTGAAGGGTAGGTCGTCCCAGGGTTGAGAGTCAAGTTACTGAGCCCTCTTTCAGTATTACTGAGTAGGAGGGAAGAGAAGCTGCTGTGTTTTCCTGGAAACTTTCTTCTTGGGGCACATGGAAAGACTGAGGATTCAAGGCTGGGTTAGACTTCAATGGTCGGTTCATGGAAGCTAAGTGACAGCTTGAAGCTCCTCCTTGGATCTGTGGGTTTAGACAGGAAGGTGAGGCTCAAGGCTCTCAAACTGCTAAAAGTTGGCTAAGACAGGATTCCAGGTTGTAGCTTCCAAGAGTTTTAAAAGAAAAAAGTGAGACAATTTGACATTTATTAAGGATCTCTATGTATTAGGGACAAAACTAAGAGATGGAGACACAAACAATGAATAAACCAGAATCCAGTCTCAAGGATACAGCTTAATGAAGGAAAAGAGACAGTTGAAATACAATGTTTCAGTGTTAGGATATAGGTATGGGCAATGTCTTTAATGGAGCAGGAAAAGTTAGCACCCAGTTCTGTTCAGTCTACTGGGAACATCCTTCTCTTCTTCAGCATAAGTCTCAATCTTTAATTTAGACCTTAAAGTCAGCCAAGTCTTCTATACCACAACCTGTATTTTCCAAAATTACAAATATTGCCAGTCTGTATGGCACTTAGTCATATTTCAAAAATTTCATATATTTCATTCCTAACATCAGAATATTCCTCATCTTCCTACCCATCAGCCCTTACTGGTCTTCACCTACTCAAGCTGCCAAAGTACAGCATAGTGCAGTGGTTCTCACACTGTAGTGTTCTTAAGAGTCACTCTGGGAGACTTGTTAAAAATGCCTAGAAATCTTTTAATATAGTTATCTAATATAATGTTTATGTCTGTGGTCTACA
This sequence comes from Manis pentadactyla, assembly GCF_030020395.1. NCBI lineage: Eukaryota > Metazoa > Chordata > Mammalia > Pholidota > Manidae > Manis > Manis pentadactyla. The sequence goes on from NC_080024.1 coordinate 85,184,349, forward strand.
AAACATACTTTGAGAAACACTACTGTGATGGTTAAGAGCATGGATTTTTTAAATCAAGGTACATCAGGGTTTGAATCCTACCTGTTTTTCCATTTATTAACTATGTTATATCATGGACAAAATTACTTTGCTACTGAATCTTCCTTTCCTCATGTATAGGAGGGTAATAACATTCACCAATGTGAGGTTTAAATGGGACAAAACAGACAAGACCGTTAGTAGTGTGCCCAGTGCATGGTAATTATTCAATAAATGTCAGTTATTGTTTATTAGCATTATAAGCAAGTGTAAAAATTAGCTTTTCTAACCATCTGAATCTGATTGGTTTTGTCTTTCCAAGAACTTATATTAGTTAAATGCCCTGTTACACAAATTATTCTTTATAAGTTACTCTACTCATATTTAAGTGACCCATGTTTTTAATAACTTGTTTAAAATTGGTGTGGTAAGCCACAGGCAGCCAACAGCCCAAAGATGACATTAATGACATACTGTCGCCAGGATTTTTGGCAAGACTACAAACTAGGAGATTTGATTTTGGTGTTCAACCAATTACTGTCATTCTTCCACCCCCCATCCCACCGCACCAAAACAAATAACCCATATGATGACTATAAAGATGTTAAACAGTCAGAAGTGATTAATTGTGGCCATACCTCCTTAGCCACCAATTTTACATAGATTTAGTGTATCCAGTGACAAGATTTGAAATTATATGTTTTCTATATTAACTCAGGATATGATTTGTTTATATATCTATATATTTAATGCATATACACATAACTAATATTCATCCCTTTTATTACTATATGTTTTTCATTGTATACCCAATAAATTAGACAGATATTTTAAGAAATAGAGTGTCTAGAGACCTTAGAAGCACCTATGTATTATCATCAGTCATAAGGTTATACATTTGTAAAGAAAGCTGATATTGGATCCTTGGTACAGCTAATGTAGTATTTATGCAAGACTTTTGGAGCAGCAAATTACTTCCATTAAAATCATCAGCCCACCAAAAGAAAGCTACAGAGCCTGCAAAGTCTCCCCAACCAGAGTATCGTATATGCCACCAACAAAGCCAAAGTCACGACGTGCTACACCAAAGCAGATTGGTCAGACCGAAGTGCCTGCCATACTGTAGGGTAATGATGACACACCCACCTAGTTCATGTCTGTTGATGATGTAACAAAGAAATAAGAACATTATCTTAAAAAAACACTGAAACTGAAAACAAGCAAGTTTCCCACTAGAGCTCAGTTAAAACCTAATTCCTACAGATCACGAAATTAATAACTCAAATTTAAATTACCTTTAATTTTACTTTAGTGAGTTAAAGAACAATCTTCCTTGCAGGTGGTGGTAAAATAGTAAATGTTTCAGCAAAGAATATATAGTTTGAGACAACTTAACAGTATCATAAATCTAACTGGAACTCAGAAGTGAGTTCAAGTGTCTCTTAACAAGGCAAAAGAGGTCCACTAGAGCATAAAAGAAATCAATTTATATATAAAATCAAAGGTAAAAGATACAATTTTTCCCCCATGCTGAAATTCATGATGAAACAGTACTCTTTCTAGAAAACTCTTGCCTTCCAAGAGCAGACATATTATTAGGTAAACATAAAAGTAGAGCTCACTTTGGTTTTAGCTATATTGAATACAACTGTGCTTTAAGCTTATTTTTACTTTCATTTACCTTATTTAAACTTATGAAAAGCATTTTTCCTATTTTAAACATAAATAACCTAGGAAAAACAAGCAACAATCATTTCAAAGAATTTATATTTCGATGTTTGAATTACTAGAAGTCTGAACAAATAGAAGTGGCTGAGAATGATTATTTAAGATCAACAAAATGTTTATAATATTTTTAGATAATGAGGCTGAACCTTTACTTACCCAAACTAATAACTATGCAAGAGATAACTCTACTAGAGCATTCATCATTGTAATTTCTGTAATTGGTGTACAATAAATATTTTTAAAATGATAAGCAAGAAGCATTTCTGCTTTTTAGGGGAATGCTATTTTCATGAAGGATTTTTCTAATTGACTTTAATCACAGCAGTCAAAGTTCTTCTCTCAATATCTTAAAGAACAGCAAGTATAAGAGGTAACTACTGATAGTCATGTGCTTCTGATAAATCAGGGATTTTCTTCCAATTGTTCAGAAACTTTTGAACAGAGATATTTAAACAAGTCATGAGTTGAAATCTGGTTGCTCAATAAAGACCCCCTCGACCCATCCATCCAAAGAAAAGGAGAAAAATAGAACTGCTGTAGCTAAAATTCAGAAAATATACTTAAATTAAGGATAGCAGGTGATATTTTAGATGGTTAGTAATTGACATAAGGCATGTACATCCCCTAATGCATTGTTTTATGGAGAAAGTGTCTACAGAGTCACAGCAAAGCAATAAAGATTTCAGGACTTACTAATGAGCTGTTCATAGCTAGTATTGAGAAGAAACTACTGTGTTTGTATATGTCTTGAATTAACATTTATAAGTAAATCACTAAACAGTATTTTTCTGTCTCTCTTCACTCCCTAGATCAGCTTCTGGATGTGTAAATACTTCAGAGTGCTCCTAGAACAGTGCATTTTTTTAACGAAGAAACTATTCTGGAGAAATAAAGATCTTGCTTATGAAAAAGTGATGTTGAAAATGTACTAGCGATGCCTCCCTTCTGTCCTCCCACTACCACCGTGAGGCCATCACCAGCACACGTGCCATCACAAGGACTCCCAGTTAGCACAGTAACAGAAGCAGGTGTAGATGTCAGAACTGCACCCATCTGGTCCTTTAGCATTTATAAAATACTCTCACATGCATCATGTAGCTTAATCCTCATGTTCAACCCTGGTTAGGTTACCTCACCATCAAGTACTGTTAGCCTGAAGTAGATGATGCTACTTCCTAAGTGCATAATAGAGCTAGGACAATTACATGGGTCTCCTGGTATCTATTTAAGTGACTTTTCCACTGCAGTACCATAAACTTTGGGTATTCAAATATTTTCACTTGGCTACCTATAGTTATCTTTGAAGATAAAAGTTATCTAATCTGGGAAGAAATTATTTGTTACATATTTTCAACAATATTATTTTAGAACACAATGGTCACCAGCTAAACTGTACACAGTGCATGACTAACCAATTCAAAGTGAGAGTATAGATAGATACATGGAATATGTGCAAGCACCAACAAAATGCTGAACACACAGATGGAGAGACAAATGTACAGAAAAAAAAAAGAGTGAAACTATGTGACACTCCCTGAACCAGCTGCAGTATGCTGAAATATAACCAGTGCTAGAAAGCTAGAACTGACAAGCTACATAACATATCAGTTACAATATATGTGTAGCATGACAGAATTTAGGGAAGAATAAAAAGTATTCATTTTGCTGACTACCAATTCAGGAACACAAACAATGACTGGAAAGCCAAGATTGGTAAAGAAGACATATATTCCAGCACTAGGATACACTTGTCATAGCCTCTTATCTAAGCTGGACCTTCTCCAAAAGATCTACATTCTAAAATGTCTTCTGAACATAACTGCAGAGCTCTCTTATATTTCTCCAAAAGAAAATATAATATTTTCTCCAATAGTTAAAGCTGTGTATACTCATTGTGAAAAAACTTCAAACACAGAAGAAACAAAGTACAAAGAAAATCTGCCTGTAATCCCATCCATTAGACACATCACAGTATAGCAATTCATATTTTCTAAATTTTTCTTTAAGTCTATGAAAGTATGTATGCAGAATGAAAATAAATATGTATAAATATATTTGCTATGTAAATGTAGCAATCATCTATCACCTCTTAATAGGAACCATACTTTATATAAACTGCTTTAAATAGTAAAGCATTAATTAGTAAAAATATTTATTTGAAAACCTAAATGCCATCATAGCATATATTACTATTCTACAACTTATTTATCTTTTATCTCTTCACAATTTATCTTTTTACAGATCCCCTAATTCCAAGGGTAATTCTTTCATAGGTACACTTTATTCAGAAAGATAAATTTCATTTACTATATAATATGAATAGAATAAACGAGTTTTAAGACTAGACTTATTTTCATCTATAAATTCTAAATAAAGTAAAATAAAAAATGCTTCATTACACAAAAGGAGTATTTTGACTATCTAACATACAGTTTTGACTAACTGTATCTGACATAAATCTAGAACACAAATGAAAAGTTCTCATTGATAAAGACTTAATTTGTCATATGTCTAGAAGGCAATCTATAACAAAAGCTTTAATGTTTGGCCAAGCTTTGATTTCTAGTCATTTATCTTAAAGAAGTAAGTAAGAACATGTTCAAAGATTTAGTTTCAAGTAAATTCATCATAATATTGTTTGTAGTAATGGAAAACACTAAATGACTACCTAAAAATAATTGGTTAAACACATCATCTACACAGTCATTTAAAATAATTTTATAGGAATATATTAACTGACTTGAGAATACTTTCATAAAGTATTACAGAGATACAAGAATACACTTGTATTTCTTAGAAAGTTAAATAAACATCTATCATATGATCCAGCTATTCCATTCATAGGTATTTAGCCAAGAGAAAAGTAAGCATGTATCCACACACAGATTTATACATGAATGTTTGTAACAATTTTATTTGTAATAGCCAGAAACTGGAAACAACCCAAATATCCACCAGCTAGGAGAATGGATAAACAAATTGTGGGATGGCCAAACAGCAAATACAACTCAGCATCAAAAGAAATGAACTACTGTCAAATGCAGTGTCAAGGATAAGTCTCAGCATGATTGTGCTGAGTAAAAGAAACCAGACAAAAATAAGAGGACATACTATATGATTCCATTAAATAGAATTCTGGAATTCTGAAAGCTCATTTATAGTGACAGAATGCAGATCAGTGATTGCCCAGGGCCGAGGGGTTACGGAGGAAGAGGCGGGAGGGAAGGATTACAAAGAGATATGAGGAAATGTATGTCAACTGTATGAGGCTGTCAAATCACACACACACACACACACACACACACACACACACACACACTATACTTATACCATCATCCCATTTTTTTGAAATATAAATCACAAATGGAGAAGTGCCTAAAATGTAAATATGTAGTTTAATCAATCATTACAGACTGCTATATAACTGCTATTAAGGTCAAGAATGGAACATTTCCAGCATTTGAGAAGCACCTCCCCAACATTCACCCTCCTGGTCACTACCACTCAGTTTCCCCAGAGGAAACCCTATTCTGACTTTTACTTTTTTGCTTCTCTCTCTCTCTCTCTTTTTAGAATAATTTTACTATCTAAGTATGTATCCTCAAGCAATATAGCTTAGTTTTTACCTAGTTTTGGGTTTTTTATAAATAGAATGTGTTCTTCTTCATTTGTTTTCCTTCCCTCAGTGGAATGCTTCATTTGTTTTCCTTCCCTCAGTGGAAAGTTCATAAGAATCAATCACAGAGTGCAGCACATTGTTTCTGTGGCTGTACAGTATTTCAGCTGAATACACTACAACTCATTTATCCATTCTACTGTTGGTGGACATTTGGTGTTTCCAATTTGGCACTATTAAAAATAATATTGCCATGAACATTCTTTTAAGTGCATCCTGATTTATACGTACATGAAGCAGAGTGAAATTTCTGGATCATGGGGTATTTTGACATTACTTGGTAATACACTACCAACTGTATATGAAAGTCCTGCAGCTTTAAGTCCACATATCTTCTTCACAGTGCTTACTGCTACCTGACAATTCCTTCTTTACTTTTCATTGGTTGATGTCCACTGCTCCCCAGTATAGAATGCAACCTCCATAAGTGCAGGGAGCTTGCCTGTCTTGCCCTCTCTCTCTTCTCTTAGCACCTAGAACAGTGACTGGAACAGTGAGTGACACACAACATCCGATGAATTACAACTGAAAAAAATGAAAATACCAGCTCATTAGTAATTTCAGCCAGAGCTAAGCAGAAAGACAACTGGCCTTTCTGGTGACTGTAAAAATATTTACATGCTATGTTGTAAGAAATGGATTCATAGTAACATATATTATCATTTCAAATATAGAAAACTACATGTATATATCAAGAATAGAAGTGGAAGTAAACAAAGCTTAGGAACATTTGTCTTGGGGTACTAAAGGTCTCTTTCTCCTTTCTCCTCACCTTTTACATATTTTCTAAATGTCCTCAATACATGTGTTAGTTTTGTGAAAAAAGGTAAACTTAAAAATATATAATAAGCAATGAAGATCACGGATGAATCTCACAGACATAAGGTTGAATAACAGAAGTAGTCACAAAAGAGCATTATTAAAGTTATCAGAAATTATAAAATAAGCAAACTATGGTGATGGACATGGGCTAAGGGTCACTCTTGTGGTGATACTGAGTGGGAGGGAGCATGAGGGTCAGGATGATGGAAATGTTCTATAGCCTGCACTAGAAGATGGTTATCTATGAGGATACATATGTAGAAAATTCATCAAGCTCTAAAATTAAGGATTGTGTACTTCACTGTAATAAATTATACACAAATTTTGAAAAAGGAAAAATATGTAAGTGAAGAATGAACACAAAATGAAAATGGGTTTTATGGTTCTAATTTCTTTTTAACTATGCTATTTATATTATATTAAAAACAAATAATAGAGGCCCAGAAAGCTTTTAAGTGAGTTAATCAAGAAAGCAGTGTTAGGTTTTTGAGTCAAATTCCTTAAATTAATGGAAGGAAAACATGACAGTTTCTGAATCTTTCAGTTTTCCTCTTCTTAAGATTTCTTCATATTTCACAGCATGTACATACATGCACATACTGTACATTTAGAATATAAATTTGGAAATAAACTGACAGGTGAGTATGTAACAGAGCTTTTCTCATTCCAAGCAAATTTGCATTTTCTGAAATCAATGATTATAATACTGCTCTTTTAGCAGAAATGCTGACAGCAGTCACTTAGAAAATGAGCTGTATGCCATGTATCCAACATGTTAAAATAATGTTTCCCTTTTTCTCAGTGCCTTTAGTGAAAACAGAATTTCATATATTTGTTTGACACTGTGACAAACATTAAATATATTGTCTTACTATGATGAAAATGGGTTTTTTGATTCTCAAGGTACTGCCTACTTTTTATGAATCAGTTAAATCAATATTCAAAATTTAATAGTCCATTATCAGAAAGTTTTTGAAAATAAAATCTATTTATATACCAGTAATGACTGCCTGACTAGTCTACATCTTAAAAATAATATACCTTAGAATTATTGTCTAAATCCATACACAAAATTGAACTCGAAATGGATCAAAGACCTGAATGCAAGTCATGAAACCAAAAAACTCTTAGAAGAAAACATAGGTAAAAATCTCTTGAATGTATACATGAGCAATTTTTTCCTGAACGCATCTCCTCGGGCAAGGGAAACAAAAGAAAAATGAACAAATGGGACTACACCCAACTAAAAAGCTTCTGAACAGCAATGGACACCATCAGCAGAACAAAAAGGCATCCTACAGTATGGGAGAATATATTTGTAAATGACATACCCGATAAGGGGTTAACATCCAAAATATGTAAAGAGCTCACATGCCTCAACACCCAACAAGCAAACAACCTGATTAAAAAATGGGTGGAGGATCTGAACAGACACTTCTCCAAAGAAGAAATTAAGATGGCCAACGGGCACATGAAAAGATGCTTCTTCACATCACTAATTATCAGAGAAATGCAAATTAAAACCACAATGAGATATCACCTCACACCAGTTAGGATGGTCAACATCCAAAAGACAAGGAACAACAAATGCTGGTGAGGATGTGGAGAAAGGGGAAAATTCCTACACTGTTGGTGGGAATGTAAATTAATTCAACCATTTTGTGGAAAGCAATGTAGAGGTTCCTCAAAAAACTAAAAATAGAAATATCATTTGACCCAGGAATTCCACTCCTAAGAATTTACCCAAAGAAAACAAGATCCCAGATTCAAAAAGACATATGTATCCCTATGTTTATCACAGCACTATATACAATAGCCAAGATATGGAAGCAGCCTAAGTGTCCATCAGTAGATGAAATAATAAAGAAGAGGTGATACATATACACAATGGAATATTATTCAGCCATAAGAAGAAGACAAATCCTATCATTTGCAACAACATGGATGGAGCTGGAGACTATTTTGCTCAGTGAAATAAGCCAGGAGAAGAAAGACAAGTACCAAATAATTTCCCTTGTTTGTGGAGTATAACAACAAAGCAAAACTGAAGGAACAAAACAGCAGCAGACTCACAGACTCCAAGAAGGGACTAGAAGTTACCAAAGGGAAGGGATTGGGGAGGGTGGGTATGTAGGGAGCGATAAGGGACACTACAATTAGCACACATAATGTAGGTGGGTCAAAGGAAGGCAGAACAGCATGGAGAAGACAAGTAGTGACTCTACAGCATCTGACTATGCTGATGGACAGTGACAGCAATGGGTTAAGGGGGGGATCCAATAATATGAGTGAATGTTGTAACCACAATGCTGCTCATGTGAAACCTTCATAAGATTGTATATCGATACCTTAATAAAAAACATAATACACCTTAGAAACAAAACAAGTCCTAGCTCATTCACTCAACTACTGAGTGCCTATTATGTGCCAGACAGTTAACTTGGTACTGAAGATATGAAAAAGGAGTAAGGTACGTCCTGCCCTTGAGGAAATCACAGTGGAGTAGGAGAAAGCTACATTAACTGATAATGGAACTTTGCACCAGAGAAAACCATGAGAATATAAATGCACCAGCTTTAGATGAAACTGGCACCTGTGCATAGGATAGACCCATAAAGGAAATACCAGAGGCAGGAAAGCATGTGAAATGCCACTCATGAGTTGGAAATGAATTAATGAGGGCCTAAATTAGGGTTAGACAATGGAAATATAAGGAGAGCAGATGAAATAAACATAAAGAAGAAAGATGAGTCAAAGATACTCTGCAGTGATAAGAATGGAGAGACTGGTGACAGACTTCTGAACACAGGAAAAGCTTATTTAGAAGATGAGAATTAAAGGGCTCAGATTTGTAATTCATTTTCCAGATAATCAAAGCAGCAGTAAGTAAGGATCTGGAGTTCAGCCTAATGTGAAAGCTCAGGTCAAAGATTTGTGAATCATCTTCCTAGAGACATTGAAGCCATTGGAATACAGACACAGACATTGACAGAATGTCTAGAACTGGTAGGGGACAGGAAAATGAGACAGAAAGATAAGTCTTAAAAGCAGGAAAAGAAACCTGTCACAGAAGAGAATTTCCAAGAGAAAGAGAGTGCTTGCTAAGTGTCAACTCGCCTCAGTGAAGACAAAGAAGGACTAAAAAGAAGCAAGTAGATTCAGCCATTAGGTCACTGGCAACTTTCACCAGGTACTACATTGCCACTGAGTTTGTGACTCTACACCCTGCAAATATTATCTCTGCTTGTTAAGGACTGTCTATTTAACTTAACTTTCTGCAAAACTTTTCTTGTACTATCTAATAGCTCTTATCACATCACCTATTATAGTATTATAGCATAGTTATATATTTAATTCTCCCTTTAGATAGTACCCTCCTCCTCAAGTACTTAGATAAGAGCCCCAATAATTATTTCTTGAATGAAGAGCCAAATAAATTGGCCCACACGGGATAAAGAAGCCAAGGGAAAATGTTATGCTATTTAATGTTTACCAACAGTGAAACTGGATATTTATTAACACACACACACACGCACGCAAACACACACACACACACACACAGACACACACACACACACACACATACACACACACACACACACACACACACACACACACACACACACACACACACACTGAAACCCTGGTAATAGTGGAAAGCAAATCCGTTTAAAAATGGTTGAGAAAACAAACAAAAAGCAATAATGCAAATAAAAAATGGGCAGAGGAGCTGAACAGACAGTTCTCCAAAGAAGAAATTCAGATGGCCAACAGACACATGAAAAGATGCTCCACATTGCTACTCATCATAGAAATGCAAATCAAAACCACAATGAGATATCACCTCACACCAGTAAGGATCGCCACCATCCAGAAGACAAACAACAGCAAATGTTGGCGAGGTTGTGGAGAAAGGGGAACCCTCCTACACTGCTGGTGGGAATGTAAATTAGTTCAACCATTGTGGAAAGCAATATGGAGGTTCCTCAAAAAGCTCAAAATAGAAATATCATTTGACCCAGGAATATCACTTCTAGGAATGTACCCTAAGAATTCAGCAGCCCAGTTTGAAAAAGACAGATGCACCCCTATGTTTATCGCAGCACTATTTACAGTAGCCAAGAAATGGAAGCAACCTAAGTGTCCATCAGTAGATGAATGGATAAAGAAGATGTGGTACATATACACAATGGAATAGTATTCAGCCATAAGAAGAAAACAAATCCTACCATTTGCAACAATATGGATGGAGCTAGAGGGTATTATGCTCAGTGAAATAAGCCAGGCGGAGAAAGACAAGTAGCAACTGATTTCTCTCATATGTGAAGTATAAGAACAAAGAAAAACTGAAGGAATGAAACAGTAGCAGAATCACAGAACCCAAGATTTTACTAACAGTTACCAAAGGGAAAGGGACTGGGGAGAATGGGTGGGAAGGGAGGGATAAGGGTGGGGAAAAAGAAAAGGGGCATTACAATTAGCATGTATAATGTGGGGGCACAGGGAGGGCTGTACAACACAGAGAAGACAAGTAGTGATTCTATAGCATCTTACTACACTGATGGACAGTGATTGTAATGGGGTTTGTGGGGAGTACTTGGTGAAGGGTGGAGCCTAGTAAAGATAATATTCTTCATGTAATTGTAGATTAATGATACCAAAAAAAATGGTTGAGCAGAGACAGGCTCAAAAGGGATTATCCTGCCTGTTTCAAGGTGGCAGACTGAGAACTGGCTAGTTTCCCCCATCTACATCAAATCCTGGAAATGACAGAAAATTAATTAGTGGTCACACAAGAACAAAAGGAATTGAAGAGCTAGAAACTGCGAATACTCTGTTACCTAAAACAAATTAAAAATATGAAGAGGAAAATAACAGGCTGAGATGAACATGGATCTTCCAAAGTAAGAGACACACACAAAACAGCAACAGATTTGCCATTGCCCCTTGGCCACAGGTGGAATACAGGAACAGGAAGGGAAAGTGAACAGCACTGTTACTTGGACTACCACAGTGGGTGCAGCCAAGTCAAATGAGCCCATATTCATTCCCCACCAATACACCTGGCAGTGACCGAGGGCCTATGACACCAGGAGGGAACAATGCATATTAAGACCTTAGAGACAGGGCAGAATCCTCAGTAGCTGGTGACACTTAGAAAGGGAAGCTTTGGTTCCCAGAAGATCAGCCACCAGGATATGTAGCCCAGAAATATATTCTACTCGCTCTTTTACTGCCACTGAAAAACAAGTAAAAACTCCAATGGCAGGTCTTAGCCCTCTTCCCAAGCAGTCCAGAAGCAGAAGAGATAGACAATAAGGAATTTCAGTATAAAATATGCATATACAATGAAAGAATGAGCAAACTCTTGAGGAATGTAAAGCCCGTTCAAGACAGAAGACAAGTTAAACAAATGAACACAACCAAAGAAAGACTTAAAATATAATCAGAATAGAATTTCAAACTAAGTATGTTGACTTCTGCTTCCAGCTATAATGTAACAGGAACCATATGTACCTTTCATTTAAAACAACTAGAAAACTGGCCAAAATATATAAAACTGTATTCAGTTACTGGACAACAGGCAACATAGGACTGTGGTGCCTGAGAGGGGAAATGAATGAGATGAGGCCTATGATCTCCTGGCTTTCTGTTGTGAGACACATTCTGGACTGCACAACAGGGACATAGATCCCAAGCAGAGCATACCTGCCTTGCTGAGTAGAGGAGACAGAAATTAGAATTCAAGAAATCTGAGGTTTCTGGAAGGTGTGGGGCAAAGTTCCAGAGAGAAGGAAGCTGTGTAGAAAACTAAAGCTCAATTTACACAGGAATGTCACTAAGTCTTTGCTAGACACTAAGATGTGTGGGCACTGGGTCAAATTTTACAAAGCTGGGCAAAGAATGACTAGGGAAGTGTGAGCTGAATGGTTCCCAGAGCTCACATAGGTCATAGAATCATTCAGATTTCCACCAGCCAAAGTGCAGAGTTTTCATTAAACATTCAAGATATTCAGTGGAGACCTTAGCAGGACCATACCTTAGTAGTGAGGCTAGAAACTATCTCTAGTGTAATGATTATATTTTAATACCCACCCTAGCAAAACTTGAAAAAAGCAAACAGAACTGTAAGTCATTTAACTACCTTCCAAAGCTCAAAATTCTTTAAAGGAGGACAACAAAATCCAGAGACCTGACAATGTAATGTTGACAATGACCAGTATCCAGGGAAAAAGAAAAGTTACAGGCATGCCTTGTCTTATTGGTCGCTGCTTTCTTAAGTTTTACAGATACTGCATTTTTTAAAAATTGAAAGATTGTGACAACCCTGCATCAAGCAAGTTTATTGGTGCCATTTTCCCACAAACATCTGCTTACTTTATGTCTCTATCACATTTTCGTAATTCTCACAATATTACAAACTTTTGCATTATTATTGTATTCGTTACAGTGACCTATGATCAGTGATTATGACTTGCTGAAAGCTCAGATGATGGTTAGCATATTTAGCAATAAAGTATTTTTTAATAAAGGTATATGTAGTATTTATTTTCTGACATAATACTCTTGCACACTTAAAAGACTAAGGTATAGTTTAAATTAACTTGTATATACCCTGGTAAACCAAAACATTCATTTGATTCACTCTATTGCAAACTTTGCTTTACTCCAGTGGTCTGGAACCAAACTGAAATATTTCCGAGGCATGCCTGTATTAGACATACCAAGAAGCAGGAAAATGTAATTTATACCCAGAAGAAAAACAAACAGATGGAGATGCAGGAATAATAAACACTGTGGAATTATCAGACACAGATGTTAAAGAGTTATATGTTCAAGTATTTAAAGGAAAACAATGATGAGAAAAAAGGAACATCTAGAGGTAAATATTTTTGTCTAATAATCTTCCCAGAAACAAGGAAGTATATCACATCTAAGAAAAAAGAACAGGAAATGGGAAAAAGAACGAATTAGTGAACTTAAAAACCAAAAATCTAACTGCTGAAATACAAACCTCAATCAACTTGAGAAACCTGAAGCCTTGGCAATGGAAAATGACTTGACTCAATATAATCTATCCTGAAGAATCGCTTAAAGACTCAGGAAATGATTGCACAAGGAAACCTGAAAGTGGTGTGACTAGAGCTAAAATAATGGTGATCCGTTGAAGTGTCTTAAGAAACAATTCAATTCCTATATCTCATCTCATATTCTATGTTACTGGGTGAGCAGAAATATAGAGCCTTAGCCCATTGATGAACTATGTAAATCAGAGGGTTTCTAGGCTTAACAACCCTAGGTACAGTTGAGGACAGGACCGCCACACTAAAAGTTAATTAAATCAATATATGCATTCTGTATACTGACACACCTCTCAGTCTTCTGTACCCAGGAGACCAAAACTATGGCAATCAGGCCTTTTCCATCTGGGTAGAAGATTGGAAAAATCTTCTCCTGGAACTCTATCAATTCCTGAGTAAAGATAAAAAACTGGGAATCTCCAATGAAAGAACACAGTCAGGTCACTCTTCCACAGTGAGACTCACAGCTCACAGATGTCACCTACTGGCTTAAATTCCATTTGGTCTCATACTTAGTTACTTACTCTTAACTAGAAACTGACAACCAGGTATATCTAGCAATCAACTAAAGAAACTTCCTAACATAAAGTAGAGAAGAAATTATACACAACCAACAGCAAACACTTGGAGGAAAAAAGAAACTATATGAACAGAAAGAAAATAACAAAATTTGTTTTTCTCGGAAACCTAAGACAGTCATTGTAAAATAAAAAAAATAAGAGACAGGTGCTATTTTAAAAGGAAAAATCAGGGAACAAGATTAACTCATAGTTATCAAAAATACAATAGCAAAAAAAAAAAGGTTTGAAGAGAAAGTTTATAAAGTACCCTAGAAACAAAGATGTGGGAAACAGAAGAATAAAAAAGAAAAGAAAATCAGAGAGCCAATCCCAGAAGGGTCAATATATGAATAAAAGACATTCATGAAAGAGAAGGCAGAAAATTGAGGAGACCATCAACTAAATAATTCAAAGCAATTTCCTAGAACCAAAGGATATGAATTTACAGATTAAATGGGCCCATCAGTAGCCCAGCACCATGAAACAAAATGGACCTACAACCAAGCACCTCACTGTGACATTTCAGAACACTGGAGACAAAAAGATGATCTTTTTTTTTTTTTTAAGTTTCTTATTACAGATTTTATTTTATTTTTTTTTAAAAAATTATTTTTTATTGAAGGGTAGTTGATGCACAGTATTACATTACATTAGTTTCAAGTGTACAACACAGTGGTAGAACATTTATATACATAATTCTAGGTTCCAGCTATCACCGTACCAAGCTGTTACAATATCTTGACTATATTCCTTATGCTATACATTACATCCCGGTTACTTATTTCTTTTACCATTGGAAGTCGGTCCTTTTTTTTTTTTTTTTTTTTGTGAGGGCATCTCTCATATTTATGGATCAAATGGTTGTTAAAGACAATAAAATTTTGTATAGGGGAGTCAATGCTCAATGCACAATCATTAATCCACCCCAAGCCTAATTTTCATCAGTCTCCAATCTTCTGAGGCATAACAAACAAGTTCTTACATGTAGAACAAATTCTTACATAATGAATAAGTTACATGGTGAACAGTACAAGGGCAGTCATCACAGAAACTTTCGGTTTTGCTCATGCATTATGAACTCTAAACAGTCAGTTCAAATATGAATACTCATTTGGTTTTTATACTTGATTTATATGTGGATACCACATTTCTCTCTTTATTATTATTCTTTTTAATAAAATGCTGAAGTGGTAGGTAGATACAAGATAAAGGTAGAAAACATAGTTTAGTGTTGTAAGAGATCAAATGTAGATGATCAGGTGTGTGCCTGTAGACTATGTGTTAATCCAAGCTAGACCAGGGCAATAAAACATCCACGTATGCAGAAGATTTCTCTCAGAACAGGGGGGGTGAGGTTCTAAGCCTCACCTCTGTTGATCCCCAATTTCTCACCTGATGGCCCCCCTGCGACTGTGCCTGTCTTAGGTTGTTCTTCCCTTGAGGAATCTTACCCATCTCTGGCTAACCAGTCATCTTCCAGGGCCATACAGGGAAATGTGAAGCTGGTAAGTGAGAGGGAAGCCTTATTGTTTGAAAAGGTTAGCTTTTTACTTCTTTGCATATTTATGCCCTGTGGCTTCTATGACCAGCATTTGTCTTGAGGTATCTTTACCACTTGGAAGAATTATGATACTCGGTAAATTTGATATGAGGCACGAATTCTATTTAAGGGTTGTAATTAGAAAGGAAGAAGAAAAGCTATAGAAGTAGCAGGCGGAAGAAAACATGGGAATATTGATTATTTCTTTGACATATCTTCTTGTAGAGTAACTTCAGCATATATAGGTTTTAAGCTACTACTTAAATTGCGCACACACATTAACATAATAGGAGTATAGTTACATAACCAAAGCAGATGTGTAATTACCAGCCATCTCCAGTGAAACCAAGTAAACCAGTTAGGCACATTAGGCATTTGTGAAAACTTATCTATGATATGGTGGATATTGTCCAACTGAACTTGAACAGTCTGAGAGAAATCAGACAAATTAAAACAACACATTCCTGGGGAATGTTTACATCCCTTATGTTCTTTTAACAGTAAATAGTCTGCAGTTGTAAGATTTTGGAGCGCTACAATTTGCACTTCTCCAAATTCTTGGTTGAGTTCCAACAGTATAGATCCAGTCAGATTTGTTGTTTTACTGTATGCACAGGCCAGCTTAGATATCTCCTTCCTCATTCCCATGGCAAGTCCAGGAACTGGTGGGATGAGTGCATCTACAGCTGTAGCATTGCGTGGATCTTTGTTGGGGTTTTTTGATGATCATCTTCTGGCATGAGTCTTCCAGAGAGTGCAAATGTTGGAAGTTCTTTTTCATATCGTATCTTAGTACATTTTCGGGGTAGCCCAATTAGGCTTTGATCCTGTGTATAAACACAAACAGACACTTTGCCTACACTTTTATATGCCCTTTATACCCTTGTGTAGAACTCGTTGGAGGTTACCACACAGGAACTGCCCTTTTTTTTTTTTTTGCTTTGTTTTTGGTATCACTAATCTACACTTACATGATGAATATTATGTTTACTATGGTCTCCCCTATACCAGGTCTCCCCTATAAACCCCTTTACAGTCACTGTCCATCAGCATAGCAAAATGTTGTAGAATCACTACTTGCCTTCTCTGTGTTGTACAGCCCTCCCTTTTCTCCTACTCCCCCATGCATGTTAATCTTGATGCCCCCCTACTTCTCCCCCCCCTTATCCCTCCCTACCCACCCATCCTCCCCAGTCCCTTACCCTTTGGTACCTGTTAGTCCATTCTTGAGTTCTGTGATTCTGCTGCTGTTTTGTTCCTTCAGTTTTTCCTTTGTTCTTATATTCCACAAATAAGTGAAATCATTTGGTATTTCTCTTTCTCCGCTTGGCTTGTTTCACTGAGCATAATACCATCCAGCTCCATCCATGTTGCTGCAAATGATTGGATTTTCCCTTTTCTTATGGCTGAGTAGTATTCCGTTGTGTATATGTACCACATCTTCTTTATCCATTCATCTATCGATGGACATTTAGGTTGCTTCCAATTCTTGGCTATTGTAAATAGTGTTGCAATAAACATAGGGGTGCATCTGTCTTTCTCAAACTTGATTGCTGCGTTCTTAGGGTAAATTCCTAGGAGTGCAATTCCTGGGTCAAATGGTAAGTCTGTTTTGAGCATTTTGATGTACCTCCATACTGCTTTCCACAATGGTTGAACTAACTTACATTCCCACCAGCAGTGTAGGAGGGTTCCCCTTTCTCCACAGCCTCGCCAACATTTGTTGTTGTTTGTCTTTTGGATGGCAGCCATCCTTACTGGTGTGACGTGATACCTCATTGTAGTTTTAATTTGCATTTCTCTGATAATTAGCGATGTGGGGCATCTTTTCATGTGTCTGTTGGCCATGTGTATTTCTTTTTTGGAGAACTGTGTGTTCAGTTCCTCTGCCCATTTTTTAATTGGGTTATTTGTTTTTGTTTGTTGAGGCATGTGAGCTCCTTATATATTCTGGACGTCAAGCCTTTATCGGATGTGTCATTTTCAAATATATTCTCCAATACTGTAGGGATCCTTCTTGTTCTATTGATGGTGTCTTTTGCTGTACAGAAGCTTTTCAGCTTAATATAGTCCCACTTACTCATTTTTGCTGTAGTTTTCCTTGTCCGGGGAGATATGTTCAAGAAGAGGTCACTCATGTTTATGTCTAAGAGGTTTTCGCCTATGTTTTCTTCCAAGAGTTTAATGGTTTCATGGCTTACATTCAGGTCTTTGATCCATTTTGAGTTTACTTTTGTATATGGGGTTAGACAATGGTCCAGTTTCATTCTCCTACATGTAGCTGTCCAGTTTTGCCAGCACCACCTGTTGAAGAGACTGTCATTTCGCCATTGTATGTCCATGGCTCCTTTATCAAATATTAATTGACCATATATGTCTGGGTTAATGTCTGGATTCTCTAGTCTGTTCCACTGGTCTGTGGCTCTGCACTTGTGCCAGTACCAAATTGTCTTGATTACTATGGCTTTATAGTAGAGCTTGAAGTTGGGGAGTGAGATCCCCCCTTCTTTATTCTTCTTTCTCAGGATTGCTTTGGCTATTCGGGGTCTTTGGTGTTTCCATATGAATTTTTGAATTATTTGTTCCAGTTCATTGAAGAATGTTGCTGGTAGTTTCATAGGGATTGCATCAAATCTGTATATTGCTTTGGGCAGGATGGCCATTTTGACGATATTAATTCTTCCTAGCCACGAGCATGGGATGAGTTTCCATCTGTTAGTGTCCCCTTTAATTTCTCTTAAGAGTGACTTGTAGTTTTCAGAGTATAAGTCATTCACTTCTTTGGTTAGGTTTATTCCTAGGTATTTTATTTGTTTTGATGCAATTGTGAATGGACTTGTTTTCCTGATTTCTCTTTCTGTTGGTTCATTGTTAGTATATAGGAAAGCCACAGATTTCTGTGTGTTGATTTTGTATCCTGCAACTTTGCTGTATTCCAATATCAGTTCTAGTAGTTTTGGGGTGGAGTCTTTAGGGTTTTTTATGTACAGTATCATGTCATCTGCAAATAGTGACAATTTAACTTCTTCTTTACCAATCTGGATTCCTTGTATTTCTTTATTTTGTCTGACTTCCGTGGCTAGGACCTCCAGTACTATGTTAAATAACAGTGGAGAGAGTGGACATCCCTGTCTAGTTCCCGATCTCAGAGGAAATGCTTTCAGCTTCTCGCTGTTCAATATAATGTTGGCTGTGGGTTTATCATAGATGGCCTTTATTATGTTGAGGTACTTGCCCTCTATTCCCATTTTGCTGAGAGTTTTTAACATGAATGGATGTTGAACTTTGTCAAATGCTTTTTCAGCATCTATGGAGATGATCATGTGGTTTTTGTCTTTCTTTTTGTTGATGTGGTGGATGATGTTGATGGACTTTCGAATGTTGTACCATCCTTGCATCCCTGGGATGAATCCCACTTGGTCATGGTGTATGATCCTTTTGATGTGTTTTTGAATTCGGTTTGCTAATATTTTGTTGAGTATTTTTGCATCTACGTTCATCAGGGATATTGGTCTGTAGTTTTCTTTTGTGGTGGGGTCTTTGCCTGGTTTTGGTATTAGGGTGATGTTAGCTTCATAGAATGAGTTTGGGAGTATCCCCTCTTCCTCTATTTTTTGGAAAACTTTAAGGAGAATGGGTATTATGTCTACCCTGTATGTCTGATAAAATTCTGAGGTAAATCCATCTGGCCCGGGGGTTTTGTTCTTTGATAGTTTTTTGATTACCGCTTCAATTTCGTTGCTGGTCATTGGTCTGTTTAGATTTTCTGTTTCTTCCTGGGTCAATCTTGGAAGGTTTTATTTTTCTAGGAAGTTGTCCATTTCTCCTAGGTTTCCCAGCTTGTTAGCATATAGGTTTTCGAAGTATTCTCCAATAATTCTTTGCATTTCCGTGGGGTCCGTCGTGATTTTTCCTTTCTCGTTTCTGATACTGTTGATTTGTGTTGACTCTCTTTTCTTCTTAATAAGTCTGGCTAGAGGCTTATCTATTTTGTTTATTTTCTCGAAGAACCAGCTCTTGGTTTCATTGATTTTTGCTATTGTTTTATTCTTCTCAATTTTATTTATTTCTTCTCTGATCTTTATTATGTCCCTCCTTTTGCTGACCTTAGGCCTCATCTGTTCTTCTTTTTCCAACTTCGATAATTGTGACATTAGACCATTCATTTGGGATTGCTCTTCCTTTTTTAAATATGCTTGGATTGCTATATACTTTCCTCTTAAGACTGCTTTTGCTGTGTCCCACAGAAGTTGGGGCTTAGTGTTATTGTTGTCATTTGTTTCCATATATTGCTGGATCCCCATTTTGATTTGGTCATTGATCTATTGATTATTTAGGAGCGTGTTGTTGAGCCTCCATGTGTTTGTGAGCCTCTTTGCTTTCTTTGTACAGTTTATTTCTAATTTTATGCTTTTGTGGTCTGAAAAGATGGTTGGTAGGATTTCAATCTTTTGGAATTTTCTGAGGCTCTTTTTGTGGCCTAGTATGTGGTCTATTCTGGAGAATGTTCCATGTGCACTTGAGAAGAATGTATATCCCGCTGCTTTTGGATGTAGAGTTCTATAGATGTCTATTAGGTCCATCTGCTCTACTGTGTTGTTCAGTGCTTCCGTGTCCTTACTTATTTTCTGCCCAGTGGATCTATCCTTTGTTGTGAGTGGTGTGTTGAAGTCTCCTAGAACGAATGCATTGCAGTCTATATCCCCCTTTAGTTCTGTTAGCATTTGTTTCACATATGCTGGTGCTCCTGTGTTGGGTGCATATATATTTAGAATGGTTATATCCTCTTGTTTGACTGAGCCCTTTATCATTATGTAGTGTCCTTCTTTATCTCTTGTTACTTTCTTTGTTTTGAAGTCTATTTTGTCTGATATTAGTACTGCAACCCCTGCTTTCTTCTCACTGTTGTTTGCTTGAAATATGTTTTTCCATCCCTTGACTTTTAGTCTGTACATGTCTTTGGGTTTGAGGTGAGTTTCTTGTATGCAGCATATAGATGGGTCTTGCTTTTTTATCCATTCTATTACTCTATGTCTTTTGATTGGTGCATTCAACCCATTAACATTTAGGGTGACTATTGAAAGATATGTACTTATTGCCATTGCAGGCTTTAAATTCGTGGTTACCAAAGGTTCAAGGTTAGCCTCTTTAGTATCTTACTGCCTAACTTAGCTCGTTTATTGAGCTGTTATATACACTGTCTGGAGATTCTTTTCTTCTCTCCCTTCTTGTTCCTTCTCCTCGATTCTTCATATGTTGGGTGTTTTGTGCTGTGCTCTTTCTAGGAGTACTCCCATCTAGAGCAGTCCCTGTAAGATGTTCTGTAGAGGTGGTTTGTGGAAAGCAAATTCCCTCAGCTTTTATTTGTCTGGGAATTATTTAATCCCACCGTCATATTTGAATGATAGTCGTGCTGGATACAGTATCCTTGGTTCAAGGCCCTTCTGTTTCATTGTATTAAATATATCATGCCATTCTTTCTGGCCTGTAGGGTTTCTGTTGAGAAATCTGACATTAGCCTGATGGGTTTCCCTTTATAGGTGACCTTTTTCTCTCTAGCTGCCTTTAACACTCTTTCCTTGTCCTTGATCTTTGCCATTTTAATTATTATGTGTCTTGGTGTTGCCCTTCTTGGATCCTTTCTGTTGGGGGTTCTGTGTATTTCTGTGGTCTGTTCGATTACTTCCTCCCCCAGTGTGGGGAAGTTTTCAGCAATTAGTTCTTCTAAGATACTTTCCATCTCTTTTCCTCTCTCTTCTTCTTCTGGGACCCCTATAATACGGATATTGTTCCTTTTGGATTGGTCACACAGTTCTCTTAATATTGTTTCATTCCTGGAGATCCTTTTGTCTCTCTCTATATCAGCTTCTATGCGTTCCTGTTCTCTGATTTCAATTCCATCAATGGCCTCTTGCATTCTATCCATTCTGCTTATAAACCCTTCCAGAGTTTGTTTCATTTCTGCGATCTCCTTTCTGGCATCTGTGATCTCCTTCCGGACTTCATCCCATTTCTCTTGCGTATTTCTCTGCATCTCTGTCAGCATGTTTATGATTCTTATTTTGAATTCTTTTTCAGGGAGACTGGTTAGGTCTGTCTCCTTCTCTGGTGTTGTCTCTGTGATCTTTGTCTGCCTGTAGCTTTGCCTTTTCATGGTGATAGGAATAGTCTGCAGAACTGGGACGAGTGACGGCTGGAAGGACTTCCTTTCTTGTTGGTTTGTGGCCCTCCTCTCCTGGGTGAACAGCGACCTCTAGTGGCTTGTGCTGCGCAGCTGCGCTCAGACAGGGTTTCTGCTTCCTGCCTGGCTGCTATGGAGTTAATCTCTGCTGTTGCTGTGGGCGTGGCCTAGCTCGGGAAGCTACTCCAAAATGGTGGAGTCGCGTTGGAGCAGGAGCTGCTGGGAGGCTATTTATCTCCGTAAGGGGCCTCCCTGCTCCCTGCAGCCCAGGGGTTAGGCTGCCCAGAGATCCCAGATTCCCTACCTCTGGATTAAGTGACCCGCCCTGCCCCTTTAAGACTTCCAAAAAGCACCCGCCAAAACAAAACATCGCCCACCAAAAAAAAAAAAAAAAGTTTTTAATTAAAAAAAAAAAAAAAAGATGGTCGTTCGTTTTTCTTTATTCTCCAGTGCCAGCCTCAGGCCTCTTCTCACTGGTCTTTCTGCCCTGTTTCCCTAGTATTGGGGTCCCTATCCCTTTAAGACTTCCAATAAGCGCTCGCCAAAACAAAACAGCAAAAAAGCCAAAAAAAATGGTCCCGCGCTTTTCTTATGACCTCTGTCGCCCAGCCTCCAGTGCCTGCTCACTCTTCTTGCTGCCCTGTTTTCCTAGTATCGCGCGCCCTGCACTCTGGCCCAGATGGCTGGGGCTGGGTCTTTGGCAGACCTGGGCTCCGTCTCCCTCCCGCTCTGCCTGCTCTTCTCCCGCCCGGAGCTGGGGGGAGGGGCGCTCGGCTCCCACGGGCCGGGGCTTTTATCTTACCCCCTTCACGAGGCGCTGGGTTCTCTCAGGTGCAGATGTGGTCTGGATATTGTCCTGTGTCCTCTGGTCTTTATTCTAGGAAGGGTTGTCTTTGTTATATTTTCATAGATATATGTTGTTTTGGGAGGAGATTTCCGCTGCTCTACTCACGCCGCCATCTTCCGCCCCTCCCTCAAAAAGATGATCTTACAAGTTCACAGACAAAACAATAATTCACAACAAACAATCAGGAATTGGATCACTGTTAAGTTTTTCAAAAGCAATTCTGGAAACTATAAGACAATGGAACAATGTCCTCATTATTCCAAAGGGAAATTATTTCCAACTTAAAATTCTATTCCAAGAGAAACTATTAAGTATTATGGTATAAACAAGATTTCAAGATATGTAAGGTCTCGAAAATTTTATTCCTACACATCCTTTCTTCAAGCAAATATGTATGAGAGAGGATTTCCCTGACCACCTTTTATAAAATAACAAATCTTTACTTTCATCCTGGCTTCACTATCATTCTAACCTTCCCTGAAACACTGACATGGTACATTTTCTTTTAATCTCCCCAAATGTGAAACATGGTCACTATAATATAAGCTCCAAGAGGACAAGGACTGTATGTTCTTTGATGTAATGTGAGCACCTAGAACCACTTCTGATAACCAACAGAGCAATAAACAATGTACTGCCTTGATGGAAGTTAAGAAAATAATTTTACAAAAGTAGACAATGGAGCAATAGCACAATCAGACTACCTATTCAGTTGTAAGAGTAAAACTGACGCATTTTCAGAAATACAAGGTGCAGACAGGTCTTATTCAGAGACCTCTTTCTGAAAGCAGAAAGAATATTGTCCAAAAGGGAAAGAGATCACTCCCTTTGTGGACTATGGTTTCCCACAATATTCCAAGTCGGAAATCCATCCTTCTATCAACTTAATTAGCAGAAACTATCTACCTCTGGCTCTCCTCTTTCACAGAGATGTGGCTTTCACTGAATTAATTTAATCTTACTGAAACTCCTTATTACAATGATTCAGTTAATAGAAATTCATCCTAAAAGAAACAGAAACACAGACAGTCAAAAGTCTAACATTAATAGAATTCCGCTGGGGATGGTTATGGCCAAGATCAGAAGAGCTGATGCTCTTCTCTCCCTTCACTGCAGCCTCGCTGCAGCTGCAGCTGCCCGACACGGGAGAAGCTCACTGTTCACAGCACAGAATGTCAGTTTTGAACCACACAACTGAAGGCAAGCCGTCAGTAATCAGCAGGAGATAGCTGAAATTAAAATAGAAATTAACAGGAAAACTGGACTGCTTCTCAGAAACTTGGCTACTCAATGAAGGCCTGTTATACTTATATTTCCAAACATTGGAAGCTAAAAACAATTTATTTAGTCATCTCTGACAAATCCATTTCATGCATCAAATGTTCAGAAACTAAGGTTTGCCTCATGAGACTTACAGACATCAGCTTCAGACATAGAAAACAGCCTATGAACTCTTTTAGTGCTGTGGTTAAGTCATTCATTTCTTTTAAATCCGCAGCGCTAGTCACAGTACCAAGCACGCAGAACTTAATAGACTCACACAACTCAACTCATTTTAGAAAACAGCGAGGTTCAGAAATGTTATATTGTTTATCTCAGGATATTTATATTTGAAGTTAGATCTAGGACTAGTACACAGACCTTACTCTGGACTTTTAATGTCTGACCCTATTTAAACAAAGGTGAGCGGGGAGAGCAACAACTTTTTGAATCATGAATCCTGCTGGTTCTTTCATGCAGTTACTAGGCTCCCTAAAAGTTAACTAGAAAGATTTACAAATAACCCCATTAGATAAGACCTCTTCAATGGTAACTACATTACACACACACCTAATAAAAGTTCAAAAGGACATATCCTAAATTTTATATCTAAGGATAGTCTAATTTTACCCGCATGAATTTAACATTTGCATACCCTTTCTGAAGTATACACAATTCACTACATTTCTACATTGGCATTCACCACTCTCAGACGTGATAGCAACATTCACCTATACATGCACACAGCAGACTCTGTTAAGGTAACAAAGGTCACAGAACATGTGACTGTGATGTGGCTGGCAAGGCAGACTGAGGCTGCATCATTACACCAGTTCTACACTAACTTTTAATTTTATATTGAAGGCAATGGGGAGCCACAAATACATTATTTCACTTCTTTTGTTATTCATTTTATTATCATTAATCTACAATTACATGAAGAACATTGTGGTTACTGGACTCCTCCCTTCACCAAGTCCCCCCTCAACAAACCCTATTAGAGTCACTGTCCATCAGCGTAGTAAGACGCTGTAGACTCACTACTTGTCTTCTCTGTGTTACCCAGCCCTCCCTATGCCCACCCCACATTATACATGCTAACAGTAAAGCCTCCTTGCTTTTCCGCAACCTTATTCCTCCCTTCCCACCTCTCCTTCCCAGTCCCTTTCCCTTTGGTAGCCGGTAGTCCATTCTTGGATTCTGTGATTCTGCTGCTGTTCTGTTCCTTCAGTTTTTCTTTGATCTTATATTCCACATATGAGTGAAATCATTTGGTACTTGTCTTTCTCCACCTGGGATATTTCACTGAGCATAATACCCTCTAGCTCCATCCATGTTACTGCAAATGATAGGATTTGCCCTTTTCTTATGGCTGAGTAGTATTCCATTGTGTATATGTACCACATCTTCTTTATCCATTCATCTACTAATGGACATTTAGGTTGCTTACATTTCTTGGCTATTGTAAATAGTGCTGTGATAAACATACAGGTGCATCTGTCTTTTTCAAACTGGAGTGCTTCATTCTTAGGGTAAATTCCTGGAAGTGGAATTTCGGGGTCAAATGGTATTTCTATTTTGAGCTGTTGACGAACCTCCATACTGCTTTGCACAATGGTTGAACTAATTTGCATTAACACCAGATGTGTAGAACGGTTTCCCTTTCTCCACAACCTCACCAACATTTGTTGTTGTTTGTCTTTTGGATGGTGATGATCCTTACTGGTGTAAGGTGATGTCTCATTGTGGTTAAAATTTGCATTTCACTGATGACAAGCGATGAGGAGCATCTTTTCATGTGTCTACTGGCCATCTGAATTTCTTCTTCAGAGAACTGTCTGTTCAGCTCCTCTGACCTTTTTTTTATTGGAATATTTTCTTTTTGTTTGTTGAGGTCCATGAGCGCTTAATATATTTTGGATGTCAACCCTTTATCAGATCTGTCATTTATGAATATATTCTCCCATACTGTAGGGTACCTTTTTGTTCTATTGATGGTGACCTTTGCTGTACAGAAGCTTTTCAGCTTGATATAGTCCCACTTATTCATTTTTGTTTCCCTTGCCCAGGGAGATATGTTCATGAGAAGTCGCTCATGTTTATGTCCAAGAGATTTTTGTCTATGTTTTTTTCTAAGACTTTTATGGTTTCATGACTTACATTCAGGTCTTTGATCCATTTCAAATTTACTTTTGTGTATGGGGTTAGACAGTGATCCAGTTTCATTCTCTTACATGTAGCTGTCCAGTTTTGCCAGCACCATCTGTTGAAGAGACTGTCATTTCCCCATTGTATGTTCATGGATCCTTTATCATATATTAATTGACCATAAATGTTTGGGTTTATATCTGGGGTCCCTATTCTGTTCCACTGGTCTGTGTCTCTATTCTTGTGCCAGTACCAAATTCTCTTGATTACTGTGGCTTTGTAGTAGAGCTTGAAGTTGGGGAGCGAGAACCCCCCACCTTTATTCTTCCTTCTCAGGAAAGCTTTGGCTATTCGGGGTTTTTGGTGTTTCCATATGAATTTTTGAACTATTTGTTCTAGTTCGCTGAACAAAGTTGTTGGTAGTTTGATAGGGATTGCATCAAATCTGTATACTGTTTGGGCAGGATGGCCATTTTGACGATATTAATTCTTCCTAGCCAAGAGCATAGGATGAGTTTCCATTTGTTAGTGTTCTCTTTAATTTCTCTTAAGAGTGTCTTATAGTTTTCCGGGTCTAGGTCTTTCACTTCCTTGGTAAGGTTAATTCCTACATTTTCTATTCTTTTTGATGGAATGGTTTTCCTGATTTCTCTTTCTATTAGTTCATTGTTAGTGTATAGGAAAGCCACAGATTTCTGTGTGTTAATTTTGTATCCTGCAACTTTGCTGTATTCTGATATCAGTTCTAGTAGTTTTGGAGTGGAGTCTTTAGGGTTTTTTATGTACAATATCATGCCATCTGCAAACAGTGACAGTTTGAATTCTTTGTTACCAATCTGGATTCCTTGTATTTCTTTGTGTGGTCTAATTGCCATGGCTAGGACCTCCAGTATTATGTTGAATATCAGTGGGGAGAATGGGCATCCCTGTCTTGTTCCCAATCTCACAGGAAAAGCTTTCAGCTTTTCACAGTTCAGTATGATGTTGGCTGTGGGTTTATTGTATACGGCCTTTATTATGTTGAGGTACCTGCCCTCTATACCCATTTTGTTGAGAGTTTTTTATCATGAATGGAAGCTGAATTTTGTCGAATGCTTTTTCAGAAACCATGGAGATGATCACGTGGTTTTTGTCCTCCTTTTGGTTTATGTGGTGGATGATGTTGATGGATTTTCGAATGTTGTACCATCCTTGCATCCCAAGAATGAATCCCACTTGGTCATGGTGTATGATACTTTTGATGTATTTTTGATTTCGGTTTGCTAATATTTTGTTGAGTATTTTCGCATCTACATTGATCAGGGATATTGGTCTGTAATTTTCTTTTTTGGTTGGGTCTTTGCTTGGTTTTGGTGTTAGGGTGATGTAGGCTTCATAGAATGAGTTTGGGAGTATTCCCTCATCTTCTACTTTTTGGAAAACTTGAAGGAGAATGGGTATTATGTCTTCTCTGTATGTTTGATAAAATTCCGAGGTAAATCCATCGGGCCGGGGGTTTTGTGTTTGGGTAGTTTTTTGAGTAAAATTTCAATTTTTTTGCTCACAATTGGTTTGTTTAACTTTTGTGTTTCTTCCGTGGTCAGTCTTGGAAGGTTGTATTTTCCTAAGAAATTGTCCATTTCTTCTACGTTTTCCAGCTTCTTAGCATATAGGTTTTCATAGTAGTCTCTAATAATTCTTTGTGTTTCTGTTGAGTCCATTGTGATGCTTCCTTTATCATTTCTGATTCTGTTGATGTGTGTTGATTCTCTTTCTCTCTTAATAAGTCTGGCTAGAGCCTTATCTATTTTGTTTATTTTCTCAAAGAACCAGCTTTTGTTTCCTTTGATTTTTTCTATTGTTTTATTCTTTTCAATTTTGTTTATTTCTTCTTTGATCTTTATTATGTCCCTCCTTCTGCTGACTTTAGGCTTCATTCGTTCTTCTTTTTCCAATTTTGATAATTGTGACATTAGACTATTCATTTGGGCTTGTTCTTCCTTCTTTAAATATGCCTGGATTGCTATATACTTTCCTCTTAAGACTGCTTTCGTGAAGAATTAATATCGTCAAAATGGCCATCCTGCCCAAAGCAATATACAGATTTGAGGCAATCCCTATGAAACTACCAGCAACATTCTTCAATGAACTGGAACAAATAATTGAAAAATTCATATGGAACCACGAAAGACCCCAAATAGCCAAAGCAATCCTGAGAAAGAAGAATAAAGAAGGGTGGATCTCACTCACCAACTTCAAGTTCTACTATAAAGCCATAGTAATCAAGACAATTTGGTACTGGCACAAGAGCAGAACCACAGACCAATGGAACAGACTAGACAATCCAGACATTAACCTAGACATATATGGTCAATGAATATGTGATAAAGCAGCCATGGACATACAATGGCGAAATGACAGTCTCTTCAACAGATGGTGCTGGCAAAACAGGACAGCTACATGTAGGAGAATGAAACTGGACCATTGTCTAAACCCATATACAAAAGTAAACTCAAAATGGATCAAAGACCTGAATGTAAGTCATGAAACCATTAAACTCTTGGAAGAAAACATAGGCAAAAACCTCTTAGACATAAACATGAGTGACCTCTTCTTGAACATATCTCCACAGGCAAGGAAAACAACGGCAAAAATGAATAAGTGGAACTATATTAAGCTGAAAAGCTTCTGTACAGCAAAAGACACCATCAATAGAACAAAAAGGAACCCTACAGTATGGGAGAATATATTTGAATATGACACATTCGATAAAGGCTTGACGTCCAGAATATATAAAGAGCTCACACACCTCAACAAACAAAAAACAAATAACCCAACTAAAAAATGGGCAGAGGAACTGAACAGACAGTTCTCCAAAAAAGAAATACACATGGCCAACAGACACATGAAAAGATGCTCCACATCGCTAATTATCAGAGAAATGCAAATTAAAACTACAATGAGGTATCACCTCACACCAGTAAGGATGGCTGCCATCCAAAAGACAAACAACAACAAATGTTGGCGAGGCTGTGGAGAAAGGGGAACCCTCCTACACTGCTGGTGGGAATGTAAGTTAGTTCAACCATTGTGGAAAGCAGTATGGAGGTACATCAAAATGCTCAAAACAGACTTACCATTTGACCCAGGAATTGCACTCCTAGGAATTTACCCTAAGAACGCAGCAATCAAGTTTGAGAAAGACAGATGCACCCCTATGTTTATTGCAGCACTATTTACAATAGCCAAGAATTGGAAGCAACCTAAATGTCCATCGATAGATGAATGGATAAAGAAGATGTGGTACATATACACAACGGAATACTACTCAGCCATAAGAAAAGGGCAAATCCTACCATTTGCAGTAACATGGATGGAGCTGGAGGGTATTATGCTCAGTGAAACAAGCCAAGCGGAGAAAGAGAAATAAAAAATGATTTCACTTATCTGTGGAATATAAGAACAAAGGAAAAACTGAAGGAACAAAACAGCAGCAGAATCACAGAACTCAAGAATGGACTAACAGGTACCAAAGGGTAAGGGACTGGGGAGGATTTGTGGGCAGGGAGCGATAAGGGGAGGTAGAAGTAGGGGGGTATTAAATTAGTATGCATGGGGGGTAGGAGAAAAGGGAGGGCTGTACAACACAGAGAAGGCAAGTAGGGATTCTACAACATATTGCTATGCTGATGGACAGTGACTGTAAAGAGGTTTATAGGGGTGACCTGGTATAGGGGAGACCATAGTAAACATAATATTCGTCAGGTAAGTGTAGATTAGTGAGAGCAAAAAAAAAAAAAGTGCAGTTCCTGTGTTGTAACCTGCAATGAGTTCTACACAAGGGTATAAAGGGCATATAAAAGTGTAGGCAAAGTGTCTGTTTGTGTTTATATAGAGGATCAAAGCCTAATTGGGCTACCCTGAAAATGAACTAAGATACGATAAGAAAAATAACTTCTAACATCAGCACTCTCTGGAAGACCCATGCCAGAAGATGATCATCAAAAACCCCAAAAAAGATCCACGCACCGCTACAGCTGTAGATGCACTCATCCCACCAGTTCCTGGACTTGCCATGGGAATGAAGGAGATAGCTAAGCTGGCCTGTGCATACAGAAAAACAACAAATTTGACTGTTTTATACTGTTAGAACTCAACCAAGAATTAGGAGAAGTGCAAATTGTAGCACTCCAAAATCTTTCAACTACAGACTATTTACTGTTAAAAGAACATAGGGGATGTGAAAATTCCCCAGGAATGGGTTGTTTTAATTTGTCTGATTTCTCTCAGACTGTTCAAGTTCAGTTGGACAATATCCACCATATCATAGATAAGTTTTCACAAATGCCTAATGTGCCTAACTGGTTTTCTTGGTTTTACTGGAGATGGATGGTAATTACAGGTATGCTTTGGTTATGTAACTATACTCCTATTATGTTAATGTGTGTGCGCAATTTAATTAGTAGTTTAAAACCTATGCATGCTGAAGTTACTCTACAAGAAGATATGTCAAAGAAATAATCAATCTTCCCATGTTTTCTTCCACCTGCTACTTCTATAGCTTTTCTTCTTCCTTCCTACTTACAACCCTTAAATAGATTCGTGCCTCATATCAAATTTACCGAGTATCATAATTCTTCCAAGTGGTAAAGATACCTCAAGACAAATGCTGGGCATAGAATCCACAGGGCATAAATATGTTAAGAAGTAAAAAGCTAACCTTTTCAAACAAAAAGGCTTCTCTCTCACTTACCAACTTTACATTTCCCTGTATGGCCCCGGAAATGACTGGTTAGCCAGAGACGGGTAAGATTCCTCAAGGAAGGAACAACCTAAAACAGGCATAGTTGCAGGGGGGCCGTCATGTGAGAAATTGGGGATCAACAGAGGTGAGGCTTAGAACCTCACCCCCCCTGTTCTGAGAGAAATCTTCTGCATACGTGGATGTTTTATTGCCCTGGTCTAGCTTGGATTAACACTTAGTCTACAGGCACACACCTGATCATCTGCGTTTGCTCTATTACAACACTAAACTATGTTTTCTACCTTTATCTTGTATCTACCTACCACTTCAGCTTTTTATTAAAAACAATAATAATAAAGAGAGAAATGTGGTATCCACACATAAATCAAGTATAAAAATCAAATGAGTATTCATATTTGAAGTGACTGTTTATAGTTCATAATGCATGAGCAAAACCGAAAGTTTCTGTAATGACTGCCCTTGTCCTGTTCACCATGTAACTTATTCACTGTGTAAGAATTTGTTCTCCATGTAAGAACTTGTTCATTATGCTTCAGAAGATTGGAGATTGATGAAAATTATGCTTGGGGTGGATTAATGATTGTGCATTGAGCATTGACTCCCCTATACAGAATTTTATTGTTGTTAGCAACCATTTGATCAATAAATATGAGAGATGCCCTCACACAAAAAAAATGTACACACTTCCAATTGTAAAATAAATAAGTAACCGGGATGTAATGTATAGCATAAGGAATATAGTCAAAATATTATAAAAACTTGGTATGGTGATAGCTAGTACCTAGAATTATCATGTATATAAATGGTGAATCACTGTGTTGTACACCTGAAAGTAATGTAATACTGTGTGTCAACTACCCTTCAATAAAAACAAAAGTAAGTATTGAAAACAGAACATGTAAAAAAAAAAAAAACTACATATAAGTGGACCGATGCAGTTCAAGACTTTGCTGTTCAAGGATCAACTGCACAAAAATATATACAGTCATAAGACTATTTTGAAATTCTAAGAGTGACAATACTGAAAAGCAAAATAAGTTACTTCTCTGCAATCCTTAGTCTGTTGCTAAACCTTCTAGGACAGTTCTGTTCATGTACATACACAGATCACTTTTTAAATTTTAACTAAATGTTTTTCAAACATAATAATGGTTAAAGAGACTATGTGGACATGGTCGTTTTTTTTTCTTATGTCTTTCTTTTATTTTAAATTTTTATTTTGGTATCATTAATCTACAATTACATGAAGGACATTATGTTTACTAGGCTCCCTCTTCACCAAGTCCCCCCCACATCCCCGTTCACAATCACTGTCCATCAACATAGTAAGATACTGTAAAATCACTACTCATCTTCTCTGTGTTGCAAAGCCCTCCCCATGTCCCCTGCTACACTATACATGCTAATCGTAATGCCTCCTTTCTTTTGTTCCCGCTGTTATCCCTCCCTTCCAACCCATCCTCCCCAGTCCCTTTCCCTTTGGTAACTATTAGTCCATTCTTGGGTTCTGTGCTTCTGCTGCTGTTTTGTTCCCACAGTTTTCTTTTGTTCTTACACTACACATATGACTGAAATCATTTGGTACTTGTCTTTCTCTGCCTGGCTTATTTCACTGAGCATAATACCCTCTAGCTCCATCCATGTTGTTGCGAATGGAAGGATCTGTTTTTTTCTTATGGCTGCATAATATTCCATTCTGTATATGTACCACATCTTCTTTATCCATTCATCTACTGATGGACATTTAGGTTGCTTCCATATTTTGGCTACTGCAAATAGTGCTGCGATAAACATAGGGGTGCATCTGTCTTTTTCAAACTGGAGTGCTGCATTCTTGGGGTAAATTCCTAGAAGTGGAATTCCCGGGTCAAATGGTATTTCTATTTTGAGCATTCTGAGGAACCTCCATACTGATTTCCAAATGTTTGAACTAATTTACATTCCCACCAGCAGTGTAGGAGGGTTCCCCTTTCTCCACAACCTCGCCAACATTTGTTGTTGTTTGTCTTTTCGATGGTAGCCATCCTTACTGGTGTGAGGTGATATCTCATTGTGGTTTTAATTTGCATTTCTCTGATAATTAGCGATGTGGAGCATCTTTTCATGTGTCTGTTGGCCATCTGAATTTCTTTTCTGGAGAACTGTCTGTTCAGTTCCTCTGCCCATTTTTTAATTGTATTATTTGTTTTTTGTTCGTTGAGGTGGGTGAGCTCTTTATATATTTTGGATGTCAAGCCTTTATCAGATCTGTCATTTATGAATATATTCTCCCATACTGTAGGGTACCTTTTTGTTCTATTGATGGTGTATTATTGGTTTTTTTTTGTTGAGGTGGGTGAGCTCTTTATATATTTTGGATGTCAAGCCTTTATCGGATCTGTCATTTATGAATATATTATCCCATACTGTAGGGTACCTTTTTGTTCTATTGATGGTGTCTTTTGCTGTACAGAAGCTGTTCAGCTTAATATAGTCCCACTTGTTCATTTTTGCTTTTGTTTTCCTTGCCTGGGGAGATATGTTGAAGAAGAAGTCACTCATGTTTATGTCTAAGAGATTTTTGCCTATGTTTTTTTCTAAGAGTTTTATGGTTTCATGACTTCCATTCAGGTCTTTGATCCATTTCGAATTACTTTGGTGTATGGGGTTAGACAGTGATCCAGTTTCATTCTCTTACATGTAGCTGTCCAGTTTTGCCAGCACCATCTGTTGAAGAGACTGTCATTTCCCCATTGTATGTCCATGGCCCCTTTATCGAATATTAGTTGACCATATATGTTTGGGTTAATGTTTCGAGTATCTATTCTGTTCCATTGGTCTGTGGCTCTGTTCTTGTGCCAGTACCAAATTCTCTTGATTACTGTGGCTTTGTAGTAGAGCTTGAAGTTGGGGAGTGAGTCCCCCCCCCTTTATTCTTCCTTCTCAGTATTGCTTTAGCTATTCGGGGTCTTTTTTGTTTCCATATGAATTTTTGAACTATTTGTTCCAGTTCATTGAAGAATGCTGTTGGTAGTTTGATAGGGATTGCATCAAATCTGTATACTGTTTGGGCAGGATGGCCATTTTGACGATATTAATTCTTCCTAGCCAGGAGAATGGGATGATTTTCCATTTGTTAGTGACCTGTTTAATTTCTCTTAAGAGTGTCTTATACTTTTCAGGGTATAGTTCTTTCACTTCCTTGGTTAGGTTTATTCCTTGATATTTTATTCTTTTTGATGCTATTGTGAATGGAATTGTCTTTCTGATTTCTCTTTCTATTAGTTTATTGTTAGTGTATAGGAAAGCCAAAGATTTATGTGTTAATTTTGTATGCTGCAACTTTGCTGAATTCTGATATTAGCTGTAGTAGTTTCAGAGTGGTGTCTTTAGGGTTTTTTATGTACAAAATCATGTCATCTGCAAATAGTGACAGTTTGAACTCTTCTTTAGCAATATGGATTCCTTGTATTTCTTTGTTTTGTCTAATTGCCATGGCTAGGACCTCCAGTACTATGTTGAATAACAGTGGGGAGAGTGGGCATCCCTGTCTTGTTCTCGATTGCAGGGGAAAAGCTTTCAGCTCCTCGCTGTTCAGTATGATGTTGGCTATGGGTTTATCATTTATGGCCTTTATCATGTTGAGGTACTTGCCCTCTATATCCATTTTGTTGAGAGTTTTTATCATGAATGGATGTTGAATTTTATCGAATGCTTTTTCAGCATCTATGGAGATGATCATGTGGTTTTGTCCTTCTTTTTTTCATGTAGTGGATGATGTTCATGGATTTTCAAATGTTGTACCATCCTTGCATCCCTGGGATGAATCCCACTTGGTCATGGTGTATGATCCTTTTGATGCATTTTTGAATTCAGTTTGCTAATATTTTGTTGAGTATTTTTGCATCTGCGTTCATCATGGATATTGGTCTGTAGTTTTCTTTTTTGGTGTGGTCTTTGCCTGGTTTTGGTATTAGTTTGATGTTGGCTTCATAGAATGAGTTTGGGAGTATTCCCTCCTCTTCTATTTTTTGGAAAACTTTAAGGAGAGTGGGTATTATGTCTTCTATGTATGTCTGATAAAATTCTGAGGAAAATCCATCTGGCCCGGGGGGTTTGTTCTTTGGTAGATTTTTGATTACCGCTTCAATTTCGTTGCTGGCCATTTGTCTGTTTAGATTTTCTGTTTCTTTCTGAGTCAGTCTTGGAAGTTTGTATTTTTCTAGGAAGTTGTCCATTTCTCCTAGGTTTCCCAGCTTGCTAGCGTATAGATTTTCATAGTACTCTCTAAGAATTCTTTGTATTTCTGTGGGTTCCGTGGTGATTTTTCCTTTCTCGTTTCTGATTCTGTTGATGTGTGTTGACTCTCTTTTCCTCTTAATAAGTCTGGCTAGAGACTTATCTATTTTCTTTATTTTCTCAGAGAACCAGCTCTTAGTTTCATTGATTTTTCCTATTGTTTTATTCTTCTCAATTTTATTTATTTCTCCTCTGATCTTATTATGTCCCTCCTCCTGCTGACCTTAGGCCTCACTTGTTCTTCTTTTTCCAATTTCAATAATTGTGACATTAGACCATTCATTTGGGATTATTTTTCCTTCTTTAAATATGCCTGGATTGCTATATACTTTCCTCTTAAGACTGCATTTGCTGTATCCCACAGTACTTGGGGCTTTGTGTTGTTGTTGTCTTTTGTTTCCATATATTGCTGGATCTCCATTTTGATTTGGCCATTGATCCATTGATTATTTAGGAGCGTGTTGTTAAGCCTCCATGTGTTTGTGAGCCTTTTTGCATTCTTTGTGCAGTTTATTTCTGGTTTTATGCCTTTGTGGTCTTAAAAGTTGGGTGGTAGGATTTCAATCTTTTGTAATTTACTGAGGCTCTTTTTGTGGCCTATTATGTGGTCTATTCAGGAGAATGGTCCATGTGCACTTGAGAAGAATGTGTATCCTGTTGCTTTTGGATGTAGAGTTCTGTAGATGTCTATTAGGTCCATCTGTTCTAGAGTGTTGTTCAGTGCCTCTGTGGCCTTACTTATTTTCTGTCTGGTGGATCTGTACTTTGGAGTGAGTGGTGTGTTTAAGTCTCCCAGAATGAATGCATTGCATTCTATTTCCTCCTTTAATTATGTTAGTATTTGTTTCACATATGTTGTTGCTCCTGTATTGGGTGCATATATATTTTAATGGTTATATCCTCTTCATGGACTGAGCCCTTTATCATTATGTAATGTCCTTCTTTGTCTTTTGTTACTTTCTTTATTTTGAAGTCTATTTTGTCTGATACTAGTATTGCAAAACCTGCTTTTTTCTCTTGGTTCTTTGCATGAAATATCTTTCTCCATCCCTTGACTTTAAGTCTGTGCATATCTTTGGGTTTGTGTGTCTCTTGTAAGCAGCATATGGATGGGTCTTGCTTTTTTATCCATTCTATTACTCTGTGTCTTTTGATTGGTGCATTCAGTCCATTTACATTTAGGGTGATTATTGAAAGGTATGTACTTATTGCCATTGCATGTTTTAAGTTTGTGGTTACCAAAGGTAAAAGGTTAGCTTCTTTACCATCTTACTGTCTAACAACTCACTTATTGAGCTATTATAAACACGGTCTGATGATTCTCTATTTATCTCCCTTCTTATTCCTCCTCCTCCCTTCTTCATATGTTGTGTGTTTTGTTCTGTGCTCTTTGTAGGAGTGCTCCCATGTAGCGCAGTCCCTGTAAGATGCCCTGTAGAGGTGGTTTGTGGGAGGCAAATTCCCTCAACTTTTGCTTGTCTGGGAATTGTTTGAACCCTCCTTCATACTTAAATGATAATCATGCTGGATACAGTAATCTTGGTTCGAGGCCGTTCTGTTTCATTGCATTAAGTATATCATGCCATTCTCTTCTGGCCTGTAGGGTTTCTGTTGAGAAGTCTGATGATAGCCTGATGGGTTTTCCTTTGTAGGTAACCTTTCTTTTCTCTCTGGCTGCCTTTAATACTTTGTCCTGTCTCTCTTCTTCTTTTTCTCTCTTCTTCTTCTTTTGGTACCCCTATAATGTGGATATTGTTCCGTTTCGATTGGTCACTCAGTTCTCTTAAAATTCTTTCATTCCTGGAGATCCTTTTATCTCTCTCTGCATCAGCTTCTCTGCATTCCTGTTCTCTGTTTTCTAGTCCATTAATGGTCTCTTGCATCTCATCCATTCTGCTTTGAAGTCCTTCCAGAGCTTGTTTTATTTCTGTATTCTCCCTCCTTAGCTCTTGCATATTTCTCTGAAAGTCTGTCAGCATGGTTATCACTTTTGTTTTGAATTCTTTTTCAGGAAGACTGGTTAAATCTATCTCCCCAGGTTCCTTCTCAGGGGAAGATGTAGAAGATGTTGAAGCTGTCTGGGTTAGTCTTGTCTGGATCAAATTTTTTTCATTTTCATGTTGATAGGTGCAATTGTGAGCTATTGACTTTCTGTCAGCTGGGAGAGCCAAGGCTTTCCACTTGTTCCTGGCCTTTCTTTACTGGGACAACTGCAACCCCTAGTCTCTCATGTTGGGCAATTGCATGTAGACTGGATCTCTGTATCTTGCCCGGCCGGTATGGAGGAAGCTTCCTTGCTGTGGGTGTGGCAGCCTCAGGCTGCTGCTCTGCTATGGTGGGGTCCAGAAAGGGTAATGGTCAGGGGGATGTTTGGCTGTTTACCTCCGTGAGGG
Source organism: Manis pentadactyla (assembly GCF_030020395.1). Classification (NCBI taxonomy): domain Eukaryota; kingdom Metazoa; phylum Chordata; class Mammalia; order Pholidota; family Manidae; genus Manis; species Manis pentadactyla. Next base: position 85,221,626 of record NC_080024.1, read on the forward strand.
GTCTCAGAGCTGTTGCCCAGGGCGTTAGTGCGCCCTGAGTTCCCTGGAATTTCCAGCTGCTGGACTGTGACCCGGGATGCTTCCTTCCAGCGGTGGCATCCCTGTCCCTTTAAGACTTTCAAAAAGCACTCGCTTTTCTTTGTCACAGTAGCGTCGGCTTCGGGACCTGCTCAAAGATCTTGCTGCCCTGTTTCCCTAGTTTCCAGTACCCCATGCATGCACTGTGTCTGTGCTCTGGTGCAGATGGCTAGGGCTTTGTGATTAACAGTCCTGGGCTCCCTCTCCCTCCCCACCCCGACTCCTCTCCTCCCACCGGGAGCTAGGCTGAGGGGCGCTCGGGTACTGCTGGGCCAGGCCTTGTATCTTATCCCTTTCACCAGGTGCTGGGTTCTCACCAGTGTGGATGTAGCCTAGCTGTTGTCCTGTGTCTTCTGGTCTCTCTTTTAGGATTAGTTGTATTTGTTGTATTTTCAAAAATATGTATGTTTTTGGGCGGAGATTCCCACTGTCCTACTCATGCCGCCATCTTGGCTGCAACTCTGACATGGTTTTCTTTTTAAAGAAAAAAACGGTTGAAGCAAGAAAAACACGATGAGAAAAGATTAAAGAAAGAGCATAAGGTAGAGCAACGAAGATTAGATAGAAATGGCAAAAGAACTAAAGAAGCTTAATGAAGACATGTGCATAGCAGACTGAAAGGTAATTTAACATGTAAACCATTTCATTAATAAATTTAATTTTTCCTCTTTTCTCACCTCATTTGTCTTCCAGAGCTGCCAGGATGAAAGCTTTCCCTTTCAGCTGAGCAGTGGATTTCCAAGTCTACGTCAGTGTGCTTCTCCTGGATGGCCACCAATAAGTCTCTTGACCTCCTGCACTGGAAATGGAAGTTCTAAATATATAAGTGGAGCGCTGCAAATCTTTTTCATTGAAATAAAAACACTACAGATCTACAAGGGTGAATGATAAAAGTAGATAAGATTTCTGTTTCATTTGGTCCTTCCTATATGTTTAGATACAGACAGATACCTTCTCCCCAAACCCACTATTTAAATAAATCAGGATTTATAATATGTAACCTCCTTCCATGCTCTAGACTTGTTAGCTAAATTTCATTGAGTATGTTGACTACTTTCCAGGCACTTTGCTAAGTGTTTTTATGTATGAATTCTCCCATTTAATCCTCACCACAATCCTGTAGAACAGGTATTTATGCCCATTTACAAGAGAGAAACTTTTCTACAAAGGGTTAAGGAAGTTGCCCAAGATGACACAACTAATAAGTGGCATCTTGAATCCAAACTCCAATCTGTTAAACTCCAGGGTCCATACTGTTTATCACCTTGAAAGCCAAGAAATGCATCCAGTCAGAGTACCTCATGTGTTTTCTCTCCTGCTGTTTCCACAGACGTGTGATGTTGCTAAAATATGTAAAAGTAAAAATTTGGAAAGAGCGAGATAATCATGTTAACTGGCACGATTTACATACTTATCAGAATAAATCAATTATGTTTGACTATAGTTAAGATGGTATTTCTAGAAAATCATCAATAATGCATATTTCTGTAATACTGTCAAAAATACTGTATTTAGTCAATAGCATCTATATTATATGCCATGTTCATCTGATAATACAAAGAATGATTGAGTCTCTTTACAGCTTTTTCTAAAGCACTTAAAGCAAACTTAATATCCCAGTGGGGATTTAGTTATAATATTCTTACTTAGCACAAATGCTTTTAACTACAAATAAAAGTATAAATACTAGTTGGAGTAAAACTGGATGTTTAAGATTTCCGAAGTCCAGAGAGGGTACATAGGTCAGATGACACATTTAGTAGGCTCACAGTGAGCAGTTTTTAAAATCCTAAATGACTTTCATTTTCTTGAATTTGTTACTTCTGTTTAAATCCATATGCAATAAATCAAATATGGAAGTCCATTTTAAGCCTTACTTTTTAAAATTATCTCTTTTGTTTTGTTTTGCTTTTAGGTGGACATTTTGACGTTTTTTTTGTATCATTAATCTACAATTACATGGAGAATATTATCTTTACTAAGCTCCCCCCTTCCCCAAGTCCCCCCGACATACCCCTTCACAGTCACTGTCCATCAGCATAAAGATGTTGTAAAATCACTACATGTCTTCTCTGTGTCATACAACCCTTACCGTACCCCCATACTATACATGCTAATCGTAAAGCCCCCTTTCTTTTTCCCCACCCTTGCCCCTCCCTTCCCATCCATACTCCCCAGGCCCTTTCCCTTTGGTAACTGTTAGTCCATTCTTGGGCTCTGTGATTCTGCTGCTGTTTGTAGTAGAGCTTGAAGTTGGGGAGTGCGTTCCTCCCCCCAATTTATTGTTCCTTCTCAGGATTGCTTTGACAACTCAGGGTCTTTGGTGTTTCCATATGAATTTTTGAACTATTTGTTCCAGTTCATTGAAGAATACTGTTGGTAATTTTATAGGGATTGCATCGAATCTGTATATTGCTTTGGGCCAGATGGCCATTTTCATGATATTAATTCTTCCTAGCCAGGAGCATGGGGTGAGTTTCCATTTGTTAGTGTCCTCTTTAATTTCTCTTAAGAGTGTCCTCTAGTTTTCAGAGTATAGGTCTTTCACTTCCTTGGGTAGGTTTATTTCAAGGTATTTTATTCTTTTGATGCTATTGTGAATGGAATTGTTTTCCTGATATCTCTTTCTAGTAGTTCATTGTTAGTGTATAGGAAAGCCACAGATTTCTGTGTATTAATTTTGTATCCTGCAACTTTTCTGAATTCTGATATTAGTTCTAGTAGTTTTGGAGTGGAATCTAGGGTTTTTCATGTACAATAACATGTCATCTGCACATAGTAACAGTTTGATTTCTTCTTTACCAATCTGGATTCTTGTATTTCTTTGTTTTGTCTAATTGCCATGGCTAGGACCTCCAGTACTATGTTGAATAATAGTGGGGAGAGTGGGCATCCCTGTCTTGTTCCCGATCTCAGAGGAAAAGTTTTCAGCCTCTCGCTGTTCAGTATGATGTTAGCTGTGGGTTTATCATATATGGCCTTTATTATGTCGAGGTACTTGCCCTGTATGCCCATTTTGTTGAGAGTTTTTATCGTGAATGGACGTTGAATTTTGTCGAACACTTTTTCAGCATCTCTGAAGATAATCATGTGTTTTTTGTCTTTCTTTTTGTTGATGTGGTGATGTTCATGAAATTTCTAATGTTGTACCATCCTTGCATCCCTGGGATGAATCCCACTTGGTCATAGTGTATAATCCTTTCGATGTATTTTTGAATTCGGTTTGCTAATATTTTGTTGAGTATTTTTGCATCTACGTTTATCAGGGAAATTGGTCTGTTTCTTTTTGGTGGGGTCTTTGCCTGGTTTTGGTATTAGGGTGATGATGGCTTCATAGAATGAGTTTGGGAGTATTCCCTCCTCTTCCATTTTTGGAAAACTTTAAGGAGAGTGGGTATTATGTCTTCTCTGTATGTCTGATAAAATTCTTAGGTAAATCCGTCTGGCCTGGGTGTTTTGTTTTTGGGAAGTTTTTTTATTAGTGCTTCAATTTTGTTGCTGGTAATTAGTCTTTTTAGATTTTCTGTTTCTTTCTGGGTCAGTCTTGGAAGGTTGTGTTTTTCTAGGAAGTTGTCCAGTTCTCCTAGTTTTTCCAGCTTGCTAGCATATAGATTGCATAGTACTCTCTAAGAATTCTTTATATTTCTGTGGGGTCCACCGTGATTTTTCCTTTCTCGTTTCTGATTCTGTTGATGTGTGTTGATTCTCTTTTTCTCTTAATAAGTTTGGCTAGAGTCTTATCTATTTTGTTTATTTTCTCAAAGAACCAGCTCTTGGTTTCATTGATTTTTGCTATTGCTTTATTCTTCTCAATTTTACTGATTTATTCTCTGATTTTTATCATGTCCCTTTGTCTGCTGACCTTAGGCCTCATTTGTTCTTCTCTTTCCAATTTCGATAATTGTGACATTAGACTATTCACTTGGGATTGTTCTTCCTTCTTTAAATATGCCTTCATTGCTATATACTTTCCTCTTAAGACTGCTTTTGCTGCATCCCACAGAAGTTGGGGCTTTGTGTTGTTGTTGTCATTTGTTTCCATATATTGCTGGATCTCCATTTTAATTTGGTTGTTGATCCATTTATTATTTAGGAGCATGTTGTTAGGCCTCCATGTGTTTGTTTGCCTTTTTGCTTTTTTTGTACAATTTATTTCTAGTTTTATACCTTTGTGGTCTGAAATGTTGGTTGGTAGAATTCTTGGTTTTTTTGAGGTAATTCAAATTTTTGAATTTACTAAGGCTCTTTTTGTATTTACTAAGGCTCTTTTTGTGGGCTAGTATGTGGTCTATTCTGGCAATGTCCCATGTGCACTTGAGAACAATGTGTATCCTGTTGCTTTTGGGTGTATAGTTGTATAGATGTGTGTTAGGTCCATCTGTTCTAGTTTGTTGTTCAGTGCTTCTGTGTCCTTACTTATTTTCTGTCTGGTGGATCTGTCCTTTGGAGTGAGAGGTGTGTTAAAGTCTCCCAAAATGAATGCATTGCATTCCATTTCTTCATTTAATTCTGATAGTATTTGTTTCACATATATTGGTGCTTCCGTATTGGGTGCATATATGTTTATAGTGGTTATATCCTCGTGTTGGACCGAGCCCTTTATCATTATGTAGTGTCCTTTATCTTGTTACTTTCTTTGTTTTGAAGTCTATTTTGTCTGATACCAAGATTGCAACACCTGCTTTTTTCTTCCTGTTGTTTGCATGAAATATATTTTTCCATCCCTTGACTTTTTATCTGTACATGTCTTTGGGTTTGAGGTGAGTCTCTTGTAAGCAGCATATAGATGGGTCTTGCTTTTTTATCCATTCCAGTACTCTGTGTCTTTTGATTGGTGCATTGAGTCCATTTGCATTTAGGGAGATTATTGAAAGGTATGTACTTATTGACATTGCAGGCTTTAGATTCGTGGTTACCAAAGGTTCAAGGTCAGCTTGTTTACTACCTTTCTGTCTAACTTAACTCGCTTATTGAGCTGTTATAAACAGTCTGATGATTATTTCTCTCCCTTCTTATTCCTCCTCCTCCATTCTTCACATGTTTAGTGTTTTGTTCTGTGTTCTTTTTAGGAGTGCTCCCATCTAGAGCAGTCCCTGTAAGATGCCCTATAGAGGTGGTTTGTGGGAGGCAAATTCCCTCAACTTTTGCTTGTCTGGGAATTGTTTGATCCCTCCTTCATATTTAAATGATAATCGTGCTGGATAGAGTATCCTTGGTTGGAGGCCCTTCTGTTTCATTGCATTAATTATATCATGCCATTCTCTTCTGGCCTGTAAGGTTTCTGTTGGGAAGTCTGATGATTGCCTGATGGGTTTTCCTTTGTAGGTGACCTTTTTTCTCTCTCTTGCTGCCTTTAATACTCTGTCCTTGTCTTTGATCTTTGCCATTTTAATTATTATGTGTCTTGCTGTTGTCCTCTTTGTGTCCCTACTATTGGGAGTTCTGTGTACTTCCGTAGTCTGAGCAACTATTTCCACCCCCAGTTTTGGGAAATTCTCAGCAATTATTTCTTCAAAGACACTTTCTATCTCTATTTCTCTCTTCTTCTTCTGGTACCCCTATAATGCGGATATTGTTCCTTTTGGATTGTCACACCATTCTCTTAATATTGTTTCATTCCTGGAGATCCTTTTGTCTCTCTCTGCATCAGCTTCTATGTGTTCCTGTTCTCTGGTTTCTATTCCATCAATGGCCTCTTGCATCTTATCCATTCTGCTTATAAATTCTTCCAGAGATTGTTTCACTTCTGCAATCTCCCTCCAGATGTCATCCCTTAGCTCTTGTATATTTCTCTGCAGCTCCATCAGCATATTCATGATTTTTATTTTGAATTATTTTTCAGGGAGACTGGTTAGGTCTATGTCCTTCTCAGGGGTTGTGATTTTGGTCTGTATCAAATTCTTCTGCCTTTTCTTGTCAATAGAGGTAGTTTGCAGAGCTGGCACAAGTGATGCCTGGGAGAACATCCCTTCTTGTTGGTTTGTGGCCTTCCTCTTCTGGGAGAACAGGGACCTCTAGTGGCTTGTGCTGGGCAGCTGTTTGCAGATGGGGTTTCTGATTCTTGCCCGGCTATGGAGTTTAGCTCCGTGGTTGCTGTGAGTGTGGCCTGCCTCTGTTAAGCCTTACTTTTGTTAGCTTTGTTATATAAATTTTTTAATCATATGCTATGTGTATGTCTGATATGGTTTAAGAAAAAAGATTCAGACTTAGTTGGTTTTCAAATGGAATATAAAATGTTTGTATGTTATCAGATATTATCCATAGTTCTGTTTCCACTCACTATTAGGGGAAAATGTCGTTGGTTAGTTGTTTCAGTAAGTGCAGGGTGAAGGAACATTGTTTAACAAAGACCAGTGAAATAGAAATATTTAAAAGTTCCTTTTTGTAAATCAAAATTTAAAATACTATTATTAAATCTAATTCATGGACCTTATTATCTTATTTACTTCTTAAATATCCATGACAACTGGTACTACAGTTTAGTCATTAAAATGTTCATATGTGAGCATACTTGAGAAGTAGCAAAAGAGGCCGCTTTCTAATTGTAGTATTGAAATTCAATATTAGTGTTTTGCTACAAGTCTAGAGACTATTAGTTGCAGTGTAACTTGGTTCTTGATAGGATCATGGGTTCTGGTCATGTGGACCGAATAATTTATCTGCATTAATTACCCAAAGATTGGTACCATTCTCCCATCAGCCCATAGATGCACGGTATTTTCTAAGCTACCAAAAAAGTGTGAATTATTAATCAGTCTCCATCATTAGAAGAAATTAGTACACGTGCCCTACTTAGATGTCCATGGCCAAGTAATTTGAAATGCTTAGTTCTTATGTCGCACCAGTTATGTAACACATGTTCTATCAATATATGTTAATTAAAATTTGTGTTCTCTTTTCAGAGTTCTGAGTTCATACTGAGTTCAACTAAAATTTATTGATGGCTGCTTGGTTTCAAAATCCTGTGCTTAGTACTATGGGGTTGCAGAAATGCCCTCAGGGAATCCACAGTCTAGACAGAAAACCACTGGTAGAATTCAAGAGCAAAGAAAGATAGCAACTTGTTCTATTTCAGAAGATCTGAAGTCATAGCCTTTTTAATTAATTAGCTTTTTTACTTAATTTTATTTTTCAGCCTTTGCCAGAGTTGCCTCGTGTTCCAGGATATGTTCTCTCTGGAAGTACATTTTCAGACTGTCTCATGGTGGTGCAGATCTTATGAAAGTTTGGTAAAGTTTTGGGCTTTGATGTGAATATTGATGTTCCAATACTGAGTGTTCTTCAAACGGGATTGCTAAATATAGGGGACAGTGTAGGTGAAGTACAAGACTTGCTTGTAAGGCTTCTCTCAGCTGCTGTATGTGATCCAGGTCTAATTACAGGATACAAGGTAAAAAAACAAAAATACATAAATTCATTTTAATTGGTACCCTCAGTGCATTGATAGCTGGCTTTAGCATATTAGCAGAGGAGTGTATACACACTGATCCAATTTTTTCCCCATCTCACAAAGTTAAGTGTAGATTTGCATTCAGTTGCAAATGGTCCACATCTAGGAAAACCTGGTTCATAAAGCCTAGGGAATGTGGATATTACCAAATTACTCTTATTTTCCTCTAGGTTTTCGCCAAAAGCAAGCAGACTTAAGGAAAGTGATATTCAGCAAAAGAGAATTTATAAATCATAAAGAATTAAAATTTATGTATGCCTTTTGAAATTATGCTGTGTGCTCTCAATCACTGTGAATAATGGAGGCTAATGGCAGCACCTCTAAGATCAGCATGTTAAGACTCTGTACCTCTCAGTGGATACTCAAGAAATTCAAATTTATCATAATTCCAGCAATGATACACATTTCAGTCAGCTTTGCTGTAGATAATAAGGTGGAGAGAGAAGTTCCCAGATGCATCAGTTGCTTGTTATTCCATTTTCCTATTTAGTATACCAGACAATAAAGTCCATGACACTCTAGAGCTGGAAAACACAACAATAGTGCCCCTGGAACTCCCGCAACCACTACTGACAGAACGCCTAGATAAAGCCTTAGAAATCTTGAGATAGTTTCTGTAGTCGAAGAAGGTATGATTTCTACTCATCTGTTTACATACTCTCCTTCCCGCCTGTTAACCAAGGGTCTAAAGAAGGAATAGAACGATGCAAGTACTCAAATACTTGTCTGTTATCTGTTGCCTATTTTTATCTTCACTTCATGTAAAGTGTGAATAAAGCCCTTTTCAGTAATATATAGATAATATAATAACAATATATTAAAATCTTAATTGTTTTCATGTTCTGTATGGTTAGGATCAATACAGACAAAAATGCCGAACTTTTATAGGCCGAAACAGCTCTTGGAGAACATTTGCTGAATGTTGGTGTGAATGGAGACAATGTTTCTGAGATCTTGCAGATCTTTATGGAAGCCGGTTATGGACAGACTGAGCTCACTGAAAGCCTGAGGACCATGTTCTATTTGCAACCATTTTGTTCACTTAATAAATCTGTTAATTATTCATATAAGGAAACATAAAAATCGTTTTTTCTTACTATAGCACCGGAATGTAACACCTTTGCAAGAATCCAGAATTTTTCTTTCTTTGACATCTTTCAGTGATAAATAACTACCTGATTTTCCTTCGCAGCCATTAATAGAATTATCCAGCTTTTTATTTTATGTGCTAATAACAATTTAATATTATTAGTTTATTGATGTGTTGTACTTTTTAAAAACTACTTACTCACATTTAATAGTCAAAGTAAAATTTGCACTCTAGTATTTCAAGTTTTGGCGAACAAATCCATATTCAGCTTGTTCTTGCTATTCGTTATTTTACATATTTCAGTTATATTACTTTTAGCTCTTTACCTTTCTAGGGATAGGACCAATCCATATATTTCTGAGCCATGCATTTCTACCATTGGTGGACATATTAAGTCTTCTGTACATCTCTTAGCTGTGTTACTGTATTGATATAATTTTTCATTTGTTTTTGCTACTCATTGACATTTTTACTTAGCAAGAATGGCAACAGTTTACTCGCCATGTTAACATATTGCATAATAGATTAATTTCTGTCTTCTAATGATTTTTTGCATTAACAGTGAAATTGACAAGAACATTGATTATATGTCAAACTTGAGGAGAGATAAACGGGTGGTAGAAGGTAAACTCCACAAGTCCTGTTTTATTAAAGTTAGTATACTGTTTCCCATTGTACAAATTCCCCAGTAAAACATAAATTGCAAAGATAGAATTTAAACTTTACTTTGTCTAAGAAATAAAAAAAGGTAAAGCTTAGTTAAGATGAATTAAGAAATTAATAAAACCCAGGGTGAGAGTCTGCAATGGACAAAAGTTGTAATTACAGTCATTGAACATCGTATGCTTCAAAGTTAGAAGAAAGTCAGTTTCCCTTTCTGATCTCACAGTCAAGCAATCACGTTTTCTTAGATCATTGTTGCTATCAACTTACTATTGTCATATGTAGAATCTGTTTAGAACTACCTCTTTTTAAAATTGTTTTCTAATTAAAGTTTACTTTCATAGAGTCTAAAATATCCAAATATATTCAGAAATAAAACTTAATTTGCTTTCTACCAGGAAATATAAGGCTGAAATTATTCAATTTCTTTTTTTTTTTAATTTTTTTTGTAGGTAATTATTTTTTATTGAAGGGTAGTTGACACACAGTATTACATTAGTTTCAGGTGTACAACACAGTGATTCTACATTTATATACATGATAATTCTAGGTACTAGCTATCACCATACCAAGTTTTTATAATATTTTGACTATATTCCTTATGCTATACATTACATCCAGGTTACTTATTTATTTTACAAATAGAAGTGTATACTTTTTTTTTGTGAGGGCATCTCTCATATTTATTGATCAAATGGTTGCTAACAACAATAAAATTCTGTATAGGGGAGTCAATGCTCAATGCACAATCATTAATCCACCCCAAGCATAATTTTGATCAGTCTCCAATCTTCTGAAGCATAACAAACAAGTTCTTACATGGAGAATAAATTCTTACATAGTGAATAAGTTACATGGTGAACAGGACAAGAGCAGTCATCACAGAAACTTTCAGTTTTCCTCATGCATTATGAACTATAAACAGTCACTTCAAATATGAATACTCATTTGACTTTTATACTTGATTTATATGTGGATACCACATTTCTCCCTTTATTATTATTATTTTTAATAAAATGCTGAAGTGGTAGGTAGATACAAGATAAAGGTAGAAAACAAAGTTTAGTGTTTTAAGAGAGCAAATATAGATGATCAGGTGTGTGCCTGTAGACTATGTGTTAATCCAAGCTAGACAAGGGCAATAAAACATCCACATATGCAGAAGATTTCTCTCAGAACGGGGGGGTGAGGTTCTAAGCCTCACCTCTGTTGATCCCCAATTTCTCACCTGATGGTCCCCCAGCAGCTGTGCCTGTCTTAGGTTGTTCCTCCCTTAAGGAATCTTACCCATGTCTGGCTAACCAGTCATCTTCCGGGGCCATACAGGAAAATATAAAGTTGGTAAGTGAGAGAGAAGCCTTATTGTTTGAAATGGTTAGCTATTTATTTCTTTGCATGTTTATGCCCTGTAGCTTCTATGTCCAGAATTTGTCTTGAGGTATCTTTACCACTTGGAAGAATTATGATACTCGGTAAATTTGATATGAGGCACGAGTTCTATTTAAGGGTTGTAATTAGAAAGGAAGAAGAAAAGCTATAGAAGTAGCAGGTGCGAAGATTGATTATTTCTTTGACATATCTTCTTGTAGAGTAACTTCAGCATGTATAGATTTTAAGCTACTACTTAAATTGCGCACACACATTAACATAATAGGAGTATAGTTACATAACCAAAGCATACTTGTAATTACCAGCCATCTCCAAGAAAACCAGTTAGGCACCTTAGGCATTTGTGAAAACTTATCTATGATATGGTGGATATTGTCCAACTGAACTTGAACAGTCTGAGAGAAATCAGACAAATTAAAACAACCCATTCCTGGGGAATGTTCATATCCCATACGTTCTTTTAACAGTAAATAGTCTGTAGTTGTAAGATTTTGGAGTGCTACAATTTGCACTTCTCCTAATTCTTGGTTGAGTTCTAACAGTATAAAACAGTCAAATTTGTTGTTTTTCTGTATGCACAGGCCAGCTTAGCTATCTCCTTCATTCCCATGGCAAGTCCAGGAACTGGTGGGATGAGTGCATCTATAGCTGTAGTGGTGCGAGGATCTTTGTTGGGAATTTTTGATGATCATCTTCTGGCATGAGTCTTCCAGAGAGTGCTGATGTTGGAAGTTCTTTTTCATATCGTATCTTAGTTCATTTTCAGGGTAGCCCAATTAGGCTTTGATCCTCTGTATAAACACAAACAGACCCTTTGCCTACACTTTTATATGCCCTTTATACCCTTGTGTAGAACTCATTGGAGGTTACCACACAGGAATTGCACTTTTTTTTTTTTTGCTCTCACTAATCTACACTTACCTGACGAATATTATGCTTACTAGGCTCTCCCCTATACCAGGACCCCCTATAAACCTCTTTACAGTCACTGTCCATCAGCATAGCAATATGTTGTAGAATCACTACTTGCCTTCTCTGTGTTGTACAGCCCTCCCTTTTCTCCTACTCCCCATGCATGCTAATTTAATACCCCCCTACTTCTCCCTCCCTTTATCGCTCCCTGCCCACCCATCCTCCCCAGTCCCTTTCCCTTTGGTACCTGTTAGTCCATTCTTGAGTTCTGTGATTCTGCTGCTGTTTTGTTCCTTCAGTTTTTCCTTTGTTCTTATATTCCACAGATAAGTGAAATCATTTGGTATTTCTCTTTCTCCGCTTGGCTTGTTTCACTGAGCATAATACCCTCCAGCTCCATCCATGTTACTGCAAATGGTAGGATTTGCCCTTTTCTTATGGCTGAGTAGTATTCAGTTGTGTATATGTACCACATCTTCTTTATCCATTCATCTATCGATGGACATTTAGGTTGCTTCCAATTCTTGGCTATTGTAAATAGTGCTGCGATAAACATAGGGGTGCATCTGTCTTTCTCAAACTTGATTGCTGCGTTCTTAGGGTAAATTCCTAGGAGTGCAATTCCTGGGTCAAATGGTAAGTCTGTTTTGAGCATTTTGATGTACCTCCATACTGCTTTCCACAATGGTTGAACTAACTTACATTCCCACCAGCAGTGTAGGAGGGTTCCCCTTTCTCCACAGCCTCGCCAACATTTGTTGTTGTTTGTCTTTTGGATGGCAGCCATCCTTACTGGTGTGAGGTGATACCTCATTGTAGTTTTAATTTGCATTTCTCTGATAATTAGCGATGTGGAGCATCTTTTCATGTGTCTGTTGGCCATCTGTATTTCTTTTTTGGAGAACTGTCTGTTCAGTTCCTCTGCCCATTTTTTAATTGGGTTATTTGTTTTTTGTTTGTTGAGGTGTGTGAGCTCTTTATATATTCTGGACGTCAAGCCTTTATCGGATGTGTCATTTTCAAATATATTCTCCCATACTGTAGGGTTCCTTTTTGTTCTATTGATGGTGTCTTTTGCTGTACAGAAGCTTTTCAGCTTAATATAGTCCCACTTATTCATTTTTGCCGTTGTTTTCCTTGCCTGGGGAGATATGTTCAAGAAGAGGTCACTCATGTTTATGTCTAACAGGTTTTGCCTAAGTTTTCTTCCAAGAGTTTAATGGTTTCATGACTTACATTCAGGTCTTTGATCCATTTTGAGTTTACTTTTGTATATTGGGTTAGACAATGGTCCAGTTTCATTCTCCTACATGTAGCTGTCCTGTTTTGCCAGCACCACCTGTTGAAGAGACTGTCATTTCGCCATTGTATGTCCATGGCTCCTTTATCACATATTCATTGACCATATATGTCAGGGTGAATGTCTGGATTGTCTAGTCTGTTCCATTGGTCTGTGGTTCTGCTCTTGTGCCAGTACCAAATTGTCTTGATTACTATGGCTTTATAGTAGAGTTTGAAGTTGGGGAGTAAGATCCCCCCTACTTTATTCTTCTTTCTCAAGATTGCTTTGGCTATTCGGGGTCTTTCGTGGTTCCATATGAATTTTGAATTATTTGTTCCAGTTCATTGAAGAATGTTGCTGGTAGTTTCATAGGGATTGCATCAAATCTGTATATTGCTTTGGGCAGGATGGCCATTTTGCCGATTTTAATTCTTCCTAGCCACGAGTATGGGATGAGTTTCCATATATTAGTTCCCCCTTTAATTTCTCTTAAGAGTGACTTGTAGTTTTCAGAGTATAAGTCTTTCACTTCCTTGGTTAGGTTTATTCCTAGGTATTTTATTTTTTTTTGATGCAACTGTGAATGGAGTTGTTTTCCTGATTTCTCTTTCTGTTGGTTCATTGTTAGTGTATAGGAAAGCCACAGATTTCTGTGTGTTGGTTTTGTATCCTTCAACTTTGCTGTATTCCGATATCAGTTCTAGTAGTTTTGGGGTGGAGTCTTTAGGGTTTTTTATGTACAGTATCATGTCGTCTGCAAATAGTGACAGTTTAACTTCTTCTTTACCAATCTGGATTCCTTGTATTTCTTTGTTTTGTTTGATTGCCGTGGCTAGGACCTCCTGTACTATGTTAAATAACAGTGTAGAGAGTGTGCATTCCTGTCTAGTTCCCGATCTCAGAAGAAATGCTTTCAGCTTCTCACTGTTCAATATAATGTTGGCTGTGCGTTTATCATAGATGGTCTTTATTCTGTTGAGGTACTTGCCCTCTATTCCCATTTTGCTGAGAGTTTTTATCATGAATAGATGTTGAACTTTGTCAAATGCTTTTTCAGCATCTATGGAGATGATAATGTGGTTTTTGTCTTTCTTTTTGTTGATGTGGTGGATGATGTTGATGGACTTTGGAATGTTGTACCATCCTTGCATCCCTGGGATGAATCACACTTCATCATGGTGTATGATCCTTTTGATGCATTACTGAATTTGGTTTGCTAATATTTTGTTGAGTATTTTTGCATCTATGTTCATCAGGTATATTGGTCTGTAGTTTTCTTTTGTGGTGAGGTCTTTGCCTGGTTTTGGTATTAGGGTGATGTTAGCTTCATAGAATGAGAATGGGAGAATCCCCTCCTCCTCTATTTTTTGGAAAACTCTAAGAAGAATGGGTATTATGCCTTCCCTGTATGTCTGATAAAATTCCGAGGTAAATCCATCTGGCCCGGGGGTTTTGTTCTTTGGTAGTTTTTTGATTACCGCTTCAATTTCGTTGCTGGTAATTGCTCTGTTTAGATTTTCTGTTTCTTTCTGGGTCAATCGTGGAAGGTTGTATATTTCTAGGAAGTTGTCCATTTCTACTAGGTTTTCCAGCTTGTTAGCATATAGGTTTTCATAGTATTCTCTAATAATTCTTTGTATTTCTGTAGGGTCCGTCGTGATTTTTCCTTTCTCGTTTCTGATACTGTTGATTTGTATTGACTCTCTTTTCTTAATAAGTCTGGCTAGAGGCTTATCTATTTTGTTTATTTTCTCGAAGAACCAGCTCTTGGTTTCATTGATTTTTGCTATTGTTTTATTCTTCTCAATTTTAGTTATTTCTTCTCTGATCTTTATTATGTCCCTCCTTCTGCTGACCTTAGGCCTCATCTGTTCTTCTTTTTCCAATTTCGGTAATTGTGACATTAGATCATTCATTTGGGATTGTTCTCCCTTTTTAAAATATGCTTGGACTGCTATGTAGATTCCCCTTAAGACTGCTTTTTCTGCGTCCCACAGAAGTTGGGGCTTAGTGTTGTTGTTGTCATTTGTTTCCATATATTGCTGGATCTCCATTTTGATTTGGTCATTGATCCATTGATTATTTAGAAGCATGTTGTTAAGCCTCCATGTGTTTGTGAGCCTCTTTTCTTTATCTGTACAGTTTATTTCTAGTTTTATGCCTTTGTGGTCTGAAAGGTTGGTTGGTAGGATTTCAATCTTTTGGAATTTTCTGAGGCTGATTTTGTGGCCTAGTATGTGTTCTATTCTGGAGAATGTTCCATGTGCACTTCAGAAGAATGTATATCCTGTTGCTTTTGGATGTAGAGTTCTATAGATGTCTATTAGGTCCATCTGCTCTACTGTGTTGTTCAGTGCTTCCGTGTCCTTACTTACTTTCTGCCCAGTGCATCTATCCTTTGGGGTGAGTGGTGTGTTGAAGTCTCCTAGAATGAATGCATTGCAGTCTATTTCCCCCTTTAGTTCTGTTAGTATTTGTTTCACATATGCTGGTGCTCCTGTGTTGGTTGCATATATATTTAGAATGGTTATATCCTCTTTTAGGACTGAGCCCTTTATCATTATATACTGTCCTTCTTTATCTCTTGTTACTTTCTTTGTTTTGAAGTCTATTTTGTCTGATATTAGTACTGCAACCCCTGCTTTCTTCTAGCTGTTGTTTGCTTGAAATATGTTTTTCCATCCCTTGACTTTTAGTCTGTACATGTCTTTGGGTTTGAGGTGAGTTTATTGTAAGCAGCATATAGATGGATCTTGCTTTTTTATCCATTCTATTACTCTATGTCTTTTGATTGGTGCATTCAGCCCATTAACATTTAGGGTGATTATTGAAAGATATGTACTTATTGCCATTGCAGGCTTTAAATATGTGGTTACCAAAGGTTCAAGGTTAGCCTCTTTAGTATCTTACTGCCTAACTTAGCTCGCTTGTTGAGCTGTTATATACACTGTCTGGAGATTCTTTTCTTCTCTCCCTTCTTATTCCTCCTCCTCGATTCTTCATATGTTGGGTGTTTTGTGCTGTGCTCTTTCTAGGAGTGCTCCCATCTATAGCAGTCCCTGTAAAATGTCCTGTAGAGGTGGTTTGTGGGAAGCAAATTCCCTCAGCTTTTGTTTGGGAATTGTTTAATCCCACCGTCATATTTGAATGATAGTTGTGCTGGATACAGTATCCTTGGTTCAAGGCCCTTCTGTTTCATTGTATTAAATATATATTGCCATTCTCTTCTGGCCTGTAGGGTTTCTGTCAAGAAGTCTGATGTTAGCCTGATGGGTTTTCCTTTATAGGTGACCTTTTTCTCTCTAGCTGCCTTTAAAAGTCTTTCTTTGTCCTTGATCTTTGTCATTTTAATTATTATGTGTCTTGGTGTTGTCCTCCTTGGATCCTTTCAGTTGGGGGTTCTGTGTATTTCTGTGGTCTGTTCGATTATTTCCTCCCACAGTTTGGGGAAGTTTTCAGCAATTAATTCTTCTAAGATACTTTCCATCTCTTTTCCTCTCTCTTCTTCTTCTGGGACCCCTATAATATGGATATTGTTCCTTTTGGATTGGTCACACAGTTCTCTTAACATTGTTTCATTCCTGGAGATCCTTTTATCTCTCTCTATGTCAGCTTCTATGCGTTCCTGTTCTCTGGTTTCAATTCTATCAATGGCCTCTTGCATCTTATCCATTCTGCTTATAAACCTTTCCAGAGTTTATTTCATTTCTGCGATATCCTTTTTGGCATCTGTGATCTCCCTCTGGACTTCATCCCATTTCTCTTGCGTATTTCTCTGCATCTCTGTTCAGCATGTTTATGATTCTTATTTTGAATTCTTTGTCAGGAAGACTGGTTAGGTCTGTCTCCTTCTCTGGTGTTGTCTCTGTGATCTTTGTCTGCCTGTAGCTTTGCTTTTTCATGGTGATAGGAATAGTTTGCAGAGCCGGGATGAGTGACGGTTGGAAGAACTTCCCTTCTTGTTGGTTTGTGGCCCTCCTCTCCTGGGAGAACAGCGACCTCTAGCGGCTTGTGCTGGGCAGCTGCGCGCAGTGTTTCTGCTTCCTGCCGGGCTGCTATGGAGTTCATCTCCGCTGTTGCTGTGGGTGTGGCCTGGTTCGGGCCTCTGCTCCTAAGTGGTGGAGTTGCGTTGGAGGGGGAGCGGCCTGGAGGCTATTTATCTCTGTAAGGGGCCTCCCTGCTCCCTGCAGCCCAGAGGTTAGGGTGCCCAGAGATCCCCGGATTCCCTACCTCTGGATTAAGTGTCCCACCCTGCCCCTTTAAGACTTCCAAAAAGCACCCGCCAAAACAAAACAATGACCACAAAAAAAAAAAATTTTTTTAATTAAAAAAAAAAAAGGTGGCCCCTCGTTTCTCTTTATTCTCCGGCGCCAGCCTCAGGCATCTGCTCACCGGTCTTGCTGCCCTGTTTCCCTAGAATTGGGGGCCCTATCCCTTTAAGACTTCCAAAAAGCGCTCGCCAGAACAAAACAGCAAAAAAAAAAAAAATTGTCGCACGCTTTTCTGGTGTCCTCCAGCGCCAGGCCACCGGTGCCTGCTCACTGTTCTTGCTGCCCTGTTTCCCTAGTATTGGGGGCCCTATCCCTTTAAGACTTCCAAAAAGCGCTCGCCAAAACAAAACAGCAAAAAAAAAAAAACGGTCGCACGCTTTTCTTATGTCCTCCGGCACCCGGCCTCTGGTGCCCGCTCACTGTTCTTGCTACCCTGTTTCCCTAGCATCCAGGGCCCCCTGGGCACGTACTGTGTCTGCAGTCTGGCCTGGATGGCTGTGGCTGGGTGTTTGGCAGTCCTGTGCTCGTCTCCCTCCCGCTCTGCCTACTCTTCTCCCGCCAGGAGCTGGGGGGTTGGGCGCTCGGCTCCCGCCGGGCCGGAGCTTGTATCTTACCCACTTCGCGAGGCGCTGGGTTCTCTCAGGTGCGGATGTGGTCTGGATATTGTCCTGTGTCCTCTGGTCTTTATTCTAGGAATGGTTGTCTTTGTTATATTTTCATAGATATATGTGGATTTGGGAGGAGATTTCCGCTGCTCTACTCACGCTGCCATCTTCCGCTCCTCCTCTCTCAATTTCTATGTAAGAAGATATTTCTTTGCATAATTTGAACAGAAATTTATTCGGTCTGATAGCATGGGATCAGGAATTATCATTGGTCATTGCTAGAGTTATTTTTTTCAGCTTTCTAAGTTTTATTTTTTTAAATATATCTAATTCCAAAGAGATTCATAATAATTCTTAAAAGTCAATATATTCTATAATTTCTGGAAACATATTTCTTAAATTTCCTTAATTTTAATTTTATTGCCATTGACTTATTACTCACCCATAAGGCATTTTTGCTTAAAACTCACATTATTCTCTCTAAAAAGTATGAAGAGAAGCTTTTCTTGTGCATAATAATTTTGTTACATTTAAAGGCTCAGAATCATTCATGCTAAGAAAGCAGGCAAGAGAGACACTTCAGGTGGCATCGATCTTGAAGAAGAGCAGCACGTGTCGGCCACCCCCACATCAGGATGCAAGCGAAGAAGGGCGGGGACAGTGATGCTGACGGTGACGAGGAGGAGGAGGAAGACAAGGAAGACAAGGAAGACAGAGAAGGAAAGAAAATCGATGTCTGTGAAGATGAAGTAATCAAGATTAGGTAGATTTTATTACTTAACGAAGAAAACATACTGAAAACAACAGAATTTGGGGGTCAGGTGGATTTCGGTTTTAAATTCATTTTGAATGCCTACTTGCCTCCGTTTCTTCATCTGAAAACTGAATATTTATAACAATCATCTCGTAAAGTTTTTTGTGATGTTTTAATAATTTCCCACACGTAGGATGGACTTACACTGAATGAACAAAGTCAACGTTTTCTTTTTATAGAACATATTGAGAGTTCTTCAAAGAACCATGCAGATTCTTAATTTCATATATCCTCTTTCATTCTGGTAAAATACTAGCTTATATGTGTACAATACTTCATGCCTTGAAAGTATTGTCACATTTAGTGAAACTGATGTATTTCTCAAGCATCAGTTTATTATGTGCTTAGCTCTGGGCACTTTTGATCAAAGATGAGTAAGGTACTGAAAGTCCTCTCTCAACTTAAGTCTCATTGAGGAAGATTTGCCATAAGAAAATGTAATGTACTACATGTCAACTGCTTGACTGGTGGTATTTACTTTGTGCTAGGCAGGCAGAAAGGAAGGGCATTGAACCTTTATGAGGAATAGGTCCTCATGAAGGCTTTCTGGGCCCATTGGCTGAGGCTAAAAGGTGGGCTGAATGTTAACCTGGGGAAGAACCCGTAGAAAATTGCTCAGGCAGAAAGAACAGCATAAACGGACGTAGAAATCTGAAAGCACCATGCGCTTTAAGTGACTGACAAGTGATTCATTGTTATTAGAGAGCCTCCTATCAACAACTATGAACTAGTATTTATACTTTTTTGGTAAGAGGAAGCCATTGCTTCCGCTTTGTAAGTAACAAAATGACAGAGTCACACTTGCTTTTTTTAGTGGCTTACTATGGCAGCTCCATGGAAAATAGAAATAGATTTGGGGTAGGGAAAGATCAGATGTGGAAAGATCAGTCAGGAGATGTTGCAAGAGTTTAGTGAGTTGTAGGGTCCAAAATGATCCCGATGGTAGTTGGGAAGAAGGAGGAAAATATTTCAGTAAATACTTAGGAAGAAGAATGAATAGTATTTGAACTGGTAGGTTGATGGAAGGGTAGGATTGATTCCCAACCATCTGGTTTGGGAGGCTGCATGGTATTCTTGCCATGAACTGAGTGAGAGAAATCAGGAGGAACAGAGTAAATAGATGATAGAGGAGGAGGTGAGTGCAGAACAGATAATGGAAGACAAGAAATAATGGTCGGTTTATTTTGGACATGTTAAGTTTGAGGTGCCTATGCAGCAGTTCTGCAGTAAGTTGGATATAAGAATCTCAAGCCTAAAGATGAGTTCAGTCATGAAAATCTAGATCTGAAAGTTATTCACACAGACAATAGTTTAAAATCATGAGGTGGGTGATTTTTGTACAGGTGGATTGGTTTAGGGAACAGAGTAGTAGACTGAAGTTGGAACCTCAGGGGATGTCAATATTTAAGAAGACCCCGTAGGGCTCCTAAGCTCCTAAGTTGAAGAAGGAGCAGTTGTAGAGGTAGGAGACGTCTGTAATGGGTCAAGGATCTCTGAGGCCATCACCAGAGTCAGTGACTCACTAGGAAGGCTCACACAGCAGAATCAGCGAGAGAAAAGGCATGTGAGCCACGGCCCAGAGGAAACCAGACCCACAATGTTAAGTCTTTTCCAAGTAGAGTCACACAGGATGGGCTTAAGTCCCCTAGGAATGAGTTATGACAAGTATAAAATTCCCAGGAGAAAAACAGGTGTTCAGTATACACCCCATTGTTAGCACAGTTGGGTTCCAGTGAGCCAATCTTATCAGCGTGGGAGGAAACCATCTGAAATACAAGTTCCCAGACACCAGCCAGGGACTAGCCTTGTAGGCAGGCCTTTCAAAGGAGAGGAGTCAGACCTGAAATGTCAACTCTTTCCTACACACGTAGTAGTAGCAAAAATCAAGAAAACTGAACATTTCAAAAAGTAGGGAGTGATAAACAATGTTAATGCAGCAGGAGTCTAGTGTCTGTTGGATCAGGCAAGGCAGAGGTCACTGGGGACAAGTGGCAGCACAGTTGTTAGACGGGTCTGAGCAGGAGCTGGGCAGTGATGGATCAAGAGCGATAGAAGGTGAGGTGAGGATGACTTCTGTAAGCATTTTGCCTCAGAGGAAAAGGTGGTTCCTAAAGGGGAACAGATACCAAGGAATAATCAGATGTGAAAGACTAAATTTGATTTCAGGTTGAAGGGAAAGGGTCAGTAACAGAGGGGGGTTGAAGAGATAAAGAAAATACTGACCACCTGTTTTTCTCCTGGGAATTTTACACTTGTCATTTATACCCCAAATCTATTTCTATTTTCATTGGAGCTGCCATAGTGAGCCACTAAAAAAAGCAAGTGAGACTCAATCAATGGGGCAAGGTAGATAAACACTACTAAAATTTGTTACTAATTATTTAAACATAATTAATGTTTCTTAAACCACATGTATCATTTAAAGTGACTTTTTATGAGTAGTGAATTATAGAGTTAGATTATAGGGTTTCATTGATCAAAATCCTGGCAAATGTATATGTTATTAATGTTAGAAAACAGTTTCAAAACTTTTTAAGGTAATTATTTTAGGACCTAATAAGTCAAAATAACATTTATTTTAAGTGATTTTAGAGTTATTTGTTATGATGAAGAACTGGTAGCCACTTATCAATTGCCTAAAAAATGTTAACTATTTAATGAGCCCAATGATAAGATAGATACATTATTCCTCAAAAGTATGTTAGATTCTTGATTAAAGTTTAGAAACAGTGTCAGGAATTAAAACTCCCTAGAAGATTAATTTCAGGGATCCTTTCTGTTGAGACCCATGTGCTCGCTTTCAGTTAGAAGGTCCTGCCCTTGACTAAGTCATCCCCCTTTGTCTCAAAGATGATTCCCTCTTCTACACACTCCTCGTTCCTTCAGCACATGGATTCTGTATACCTAAACCTTAGAATTGTGTTGAAACCTATGTGGGCGTTAACTTCACAAGTTGGCCTGGTAACAGGTTATGTGGATGATTGAATTTTGAAACATAGGGACATACAATGGCCTCTCTTTTGGTTAGGAAATCATGGAGAACCACAGCAGGGACAAGTTCTTTGTGCCTAGTCTCCTTGCCTTTCTCTCTGAACTGTCAAGTTCTATACATCTCTTAAAATTATAAGGATTATTAGCCAAAACTCCTTTGCTTTAAACAAACCTTAGACACTTTACTTCCTTTTCAGCTTAAGGAGAGTCTTAGAAACAGCAGTAAGTTTATTTGACTGATACATAGTTACTTTGATGTCTTTTGCAAGTATGTTTTATTACTGCTGCATGAATTGTATTTTTGTATAAGCGTATTATCAAACATTTGCCCTGTGAGTCAAAAGATCACTTTAGAATCATACAGACATGTAATTATGTAATTATCCATTTGAGGGTCATTGGGCCTGTTCTCTTTTAAGGTTTCTTTCCTGAAGTAGAAATTGTGTTACTGTTAGCACAAGTAATATGCCTAAATGCCTCTGTAACTTGTTCTCCTGAATTGGATGTGAAGTAGATAAATGATAGATAATACTAAATCTCATGAGGCTTTCTTTTCATTTCCTTTTGTTGGGGAGATAACTATACTTATCCAGAAATATCTGCTCATGAGTGGTTGGTGGCAGTGTGGCTTTTTTAAAATGCTTTTAGAAAATGAACACCTGAAACAAATTTTACTTTTTTAAACCTAAGAGGTACCTGCATTTTCTAGGTACAATTTTCAGAAAGAGGGAAAGTAACCGGTTTGCATACTGTGTGCCTGGAAGTTTGCTGGTTACTTTCAGATCTGTTCTTCTTAGCCCTCACAAATACCCCCATGTTACAGGAAATGTTATTATCAATTTACAGATAAGGAAATAGTCTTAGAAGAGTTACGTAGTTTGCCCATAGAAGTAGCGTGGCTAAGATACAAAGAAAATACATGTACCTTTTACTTCATGCTTTCCCTCTAAAACATATAATTTGGTGGTTGTTTTCCTATATTCATTTTCTAGAATGAAAGATTTCATGTAATCACTAGTAAAATACCACTTAGGAAATTAGTAATATATATTGTAGGAATTATTTTTCTTCTAAAAGCTCAATGTGTTCAAAATATAATATCTTCTTTGCCCTAAAAATGACTCCTTCAGTGAATGGTACCAGTATTTTTGCAGTCTCCCAGATTTAAACTCTTATCATAATTTACACCTTCCTTTGTCTCCCTCACCCCTCTGTGCCTCATACCCATGAGTTGTCATGACTTAACATTTCTAATTAGGTAATAATCTCTTATATCAATTTGTTTTTCTCCATTCTATTTCTTTTACCTATGTAAGTCCCACATTTTCCCTCCCTCTTGAATCACTGCAGTGGAATACTAACCAGATTTGACAATTTCAATCCTTTCTCTGCTCCAGGCCGTCTTAGAACTATTGCCGTATTATCTTTGTAAGCATAGTTCTCTTGTTTAACCTCCCTCAAAAGATCATGTTATTGACCATGGTCAAGCATTTATAGCTCTAGATCGTTTAACCCTGAACTCATCGTTGCCTCATCTCTTGTCTTACCTCTTCACGTACCTTTCATGTCAAGATACACCTGACTCTTTCTGGAATGCCCTGCCCTCTTTTCTCTGATTGATTGAATCCGAGCCAGACTTGGTAGCTAATTAAGACACAACTTCTTCCATGTAGCCTCTCTTGGTAAACATTCCCACTGAAAGTAATCTCACCTTCTCCTGAAATCCATGACTCTTAATCTCTACCTCTTTTGGGGTCCCTATGGCTTCCTCTGTGTAGTGGTTTTTATTTTCTTAGTGTGATGTGCATGTGTCTCCCTACCAGATGATTAATTTACAAAGAACCAAGAGATGAGGCTTACTCATTTCCAAAGGGCCTATCCTAGTGCTTTGCATATAGGAGACCTTCATTAAATATTCACTGATTGATTGAATAAATCTTAAAACCAGTAAATGATACTGTAGTTTGTCATGAATAGGATGAAGGTGACCAAGCAGCAAGTGTTGAAGTGCTAGAAAAACAGATTGAAAAGCTGAGTAAAGCACTTTACAGATTATAGCTTACATCATTTTGAAATGTTTTAAAAATCCACCTTGTATGGGATTCCTTTTTTATGACTGCTAAATAAAAGCAAGCTTCTTGTAAGTAATTATAATGGGGAGCTCCCGAAACATTCTCACAATTGGACCGTAAAAGGTTCTTGCCAATGTTAAAGGCCTCCCTCTTAAGACATGGAACTAACTTAATCAAGAGCTATATTCTTTAGCTCTCTATTTAAATACAAAATATCATTAAATGCATGGTTTTATTTCTTGGAATTCATTACTTTTAAAATTCAGTCGGATTTCATGGTAATAGTTACAGCATCCTGTTTTATTTTACATTAGTGTATTTGTAGGCTTTATTTGCACTGGATCTATAAACTATATATGTATGTACTTCTCATGTAAAATGGAATTTCAGTAGCATTAGTGAAGTATTTCAGGATTAGTATTATGAGATATCTGTATTTTATGTCATTATTAGATTCATCACACAGTTATTCCAAAATTCAGTCATATGCTGCCTAATGTTTGCAGCATGTCTGGTATGACCCTCAGCTCCTCAAGGAAGAGCATCAAGTGAACTGGTGGCAACACAGGTGAGGTCCCAGGGGAGCCCAGGTGTGGGGATGCTCACACCGGGGGCGGCTTGCACAGCATGGGCAGGGGTGTTGCCAGCAGTTCAAGGAGAAAGAGTGAATGTTAAATGGAAAAAGCCATAAATTCAGGCTCTGCTAGTGATAGGGTCACAATTTCCCATCACGTTCCTCAAAACTGAAGAGAATTAGCCTCCAAGGCTGTTGGATGGTGGGGGCCTGGCACCTGACGCCAACTCATCTTGAGGAGAAGGAGAGTGAGGCCAAATGAGCACAAGGGAGGGCTGAGCGCCTCTCAGCCTGGACTCGAGTGATGGTTGAGAATGTGCTGCAAGCCCGTAGCAGCCAAGCCATCGTGCAGAAGCTGGGTTCTTATGTGGCCCTGCCAGCAGCGTGGTGGAAGGCACACACTGGGCTGAGCCCAGCCCTTATCTCGGCCCCAGAGCACCGACATGCTGGGAAAGGCCAAGGTGCCAGAATCAGGGCTGCCCACCAGAACTGCTGTGCCAGGTTGGCACCAGGCCACTGGGTGCTGTGCTTCCTGTGGCTGTCCTGCTCCCACTGCCACAAGGATCGGGACCCTTCAGGAAAGGGGCTCACGGTGCAAAGCAGGGTCCAGGAGGAGACAGGTGTGCAGAGGGCAGGAGCTTCCAGGCTACCCAGAAAAGTGTGGCAGAGCTGGGACCAGAGAGGGGGACCACACTGCCAGGGCACCCAGGGACTCACAGGAGTTCAGCAGTTAGACACAGGAGAGCAAAGCGTGGATGCCAACAGAAGGTGGGACGCTGGAGTCCAAGGGGGCTTTCTAAGAGTGAATGGAAGGTAGATGGGGAGTTCCGGAGAGCCAGCATTGGCAGACCCCCTGGGACCTACCCGGGTGCAGCCGGCTGGGGAGGAAACTGCCATGGAGGCCCGAGGGGTGCGCTTCCTCCCTGGAAGGTCCCATGTGGCAAGCACAGGGGTGGGAAGGACCAGAGCACCTGTCCTCCGACATCCCACATGCAGGACATGAGAGCACCCTAAATGCCTGAGAGAATAAGAGCAGGCTTCATGGTGACATCGAGTTGGAAGTCCGTGCTTGGCAGCAGGAGGCTGGGTGGCTTAGAGGAGGTGCCAGGTGGGGACCACACCTCCTTCAAACAGGCAGTGCTGAATGTCCCACTTGGCAGGTGACTCTTCCTTACACAGCTCCCAGGAGGTTCCCCACCAGAGCCAGGGTGATGGTGAAGCAGCAGGCGTGGGAAGAGCCCAGGCCCACCTGGAGGGCAGGAGGCTCCTGGAGACATGCGGACAGTGCCAGAGAGGAAGTTCTTCTTCGGGAGATCTGGGGGCAAGTCAGGACTGTGAAACCAAGTCAGGCACCCTGGCTGTGCAGGCCCGCGAGGGTCACAAGCCCACCTGGCTCGGCTGAGAAGAGGCTGTGGGAACCCAGACACTGGGGTGTGAGCAATCACGACACAGCTCAGTGGCCAAGGGAGTGGATGCCAGCAGATGTCAGAAAACGTCTGAATCATGGGGAGACCAAGAGCAGCCGTCACATAAGCTGCTGGGCACCAGGGGGCACCAGCCAGGGACATAGCAGCTGGGGAGCAGGAAGGGGGACACAGGCCTGGCCAGCTGCGGGCTTCTGGCTCTGCAGTCCTGCCGATTAGAACTCAGGCATTGGCTGAGCCCCCTGGCCAATAGCTGGCGGCTTGTGGACGCAGGATAGCTCCTGCCGCCCCATCATTTCCCGCCTTTCTGTCTGTGTGTGCCCTGGGTGCCTTAGGGGCTCTCCTCAACTCCCGTTTAGGGGATAATGTCTCTCACAGTTGACACTTTGTGCTTACTCTACATCCTCCCTTCTCTCCAGCCCTAGAAGACGGAGGGTCCCACGTGGCGAGCACAGGGGTGGAAACACTAACTCTACCCTAACCTACCTGTACCCATACCTTAAACCCTAACCCATACCGTTCCCGTACCCTAACCCATGCCCTAACCCCTAATCATAAACCCTAACCGAACCCTAACCCTAACCCATACCTGTACCCTGACCTATAACCTGTACCCTAACTTTAACCCGATCCCTAACCCTAACCCATATCCTAACCCATATCCTAACCCTATCCCTATCCTTAACACCTTCCCAAACCCTAACCCATTCCCATACCCTAATCCTAACCCGTTCCCACAACCTAACCCTAACCTGTTCTTGTACCCTATCCTTAGTTCTCACTCTTTCTCTTCCTATTGTCTGATTTCAAACAAATCCCCTGTAACAAACCCTACAATTCCCTGTGTTCTAATCCTCCATCTCTTAAATGTTAGGCATTATTTTAATCCTAAATATCTAAATTATGAAATCCCAAAGCTCTGAACCCTTAAATTCAAACATGTTTTCTTTGTATACTTTAGCAATCAATAATCACAAAAGGAATTTTTAAATTCTCTACTATATAATGTCAACATTACTAAAATATTTGGGAACAGACTTAATTAAAGTACAAGTATTATACACTGAAAATTTAAAAACATTGATAATAGGAAAAATAAAGAAAAGCTAAATAAATGTAAGGTCCTGCCGTGGTGATGGCAGACTTAATATCTCTAAGATGACAATGGCACAAATGCAACCTACAACCTCAATGTGGTTCCTGTGAAAATTCCCAAAGCCTTTTGGGAAGAAATGAAACAGCTGATCCTGTCACATATGAAATTGCAAGGGACCTGAATGAGCCCTTGAAAAGAATCTTGAAAAAGAAAATCAAAGCTGGAGGCACAGGCTTCCCCAAATCAAATCTTAGTACAAATTTAACATTAAACGAAACACTGTGACACTGTCATAAAGATACACAGTTGACCCTTGGTCCATAGGCATGTGAACTCCACAGGTCCACTTAAATCATTTTTCCCCCACAAATATATTGGAAAAATGTTAAGTCAACAATTTCAAACATTACTTGTTCTATAGCTTACATTTCTGTGAGAATACAGCACATAATATGTGTAATGTACAAAATATTGTTAATTGAGTGTTTACATTATTGGTAAGGCCTCCAGTCAAAATAGGCGATCATTTTGAGGATAACAAAGTTTTGGTGGAGTCAGATGTTTTATGTATATTGGGACTCTGTTGGGTGTCAGCACCACTAACCTCCATGTTGTTCAAGGGTTGACTGTATATACAGATCAACGTATCTGAATGGAAAGCTCAGAAATGGCCCTAACCACCAATGGCCAGTTGATTTCTGACAAGGGTAGACAACATTAAATTATGGAGAAAAAGTGTCTTTCCAGGAAATGGTGTTTGGCAAACAGCTGTCCACATGCAGAAGAATGAAAATGAACCCTAACTCATATCACATACGAAGATTAACCCAAAATATATAAGGGCTTATGTGTAATAGGTAAAACATGGGGATAAATGTTCATGACCTTGGATTTAGCTATGGTTTCTCACATCTGAAACCAAAGTACAAGCAACAAGAGAAAGAATAAGTTAATTTCCTTCAAATTAAAATCTTTTCTGCATCAAAAGATACCAAGAAGTGAAAAGACAGTCACAGAATAGAAAATATCTGCACATTGTACATCTGACAAGAGCCTCTTATCCAGAATGCACCACGAACTTGTACAGTGCAACAAGACAACATCCCAATTTCTTAAATGGATGAGAGACTCCAAGACATACAAACGCTCAACAAGCACATGGAAAGGTGTCACACAGAATTCCCTGAACACACATGGGAATGGCTATAATCAGGAAAACTGAAAATCACATGTTGCCAAGGATGCAGAGGAATTGGAGCCCCTAACCTTTGATTGTGGAAATGTAAAACATGCAGCCTGTGTACAACAGCTTGGTGTTTCCTCATAAAGATAAAATACAATTACCTAATTATGGTTATACACCCACTCCTATATAATACCACAAAGAAATGACAATGATGTTGAAAGAGAAACTGGCCCAGGAGTTCTTGGCAGCATTGTTCATCAGAGCAAAAAGTCAGGGACAACTTAAATGCCCATCAAAGGGTGAATGGATGGCTAAAACCGGGTTGATCCATAAACTGCATTTTTTTGCCATATAAAGAAACAAAGGAAAATGGTCCACAGCCTCATTGAAAACAGTGTAGGGAGGGGGGAGGGCGTCTCCAGAAACTTGAACATACAGTTAATGTATGAACAGCAATTCCACTTCCAGGTC
Organism: Manis pentadactyla; assembly: GCF_030020395.1. NCBI lineage: Eukaryota > Metazoa > Chordata > Mammalia > Pholidota > Manidae > Manis > Manis pentadactyla. Next base: position 85,249,994 of record NC_080024.1, read on the forward strand.
TCTGCCCAAACCACATGAAAGCAGGAACTTAGATATTTGGACACCCATGTTCACAACTGCGTGACTCACAATGGTTAAAAGGTGGAGAAGACCCACGTGTTCACAGACAAATGGATGAACAAAGTGTGGTCTCTACAAAGTGGAGTAAACAAGGGTGTCCTGGCACCTGCTGCATGGATGGACCCTAAAGCCATTTTGCTCAGTGAAATGCACCAGTCACAGAAGGACGAATATTATGTGATCCCACTTATGTGAGATCTGGCAGAGCCCAACTGAGCTCAAGTCTCTGGAACAGTTCCAGAAAAAGGAAATGGGATCAGAATGGAAAGACATTTGCACACAGCTGGGGTAGGTGGGAACAGCTGTGCGGGGTCTGTGCACTGGATTATCATGTGGAGACCCTAATACTTCCCTCATGTAGGGTCAGGTGATGGCTTACTGGAAACTTGTCCCTATTTGGGGTAGAGGCCAAGAGCATTTTGTGTGAAGTGGTGGGTGCAGTAAAGTGGGATTCTGGAGAATTCAGTGTAAAGACTGTACTGACACTGAAAGTTTTCTATATGCTTTAAATTGCTGTAAAGTAAATTACTTTTCAGAACAACCATGTCAGTCCTGCACCAGAAGAGCAGAGCAGGCATTACACCCGGTCACAGAGGCCAAGCTCTCCCCATTCAGTTCACCCAAAGTGGAGCGCTACTCAGCCTGCAGGGGTCACTACAAGGCCCGTGGTAAAATTCCCTTGCAGACACTGGGCTTGGTTGTTGGGACGACCTGGAGTGGCACAGTGGGATTTTTTAATTCCAATTTCCACACCGCTCCACCAAAAACCTATTACAGCTAAAAATAAAATCAAGAATCTTGCAGGATACAAAATCAATATACAGAAGTTGTTTGCTTCTGTTCACCAATAACCAACCATCAGAAAGAGAGATTAAGAAAACAATGCCCTTTACAACTGCATCATAAAGAATAAAGTACTTCAGGACAAGCCTAACCAATGATGCGGGAGGCTTGAGGCCTGAGCTCTGAACACACACTGCAGACCTGGATGGGAGAGTTAGGTTATTACAAGTCCCCTCCACCCACAGCAACCTGCAGACTCCGTGGGAACCGCCACCGAAATTCTACCGCACTTCACACAGAAGCAAACACCCAACAGGCTGAATGGAACCGCACGGGACCCCATCCCCACAGCCATTCTGAGAAAGCAGAGCCTGGGCATCATGCCCTGACCTCCCACTTCACTGTGGACCTGTAGCAACCAAGACCCTGTGAGGCGCCAAGCAGAAGCAGGTGTGGAAACAGGACACCAGGTGCCTTTCATCCCCCAACCTGCTCGGCCCAAAGAACCGGCTCAACGAGGCGCAGGCCGTGGGTGGGGGCATCCCTCAGGAAGCTGGGCTGTGTGCCATGCTGTGCCCGGGGAGCCTCCCAGGTGGACCCACCTCGGGGAACCTTCCCAGGAAACTGCCCCATGTGCTGGGCACACAGCAAGGGCTGCAGCCCGGTAAGTGGGCCGCTTAAGCAGCCAAGTCCCCTCCGTCCCCTTTCCCATCTCAGAGCCTTGTTAGGAAGGATGCCTGCAGCCAGGAGGGCATCCCACAGGTGCGGCCAATCCACCCACTCTACGGGGCCCGAGGTGCCCAGCGCGGAGACACGGGCTCCCGGGGACGCGCTGGACGTGCACATCCGCCCTGGCTCAGTCTCAGCCTGCGCCCCAAAATCGCCCTGAGTCACGCCCGCCGCACCCCGAACTCACCCGCGCCCGCCTCAGCCCAGACTCCGCAAAGACGGTTCCCATCGCAGGCTTTCCTCCCCCGGCCCCTGAAGAGGAGCGCTCGGCAGGCGGTGCACGGAGAGCCTCTCCTTACCTTGCCCTACCGCAGCTCCTCAGAAAACAGAGCTGTCACTGCAGACGCCGACCGCCGTGTCACGGAGCTGCAGGGAAGCCGGAGCAATTCCAGCACCAGTCAGAGCTGGGAGAGAAGTCCTGCGACCTGACTGCGCATGCGCCCCGCTGGTTCACAAAGAAGGCAGAGGCGCCACCTGCGGGCCGCAGTGAGCGGAGCAGGACCGCGCTCACAGCTCAGGGAAGGTGGTGTCCTCTTGTGGCTAAACTGAAGAACCACAAATCTTTGGAAATTCAAGCCGCAATAGGCACAAATTTCCTGTGTCTTCTCCACTTTGTTTGAGAGTGAAAGGAATGAAATGAAGTAGACACAGGCTTTACAACTTACACCAAAATTAACTCAAAATTCCCCATAGGCATGTGCCTTAGAAAACTAAAAATAGAAATACCATTTGACCTGGGAAATCCACTCTTAGGAATTTCACCAAAGAATATAATTTCTCAGATTCAAAATGACATATGCACCCCTCTATTTGTTGAAGCACTATTTACAATAGCCAAGATATAGAAGCAAGCTAAATATCCATCAGTAGATGAATGGATAACAAAGATGTGGTACATACACACAATGGAATACTACTCAGCCATAAGAAAAAAACACATCCAACCACTTGCAACAACATGGATGGAGCTGGAAGATATTATGCTCAGTGAAATAAGCCAAGTGGAGAAAGACAAATACCAAATGATTTCCCTCATTTGTGGAGTATAACAGCACAGTAAAACTGAAGGACCGAAACAGAAACAGACTCACAGACTCCAAGAAGGGAATAGCAGTTAACCAAAGGGGAGGGTGGGGGAGGGCAGGTAGGGAGGAAGGGAGAAGGGGATTGAGGGGTATTATGATTGGCATACATGGTGTAGGGGATCACGGGGAAGACAGTGTAGAAGAGAGAAGACAAGTAGTGATTCTGTGGCATCTTACTACACTGATGGACAGTGACTGCAATGGGTTACGGAGGGGACTCGATAATATGGGTGAATGTAGTAACTGCAGTGTTTTTTCATGTAAAACCTTCATAAGAGTGTATATCAGTAATACCTTAATTAAAATTTTTTTCTAATGGTACACTCATAAAAAAATTCTCCATAGGCAAATTTTTTATTCTAAATTAGAAAATTCATAGGTAAAAGCAAAATCTACACAACTTTACTGCAGACTTTCACCACCCAACACCAAAGGCTTATCCACAAAAGAAAAATAATCACATGGGCTTAACAGAATTATAATTTCTACTCTAAAAGACCTTGTTCAGAGAACCCAAACACAAGACACAAACTGAAAGAAAATATTTTCAAAATACATATTTGATACAGGATTTATACTCAAGATATACAAAAATCCATTAAAAAATGAGCCATAACAAATATTTTACAATTAAAAAAATCTCACCTTAACATCCAAGAATTACATCGCCAGTATTTAAACTGCTTTGAAAAACAATGCCCCAAAAAAGCCACCATGCAATTTTATGCAATACCTCTATTCATAAAGGCTAAAAACTTCAAGAAACCAGGATGTGTTTCAATAGATGAATGCCTTGGCAAATTGGGGTACATCCATTACATTTCACTACAACTTGGACAGTGAAATGTACAGTGATTTGCCCAGTGAATTTGGTGCCTTGATCACTGGAGTTTACCGGTCTTGTGTGAGAAATTGTTTCTAACAGCTTCTTTGGGATTACGAAGGCATCGGCCTTGGGCCAGCAGAAGGCTTCATTCTTCCCTGTGGGGTTGGAATGCATCACCCTCCCAGTACACCACATGGATATGTTCGCCAACCTGGAAGCTCTCCAAATTCCATATTTTGAGACACAGGTATGGTGTATTATTGACTCCATTTTTATCCCCTCCCCTTTCTCTGGAGAATGGAGGGGTGACGCTGAAAATCCCAAGCTTCTCATCATGGCTTGGGCTTTCTGCCTGTCAGACAACCAAGCAGAACCCACCCAGAACCACCTACTTAGAACAAAAGATGCCACTATTACTCAGGAAATCCCCAGAGCTTTAGGAACCCAGTGTCAGGAACGAGGCCCAGACCAATATGCATGTTTTCTATTGTACTCCCGTGTTCATGGTGGCACATCCCAGGGAGAGGGTTGGGAATTCGTGTTTCCACTATTCCCAGGAGAAGGAGCATATAAAAGAGAAACTAAGTTGAGTTATACAAAATGTATAATGTATAATGTGTGACCCCAAGATGTACGGACTGAGATTCCAACTAAAAGGCCAATGTGGCCATAGTGACAAGTATCAGCTTCCAGGGCTATGTGAGGGTCTGACAGGCAGTTTCTCTAACTGTCCATTTGCAGCTCTGGGTGGGGAGTGAAGGACCCCCCAGGGTGATGGAAAGAGCCCTGTGATCAGAGGAGAAGCCCCTCTTCTTTAAAATTCCATATTAAATAATGTGAACATTAATAAAATACTAAGAATAGACTTAAGGTGCAAATCTTGTACATTGAAAATAATAAAACATTGATAATTTTAAAACTAAAAAAGAGCTAAATACATGTAAAGTCTACTCATGGTGATGGAAATACTTAAATACTGTTAAAGTGGCAATGACTCAAATGCACCCTACAGAGTCAACATGATTTCTTTGAAAATTCACACAGGCTTTAATGTACCAGCTGATCCTGACACATGGAATATCAAGGGACCCCAAAGAGGCCTTGAAAACAATCTTGAAAAAGAAAATCAAAGCTGGAGGCTCATGGCCCCCAAGATCAAATCTTAGTACAAAGTAACAGTACATAAAACACTGTGCCACTGGCATAAACATACACATTTGGCCCTTGGACAGTAGGGGTGTGATCTGCCCAGGTCCACTTGAGTGGATTTTTTTCCACAAATATATAGAAAAAGTGTTTAAAGACTTAAGACAATTTGAAACATTTGCTTTTTTCTAGCTTAGCTTACTGTTAGAATACAGCACAAAATATATGTATAATGTACAAAATATGTCTTAATTGAGTGTCTATATTATTGGTAAGGCTTCCAGTCAAAATAGGCAACCAGTTTTAGGATAATACTTTAGTTTTGGGGGAGTCAGATGTTTCATGTGGATTCTGACTCTGTGGGATGTGAGCTACACAAACCCCCATGTTGTTCAAAGGTCAACTGCATGTATATATCAGCAGAACTGAGAGGAAAGCCCAGAAATGACCACAACCATCTACAGTCATTTAATTTCTGACAAGGGTGGACATTTAATTAGGGAAAGAATGGTCTTTTCAGCAAATGGTGCTGGGCAAATGGCTGTCCCTGTGCAGAGAAATGAAACTGGACCCTTAATACATACCCCATATAAAAATTAACTCAAGATAAAGTGCTTACATGTAATAGGTAAAATTATAGACTCTAGAAGTAAACATGAGGAGAAACCTTCATGATGTTGGATTTAGCCATGGTTTCTCAGATATGACACCAAAGGGCAAGCAACAAAAAAAGCATAAATTAAAGTTCTCCCAAATTAAAAACTTTTCTGCATCAAAAGTCACCAACCATAATGTGAAAAACAGTCACAGGACAGAAGAAAATATCTGCACATTGAACATCTTACAAGAGCCTGTTATCCAGAAAACACTACAAACTCGTACAGGGCAACAAGACAACAACCCAAATTTTAAAGTGGAAAAAAGACTCCAGCTAAGACACACAAACATTCAACAAGCACGTGACCAGGCATCACACAGCATTAGTCATAATGGAAATGCAAATTAGATCACAGTGGCCACCCACTGCAAGCACAGGGCAATGGCCATACTCAGGAAGATTCAAAACCACATGCTGTCAAGGATGTAGAGGAATTGGAGCCCCTAAACTTTGCTTGTGGAAATGTAAAACATGCAGCCTGTGTACAACAGCTTGCCATTTCCTCATAATATATAATGCAATTACCTAATTGTGGGTTAACACCCACTCCTAGATACATACCCCCAAAAATGAAAACGTTGTTCAAACAGAAACTGGCCCATGAGTTCTTGGCAGCACTGCTCACCACAGCAAAAAGGCAGAAACAACCCTAATGCCCATCAAGTGGTAAACGGATGAACAATACAGGGTTGACCCACAAACTGCATTATTCTGCCGAATTCAGAAATAAAGAAAATGGTCCAAAGCTGCTTTGAAAACTGTGTGTGTGTGTGTGTGTGTGTGTGTTTGCAGGGCATCCCCAGAAACTAGAGTATAGAACTAACATATGATTAGCGATTCCATTTCAGGGCATTTGCCCAAGTGACACGAAAGCAGGGACTTAGATATTTGCATATCCATATTCACAGCTGCATTACTCAAAACAGGCAAAAGGTGGAGACCAGGGTGTCCACAGACACATGAAAAAAGTGTGGTTTCCTCACAGTGGAGTAAACAAGGAGTCCTAGGACCTGATACACAGATGGACCCTAAAGTCGTTATGCTCAGTGAAATGTCCCCCTCAAAGAAGGACAAATAATATGTGATTCCACTTGTCCAAGGTCCCAGAGAGTCCAACTGAGGTAAAATCTCAGGAACAGTTCCAGAAAAACGAAACTGCATCAGGATAGAAAGACGTGTGCACACAGCTGGTGTGGGTGGTGACTGCTACCGTGGGTCTGTGCATTGGATCACCACGTGGAGGCCCTAACACTACCTGGGATCATGTCCCTGTTTGGGGTAGATGCTCCAGCATTTTGTGTGAAGTGGCAACTGCGGTAAAGTGAGATGCTGGGGAACTCAGTAAAATGAGAATTTGTACTGACACTGCAAGTTTTCTGTATGTTTGAAATTTCGGGAAAGTAAATTACTTTGCCAAACAACCATGAGAAAAGCAGAGTAGACATCACACTCTGTCAACAGAGGCCAAAGCGTCCCCAACCAGTTCACCTGATGGGGGCGCTACTCACCTTGCAGGGGTCCAGGGGGTCACTAGCAGTCACGTGGGAGAATCCCCTGTAGCCACTGGGCCTTGGGCGTTGGGACAACCTGCGGTACAAACAGTGAGAATTTAGAATTCCAATTTCCCACACCACTCCACCAAAGACCTATTAAAACTAAAAATAAATTTGTAAGGTACAAAAGTTGGTTGCTTGTATTCACTAATAACTGAAAGGAAAGGAGCAAAACACAGCAGCAATTCACCGGAGAATTCCACTTTATTAGGGAAAGGTGCTGGGTTATATAGGAAGGGGCATGAGCTGATTGAGGTGTCACTTCTACGGGGCTGGTGGCTATTGGCTACGTGCTGGGATTGGGAGGGGCGCGAGGGGTGATTGGGCTTCAGGTGGCGCCGGCGGGAACCGAGGTCCCAGAAGAGAAGCAGGAAGTTCGCCATCTTATGGGTGTGGGCCCTTCATTCCCCCCTTTCGCCTCTATGGGGTTGTGGACATTGCTTTCTCTTTGACTGCTTCCTGCTGAACAGGGGCGGAGAAGGGAGTGAGAGCTTGAGGACTGGGAGGAAAGAGTTGATAGGACTTCCCACAGTAAGGACGAGTAGATGTGAACTTCTTCAGGTTGGAAATCAATGAAGGTTCCTTGTAACCATAGGTTGAGGACTTGTTGATTCTAATGGTGCCAAGAGGATACGGGTGCCAGAAGCCAGGCGTCTGCGGCCATTGTTTCCAGGAACAATTTCCAGCAGAGAGAGGGGTCCATCTCAGCGTGTGGTGAGGAGGTTACATGAGGGTGAGGGATCTTCTGTGGCTAAAAGCTGGTAGTTCCTGAGTAAAAGCTGGTTGAAAGTTTGATTAGAGATTTTACCGACTTGGGATTTGATAAACTTTACTATACAAGGTAAGAAGAGACAGGCGAGAAGAATGATTATTATAGGGCCTGCAATGGGCCACAGCCAGGTGAGGAAGGGGTTTGTTAGTATTGAAGAGAATGGGTTGGAGGAGTAATACTGTGGGTACTGGGAGTTACCCATGTAGTGAATGGCACAAGACCAGTAGGGACATCTCTGTAGGTGTCTGGCCATCGCCTGCAACAGGCTTGTTTTTGGTCATAGAGGAAGCAGAGGTAGGGAGAATAAAGGTAGCTGCTAGTGAACACTTCGGTGGAGGGAGGAAAGTGGAGGTATAAAGGCTCGGAGCAGCCTTTCAGAGGGCAGTCTGATGTGGCAATGAGGACAGTAATTTTTGTTTGATGCTGTGTGTAAGTCTGTCTTTGAATCGCCATACAAAGGAGGCTGGGGTGGCGGGGAAGACAATAGGAATGAGGAAAAAAAGCGAGAGAGAGCGAGGGAGCAGTAAAGGAGGAAAAAGTCATGATTCGGGTATGGATGGCAAAGGGGGTGAACGGGATTTTGGAGAAAAGAGGACAGTAAGGTCAGGAGTCTGGAGGGAGGGAGAGTCTGTAAACTTTTGTAGGTTAAGAGATCCTTTAGGTGATGTGGGTACAGAATGGTAAGGGGCACCCCGAATGACAGTTTATGAGCTTCCTTCTGCAAGAGCTGTCCAGCGGCTAATGCCCGTAGGCAGGGGGCCCATCCCCGAACTGTGGAGTCTAATTGCTTGGAAAGATAAGCTACTGGGGCAAAGGATGGGCCATAATATTGGCTTAGGACTCCTAGAGCTTGACTGGACCTCTCATGAATGTATAATTAGAAGGGCTTCGACAAATCAGAAAGATGGAGAGCTGGGGCTTTCACAAGGGCTCCACGGAGCTTAATGAAGGAGTGTTGGGGTGAGGATAATGGTTCTCCAGGGGCGCCCTTGCTGTGGTCAGATAGGGGTCTTGCCAACAGGGAGAAGTTAGGGATCCACGCTCTAAAATACTCAGCCAGGCCTAGAAAGGAAAGGATTTCTGTCTTGGTTTTTGGAACGGTCATGTCAGAGAGGAGCTGTTTTCTGTCTAAGGTAATGGACTTTCTTTGTTGAGATAGAAGAAATCCCAGGTAAGTGACAGAAGGGGAAGAGATTTGAGCTTTGACAGGGGATACCCGGTAACCTCTGGAAGCTAGAAGGTTAAGTAGGGAGGCAGTGTCAAGTTGAGAGTGTTCGTACGAGGGACTGCAAGAGTAGAAGATCATCCACGTATTGTAATAAGGTGGACTCGGAATCCTTGTGGCAAAACTGTCCAAGTGAGTTGTTCAGAATGTCTTGTGTATGGGTCCGTCAAGATAATGGCAAAAAAATCTTGGGAGGGGTCCAGAGGGATAGAAAAAATGTGTCTTTGAGATCTAGGACTGAGAAGTGGGAGGCTGAGGGAGGGATCTGCGATAAAAGGGTGTATGGATTTGGGACTAAGGGATGGATAGGGACGATGGCCATGTTAATGAGGTGAAGGTCTTGGACGAGGCGGAAAGATACGTTGGTTTTTTTAACAGCTAATATGGGGGTATTAAACGGGGAGTGAGTGGGTCTGAGGTAATTTTTGTTTAAAAGATCTTGAATGACGGGTTGGAGGCCTATGAGGGCTGAAGTGGTTAGGGGGTATTGGGCCTGACAGATATACTGAGAGGGGTTACATAATTTGATAGAGGCAGGAGGACATAGAGCTACGGTGGGGCTTGTAATGTCCCAAACTTTGGGATTTACAGGGTGTATGAGGGTGGAACTGGAGCTTTCATTGGGTAGAGGGGGGTCATCAGCTATGAGGGCTATCAGAAAGGGAGTACTGGGGGCTGTGGGAGTGGATATAGTTATGGAAACATGGAGGAGAGAAAGGATGTCCCATCCTAGTAAAGGGATGGGACACTGGGGCATAACTAGGAAGGAGTGGGAGAAAGGTATGGGATTGTCTTGGATTGTGCATAAAAGGGGGGGTTTTTAATGGGAAAATCTGTTTACCTCCTATCCCGACAATAGGAGTAATGGCAGGTGTGGTAGGGCCCCGGTATTCTCGCAAGACTGAGAAGGTGGCTCTTGTATCTAGGAGGAAGGAGATGGGGTGACCGTCTACTATTAAAGTAACCCTGGGCTCCTGTTTGGTGATGGAAATGGTCTGGCGAGAAGCCCCCAGGCCCCATCAATCTTCTTCTGCCAGCCCCACTACGGAGGGCTTAGGATGGGGGTTATTCGTCCAGCCTCCCCTTCGTGTGGCTGGGCAATCAGATCCCCAGTGGCCCTCTTTGTGGCATCTGGGGCATGGGGTGGTAGCCCTTGACTAATGTTCTTCTTGTCCACACTTGAAACAAGCTCCTGTGGGGGGCTTGTTTGTAGAGGAGTGCCCAGGTTGTGGTTTTATCAGCTGGGCCAACATTTGGAAATTGGCCTGATCAGCCTTTTGTTTATGGTGTTCTTTCTCCTCCTCCCGGTTATGGAAGACTTTAAAGGCCACTGTTAGGATCTCAGTCTGTGGGGTAGCCGGGCCCTGTTCTAACTTTTTGAGTTTAGCTTTAATGTCGGGGTAGCTTTGAGCTAGGAAGTATGTCATAAGTACATGTCTCCCATCAGGCGTTTCTGGGTCCGGCTGGTATACTGTAATACAGCTTGAGTGAGTCTGTCTAAGAACTTGGAGGGAGCTTTTGAAAATTGACTACTTTACAAGCTGCCTTTTTCAGACCTGCTTTTAAGCAGGAGGCAAAAATATCTCGAGAGCGGAGACCCACGGCAGTGTTATAATCCCAGTGTGGGTCTTGTTCAGGGACAGCGGTGGGGCCAGGGGGATAGGTGGGGTCAGTCCTGTGGGTTTCTTTGGCGTACATTTGGGCAAAGTCCCAAACTCATCTGCGCTCTTCAGGAAGGAGGGTATTGGCCAGGAGCATTGAAATGTCATGATGTGTGAGGGTCCATTGAAACTCCTAGATATATGTCGTGGGATCAGTGGAGAAGGAACCTAGGCGTTTCTCCAGTTGGGTTAAATCTCCTAAGGAGAAAGGGCCGTGAACGCACATGATGCCTTCGGATCCTGCTACTTCTCGAAGGGGCGCAATAGTTTTGGGAGGCCCTCGGGACCGAGTCTGAGGATGACTGAAGGGTTCTGGCTCAGTCTGTGGGGAGAAACAGGTGATGGGGGCAAAGACGTGATAATTTTGGGAGGCTTTCGGGACCGAATCTGAGGGGGACTGAAGGGTTCAGGTTCAGTCTGTGGGGGAGAAACAGGTGATGGGGGCAAAGACAGAGGAGGCTCCTGGAAATTAGTTGGAGGGGGGCTGTAAGGCTCAGGCTTGAACTGCAAGGAGAGTGAGGTGGGGGAGGAGATGGTGGTGGAGGAAGGGGGAGGGGCTGTTGTGGGAGAGGAGGGGGAGGCGGCGGCCTCAGTGGAAGAGGGTGGAGGGGTTGTAGGAGGGGGAAGGGAGTGAAAGGGAGGCTTTTGCGGGGGAGACGGCTTGCAGGCTAGGAGAACTTGGGGGGAGGCAGGGGGAGGAGGCAGAAAGCTTCGGTATAGGGAATCTCCTTCCAGTTTTTCAGGCGCTGGCAGTAGTTAAAGAGATCGCGAGTGATGTTGGGATCAAGAGTTCCCCCTGCGGGCCATTGGTTGTTATTGTTTAGGGGCTATGTCGGCAGTTGGGAGCAGTATTTACGGGGAGGTTTTGGTTTTATATCAGGCGTCAGGGAGAGGGTGGCTAGATACTTGAGCAGGCATTCAAGAGGTGAACTTTCAGGGAGGGATGAGGAGGCTCCCATGGCTAAAGGACAGAGAAGGAGACAAACAGGGGAAGACGAATGGAGATCCTCGGACTGGGAGCAGACCGCAAGGAGACAAAGGGCGTCTCCGATGATCCTTGGTGGTCTGCAGAAACTCATATACGAGTCGGTTTCTTAGGAAGTGTGGGTCGTCACCCAGACTTCTCTAAGAAGGCAGAGTGCCGGAGTCCGAGGTACCTAGTACTAGGAGTTTTCAGCAGAAGGAATTTTCGGTGGAAGGAACGGAAGGAGAAGGGGGGGAGAAAGGGCGCATTTTCATCCGCAAAGGAGTCAAATCGTTTATGGCTGTTGGAGGAGGGGCCTGAGGGTCCAAAGCAGCCATGAAGGCCTAAGGCGGGGAGAGCAAAGGAGTCAACTCGTTTATGGCTGTCGGAGGAGGGGCCCGAGGGTCCGCCGCAGCCGTGAAGGCCTAAGGCGGGGAGAGTTCCCTCCTCGTCCCCGAGCGTCAGGGCCTTGCAGGATGATCATGGTCAATGGCGCTGTGATAGCTCGGGGAAGAGCGGCCCGCTCTGGGGGAAAAATTACCCAAAGGCCAAAGAGGAGTGGTAAGTGTGAGGAGCCAGCGCCGGAAAAAGAGGACGAGGGCGAGCTGCTGCTGGTTTTGGGGGAAGACGGGGCCCAGTTGGGGTGTCCCATCTCCCGGGCTTCGGCACCAATGAAAGGAAAGGAGCGACACACAGCAGCAATTCACCGGAGAATTCCGCTTTATTAGGGAAAGGTGCTGGGTTATATAGGAAGGGGCATGGGGTGATTGTGGTGTCACTTCTACGGGGCTGGTGGCTATTGGCTACGTGCTGGGATTGGGAGGGGGGCGAGGGGTGATTGGTCTTCAGGTGGCGCCGGCAGGAACCGAGGACCCAGAAGAGATGCAGGAATTTCGCCATCTTATGGGTGGGGGCCCTTCAGCTGCCCCCTCCCAACCTGAAAAATGTGCCTTAGTTTAGCCAATCATCACACCGCTGTAAATCTAAGCTCTGCCTCCCCCTGCCTTCTTTTAAAACTCGCTGTCTATTTTCACATGACTTCCCCGGCCTGTGATAGCTGGACTGCAGAACCTCACTGGAGGGCATTCAAATAAATTACCTGGCCCTTTGTTGCCTCTCTTTGCCTGCTTATTTCAGCTAGAGTTTATCTTACAGACACAAGTTTTACAGCTTACACCAAAGCTCACTCAGAATTGTACATTGGCAAATTTTAAATGCAAAATCATAAAATTCTAGATAAAAAATGAAAATCTACATAATCTTGTATTTGCTGATAACTGTTAAGATCCTACACAAAAAGCATGTTCACAGAATAAAAATAATTTCTTGGCTTTATAAAACTAAATTTTCTTATCTGAAAGACCTTGTTCAGAGAACCATAGACAAGACACAAACTGGGAGAAAATATTTGCAAAGTATATATTTGATAAAGGATTTGGGAAATCAGGAGACACAGCACTGCACAACTAGGAGAACTGCCAAACTCCAGAAACATGACAACATCGACCTCTGTGGGGTGAGGAGCACTGGGAGCCTCCTTCACTGCATGGACAGCCCCTTGGAAGAGAGTTTGCCAGTTTCTTTCAACACAAGTCTCATGTTAGGATCCAAGAATCATGCCTCCAGTATTTAGACAACTGCTTTGAGAAAACCACCATGCAATTATACACAGTAGCTCTATTCATAATGGCTAAAAACTTGAAATAAGTAGATAATAAATTCAGAATGAATAGGTAAATTGTGGTACATTCATGTGAAAGGGACCAGAATATGCCACTCTAAAATATGCCTCTTGGGCATAGGATTATTTGGGTCTGATTAATTTTTAAAAACAGCAGACACAGAGGAATCACTAAAAAGTGACTACAAGTTGCCCTTTTGTGAGAGAAGTCTGCATTAAGAAAGGAAATCTCCACTTGTACAGTGTCTCCCTCTCTGTACCAAGAATACAAGGATGAATAAATCCCTAGAAATCCATGTCAACAGAGGCGGCCTGGACTTAAGCCCTTATTTACTGTGCTTTGCCTGATAACTTCCCTCAACTGGCTCTCTGCCTGGAATACTTCCTTTTGTTTTTACCTGAAGATCCTATTTCAGGTGATGGCTTGGGCCATTTCCTGGAGTTCACTAGTTTTCCTGGGAATCCCCTGTGTATACAGGCAGTATTAATGTTGTCAAAATTCTAGACTTTTTTCCTACCTTTGATGCTGGGGTTCTTGTTCATGAAGCTGAAGAACGAGCTTCACAAACACTCAAGGTTTGGAGAGTAAGGTATAGGCTTTTATTTAGAAATAAAGTGAGAGACTAGAGCTCCTGGCTCACACCAGGAGGGGACAAGAGAGCCTGCAGTGGTGCGTTGTCTAGTTGGTTTTATAGGCAGCTGAGGATTTTGCAAGAACATGAAAAAACTTAGGGGTGTGGACTTGCATCACCTGCCCTGTCCTCAAGGTGGGCTGGGTCATATACTCTGATTCCTAGGGCTGACAGCAGAGTCACAGGTTATGATGATACCCTTGTAGAACACTCAAACATTCCAGGCCAAGTTGCTCCTGGCATTTTGACCTTTAACTGATCTCACTGAAGATGTCTATATCTTTACCCTAGAGAATTAGTGTGACCTTGACTTCGTATAATGCTTAGCACAGACTTTCAATAGGAACTTCTTTGCCCATTGTTACATCGATCTTACTGTAAATATTCCACCGTGCTTTTCCCCCCGTAGGCCCTCACCCTAATCTGACTACACCCACCATCCCTGTCTCACTATTAATCTCTCTTTTATTATGGAGGGTCTCAGCCAAGAACCTGAAAAAGTAAAGGAAAAGTTATTTTTCCTCCCCTACACATACAATGCAGTACTATTCAGCCATACAAAGAAATGAATTGCCAACCCATGCAGACACAGATGAATCTTAAATATGTTTAAAATACAAAAACCAAATGTAAATTTAAATTTCAAATTATTTTTATTTAAAAGAGTCATAAACTGGGAAGAACCCTATCTAGCAAGTAGAGGGGCAATCCATTGAGCTGCAGGAAAGGACAGGTTTATAAAGGCAGAGAGGGAGGGGAAACATAAAAGCAAAGAATGCATTGTTTTAGGCAAGGTCACCCTCCTACAGGGAATAGAAGGGGTCTGTCAGCAGATTTCCTCCAAGGGCTGACCAGGAAACTCCAATATGGCTGGTTAAAGGTTATACTTTGCAAGTGGGGAGGGACTGGGGGCCTGGCAAAACTGCAGTTAGGTTAGGCATTAAGTCTTGGTTCCCTGACATGGAGACTTATCATAAGTGACTTCATTTTGCTCCTGTGACTTAAGAAGCCAGGCTTCTCCTGTTGGAGTGGGAAGTTACAGATAAACAAGGAGAGAAGGTGACAATATCCATGTGATACAGGATGAGGCTGGAGACATCTATATAAACTCATCCTTAGCTAAAGACAGTTCCACATAGAAATCTTTATAATTAGATATGTATGCATAGATTGGAACTGGTGCGTATATTTTCTTCCATTGTCCACTGAGCACATTTAGCTGCAACATGTAAATTTTTAATACCATTCCCTAAGGTGGCAGGGCTGTTTGAATAAATGCATAACACTAGGACTGAAACAGTAAATAAAGAATAATGAAGTATCACAAAATAGGGAAGTACCCCCCCAAAAAAGGCTGACAAAGACTGAGTATGTCAAAGGGGAACCGGAGCCGATGGATGTAGTTCTCCAGAGCCACAGCAGCCATGACCGGAGCAACCAGATGCTAGTGCTGGGCTGTCACCAAAAGCCTAAAACAGTCATCCAGACATTCACATTGGTAAAAATAAGTTATTAAGTGATTTTTACGCATGGGGTTGGACATAGTTATATTGCAGAAGAATTCTGAATAATTGATGTGGGCACTCAGACATCCATCATGGAGGTGTGGCCGACTCCCCTCTTCAGAGGAGGTCTTCCTCCTCAAGAAGACACACAGGATGGACATGGGGGAAAGTACCTCCCCAGTGGGGAGACCCAATGAACACTACCTAAATCAGTGGCCACAGATGTGAACAGCAATAAGTTGCCTTGAGAGCATGTTTAGAAACAAGCTGCATCAACCTGGAAGCCTAGAGGAATTGGGTGGATTTCCTAGTAAAAAAACCACACTAACAGAATGAGCCCTAAAACAAGGAAAATACAAGCACAACATGCAGGGACCTCTTCCCTAACTTCTCCTCTCACTGTTCTGGGGATTCTCTACCCCAGAACAGAGAAGGAACAGGGACAGAGCTGTTTTCAGCCCCTCAGATCTGACCCCATGCACTCCTCAACCACCCCCCCAGCCATGCTCCACCCAGGGAGGACGCCAGGCAGAGGTAGTCTCAGGAATTATTGATAATGATGTGTCAGCTGGGACTTTTCTAGTTGCAAGGGACCAGACACACTTGGAGAAGTAAAATAAACTAATTACTTTATAAATGATAGAAATGTTAGTGACTGCAAGAGGCAATTTTAAGATGGTGCCTGAGCCTGCCAGATCCAGGGGCTCTCCCAGTAGGACATGGTCGGTCTCCAGCCCTCCGACCTGAGTGCCTGTGGGGTGGCCCCACTCATGGGCAGTCTCTCTCGCTGCATCTGGGGCCTCCAGCAGCTCCAGGTGGACACCCACTCACCGACCATTCTAAGGCAGTGTTCCTCCTTCCCTCAGGTTCCATGAAAAGTCATGTCGTTCAATGACTTTGGCCTGGCTCCAGTTGCATTTGCATCCTTGACCCCATCAGAACACCCAGAGGATGGAACGTGGGGTTGGATGGGCTGGGATCACACACCCATCTTCAAGGTGGGTGGAACATAGGGTCTGCCTTCTGGAGCTGATTGGAATGGAGGCAGGTGACTGACAGGAAAGCTGAGGTGCAGATTTGGATATGAGAACAGGTGCCGGGCAGGGAAAGCAGCACACTCCACATCACTGCTGGCCCGGTGCACAGCAGTGAGTCCAAAGCCCAAGGAAGGAGGGAGCTCATGTAGGGTCGGGGGTTGCATCTGCCCATCTGCTGCTCCTGGGGCCCTGCCATGGCCACAAGAAGCTAATCCACTGACAGAAAAAGCAGTGTTAATGCTGGTGGTAAATGTAACAGGCATCTCCCTACCCTCTGGGAGGCAGTTGCTCTCAGGTCTCTGATTTTCAATGAGTATGAAAGTCAAAGGTTTGTTACAGCTGGAAGGCTGAAGGAACGCAGGGCTGTATGTATGTAACTCTGCTGTATGGCTGTTGTGGTCAGGACCACATTCAATGCTCAGAAAGTTATTACCTCTCATGGCAGACTAAGGCTGTGAAGCAGGAGACACCTGTGTCAGCCACACTGCTGTTAGGAACTGAAACATCTCAAAGGGCTGTCTATACTGCATATGTAGCTGTTCAATTGCCCAGCATCAGGATCAGCTCAGTAACTGGCCAAGGAGGCTTGACAGGACCCAGACTGGCCTTAGTAGGAGGACCATGGATGCCCGCCTGGTGGACGGAAGCCAAGGGCTGTCCTGTCTACGTGTGATTGTCTGTGGCTGCCCACCAGAAAGGACAAGGGATCCATCCAGTCCCAAGAGGGCCCTGCCAGCCCTAAAGAAGGCAACATTTGGGAGCTGGCAGGTCACTGCACCCAGGCCTGTATTAATCCACACATGCCTATCAAGGGCCCTGTGTGACAGGCACTCAGGCTGCCCAGGAGTATGGCCATCAACACCCAGCCCAGGTGGGGCAGGAGGAAATGTGATCTCTAGGAACTCCAAAACATGTGATGGCGGTGGACTTGAAAGCACCAGAGTGAATGTTTCATTCTCCTCCTTTCAGAGCCCAGGACTGAGATGGGGGAAGGAGAGAAAACCACCAGTCCAGCCTAACCCTGTCTCATGTGTGACCATGGGCAAGTCCTTTCCATCCTGGAGGCCTCAATAGAGATAGATGGGCAGGGGAAATGGACTACTTGTGCTTAATGAAAGTTAAACCAAACCCTAATGCCCTAAATCTACACCAAACTCCCTCATCTTAATTATTATTTCCCTATGTTTTATGTATACAATGTCATAGTCTGCATCTTTTAAATTTGCATATCACTTAATAATTTGTGTATTACTGATTTTACTACTTTTGCCTTTTGTACTTCAAAGTCACTATGTAAGTGATGTGTAGCTACATTTCACTGAGGAAAAACATCTCAATTTAAAAACAATTCCATCTAAAGAAGTCCCTTTAACATATCCTGTAAGGTCAGTCTAGTGGTGATTAATCTTTTAGCCTTGATATCTATGGAAAACTTTTTCCTCTCTCCTTCAATTCTGAATGCTAACATTGCTTGGGAGAATATTCTCAGTTGCAGTTTTTTTTTCCTCTCAGTAATTTGAATATTCCATGCCCCTTCCTTGTGGCCTGTAAACTTTCTGCTGAGAAATCTGATAGCCTTATGGAGTTTGCCTTATAGATACTGGTAACTGTCTGCTTTTCTCTTGCTGCTCTTAAGATTCTCTCTTTATTGCTGATCTCTGCCATTTTAATTACTATGTGTCTTGGTGTGGACCTCCTTGCGTTCATCTTGTTAAGGATTTTCTGTGCTTCCAGAACCCCTATTATGAGAATATTGTTTGGTTTGGAGGTGTCACAGAGATGTTTTTTTTTTTACTAAGGTATCATTGATACACACTCTTATGAAAGTTTCACAAGAAAAACAATGTGGTTACTACATTATCCAGTCTGCCACATACCCCATTGCAGTCACTGTCCATCAGTGTACTAAGATGCCACAGAGTCCCTATTTGTCTTCCCTGACACTGTCTTCCCCATGACCCCACACACACCATGTGCACCAATCATGATACCCCACAATCCTGTTCTCCCTCCCTCCCCACCTGCCCTCCCCTACCCCTCCACTTCTTGGAGTCTGTGAGTCTGCTGCTATTTTGTTCCTTCAGTTTTGCTTCATTGTTATACTCCACAAATGAGGGAAATCATGTGGCATTTGTCTTTCTCTGCCTGACTTATTTCACTGAGCATAATACCCTCTAGCTCCATCAAGATTGTTGCAAATGGTAGCATTTGTTTCTTTCTTATAGTTGAATAGTATTCCATTGTGTATATGTACATCTTCTTTATCCATTCATCTACTGATGGACACGTAGGTTGTTTCCATATCTTGGCTGTTGTAAATAGTGCTGAGATTAAACATAGGGGTGCATATGTCTTTTTGAATCTGGGAAGTTGCTTTCTTTGGGTAAATTCGTAGGAGTGAAATTCCTGGGTCAAATGGTATTTCTATTTTTAGTTTTTTGAGGAACCTGCTTATTGATTTCCACAATGGTTGAACTAGTTTACATTCCCACCAGCAGTGTAGGAGGGTTCCCCTTTGTCCACCTCCTTGCCAGTGTTTTTTGTTCCTAGTCTTTTCTATGTTGGCCATCCTAACTGGTGTGAGGTGATATCCGATTGTGTCACAGAGATTTTTCATGTATTCTCATTTTAGAAATTTTTTTCTCTCTGTTACTCAGCTTGGTCACTCTCCACCACCCTGTCTTCCAGCTCACTGATTCTTTCCTCTGCATCCTCCAGCTTATGTCCTCTATTGTGTTTTCATTTCCTGTTGTATTCTTCAGCTCTGACTGGTTCATTTTTATATTTTCTGTCCTTTTGTTGAAATCCTCCTTGAGATTATCAGTTCTTTTCCCAAGTTCAGTGAGCATCATTATGACCATTGTTTTGTGTTCTTTGTCAGATAAATTGCTTATCTCCATTTCCTTTAGCACTTTTTGTGATGTTTTGTCTTGTTCTTTTTGCTTGGAACATATTCCTCTGGCTCCTCCTCTGTCTGGTCCCCTGTGTTTGTTTCTATGTATTAGATACATTAGCTATAGCTCCTGGTCTTAGAAGTAGCGGTTTTATGTAGTAAGTAAGCATCCTGTGGTGCCAGCTAAACATTTTCTACAGATGCGGGAAAACTTTTTGGAGATACAGAACATAATAAAATAATTATATGAGAAGAACAAACACAAATATCAGTTAATACAAAATTATTGTAGCTGGCAACACTAAAAATTGGTAATTTGCAGTTTCTTTTAAAGTTGGGCAGCTGCAAGCTGATTCATTGCCCTTTAGCCATTGAGCAGTTTAAGAGGAAACAATACATTTAATAAGTTGCAATATTAATTTAATTATTTAAAATACAATTATGTACTTTGATTTACTATTTGGTCTGCATCAAAATAATATTAAATCTTTATTTAAAAAAATTAACATATTTTAGTTTTCCTCTATGGAAGTGTATATTCCACTTTTGGGGAGAAAAAAAGCACTGATATCATGACCTATGTTCACAGAATGTTTTTTTGCTGGATACATGTCTTGGTTTTACACATAAGATTTTATAATAAGTAAATTATGTGGTCTTCGATTTAAGAATACATAAATGCAGAAACACTATGTGGAAGGAAAATAGAGACACCAAGCTAAAATCCAAAACAAATCAAAACACAAATAGTTAAACAGCTCTAGAGAATTTAACAAAAAGTAAGTCAACTTTTAAGCCAGTTAACTTTGGCATTTGAATACAAAAAGTTTAGCAGTGTCATCTACGTAGATTGCTGTGAAGGTTTTCAAAATCCCTGTGTATCCTTTATATAAGCATAGTTGGTATTCTGAGTTCTGCGTCCATCTCTGCATTACCCAATCTCACAGAACTCAGATTTATGCATTAGTTATGTCTGCAGTTTTATCTCCACACATGTGTGAAACCACACGGGACCCTGTACAACAGACCAACCCCAAGGAGCTCGGAGTGGAGGCTTCAGTCCTGGCTAGAACCTGGGTTCTGGAGCCGTGGAGCAGTGGGGCTGTTGCAGAGCAGATGGCTGCTGGTCTAGGACCAAGGAATCAAGGACCCATGGTGGGGAAAGCACAGTGTTTCCAACGAAGACAACTGGGAAAACCAGGCCCCACGCACACCTCACACAGAAATCACTAAACCCCGGTCTCCACAGCAAGCCCTTCCTCCCGGGACATCCCAAGGCTGAGCCCCCTCAACCGGTGCCCAGGAGGCTTCTCCCGGTTTCCACTCACCTTTCCGTGGGTCACTGCGCCTCCCTGGACACAGAAAGACGCGCTCCTGTCTGACCGCGGGGAGCCAGGCGGAGGCCCAAGATGCGCTCTCAGGAGGCAGGTGGGTGAGCGGCCGCCCGAGGGCTCCCTGCACTCCCACAGGCTGGATGTGCTCTTGGCCCAGGGCA
This sequence comes from Manis pentadactyla, assembly GCF_030020395.1. NCBI lineage: Eukaryota > Metazoa > Chordata > Mammalia > Pholidota > Manidae > Manis > Manis pentadactyla. The sequence goes on from NC_080024.1 coordinate 85,270,699, forward strand.
GGTGGGGCCACCTCGCCACGGTCAGGCTGAATCTATTAAATTTTGGAAATTCAGACTGAAAGGGAGCCAAATATCCCCACAACTTCTCCATGGTTAAGGACCTGAAGGGGCACCTGTTTTGTCACCCCAGGATACACCTCTTTGTTAGAGTGATTATTCTACACTGGTTATTATTAGGAAACTGCAAACACAGGAGAAACTCTGAAAACCCACTAGAAGTTGGCCTTTTGTATGAGATTTACATGTGCAAGGGAAATCTCCATTTGTAAGGGTGTCCTCCCCTCTGAATCAGGAAGAGGTGAATGACTGAATCTAGAAATCTTAGGACAGACAAAGACATAAATGTGAATAAAAACCAGATGCCTTTTTATGGTGCTTTGCCTGAAAACCTCCCATAACTGGCCTCCCCCACAGCCAACATCTTTTCTTTTGGTCTTACATGAAGATGTCATTTACGGTGATAGTTTGTGTCTTTTGTGGGACTTACTAAGTTTTACTAGGAGTCTAACATATATGGGTGAAGCATAGGAGCTCAGCTCCTGGCAAGTTCACAGTGGATTCCATGAGCCCAAAACAGGACAAGGCTACCAAGCTTTATTCTCCCGGTGGCCAGTTCAGTGCTGAGATTACACCTCCTGTATCTGCATGCAGCAAGTCTCTGATCCACACTCTGCAATAGAGCACCAGGCAGAGATCCTTATATAGCAGCACAGACATCAATGACGTCCTGCCAACCAGTACATAAGCCTGCACAAGCTCAGTAGGCAGTCATGAGGTCACAATGCACACACATTTTGAGGAGTCAGGAGAAAGCACAGGGCATGCCAAGTGGGTGAGTAGGTGACGGTCAGGCGAGCAGCCTGGCCGAGGGAACTCCATTTTCCCTGCAATGAGAGAGACACATATTATTAACTTTCTGTTTGTTTTCTCATGTTAATCTATCTTTTATTACCAGAAAGGTCTCAGCCACATACACAGGAGGATAGTGGGAAAATTATCTTTCCTCCCCACTCATGTAATTGAATATTATCCAGCACTAGAAATCATCATCAGCCCATTGAGATACGTGGATGAATCTTATGTGAATATTGCAAAGTAAAAGAATTTTAAACTGTAGGACCGCATATCCTTTACACTGTGGGACCCCATTTCCAGAACATTATGGACAAGGCAAAATTACACAGATGGTGAATAGATCATGAGGTGGGGCTTGGAGAATTCCATGGGACACTTTAGTGGATGACACATGCTAGGCATTTTTCCAAACCCAAAGATTTTTGCATTGTAAGAGGAAATAAAAACCAAAGGATGAAAAACAAAATATGACAAAGAACATAACTACAGTAATGGACAAACCCACAGCCAACATCATACTTAACAGCGAGAAGCTGAAAGCTTTTCCTTTAAGATAGGGAACAAGACAAGGATGCCCACTCTCCCCACTTTCATTCAACATAGTTCTAGAGGTCCTAGCCACAGCATTCAGATAACACAAAGAAATAAAAAGCATCCAGATTGGCAAGGAAGAAGTTAAACTGTCCCTGTTTGCAGATGACACGATATTGTACATAAAAAACCCTAAGAATCCACTCTAAAACTACTAGAACTAACATCTGAATTCAGAAAAGTTGAAGGATACAAAATTTATACTAAGAAATCTGCTGCATTCTTATATACTAATAATGAACTAACAAAAAGAGAAATCAGGAAAACAATTCCATTCACAATTGCATCAACAAGAATAAAATACCCAGGAATAAACCTAACCAAGGAAGTGAAAGAACTATACTCTGAAAACTACAAGACACTCATGAAAGAAATTAAAGAAGATACCAATAAATGTAAACACATCCTGTGCTCATAGATAGGAAGAATTAATATTGTCAAAATGGCCATCCTGCCTAAAGCAATCTACAGACTGAATGAAATCCCTATCAAAATTCCAATGGCATTCTTCAACAAATTAGGGCAAATAGTTCTAAAATTCACTGAATGAAATCCCTATCAAAATGCCAATGGCATTCTTCAACAAATTAGAGCAAATAGTTCTAAAATTCACATGGAACAACAAAAGACCCCCCGAATAGCCAAAGTAATCCTGAGAAGGAATAATAAAGCTGGGGAGATTACATTCCCTGACTTTAAGCTCTACTAAAAAGCAACAGTAATCAAGACAACTTGGTACTGGCACAACAACAGACCCATAGATCAATGGGAGAGAATAGACAGCCTAGATATAAACCCAAGCATTTATGGTCAATTTATATACATTAAAGGAGTCTCTGCAACAACTGGTGTTGGCAAAACTGAACAGCTACATGTAAGAGAATGAAACCAAATACCACTTGACCCAGGAATTCCACTCCTAGGAATTTACCCAAAGAAAACAAAATCTCAGATTCAAAAAGACATATGCACCCCTATGTTTATCATAGCCCTGTGTACAATAGCCAAGATATGGAAGCAACCTAAGTGTCCCTCAGTATATGAATGGATAAAGATGATGTGGTACATATACACAATGGAATACTATTCAGCCCTAAGAAGGAAAAAATCCTACCATTTGCAACAACATGGATGGAACTACTAGAGGGTATTATGCTCAGTGAAATAAGTCAGGCAGAGAACCAAATGACCACTCATTTGTGGAGTATAACAACAAAGCAAAACTGATGGAACAAAACAGCAACAGACTCAGAGACTCCAAGAAGGGACGAACAGTGACCAAAGGGGAGGGCGGGGGGTGTGTGTGGGGAGGGATGGAGAAGGAGTTTGAGAAGTATTATGATTGGTACACATGATGTGTGGGGGGTGTCATGGGGAAGACAGTGTAGCACAGAGAAGTAGTGACTCTGTGGCATCTTACTACACCGATGGACACTGACTGTAATGGGGAATGTGGGGGAGGGGACTTGATAATATGTTTGAATGTAGTAACCACATGTTTTTCATGTGAAACCTTCATAAGACTGCATATCAATGTTACCTTAATAAAAAATATATATGAAAAAAAATCAGTGAGTGTTGGAGCAAAACATGCTGACCTAAATAACTTTGCCAAAGTAGACTAAAGGCAAACTGTAATGTAAATAAACAGTGGACTCTGTTTAGAAAATTCCTTCTCATGATAAGGAAAAATTCTGATGTCCTAAAATTAAGTGCCATAAAGGCTGAAGAACCAGGGGAAGAGACAAGGGAAGGTACCCATCCAATAGCCAGGGCCATAGCTAGCCAGAAAGTCCATGTGACTGGGTGAAATCATTTCAGCTGTTATCTAGAAGGTCCTAGAAGCACAGCATTCCTCGAGCATGAACAATGTCTGACCATCACCAACAACCAATCCAGGATTCTTCCTTACGCACTATCCACTTATCCCCGGACTTTCTCACTTCACGTTTGCCCACCATCTTTATCTAACACCAGTATAAACTTAAGAACTTTATTTCCCTCAGACCCCTTATGAATGATCCCTGTTTCTTGAGTCTGGCAGACAAGTTGTTTCTGCTCACTGGTCTGGCTGCTGGTGAACCAGAAACTTCCTGTCTCAGAAATGAGTCCCTTTCCTGGCTAACATCTGTCAAGTCTCAATAAACCGTTTTATTTCAGACATCTGCTGGTTTCCACTGTTCTTGATTTTTCTTCATGGGGGTATTAGCTAAGAATGCTGGAACCACTATACCTGTAAACTGGAATGGGTCAATCACTGAATTTAATAAATGGCAGCTGATGAGAGCCAGGTTTCTCCATATTGCAGTGCAGTTGCAGATAAGCGAGGAGTACGTGACAATATCCATATGATAATGGATCCAGTTGGAGACATCAGAATAAACTCATCTTTAGCTTAATATGCATACAGAAAGTTCCACATTGAAATCTTTATGCTTAGGAATGTATACATAGGTTGGAGGAGTTGCATATATTTCCCTGCATTCTCCTCTGAGCACATGTAGATTTTTAATACCATTCTCAAATAAAGGGAACCAGGGATCTTTGAAGAAATGGCTGATACTAAAAATCAGACAATAAATGAAGGACTCAGGACACTATTCAAGGATCACAAAGTAAGTAAGTAACACCAAGAACGAAGACCCACAAAGATGGAATATGTCAGAGGGAACAGGAGCCAGTGGAAGGAGCTCACCGCGGCCAGGCAGGCATGACCTGAGCAACAAACACCGTGGTGCTGCAGCATCACCAAAAGCCTGGCGCAACTGTCTGGCACCCACACCAGTAAAAATAAAATACTATACAGATTGTTTATGAATGGTGTTGAACAGAAATGTCCTATGCAGAAGATTTCCAAATGATGTAGACCCTCAGCGTCCATCATGGAGGTGGATCTAACTCCCCGCTCCTAGCCCAGGCTACACATACTATTCTCTTCCTAAAAAAAGAAACAGAATGGACATAGGAAAAAATAACCTCACAGTGGAGAAACCTGAGACACACTATGTCAGCTAGTGACCAAAGCTAAGACTGTAAAGAAAAGATGATCACTGTACTGGGGACTAGGAAATAACACCTCTAAAGCCTAACTATTGAGGGTTTCATTAACTCTGGGAGTCTCAAAATAAGACTCCTCAGAAACAAGATAAGTGAATAAAGGGTAAGTCCTAATGTGTCATATGATTAGAGTAACCTAATTCTTAAATCTGGGTTAGATGAACAAAACATGATACTGATTTTGAGAGCATTATTACCAATTTTATTGCATACTGCTTAAATTCATCCAGGATGAACTAGTTTCAGAACTGAAATTACCTTAATATTGAAGAGCCAAACCATTATCTCCCTTTTATAAATCAGATTTATTTATGGAAAATAGATTTTCTCTGGTTGCAAGTACAAAATATGAGGGCACTTGGTTTAATTTTGCATCTCACTTTCAAAGATGATGTGGTCATGTTTCCAGTCTCCTTCTCTTCTTTCTGTGCCTCTTCCCCATCATAACAGATGCTTTCATGCTCATTTCTTTACTTTTCCTATTGGCTTCTTTTCAAATTCAGAAAGTATGTTGCCATGTTGTAAGTCTTACATCAATCACATAATTTCTTTTTGCCTATTTTTTATTGAAATGTTGAAATACATACCAAATGGTGTCAGGTGTACAACACTGTGATTCAGCAACTATATACTTAGCCCTTACCACTTTACATTATAAGTATTAGTTCATGTTTGTACTCTCCTCACATTAAATCTCTGAGGTAGGTGCTATGATTAGCACTATTTAACAGATGAGAAACTAAATCAGAGAAAGGTCAAGCAATTTTCCCAAGGTCACCAGCTAGTAACTAGTAGAGCCAGAACTCACATCTAAGCAGTCAGATTTTAGCGTTCCCGCTCTAGACTCAAAATTCTCAAGGGCAGAGACAGTGCCTTATGCATCTTTGCATTCCCAGTGTCTACCAGGGATCCTAGCACATAAATGCAATATAAGTCAAACCAAACTGCATTTGCTGAATTCTGCTAAAAAGTTTAGGGATATCAAAAATGACTAAGACATGATTCTCACTCTCAAAGAAGTCTGTGCCCTATTAGGGTTAGGGAGAATTAGATAAAGATTCCAATAATGGAAAAGAATGAACTAAAAGAAAAGAAACAGTGTTCAGCAGTTTACACTTTGGCAGACTGTATTAGAATGTTGAGGATCCTATTTAAAATCTCATCAGAGTAGCATATAGAATCTCCCTGGAACCCATGGTTACATGAAAAACCAAATCCAGTGACTCATGACCAGTGAATTACTGCAATCCAAACTGGAAGATGTCTAGTGACAAACTCTGACATGCTGGCCCAGCCTTTGCCCTATTTACCAGTGTACTATATACCAATTCTGAGCCCACTATGAGCCACGCAATTGTAATAGGGGTGGTGATACAAAGAATAATTAATGCAATAAAGATACAGAAGGCATGCTGAAATCTGAGGATGGCTCAGATAACTAACATCGGATAATATGATAGATGGGAAAATAGGTTATCTGGAACTATGAGCAAAATAAACAAGACGGCATTTTAAACCATCAGAATTACTATTTTTCTTTATAAAAAATCAATTTCCCAAGAAAATGGTAACAATAATTGTACTTTAAAAGACCAAGAATTTAGTTGGCATAATCTTACCTGTGGATTGTGGCTGCTAAAAAGAAAACTAGCATAATTTTGGTGTGAATTTGTAAAATAGACTGCCTAGATAAAGGAGAAACTGGTTACTGGCCAGTGTTCCACACTGCTTAGACTACACCTAAGCTACTTCACTCACTAGTGTGAACAATATTTTAAGAGAGACATTGACAAATCAGAGTCCATAGAAGCAGAAGAGAGGGTTGAGGGCTAGAAGCACAATCAGCCAGACAGTGAATTTTGGAATGTTTTTCCTGGAGAACTGGAGAAAGAATATAATAACAGATGAGTGTCTGTTTGCAGTATCCTGTGCCAGAGAAAATAACTAAAACTGTGGACAGAAGTCAGAAAGCAGCATCCAGGAGGGAAATATGAGGAATTTTTTCTATGATATGTACAGATATGAACTGTCTCACATAGATTACATGTGAGACATGTACTGAGGCAGGAAGCAGTAAACCAGGGCTTGATGCCACCTGTCAACTTTATAGAGATTCCTTTACTGACATGGGAAGATGGGCTCATATGATGCTCTCTAAGATCCCTTTCATTTAAGATCCTAGGAAAGTCTCTCATCTGAGATGCCACAAAAATTTTGAGATGATTTTCAAAGTTTAGAGAGAATCACACATTCTTCATTTGTAGAAGATCCATCACAGCTAAAACTAAACTTAAAAAATTAAAACTGGACCATGGTAACCCATCCATCAAAAGAGCCAAATAAAGTTTTCTTTAAATAACATTGATCGTCCAGTTTACTTCCATAATAGTACCTTCAACATAGTGGTGCCCACGTGTTCAAAAACCTGACAGACTGAAGCATATTTCAGAAATGCCTGTCTTTTATAATAATAAGCAGCTCTTGTAATTGGCACAGGGCAGTGATTTGCATTTTCTCATGTGCTTCCTGCTGTTTGTAACATGAAAAGCAAGGGATTCACTCTAGCTTTATAATCTATATTTTCTAAGCAAAGTTATTTAATAATGATTTCACCAGTCTTTAATTTGAACTCAATCTAAATTCAGGCATGAGGTTACAGGCATATTGACTTTCATTCAGTCCTGAAGTGATAAAAGGGTAAAAATGCAGAAGTTCCTCATGATCAAGGGAACATGGTATATATCTGGTTTTTCAAGTTCATGGGCTATCTGCTTCAGCAAAATATGTATATGTGATCATGAAGTTTTTTACCTCACATTTCAAATTACTCTTTTATCACCTCTTTGCTAACGCTCCTCATTCTACATTTTCATTCTAGGTCCATTTTATTCTAAATTAAGAATGTTGTATAACTAATTCTTTCATCACACTCTCATCATCTTTCTCATTCTTTGTTCACGTATGCCCTTTTGCCTTATGAAGTGTTATCTTAACATTTTAAACCCATTCAATGGCAAATACAGAGAACTCAGCATCAGGTAGGCATGTTACATTTTAAAGGTCAAGCAAATAGGAAGGGGACTGAATTGCTCTACCTCACTGAACCTAAAACTGGAGATGAAAAAGATGGGAATTGTATGAAGCCTCTATTATCTTCTCTTTCTCCCTCTTATCTTTTATTCTTTTTCCTGAGGGGTGTGCCAGTGGTGGTGGTAGTGGTGTGTATGTGTGTGTGTGCATGTGTGTGTGTCTAGGAAGAAAGAAAAAGGAGAGAGAGGAAAAGGAGAGGAAAGCCAGAGTTCGATACTATTAATAATTGCTAAAATGTATATAGCTATCATTTTACTGAAGCAAAAGCACGTAAGACACATACAGGATTGAAACTGGAGAAGGACAAGTGGATCTCTTGGAAAGGGGAACCCGAGCTCATTCACCATTTCCAAGCTCGCAATAATTTTAGTCGACATGTGTTTCTTCAGGGTTACATTTACCACCTACAAGTAATTTTCAGGGGCACACCTGCTGCATTTCCAAGTAGGCAAGGTTTGCTTTTGGCACAGCCCCTCCTACTTCTACCCCATCCTTGGCCTTTCTTTCTCTAACCTGTAGACTCAGCGGAACTCACACGGAATTCTGACTTGCCAAAAACCTTTTGGTACCCCATGCCATCTCTTTCTCTTCTTTCCCATCCCAAATCAAGCCTTATTCCCAAATTGTGCAAGGAGGTAGTTGGCCAGTGATCTGATTAAAATAAGCAGATAGAAATGAGTCTTAATTTCAACTACAACAAAAAATGTAGTTTAGAAGATGTTGTTAACTTCAGTGGGTCTCTATTTGCATTTTCTCATTCTTGAGTAGGTAGTTTTTCATCAGATTCCCAAAGGAACCTACCTGCAGAGCAATTAAAATACATTAATCTAACTGGCAAAATGGATATGGGAATTATATTTCAAATGAGGTACATATGAGGGCTCCTGGTAGAGTTAGATGCATGCTTATATATTATTCCCATCAACCCAGAAATCTCATAAGTCTTATAGCCTCCCCCAACTCCCCTTCTCACTGTTGCAGGCTACATAACTCAAAGGAGGTAAGGTATTGCTTGAGGAGAGTGAGGGGCAGAAGCACAGTGAGCAAGTGCAGGACCCCAGAGCCAGTTGACCATACAGAGTATGACATAAAATAAATGTCAAAATAAAATATATGCATATTCACATATTAGTTTCCATTGTAAAAAATTAAAACTACAGAAAGGTTGCAAGATCAGTACAGTAAACTACTATATAACCTTACCTAGATGTATTGATATAACATTTTTCCATATTTGCCTCATTTATCTTTGCTAAACCATTTGAGAATAAGTTGCATATATCAAAACCTTTTATCTACACTTATACACTTCAGTGTGTATCCTTCAGAAGGATGCTTTCTCTCATAACCACAACACAATTATAAAATTCAAGAGGCTTCACATTAAATAATGTTATTATCTAATACACAAGTAAGTTGCAAAATGGTGATGTCATAATTTCTTCTGGTGTATCAGTTGGTATTCCACTGTCCTGAACTGTCATTTCTTCCCTCTTTATATTTATTTATTTAATGTTTTCAGAATCCACATTTAAATTTCAGCAATTGTTCAAAAATACTCCTTTATAGCTCTTCCCTCCAAATCTAGAATCATGTCGCCTTTGGAGACATGTCTCTTTAATCCCTTAAATCTAGAACAGTCCTCAGCCTTTGTCTTTCATGACACTAACATTTTGTAAGAGTAGAGGCCAGTAGTTGGGTAGGATGTTTCTCAATTTGCATTTTTCTGATTGTTTCTTTGTGTTTAGATTAAGAATATGTAGTTTTGACAGGGTTACTACAAGACAGAGAATACGTCCTTCCCAGTACCTCCCATCATGTCATTTTTCCCATAATTGGTGACATTATCTTTGACCATTTGCTTAGGGTGGTGTCTGTCAGATTCATCCACTGTAAAGGCAACATTTTTATCCCTTTGTAGTAAATAAGAAATCCAAGGTCACTTTGATGCTGTGTAAAAATCCTTTCTCCAACAAACTTTCAATCACTGATTTTAACATGTATTGATAATTCTACCTGAATCAATTATTACTTTAATGGTTGCAAAATGGTGATGTCATAATTTCTTCTGGTATATCAATTGGTATTCCACTGTCAAGAATTGTCATTTCTTCCCTCTTTATATTTATTTATTTAACGTTTTCAGAATAAGTATGCCCTTGTGAATTCTTTTTTTAAAATTCATTGCGTTATAATCCATTTCTGTCATTATGCATTAATGATGCTTGAATTGTCCCAGATTTGGTAAGTGCAGGTACCTTCAAGCTGGCTCCTATTTCCTTTTGACAGGTCCTCATCTTTTTTTGAGAATCTTGCTTTCTGACACAACATTTTTCAAGGGCATTTTATGCTTTCCTTCTCTCTGCCCTGGAATCAGCCACTTTATCCCTAGAGAAGTGGAGACTGGCTTTTAGAAGCCAAGATCTGCAGGCATGTAATGTTATTCAAAATACTAAATAATATTGTACCTGTTTCTTTGGGTCACCATAAGGAAGACTGGTGTCTGATTTGCAATCCTAACTAGCATAACCTGTGTGACTTCAGCAGTTCCCTTCATTGGGGAACTGACTCCTCATCCAAACAGAAATTGGATTAGATGAATATTTCTTAACCTTCTCAGGGTCTCCAAAACATCTGGGAATCTCATAAAAGCTATAGTCCCATCTCACCAGAGACAAGCTCAAATAAGCAAAAATTTTCGTACAATTTAAGGGGTTCGAGGTTGCGAAGCCCATCTGAAGCTCCAAATCCCTGGATTAAGTGACCTCCATCTTCAACGCTGAGCTCTCTGAGTCTCTAAGAGACCGTGCTGCTGCCAGGTTGATTCCTCAGAGACATCAAAATGTGGAGGGATTAATGCACAAACACGAAAAACAGTTACAGGGGAGCCTGTGAACGAGGCACTGTCCCTGCGGGTGCCAACACAGGCGCACCGTAGCCACTGGCAGGAGGTTTTGTCGGGAAGGTGCCCTGGCGGTCAATGGATGCCTGGGAGAATGGAGGCTGCAGGGCTGTCCTGGCCGCTGCACCACTCCGCTCTGCCACCAGTACTGGCCCCTGCGCTTCTGCTGGGAGCTGAGGGACTCCGGCGGGCCGCGAGGCGGCGACAAGAGCCCAGGGCGCTTGAGCCAGGAAAGAACGCGCATCGAAGACCCGCCGTTCCCCCTTCCAGCCACCTACGCAGCGCAGCTCCGGTCGCTATGGTGACCAGCGGAGGCCCGCCCCACCCCTGCCACTGCCCCGGACCCTGACTTCGGAGCCCGTAAGCGGCCGCCACCAGAGCCGCTCGTCCGCCCGCCGCTCGCCGCCTGCGCGCACTCCAGCCCGCTGTGTCTAGCAGAGGGCCCAGCATGGTCATGGCGGATGTCCTGAAGCACTTGCAGGGCGGGCCAGTCCGGGTGGGGTTCTACGACATCGCAGGCACGCTGGGCAAGGGCAATTTCGCCATGGTGAAGCTGGGGCGGCACCGGATCACCAAGACGGAGGTGCGGCCCGGGCTCGCAGGAGCGTCCGAGGCTCGGCTCGGGAGAGGAGCTGTTTCCCGAGGGGGGGCGGTTGCAGGGGTCCGGGGCTGTCTGACAGGCCGCGTACTGGCGGAAGCGAAAGGGTCTGGGACTGAGGACCAAGGAGGCGCCAGGGGCCGGTGTGCGCCAGTGGGGTCGGGCCCGGTCACCGGACCCAAGTGTCGTCCGATTGGCAGCCCGACCAGACCAGGCTTTGGCGCCCTGGTGGTTCCACGGAATTTCTCCTCGGGCCTCCCACCCGGGCTGTGACATGGTCTGTGGCTTCCACTTCGCAGCCCAAGTTCCTGCCCAAGTGTTTTCTCTGGTGTCACTAGGGGTGGGGCGGAGGGGAAGTCTCGGTTGCCCTAGGCTGCGTGGCCAGAGACATCGACAGCTGCGAGGAAGGGACCGCCTGCACTTGGCCTCCCACATGGGGCATTGCGCGGCCCCGCGAGGAAGGGTCACCAGGCAGGGAGCCCAGATGGCCATTGTCCGTTTCTCTCCTTCGTAGTGTCTCTGATCTCGTGGCAGCCTCGCTTGATCTCGTGCCTGAGGCATTTCCATCTAGTACCCCAGACAATAGAACTGGTTGAAAGGGTCTTGGCCACATTTGCACAGTTGGTGGGTGGTCGTTCCTATCCTAGGTTGTGCCTTTCCTAGGTGTGCACTGTGGCCATGCGTATGAGCTCCTTAGCCGAGCAATTCTGCCTGTGTGCGCGTGAAGCCCTCCAATGCTTCCCCAAGGTGAAGCCAGCATCCCCCTTCCTTGCACATTCTAACGCACTGCACATGTTTTCTCACAAGGCTCTCTCCTTACCTAACCTGCCTCCTTTCTTTCACTGCCTCAAGCTGCTCTCCTCAGGGTCTCTATTTTAGGACGTGCAGATTAAAATACCTGCAGATTAGAAATACAGTAGAAACAAAACCATTCATTAGGATAAAACCTTGTGGTTTTGACGTACTCTACACTGTCTCGTAGTTGTTCTGGACATTAATCCTTTTTCAGTCTCCCATCCCCACCCCCAGTTTTCATCCTGTTCAGTTTCCCCCTTATTAGTGTGAATATACTAGAATTTGAATACGGAATAACGTAGGACTTTTTTTGTCAAGCGTGGCTGTGTAAGGTGAGGGTCATTTGAAAACGAGTGATTTTTGTAGCTGCTCTTAGAAGTTTTGCTTCATGTGAGGGAGTCCACTTCCAAAAAGAAGGGGTGTGTGTTCTCTCATCTTCACTTGTTTGCCCTCCCCTACTAATCCTGAAGCAGCCCAAATCTGACTTTTTTTAAGATTGTTTGTAATGATAAATAATGTGACTCTGGTAAGATTACTTCATCTGATCCAGCGTTTTTAAAAATGAAGAAATTAATTCCATTCCTCTAGTGAACCATGGTCTAATATCATGCTGTTTCCCCTTAAATTACATGAAAAGAGTGCATTTTTAATATGTATTTGTATTTGAGCCCCTGCTTAATGACTGCCTAAAAATGGAACAAATTGCATCTTACAGGAAGCTTCTACAGAACTTTTGAACTATGTTGTTGGGTGATTGAATTCCAAACCTACCAGTTTCAATATTTTTTCTCATCAGCTCTTAATCAGTTTTAGTTGAAATATTTAATTAAATCAAATCTTACTTATCAGGTCAAATTTTGGTAATACAGAATCTACTTAAGAACTGCTGAGTGGAGCTGATAGTGACTGACATTTCTCGAGGTTGACAGTTCAAACGGTGTCCCTTTTAAACTGATGTATCTTGTAGAGACTAGGGGGCACTGTGGAGTAATATGGTTTGGCTATTAGAGTGAGATCAGTGCATTTACATAGATGAAGGCACGGTTGAGATGCTTAAAGACCACTCACATCCTGGATTGTGTGTATAGTATATGTGTGCAAAATTATTGAAGTTAAGAGCCAATATTTTTGGTATCATTAATCTACAATTACATGAAGAACATTATGTTTACTAGGCTCTCAAATTCACCAAGTCCCCCCCCACATACCCCTTCTCAGTCACTGTCCATATGCGTAGTAAGATGCTCTAAAATCCTACTTGTCTTCTCTGTGTTGAGCAGCCCTCCCTGTGCAACCCCTACACACTATACATGCTAATTGTAATTCCCCCTTTCTTTTTCCCCACCCTTATCGCTCCCTTCCCACCCATTTTCCTCAGTCCCCTTTCCCTTTGGTAACTATTAGTCCATTCTTGGACACTGTGATTCTGCTGTTTTGTTCCTTCAGTTTTCCTTTGTTCTTATATTCCACACAAGAGTGAAATCATTTGGTATTTGTCTTTCTCTGCCTGGTTTATTTCACTAAGAATAATATTCTCTACCTCCATACATGTTGTTGCAAATGGTAGGATCTGTTTTCTCTTCTGGCTGAGTAATTTCCATTGTGTATATTTACCACATCTTCTTTATCCATTCATCTACTTATGGACATTTAGGTTCATTTCATATCTTGGCTATTGTAAATAGAGCAGCGATTAACATAGGGGTGCATCTGTCTTTTTCAAACTGCAGTGCTACATTCTTAGGGTAAATTTTTAGAAGTGCAATTCCTGGGTCAAACGGTATTTCTCTCGGTGTCTTCTAGAGCATATTGCTGGCCTGATGGACAGCGACACTTATGGGTTAAGTGGTGGGGACTTCAAAGTGGGGGTAGTGTAGGAACCATAATATTGTTCATGTAACTGTGAAGTAGTAACAACAAAACAAAAAGGAAAACAGTACCTTGGCTCTGCATTCCATTTACCCTGATACTGTCAAGATGGCCAGTGTCCACCTCACCGGAATCACACTTGCTCCTCTCAGCATACACATTATGTCTCTATGACACAGGCACCACTGTGACATCATGGAAACTGCAGGCAACAGTGATGCCCTTAGAAACTCCACCCATGGGGGTGGAGTGGGAACTGCCCAGCAAAGGGGATGTGCATCATCATACCAAATATTAGAGTTACTTACCTACATATATACAAATATATATATATATATATATATGGATAATGATATCACTCATCATTACAGTATCAGAACAAACAAAAAACTGAAGAAGGAAACAGAAGCCGTCTCAGAAAACCCAAGAATGGACTAAAAGTTAACAGAGGGAAAGAGACTGAGGTGTATGGGTGGGAATTGAGGGATTAGGGAGGGGCGAAGTAAGGACACATTAGAAGAAGAATATATAATGTGGGAGGGGTGTCACAGACAGGGCGGAAAAACACGGAAAAGACAAGTAGGGATTCTACAGTATCTTACTATGCTCATGGACAGTGACTGCAATGGGGTATCTGGGGGCACGTGCGTGATGGGGGGAATCTAGTAAACATAATGGAACTCATCTAATTGTGCATTAATGACAGAAACATCCATGGATAGATAGGTAGAGAGATAGTAAATGAATGAATGAATGAATGGATGCATGGATGGATGAATACATACATACACACATACATACATACAAACATACATACATAAAGAATGCAGCAGACCAGTTCTAGAAAGACATCTGCACCCCTAAATTTATGGCAGCACTATTCACAATAACCAGTCTACAATTACATAAGGAACATTAAGGTTACTAGACTGCCCAGATCATCAAGTCGCCCCCCAGACCCCATTACACTCACTGTTCACCAGCATAGTAAGATCCTACAGAATCACTGCTTGAATTCTCTGAACTATACTGCCTTCCCTATAGAATTCCCCCCCACATTATGTGAGCTAATCGTAATGCCCCCTTACCAGCCTGCAACAGTCCTTCACAACCAGCCTTCTTAGTCCCTTAACCATTCCTACGTTGGTGATGGGGGGAGTGTAATAAACATGATATTATCCACATAATTGTAGATTCATGATAAAAAAATAAATGAATAAACAGATGAATGAATGAATGAGACATGGCCGCCCCCAGTTTAAAAGTGCCACGTGCATCCCTATGATTACCACAGCACTATTCTCAATAGCCAAGCTCAGTGGCCATCAGTAGATGAACAATGGAATATTATTCAGTCATAGGAAAACAAATCCCACCATTTGCAGAAACACGGATGGTGTGAGAGGGCATCATACTCAGTGTAATAAGGCAGGCAGGTGGAGAAACACAAGTATCAAATGATAATCACTCGCGTGTGCAGGAGGGGAACCAAGAGACATCCGAAGAAGGAAAACGGCACCACAAGAGTGGACTAACAGTTACCGAAGGGAAAGGGATGGAGGTGGACAGGTGGGAACGGAGGAAATTGTCAGGCGGAGCGGGGGCGAATGTGCACATTACGTTTGCCATGCATAAAGCAGAAGGGTGGGCACGGGGAGGGACGTACGACACAGAGAAGACTACAAGGGATTCTACAGCATCTTAATATGCTCATGGACAGTGACTGCAATGAGGTATCTGGGGGCATCTCATTGTGGGGGGCAGTTTACTAAACTACATGAGACTCACGTAGATGAAGAGTAATGATAAATAAATAAATAAATAAATAAAAGATATGCAAGTGAGTAATGAACTAACTAAATATATTCATACATCCGGACATACAGAAGTAAACACAAGAATACAGCAGCCCAGTTTAAAAAAGACCTGTGCACCCGTATAATTATCACAGCACTGTCCACAACAACAGACAAGGTAAGTGTCTATCAGAGGATGAAAAGTGGAATATTATTCTGCCATATGCAGAAACCAATCCTACCATGTGCAACAACATGGAGGGAGGTAGAGGGTATCATGCTCCGCGAAATAAACCACGCAGACAAAGACAAGTGTCAACTGATTTCACTCACCGGTGGAGAACCAGAGAAAAGAAAAGGAGTGATAGAAAAGGACAGTAGCAGGCGCACCGAACCCAAGAATGGAGTCACAGTTACCAAAGGGAATGGGACTGAGGAGGATGGCTTAGGAGGGAAGGGAGAGAGGGAAAATGGGGCATTATGAGTGGCACACAGGGTGTGGCCCGGCGGCCAGCTTAGGTAGGTCCGTATAACATAGCGATGATCAGAAGCACTTCTACAGCATATTCCTGGGCTGTTGGACAGCGACTCTTACGGGCTACGAGCTGGGGACTTGACAGTGGGGGTAGTCTTAGGAACCATAATGTTGTTCATGTAACTTTGAAGTAGTGACAATAAAATGAAAAGGAACACACAGTACCTTGGCTCTGGATTCCGTTTAGCCTGATGCTGTCAAGTTGGTCAGTGTCCACCTCACCGGAATCACACCTGCTCCTCTCAGCATACACATTATGTCTCTAGGACAGAGGCACCACTGTGACATCGTGGAATCTCCAGGCAACAGTGCTGCGCTTACAAACTCCACCCACGGGGGGGGGCAGTGCCCAGCTGTGCGGAGCTGCATCATCTTAGCAAACATTAGAGTTACGTACCTACATACATATATATATATATATAAATAAATATCTATATATGTATAATGATATCACTCATTATTACAGTATCAGAACAAACAAAAAACTGAAAAGGAAACAGAAGCCGTCTCAGAAAACCCAAGAATGGACTAAAAGTTAACAGAGGGAAAGAGACTGAGGTGTATGGGTGGGAATGGAGGGATTAGGGAGGGGCGAAGTAAGGACACATTAGAAGAAGAATATATATTGTGGGAGGGGTGTCACAGACAGGGCGGAAAAACACAGAAAAGACAAGTAGGGATTCTACAGTATCTTACTATGCTCATGGACAGTGACTGCAATGGGGTATCTGGGGGCAAGTGCGTGATGGGGGGAGTCTAGTAAACATAATGGAACTCATCTAATTGTGCATTAATGACAGAAACATCCATGGATAGATAGGTAGACAGATAATAAATGAATGAATGAATGAATGGATGCATGGATGGATGAATACATACATACACACATACATACAAACATACATACATAAAGAATGCAGCAACCCAGTTCTAGAAAGACATCTGCACCCCTAAATTTATGGCAGAACTATTCACAATAACCAGTCTACAATTACATAAGGAACATTAAGGTTACTAGACTGCCCAGATCATCAAGTCGCCCCCCAGACCCCATTACACTCACTGTTCACCAGCATAGTAAGATCCTACAGAATCACTGCTTGAATTCTCTGAACTATACTGCCTTCCCTATAGAATTCCCCCCCACATTATGTGAGCTAATCGTAATGCCCCCTTACCAGCCTGCAACCGTCCTTCACAACCAGCCTTCTTAGTCCCTTAACCATTCCTACGTTGGTGATGGGGGGAGTGTAATAAACATGATATTATCCACATAATTGTAGATTCATGATAAAAAAATAAATGAATAAACAGATGAATGAATGAATGAGACATGGCCGCCCCCAGTTTAAAAGCGACACGTGCATCCCTATGATTACCACAGCACTATTCTCAATAGCCAAGCTCAGTGTCCATCAGTAGATGAACAATGGAATATTATTCAGTCATAGGAAAACAAATCCCACCATTTGCAGAAACACGGATGGTGTGAGAGGGCATCATACTCAGTGTAATAAGGCAGGCAGGTGGAGAAACACAAGGATCAAATGATAATCACTCGCGTGTGCAGGAGGGGAACCAAGAGACATCCGAAGAAGAAAAACGGCACAACAAGAGTGGACTAACAGCTACCAAAGGGAAAGGGATGGAGGTGGACAGGTGGGAACGGAGGAAAATGTCAGGCGGAGCGGGGGCGAATGTGCACATTACCTTTGGCATGCATCAAGCAGAAGGGGGGCAAGGGGAGGGACGTACGACACAGAGAAGACAACAAGGGATTCTACAGCATCTTAATATGCTCATGGACAGTGACTGCAATGAGGTATCTGGGGGCATCTCATTGTGGGGGGCAGTTTACTAAACTACATGAGACTCACGTAGATGAAGACTAATGATAAATAAATAAATAAATAACAGATATGTAAGTGAGTAAGGAACTAACTAAATATATTCATACATCCGGACATACAGAAATAAACACTAGAATACAGCAGCCCAGTTTAAAAAAGACCTGTGCACGCGTATAATTATCACAGCACTGTCCACAACAACAGACAAGGTAAGTGTCTATCAGAGGATGAAAAGTGGAATATTATTCTGCCATAGGCAGAAACCAATCCTACCATGTGCAACAACATGGAGGGAGGTAGAGGGTATCATGCTCCGCGAAATAAGCCACACAGACAAAGACAAGTGTCAACTGATTTCACTCACCTGTGGAGAACCAGAGAAAAGAAAAGGAGTGATAGAAAAGGACAGTAGCAGGCGCACCGAACCCAAGAATGGACTCACAGTTACCAAAGGGAATGGGACTGAGGAGGATGGCTTAGGAGGGAAGGGAGAGAGGGAAAATGGGGCATTATGAGTGGCACACAGGGTGTGGCCCGGCGGCAAGCTTAGGTAGGTCCGTATAACATAGCGATGATCAGCAGCACTTCTACAGCATATTCCTGGGCTGTTGGACAGCGACTCTTACGAGCTACGTGCTGGGGACTTGACAGTGGGGGTAGTCTAGGATCCATAATGTTGTTCATGTAACTTTGAAGTAGTGACAACAAAATGAAAAGGAACACACAGTACCTTGGCTCTGGATTCCATTTAGCCTGATGCTGTCAAGTTGGTCAGTGTCCACCTCACCGGAATCACACCTGCTCCTCTCAGCATACACATTATGTCTCTAGGACAGAGGCACCACTGTGACATCGTGGAATCTCCAGGCAACAGTGCTGCGCTTACAAACTCCACCCACGGGGGGGGGGGAGGGGCAGTGCCCAGACGTGCGGAGGTGCATCATTTTAGCAAACATTAGAGTTACTTACCTACATACATACATATATATATATATATATATAAATATCTATATATGTATAATAATATCACTCATCATTACAGTATCAAAACAAACAAAAAACTGAAGAAGGAAACAGCAGCAGTCTCAGAAAACCCAAGAATGGACTAAAAGTTAACAGAGGGGAAGAGACTGAGCTGTATAGGTGGGAATGGAGGGATTAGGGAGGGGCGAAGTAAGGACACATTAGAAGAAGAATATATAATGTGGGAGGGGTGTCACAGACAGGGCGGAAAAACACAGAAAAGACAAGTAGGGTTTCTACAGTATCTTACTATGCTCATGGACAGTGACTGCAATGGGGTATCTGGGAGCACGTGCGTGATGGGGGGAGTCTAGTAAACATAATGGAACTCCTCTAATTGTGCATTAATAACAGAAACATCCATGGACAGATAGGTAGACAGATAGTAAATGAATGAATGAATGAATGGATGCATGGATGGATGAATACATACATACACACATACATACATACAAACATACATACATAAAGAATGCAGCAGCCCAGTTCTAGAAAGACATCTGTACCCCTAAATTTATGGCAGCACTATTCACAATAACCAATGTACAATTACATAAGGAACCTCAAGGTTACTAGACTGCCCAGATCATCAAGTCGCCCCCCAGACCCCATTACACTCACTGTTCACCAGCATAGTAAGATCCTACAGAATCACTGCTTGAATTCTCTGAACTATACTGCCTTCCCTATAGAATTCCCCCCCACATTATGTGAGCTAATCGTAATGCCCCCTTACCAGCCCGCAACCGTCCTTCACAACCAGCCTTCTTAGTCCCTTAACCATTCCTACGTTGGTGATGGGGGGAGTGTAATAAACATGATGTTATCCACATAATTGTAGATTCATGATAAAAAAATAAATGAATAAACAGATGAATGAATGAATGAGACATGGCCGCCCCCAGTTTAAAAGTGCCACGTGCATCCCTATGATTACCACAGCACTATTCTCAATAGCCAAGCTCAGTGGCCATCAGTAGATGAACAATGGAATATTATTCAGTCATAGGAAAACAAATCCCACCATTTGCAGAAACACGGATGGTGTGAGAGGGCATCATACTCAGTGTAATAAGGCAGGCAGGTGGAGAAACACAAGTATCAAATGATAATCACTCGCGTGTGCAGGAGGGGAACCAAGAGACATCCGAAGAAGGAAAACGGCACCACAAGAGTGGACTAACAGTTACCGAAGGGAAAGGGATGGAGGTGGACAGGTGGGAACGGAGGAAATTGTCAGGCGGAGCGGGGGCGAATGTGCACATTACCTTTGGCATGCATGAAGCAGAAGGGTGGGCACGGTGAGGGACGTACGACACAGAGAAGACAACAAGGGATTCTACAGCATCTTAATATGCTCACTGACAGTGACTGCAATGAGGTATCTGGGGGCATCTCATTGTGGGGGGCAGTTTACTAAACTACATGAGACTCACGTAGATGAAGAGTAATGATAAATAAATAAATAAATAAATAAAAGATATGCAAGTGAGTAATGAACTAACTAAATATATTCATACATCCGGACATACAGAAGTAAACACTAGAATACAGCAGCCCAGTTTAAAAAAGACCTGTGCACCCATGTAATTATCACAGCACTGTCCACAACAACAGACAAGGTAAGTGTCTATCAGAGGATGAAAAGTGGAATATTATTCTTCCATATGCAGAAACCAATCCTACCATGTGCAACAACATGGAGGGAGGTAGAGGGTATCATGCTCAGCGAAATAAGCCACGCAGAGAAAGACAAGTGTCAACTGATTTCACTCACCCGTGGAGTACCACAAAAAAGAAAAGGAGTGATAGAAAAGGACAGTAGCAGCCGCACCGAACCCAAGAATGGACTCACAGTTACCAAAGGGAATGGGACTGAGGAGGATGGCTTAGGAGGGAAGGGAAAGAGGGAAAATGGGGCATTATGAGTGGCACACAGGGTGTGGCCCGGCGGCAAGCTTAGGTAGGTCCGTATAACATAGCGATGATCAGCAGCACTTCTACAGCATATTCCTGGGCTGTTGTGCAGCGACTCTTACTGGCTACGTGGTGGGGACTTGACAGTGGGGGTAGTCTTAGGAACCATAATGTTGTTCATGTTACTTTGAAGTAGTGACAACAAAATGAAAAGGAACACACAGTACCTTGGTTCTGGATTCCATTTAGCCTGATGCTGTCAAGTTGGTCAGTGTCCACATCACCCGAATCACACCTGCTCCTCTCAGCATACACATTATGTCTCTAGGACAGAGGCACCACTGTGACATCGTGGAATCTCCAGGCAACAGTGCTGCGCTTACAAACTCCACCCACGGGGGGGGGCAGTGCCCAGCTGTGCGGAGCTGCATCATCTTAGCAAACATTAGAGTTACGTACCTACATACATATATATATATATATAAATAAATATCTATATATGTATAATGATATCACTCATTATTACAGTATCAGAACAAACAAAAAACTGAAGAAGGAAACAGAAGCCGTCTCAGAAAACCCAAGAATGGACTAAAAGTTAACAGAGGGAAAGAGACTGAGGTGTATGGGTGGGAATGGAGGGATTAGGGAGGGGCGAAGTAAGGACACATTAGAAGAAGAATATATATTGTGGGAGGGGTGTCACAGACAGGGCGGAAAAACACAGAAAAGACAAGTAGGGATTCTACAGTATCTTACTATGCTCATGGACAGTGACTGCAATGGGGTATCTGGGGGCAAGTGCGTGATGGGGGGAGTCTAGTAAACATAATGGAACTCATCTAATTGTGCATTAATGACAGAAACATCCATGGATAGATAGGTAGACAGATAATAAATGAATGAATGAATGAATGGATGCATGGATGGATGAATACATACATACACACATACATACAAACATACATACATAAAGAATGCAGCAACCCAGTTCTAGAAAGACATCTGCACCCCTAAATTTATGGCAGCACTATTCACAATAACCAGTCTACAATTACATAAGGAACATTAAGGTTACTAGACTGCCCAGATCATCAAGTCGCCCCCCAGACCCCATTACACTCACTGTTCACCAGCATAGTAAGATCCTACAGAATCACTGCTTGAATTCTCTGAACTATACTGCCTTCCCTATAGAATTCCCCCCCACATTATGTGAGCTAATCGTAATGCCCCCTTACCAGCCTGCAACCGTCCTTCACAACCAGCCTTCTTAGTCCCTTAACCATTCCTACGTTGGTGATGGGGGGAGTGTAATAAACATGATGTTATCCACATAATTGTAGATTCATGATAAAAAAATAAATGAATAAACAGATGAATGAATGAATGAGACATGGCCGCCCCCAGTTTAAAAGCGACACGTGCATCCCTATGATTACCACAGCACTATTCTCAATAGCCAAGCTCAGTGTCCATCAGTAGATGAACAATGGAATATTATTCAGTCATAGGAAAACAAATCCCACCATTTGCAGAAACACGGATGGTGTGAGAGGGCATCATACTCAGTGTAATAAGGCAGGCAGGTGGAGAAACACAAGGATCAAATGATAATCACTCGCGTGTGCAGGAGGGGAACCAAGAGACATCCGAAGAAGAAAAACGGCACAACAAGAGTGGACTAACAGCTACCAAAGGGAAAGGGATGGAGGTGGACAGGTGGGAACGGAGGAAAATGTCAGGCGGAGCGGGGGCGAATGTGCACATTACCTTTGGCATGCATCAAGCAGAAGGGGGGCAAGGGGAGGGACGTACGACACAGAGAAGACAACAAGGGATTCTACAGCATCTTAATATGCTCATGGACAGTGACTGCAATGAGGTATCTGGGGGCATCTCATTGTGGGGGGCAGTTTACTAAACTACATGAGACTCACGTAGATGAAGACTAATGATAAATAAATAAATAAATAACAGATATGTAAGTGAGTAAGGAACTAACTAAATATATTCATACATCCGGACATACAGAAATAAACACTAGAATACAGCAGCCCAGTTTAAAAAAGACCTGTGCACGCGTATAATTATCACAGCACTGTCCACAACAACAGACAAGGTAAGTGTCTATCAGAGGATGAAAAGTGGAATATTATTCTGCCATAGGCAGAAACCAATCCTACCATGTGCAACAACATGGAGGGAGGTAGAGGGTATCATGCTCCGCGAAATAAGCCACACAGACAAAGACAAGTGTCAACTGATTTCACTCACCTGTGGAGAACCAGAGAAAAGAAAAGGAGTGATAGAAAAGGACAGTAGCAGGCGCACCGAACCCAAGAATGGACTCACAGTTACCAAAGGGAATGGGACTGAGGAGGATGGCTTAGGAGGGAAGGGAGAGAGGGAAAATGGGGCATTATGAGTGGCACACAGGGTGTGGCCCGGCGGCAAGCTTAGGTAGGTCCGTATAACATAGCGATGATCAGCAGCACTTCTACAGCATATTCCTGGGCTGTTGGACAGCGACTCTTACGAGCTACGTGCTGGGGACTTGACAGTGGGGGTAGTCTAGGATCCATAATGTTGTTCATGTAACTTTGAAGTAGTGACAACAAAATGAAAAGGAACACACAGTACCTTGGCTCTGGATTCCATTTAGCCTGATGCTGTCAAGTTGGTCAGTGTCCACCTCACCGGAATCACACCTGCTCCTCTCAGCATACACATTATGTCTCTAGGACAGAGGCACCACTGTGACATCGTGGAATCTCCAGGCAACAGTGCTGCGCTTACAAACTCCACCCACGGGGGGGGGGGAGGGGCAGTGCCCAGACGTGCGGAGGTGCATCATTTTAGCAAACATTAGAGTTACTTACCTACATACATACATATATATATATATATATATAAATATCTATATATGTATAATAATATCACTCATCATTACAGTATCAAAACAAACAAAAAACTGAAGAAGGAAACAGCAGCAGTCTCAGAAAACCCAAGAATGGACTAAAAGTTAACAGAGGGGAAGAGACTGAGCTGTATAGGTGGGAATGGAGGGATTAGGGAGGGGCGAAGTAAGGACACATTAGAAGAAGAATATATAATGTGGGAGGGGTGTCACAGACAGGGCGGAAAAACACAGAAAAGACAAGTAGGGTTTCTACAGTATCTTACTATGCTCATGGACAGTGACTGCAATGGGGTATCTGGGAGCACGTGCGTGATGGGGGGAGTCTAGTAAACATAATGGAACTCCTCTAATTGTGCATTAATAACAGAAACATCCATGGACAGATAGGTAGACAGATAGTAAATGAATGAATGAATGAATGGATGCATGGATGGATGAATACATACATACACACATACATACATACAAACATACATACATAAAGAATGCAGCAGCCCAGTTCTAGAAAGACATCTGTACCCCTAAATTTATGGCAGCACTATTCACAATAACCAATGTACAATTACATAAGGAACCTCAAGGTTACTAGACTGCCCAGATCATCAAGTCGCCCCCCAGACCCCATTACACTCACTGTTCACCAGCATAGTAAGATCCTACAGAATCACTGCTTGAATTCTCTGAACTATACTGCCTTCCCTATAGAATTCCCCCCCACATTATGTGAGCTAATCGTAATGCCCCCTTACCAGCCCGCAACCGTCCTTCACAACCAGCCTTCTTAGTCCCTTAACCATTCCTACGTTGGTGATGGGGGGAGTGTAATAAACATGATGTTATCCACATAATTGTAGATTCATGATAAAAAAATAAATGAATAAACAGATGAATGAATGAATGAGACATGGCCGCCCCCAGTTTAAAAGTGCCACGTGCATCCCTATGATTACCACAGCACTATTCTCAATAGCCAAGCTCAGTGGCCATCAGTAGATGAACAATGGAATATTATTCAGTCATAGGAAAACAAATCCCACCATTTGCAGAAACACGGATGGTGTGAGAGGGCATCATACTCAGTGTAATAAGGCAGGCAGGTGGAGAAACACAAGTATCAAATGATAATCACTCGCGTGTGCAGGAGGGGAACCAAGAGACATCCGAAGAAGGAAAACGGCACCACAAGAGTGGACTAACAGTTACCGAAGGGAAAGGGATGGAGGTGGACAGGTGGGAACGGAGGAAATTGTCAGGCGGAGCGGGGGCGAATGTGCACATTACCTTTGGCATGCATGAAGCAGAAGGGTGGGCACGGTGAGGGACGTACGACACAGAGAAGACAACAAGGGATTCTACAGCATCTTAATATGCTCACTGACAGTGACTGCAATGAGGTATCTGGGGGCATCTCATTGTGGGGGGCAGTTTACTAAACTACATGAGACTCACGTAGATGAAGAGTAATGATAAATAAATAAATAAATAAATAAAAGATATGCAAGTGAGTAATGAACTAACTAAATATATTCATACATCCGGACATACAGAAGTAAACACTAGAATACAGCAGCCCAGTTTAAAAAAGACCTGTGCACCCATGTAATTATCACAGCACTGTCCACAACAACAGACAAGGTAAGTGTCTATCAGAGGATGAAAAGTGGAATATTATTCTTCCATATGCAGAAACCAATCCTACCATGTGCAACAACATGGAGGGAGGTAGAGGGTATCATGCTCAGCGAAATAAGCCACGCAGAGAAAGACAAGTGTCAACTGATTTCACTCACCCGTGGAGTACCACAAAAAAGAAAAGGAGTGATAGAAAAGGACAGTAGCAGCCGCACCGAACCCAAGAATGGACTCACAGTTACCAAAGGGAATGGGACTGAGGAGGATGGCTTAGGAGGGAAGGGAAAGAGGGAAAATGGGGCATTATGAGTGGCACACAGGGTGTAGCCCGGCGGCAAGCTTAGGTAGGTCCGTATAACATAGCGATGATCAGCAGCACTTCTACAGCATATTCCTGGGCTGTTGTGCAGCGACTCTTACTGGCTACGTGGTGGGGACTTGACAGTGGGGGTAGTCTTAGGAACCATAATGTTGTTCATGTTACTTTGAAGTAGTGACAACAAAATGAAAAGGAACACACAGTACCTTGGTTCTGGATTCCATTTAGCCTGATGCTGTCAAGTTGGTCAGTGTCCACATCACCCGAATCACACCTGCTCCTCTCAGCATACACATTATGTCTCTAGGACAGAGGCACCACTGTGACATCGTGGAATCTCCAGGCAACAGTGCTGCGCTTACAAACTCCACCCACGGGGGGGGGGGGTACTGCCCAGCCTTGTGGAGCTGCATCATCTTAGCAAACATTAGAGTTACTTATCTACATACATATATATATATATATATATATATATAAATATCTGTATATGTATAATGATATCACTCATCATTACTGTATCAGAACAAACAAAAAACTGAAGAAGGAAACAGCAGCAGTCTCAGAAAGCCCAAGAATGGACTAAAAGTTAACAGAGGGAAAGAGACTGAGGTGTATGGGTGGGAATGGAGGGATTAGGGAGGGGCGAAGTAAGGACACATTAGAAGAAGAATATATAATGTGGGAGGGGTGTCACAGACAGGGCGGAAAAACACAGAAAAGACAAGTAGGGATTCTACAGTATCTTACTATGCTCATGGACAGTGACTGCAATGGGGTATCTGGGGGCACGTGCGTGATGGGGGGAGTCTAGTAAACATAATGGAACTCATCTAATTGTACATTAATGACAGAAACATCCATGGATAGATAGGTAGACAGATAATAAATGAATGAATGAATGAATGAATGAATGAATGGATGCATGGATGGATGAATACATACATACACACGTACATACATACAAACATACATAAATAAGGAATGCAGCAACCCAGCTCAAGAAAGACATCTGCACCCCTAAATTTATGGCAGCACTATTCACAATAACCAATCTAAAATTACATAAGGAACATTAAGGTTACTAGACTGCCCAGATCATCAAGTCGCCCCCCAGACCCCATTACACTCACTGTTCACCAGCATAGTAAGATCCTACAGAATCACTGCTTGAATTCTCTGAACTATACTGCCTTCCCTATAGAATTCCCCCCCCACATTATGTGAGCTAATCGTAATGCCCCCTTACCAGCCTGCAACCGTCCTTCACAACCAACCTTCTTAGTCCCTTAACCATTCCTACGTTGGTGATGGGGGGAGTGTAATAATCATGATGTTATCCACATAATTGAAGATTCATGAAAAAAAAATAAATGAATAAACAGATGAATGAATGAATGAGACATTGCCGCCCCCAGTTTAAAAGCGACACGTGCATCCCTATGATTACCACAGCACTATTCTCAATAGCCAAGCTCAGTGTCCATCAGTAGATGAACAATGGAATATTATTCAGTAATAGGAAAACAAATCCCACCATTTGCACAAACACGGATGGTGTGAGAGGGCATCATACTCAGTGTAATAAGGCAGGCAGGTGGAGAAACACAAGTATCAAATGATATCACTCGCCTGTGCAGGAGGGGAACCAAGAGACATCCGAAGAAGAAAAACGGCACCACAAGAGTGGACTAATATTTACCAAAGGGAAAGGGATGGAGGTGGACAGGTGGGAACGGAGGAAAATGTCAGGCGGAGCGGGGGCGAATGTGCACATTACCTTTGGCATACATAAAGCGGAAGGGGGGCACGGGGAATGACGTACGACACAGAGAAGACAACAAGGGATTCTACAGCATCTTAATATGCTCCTGGACAGTGACTGCAATGAGGTATCTCGGGGCATCTCATTGTGGGGGGCAGTTTACTAAACTACATATGACTCACGTAGATGAAGTCTAATTATAAATAAATAAATAAATAACAGATATACAAGTGATTAATGAACTAACTAAATATATTCATACATCCGGACATACAGAAATAAACACTAGAATACAGCAGCCCAGTTTAAAAAAGACCTGTGCACCCATGTAATTAACACAGCACTGTCCACAACAGACAAGGTAAGTGTCTATCAGAGGATGAAAAGTGTAATATTATACCGCCATATGCAGAAAGCAATCATAACATGTGCAACAAAATGGATGGAGGTAGAGGGTATCATGCTCAGCGAAATAAGCCACGCAGAGAACGACAAGTGTCAACTGATTTCACTCACCTGTGGAGTACCAGATAAAAGAAAAGGAGTGATAGAAAAGGACAGTAGCAGCCGCACTGAACCCAAGAATGGACTCACAGTTACCAAAGGGAATGGGACTGAGGAGGATGGCTTAGGAGGGAAGGGAGAGAGGGAAAATGGGGCATTATGAGTGGCACACAGGGTGTGGACCGATGGCATGCTTAGGTAGGTCCGTATAACATAGCGATGATTAGCAGCACAACTACAGCATATTCTGTGCTGATGGACAGCGACCCTTAAGGGCTACGTCGAGGGGACTTGACAGTGGGGGTAGTCTAGGAACCATAATGTTGTTCATGTAACTGTGAAGTAGTGAGAACAAAATGAAAAGGAACACACTGTACCTTGGCTCTGGATTCCATTTACCCTGATGCTGTCAAGTTGGTCAGTGTCCACCTCACCTTAATCACAACTGCTCCTCTCAGCACACACATTATGTCTCTAGGACTGAGGCACCACTGTGACATCATGGAATCTCCAGGCAACAGTGCTCCGCATACAAACTCCACCCACGGGGGGTGGCGGGGCGGGGCACTGCCCAGCCGTGTGGAGCTGCATCATCTTACCAAACATTAGAGTTACTTACCTTTAGGGAAGGGGGAAGTAAGGACACATTAGAATAAGAATATATAATGTGGGAGGGGTGTCACAGTCAGGGCAATAAAACACAGAAAACACAAGTAGGGATTCTACAGTACCTTACTATGCTCATGGACAGTGACTGCAACGGGGTATTTGGTGGCACGTGCGTGATGGGAGGAGTCTAGTAAACATAATGTTACTCATCTAGTTGTACAGTAATGACAGAAAGATACACAGATAGGTAGGTTGACAGATAATAAATGGATGAATGATTGAATGGATGCATGGATGGATAAATACATACATACACACATACATATACACAAACATACATACATAAGGAATGCAGAAGCCCAGTTCAAGAAAGACATCTGCACCCCTAAATTTATGGCAGCACTATTCACAATATCCAATCTACAATTACATAGCAACATTAAGGTTACTAGACTGCCCAGATCAACAAGTCGCCCCCGCAGACCTGCCTTGTATGTAAATTATACCTTGATAAAGATGTTATAAAACTATATGTTTGATGTTCTTCAATGCTTGAAGCTCAGGATCCTTTTCCTTAAAGGATCCTTCACCACTCAATCTAGTGACCACCATTCTTTTATCTCAACTCCTGGTATTATACCTTTTCCTATCACTCACTTAGCAATTAATTGTATCCCCCATATGACAAATCTCTGGTGTTTTTTAATTACCATTACACCTTAATTATTTCATTATGCTTTGTTTACAAAACTAGTTTCGTTGCTCAAATTATCAAATTAAGACCCATATTTAATTTTTGTTTTTACTATTTTTCAAACAAGATTAATAACAGCTCACTCTTAAATCAGGATCCAGAAGCCCTCTGCCTTCTTCAAATCATCAAAAATAATTCAATTTTATACTTGTACAAATACATGAAGTAAAAATTTCAATTATGTTAAGAGAAAGCATTCTGGGAAAAAATAATCAGAATATTCATTACTTGGGCTCTCCAATTAATAAGGGATGTAACAGATTTGGTTCAGTAAAATTATTTTTAAAAATAAGATATTTTCTACAGAAAATTTTCTGATTGACTTGTCATTTTTCTTTTTCCCCAACTGAATTAAAGACAAAACCCTACACATAAAAAATTAAAACAAAATAGTCAAAGAATACACAAACATTCAGCACATGTACTGATATATTTTATGTATAAGTAGAAATGTTCAGGATATATACTTCTACTCCTGGATGGAATTAACTAAAATATGAAATTACACAGATTATTTAGTTACAATAAAGAAGGGTGTTTTGGGGCCAATGAATATTTTTGTTTACTTAAAAAGTTCATTTAATGATTACAGTGAACTTAAATTTTACTCAAGTATTTGGGGTAAAATAATGAAAGAGTAGACTTTAAAGAAAGGAAAAAGATGGATGAATATGTATTTTTTCTTTCTTTGAAAAACAGCATAAAATGTTTTTAAATGTAAAAACCAGTACACTTGAAATAAAGCCATATACTTACAGAACAGAAACATAAAGGCTAGGTGAATTTCCTACCTATGTCCTAAATTATAGGCTTTGTGAATCCACAGCAGG
This sequence comes from Manis pentadactyla, assembly GCF_030020395.1. Classification (NCBI taxonomy): domain Eukaryota; kingdom Metazoa; phylum Chordata; class Mammalia; order Pholidota; family Manidae; genus Manis; species Manis pentadactyla. Next base: position 85,300,910 of record NC_080024.1, read on the forward strand.
GCTTTAATATTTCTTGTCTGAAGAATATCTGAAATTACTTGCTCTTAAGTATGTCTTTCAAAACATATAAATACATACAGTATCAAGTTTCATGAAATTTAAGACATAATTTTGATCTAAAGGCAAACGTTTAAGTATTTGAAATATGGCATCATTACCGCAAAAGCAAACGTTTCAATGGACACCAATATACCCATTTCCTACTGAAATAGAAGGACTTATGTTCAATTTCACAGTGAAAATAGCCATTGGCATCTCAGAGAATATTGCTTTTCCAGTCAGAAAAACAGCTCTTTATCAAACTCACCTCCCCAGAAAACAGCCAATAAAGGGAAAGAAACAAAAAATGGCTTCTGTCAGACAAAATACATGCGTTAAAACTAATGGTTCATTAATTAGGAAGTCCTTAATCTCTGAGGTTTTATAATTTACACGATTCCAATAAGCTTGATTTGCTATTGCCCAGGCCACAACATGCTAGAGGGGGAGATAAAGACGACGATGACAGCAGCTGTGGTTTTCTAAGTACGTATTAAGCACTACACGTGGGAATGGAGGCTGGGGGAAGAGGAGCTTCTGTAAGAGCCAACTGTACTGACAGCTGCAGTTCAAAAAATACTAACCAATGATAGGACTCCACTTCCTTGCAACATTAAACAAAAGTTTAAAAATTCACAAAGTTAAAAAATAGACATTTAAAAAATAAGGAACATGGGCAATAGGATCTAAAGACCTACATTTTAATCCACACTGATCGCTTAATATATCACTGACCTCTGGCAATGTTAATCTCTCTCAGACCCAGTTTCTCCAAATGTAAAATAGGAGTAATGTTTTGTTAAGGAACTATGGTAAAAATCAATATATGTAAAAGCACCCAGTACAACTTATGGATACAGCAGCCGCTGAAATACTCTGAAAACTTGACCCAGAATAATTTGTTGAGATAAAAAATCTTATTGCTTTTTAAATAATACTCTTTAGATGTTTAGATATTACCATGTAGTAGTAAAATAGAGAATGGTAAAGTAGATAATGCCAAGATTCATTTAAGTGTATAAAGAATGCTTTCAAATCTCATCATAAATCACCTCTTTGGTATGTCCAATTTATTCTTCAACCTCGATTTAGATGGTATTCCTCTGGAAAGTTTTCAACAATCTCCACTTGTGTATCTACTAGACACTTAAACACCTACTATATCCAAAACCAAACTCCTGAATTCCCCATTCCTATCCCAAACCTGCTCCATCTGACAAACTTCAACATCTCACAGTTGATGACAACACCATCTTGCCAGTTGCTCAGCCAGAAAGTCAAATTGGGATTCATCTTGTCTTCTCGTTTTCTCATATCACATATCCACCCAATCAAAGAAACTTTTTTGTACCTTATAAACATTCAGAATTTGACTGCTACCACTATTATACAAGCCACTATCTTCAAATACTGACTCTTCGTTCCTTATGCAGACGTCCATGTCACACAAAACTTGTACCACATAAATTTGTATGCTTTCCTCCTGTTGAGCTCTTATGTCAGTTTAACCCCCAGGCCCAGGCAAAAGAACTCTAAAAAGGTGAAAGTTTACCTCTCTTACAACAGAATTAGCCCAGTTATTTGCACATACTAGCTATCCAATATATGACATTGTTATAAATTAAATAGAGGCACTACATAGGCACTACTGTTAAGTCTCACTTCATTAATCTCACTAAGCTAGAATATTTGCTAAACATCTTAGAATCTCCTTAGGAAGCACCAATAATTTATATTAAAAAATCCTGAGTTACTAAATAACTCTGATAAGCATTTTGTAAAATAAGGTACCTTTAACTCTCTCAATAAAAGTAGGATTCTATTTACATCATCAGAGACTATACCTGTATAATATAGTAAGAGCATTAAATGTCAGCTATTTGAATGAATTAATAAATGCAGGTAATCTAGTCTGGCTGTGTATAGACCATATGCAGAAAATAGTGGTTGAAAAGGTAGTTTAGGACCTTATAATAGATAACCCTGAATACCACATTAAGTGTTTAAATTTAACACTGCAAACAATGGTAAACTACTTACATGAGAAATACTGATCTAGCACTTTTAAGCAGGATGGATTGGAGCAGGAAGAGATTTCCAATAGAGAGACTACAATATTCACTCTGGTGCAATAGTTTAGGAAACAAGTAAGGGTCTCATCTAAGGTTGTAGCAGTAGAGTCAAAAATACAGAGATGATTAGGAATACGAGATAAAATGAATCAAAAATTTTTCTTACTTCGTGGCTGGGCAAAGAAGAGCTAGAAATAAAAAATTGTTGAAGTAAAATCTACTGGACTTCATAGCAAGTTCTATATAGAGAAAGTGGGAAGGCAAAAAACAAGGAACTCCCAAAGATTGGCAAAAATGTAGAGCAGGAAATCTCTTACGCACTGGTGGTGCCAACGGGTATAAACACTGTCTAAAAATATTAAGCAGTACATAGTAAAATCAAAGCTGAATGCCATTTCCATCACAGCAATTCCACTTCCAGATATAGAATCCAGAAAAGTTCTCATCCATGTGCACAAGAGGTCATTTACAAAAAATGTAAATTTCAGCACTATTTGTATACTGAAATATGGGAAAAATAAATTAAGAGGCTGTGGTATGTTTATAAAACAAATTAGTATATACCAGTTAAAATGAATGAACTAGAGCTACACATATTAACATGGACATGTATCTTTAGTATATAAACACAACCACCTGAGGAAAGAAAAAGTTATGTTTATTTACTTCTATTCATCATTTTTAAGACAGAGCAATCCTAATAAACCAGTGAAAAAAGGAAATGGGTATGTCTTATGAATGATCAATGAAACAAGTCTCTGGAGAACATAGAAGAGGATGAAAATCAAAAAGTACGAATAGTCTCAGGTTTAGTGGGGGGATGAAACAGTTTTTTGTTTGTTTTTACAAATATAACACTTGAAACCATAGAACTCTGGAGAGAAAGAATAGGTAGTAAGCGCTTGGATGTCGGTTTCAGCAAACTTTTTCTGCGTATGTCTCCCCAGGCAGGGGAAACAAAAGCAAAAGTAAACAAGTGTGGCTACATCAAACTAAATGGCTTCTGGGCAGGAAATGAAACCCTCTAAAAGACAAAAAGGAAACCTACTTGTTAGGCAGGAAAATAGCTGTAGCGAGGTGGAAAGAGAAAAAGGCCAGAAAGTCCACTAAAAAGACCCAAAATTAATCAATCAAAGCTCAAAACGCCAAGAGCAACTTAGTTACTTCTGGGCAAATAGTGAATCTGTGGCATCTTACTACACTTGATGGACAGTGACTGCACTGGGGTAATGGGGGTGGCGTCTAGATAATATGGGTGAATGTAGTAACCACATTGTTTTTTCATGTGAAACTCTCATAGGGGTGTATATCACAATACTTTAATAATAATAATAAAAAGAATCTTACTTCTCAACTGCCTGGGTGTTAAAATGCAATCTCATCTTTAAGATGGGATGCTTCCTGCCTTTTACTATGTTGTCTGTGGCTGGGCTTACTTGCCATATTAATTGCCCAGGTTATACATTACTTGATTAGGGGCTGGAGGAGGAAAAGCAGCATCTGGGCAAAGTTAAAGGTAAACTGGGCCTTTTACTGGGCTTAAGTAAATTTCACAACAGCCTCATTTAATTGACACAATGAAGACATGATCTATTGAACTTGCTGGGTGTAAAAATGCAATCTTATCCTTAGGATGGGGTGCTTCCTGCCTTTTAGTATGTTGTCTGTGGCTGAGCTTACTTGCCATATTAATTGCCCAGGTTATATAGTACGTGATTGGGGCTAGAGGAGGAAAAGCAGCATCTCGGCAATGTTGAAGATAAGCTGGACCTTTTAGCGGCTAAAGTAAATGTCTCAACAGCCTCATTAAATTGACACAATGAAGTCATGGGCTATGTGGAGGTATTTTCTTATCTGGGGGATGTTTAATCAAACATTCCAGGACAGGTTACTCCTGGCTTTTTAGTTTTAAATAATCTTCACTGAAGAATGCTTATACTCGTAATTTGGTATTTTACTTTAGAGAATTAATGTGATCCTGACTTTGCTGAATTGTTTAACATGGAATTTTGGTAGGGGTATTTTTCCAGAGGCCCCCACTCTACTGTGACTACACCCACGGTCCCTGTCTCAGAATCTCTGTGGCTAGTTATAAATTACCCAACTGAAGATTACAAACAGAAAAGATAGAAAGATAGGAGTTTCTAAATACAAGAGAATGCACTGTCAGTTCCCAGACCAAAGTAAAGAAACTTGATTCAAAAAAAAATACAGGAGGTGCCTCATGAAAAACTTCTAATTCTAAAGCTGCCCCACCGCGGGTCACACTTGAACCTCAGCCCACCCGGCCCGCGCCCTCGAGGCCCCCGCCGAGAAAAGCCACACACGTCAGGGCGTCCGCCAGCCTCCCCATCTGCCCGGCCCAGCCCGGCCCCTCTGCCTGGAGCCCCGGCCCGGGCGGCAGCGCGACACCGGGCCAGGCAGACGCGCGCCGCGGGGCAGAGAGCAGCCGCTCTCATCATCCGGGCCGGACGGAGGAGCAGCGGCTCCAGCGGGCCCCTTTATCCCCACCCTGGCAAACTTCGCAGGCCGGTGGGGCGTCCGCCCCGGGCCCTCCTACACCGCTCCCTCCCTTCCCGGGCGGCCCCTTTGGCGGAGTGCGCCAACTCCTGACCCCAGGCCGGGCCCCGCGAGCCCCCACCCGTGCTGGCCGCCCGCACGACCCCGCGGGCCACGCGCCGCCCGCCGACCTCGCACGGCCTTCCCACTCCGGGCCCCGCGGCCACGTACCTTAAGGCCCGCAGAGCCGTCGCTGTCGCCTTCACCCCTGAAGAGGGGCCCTATCTAGACGCTCCGCCGCAGGTCTGACGGCGACAGGCTGGAGGCGGCAGAGCTGGACGAGCGCAGGTCAGCCCGGGGCGGCGGCTCCAAGTCCGAGCCGGTCGCCGCCCTCCGTCCGCCGCGGGAGAGCCGCGAAGGGGCGAGTGCGGCGCTGGGAGCCCAGCCGGCCCAAGGAGGAGATCCGAGGCCGAGGGCGAGGTCGGTGCGGCCTGGCGCCTGCGCGCCGGTAGGACGGCGCGAGTCCGCCATCTAGGCTCCGCCGGTCTCGCTGCGCGGACGAGTCGGCGGGCCAGAGGCGCCCGGACAGGGATCGCTGGCCGGAGGATGGACTGAGCAATGGGAGCAGCCCCTCCCAACGGCGCTCGCAACGCTTCTGACTCTTCAACATGGCGGCGGCGGCGCCGGCGGGTACAACGCAGCCGCTGGAGTTACGTGTTTGGCGCACGCGCCCAATGGCGGCCTGCTCCACGGAGCCGCTCCCTCATTGGTCGCGAGTGCCGCCAGTCGGGGGCGGGCCCGAGCGCGGCGCCCCAAGCTCATTGGCCGCGAGGGCTGTCAGGCAGGTGCTTTCATTTTGTTCAAAGTAGTTCCCAATTTTTCATGAGATGACCCACTGGTTGTTTTTTACTTATTTATTTTAATTAATTTTGCTGTCGTTAATCCACGATCACATGAGCAACAATGTGGTTACTAGAGTACCCCCGTTATCAAGTCCCCGCAACACACCCCATTACAGTCACTGTCCTTCTGCGTAGTGAGATGCTGTAGAGTCACTACTTGTCATCTCCGTGTTGTACCGCCCTCCCCGCGCACCCCCTGCATTATGTGTGCTGATCTCAATGCCCTCATTTCCCTTCTCCCTCCCTTCCCACCCGCCTCCCCAGTCCCTTTCCGTTTGGTAACTGTCAGTCCATTCTTGGGTTCTGCGAGTCTGGGGCTCTTTTGTCCCTTTAGGTTTTTCTTTGTTCTTATACTCCACAGATGAGTGAAATCATTTGGTGCCTGTCTTTCTCCACCTGGCTTATTTCACTGAGCATAATACCCTCTAACTCCATCCATGTTGTTGCAAATGGTTGGATTAGTTTTCTTCCTATGGTTGAATAATATTCTACTGTGTATATGCACCACCTCTTCTTTATCCATTCATCTACTGATGGACACTTAGGTTGCTTCCATTTCTTGGCTATTGTAAGTAACTCACGTGTTATTAAGTTACTTAATTTTCAAGTGACTGGGATTTTCTAGATATCTTTCTGAAGGAACAAAACAGCAGCAGACTCACAGAACCCAAGAATGGACTGACAGTTACCAAATGGAAAAGGACTGCGGAGGATGGGTGGGAAGGGAGGGATAAGGTGGAAAAGGGGCATAAAGATTAGCACACATAATGTAGCGGGGGGACACGAGAAAGGCAGGAAATACAGAGAAGACAAGTAATGACTCTAGCATCTTACTACGTTGATGGACAGTGACTGTAATGGGGTATGTGGGAGGGGACTTGATAATAGGGGGAGTCTAGTAACCATAATGTTATTTAGGTAATTGTACATTAACGATACCAAAATAATAATAATAATAAAAATAAGCAAATCCATTTAAGCACTACTGTTGTTTCTGTGTCTGTTCTTTGGATCCTCCCTTAAAGTACTAGTGACATCTACTGGTTCCCTTGTTAATTAATGAATTTAATAGAATCTTTACAAATGTTCGTTTTATGTTTGTATGAAAGTCATGATCGTACCTTTTTAAAATGATTATCCCCTACCAGCATTTCAAATACTAAACTATGATAGGATTATAGTAAATGAAACTTTAGAGAAATCAGAGTGAATTTTAGAATTACTTTCTGCATGGCCAGCGCTATGCCAGAGGCTGGAATAAATGAAGCTCAAGACCTGGCATCTGGCCCTGGGAGCTTAGATGCTGTCATGCACGGCCAACGTATGTGGCTCTTATCCCATCAGTGTTCCTCAGGGACTGGTTAGTTTTTCTCATCCATGCTCCCCTCTCCTGTGCTCTCAGCTATGCCTTAGTTGTCGCTCCCATCTTCACAAGATCCCCTCTTCCATTGCTTCTCCACCATCCACTTCTTGCCCCCCCACCAGAGCCCTGTAAACAACCACCTGCTTGTACTATTTCACTTTGATGCCCCACCAGTGCCTCAAGCTCAGCATGTTCAAAGCATTTGCAAGGTCCATCCAGGAGTACAAGCCTCCTCCAACCTGCTGTACTTTCAGTATGGCTGAGACCATGCCTGGAACTGCTGGGACTATGGGCAGTACCCACTTTAGCTAAGCCTGAATAGTCTCTATGTGCCATCCACCTTTGCACAGGCCAGACAGGACCTACTGTACAGCAAATCTGTGGACACCAGCGCTCCAGCTTCCAGCATGTCACTCCTAAGAATGGTGATATGTTTGTCACCTTCCAGCCATTCCCAATTTAGCATGTCCGACTAAACAGGCCTGAGGGCAGGCTTACATGCCTTCTGTTCTACTGTATTAGGCAGGGGAAGCCAACCCCAGTCAGACATAGTATCCATCCCAATAATACTTTCAGGTAAAGGGGATGCAACCACCTCAAGAAAAACCTGATCAAACACCCAATTTTCACCCAAACTTCCACCTCAATACCATCAGCCACTGCATCTCCATACCTTCTCAATCTAACCTTAGCCCCTGCTAGGACTTCACCAACAGGTTTTGGTATCACAGAGCATTGGGCTCCTGTACCAAGGAGTCCCAGGGCCATTTTCCTCCTCTCCTGGCCATTTTTCTCACACATCCAACTAAAATGCTCTGTACTGCGAAGGACACCATCAACCATACAGAAGAATAATGTACTGAATGGTAGAAGATGTTCGCACAGGATATGTTCAATTTGGGGTTAACATACAAAACATACAAACTACTCCTACAAATACTATTGAAAAGACAATCCAATTAAAGAAATGGTCAGAGGACCTAGACAGGCACTTTTCCAAGGAAGACATGTAGATGGACAACTGACAGGAAACAAGTCTCAGTATCACTAAACGTCAGGGATATAAAAATCAAAACCACAATGAGATCTCAATTCAAACCTGTTAGAATGGAAGTTAGAACTGAAGACAAAAGGTAAGTAGACAAGGATGTGGAGAAAATGCAACCCTTGATTATTGGGAATGGGAATTGGCATATCCAATGCGAAGAACAGTATGGAGGCTCCTCAAACAATTCAAAATAAAACTCTCATATATCCCAGCAATTTTGCTGTAGTATTTACCCCAAGACAGTGAAAATATTAATTTGAAAAGATATATGCACTTCTATGTTAGCTACAGCATTATTTACAATAGACAAGATAAAGAAGCAGCCTAAATTTCTGTAGATACATAAATGGATAAACATATCACACACACACATACACACACACATACACAGTGGCATATTACTCAGCTTTAAGAAAGAAAAAAATCCCTGCCATTTGGGACAACATCAACAATATCAGTCTCTTTCAGAGCACTTGCCCTTGACATGAAGTGCTGTGAACTGGACTTGCCCTCTGTGACCTTCTTCCCCATAAAACACAACTCCAAGTAATCACAAGAGAAATGTCACAGTAAGTGTCATTGGGGAAAAATTCTACAATATTAATAGCAAAGAATCTTGAAATGGAAAACATCATCCAAAACAAAGAATGTCTCAGAAATGCCAACAACAAAGAGTGTCCTAAGAAGAAGAGGTCACTGGATGTACTGAGGTGTCATGAACTGGATCTTCGAGAAAGGGTCCAACTATGGAAATCTGAGGGAAAGAATGGATGGTGGATGGTGACAGTGCAGCATCACTGTTTGTAACTGTAACAAAGAACTGTAATGATGGTAGGAAGAGGCAAGGTGATCTGAGCAAACTGCGAAACCCTGCCCCGTCTTTGCAAATTTTCTGTAAATCTGAAACCATCTTAAAATAAAAATGTACTAAAACACTTTTCATAGTTCAACACTTATTACCTTTCAACTATCTGCTAGAAATTACTATTATTTTTGATTGTCAACTAGTTCTGTTTTGTTTTTTAAAGATGCTATTTACGTCACAGAGAAATAATTAACCCAGGAAGATAATTTCCAAACAATGTTGCAGTTTTCACATCTAATGGAGAATGCACGTGCGTATTTACTTATTACACATAACATTTGCAGGGTCTTTTTTAAGACACTGTTTCACTGGTATGGCTGTGTCCTGGGGTCCCACTGTAAAAGTGTCATCATAAATATATGTAGAGATTCAGATACTATGGGTGTGTATTTCACTTCATGGCTGAACATATTCAAAAGACTGCTTAAAAGAACACAAAATAAAGTGGTCCAGTGTGACTGGCTCACAAACTCCAAGAATATCTCTATATTTCAGTAGTAATGAAACAAAATCAACTGTCTGTGACTCAAATACTCAGATTACAATAACGAGAACAGACATGTGACCATGAAGAGATTCAATGTTTCATCTCGATATTTTATAATCAGAAAATGTCTAAAACATATTCAAACATCAGTTCCTATGTGAAAGTGAGCAAACAGTGAAAAAAATCAAAGAATTAGAACTGGCAGACATTCCTGCAAATGATAGTAGGGGTTGATACACTGTGTGCCAGACGTAAGTGATTCTTAAGCGATCACAGATAATTATTCAAAGCTAGAACACTGGTATGCTCCACAATTTGATAAAACTTACAAGTTGATGTAATTCTTTATACCTAATGATGTAGGTTAACACAAAAAGTGATCCATTGCTTTATGCTTACAATTCAAAAGGAACATATAACGTGCCTAAGAAACTGGGTTAGATCTGAAATACAACTGAGAACATAAAAATCTACTCATTTTCCTACACTTTTGATTGCATAAGAGAAGTAACCCTGCATGAATACGTCAGAGGACAAGCTATGTTTAAGGTAAGAGGACTGCCATCACCACAGAAGCACGGCCCCTCAACAGACCCAAAGGCACATCTAGCAGAGATGCACCCCACTGCCCCTCTCAGTCTACAATCACAGGAAATGCAAAAATAGGAAAGAAACGTGGGACAGAGAGAACACCTGGCAAACAAACAGTGATCAGAAAGAGTAATTTTTCCACTAGCCTCTGGGAATATCTTGCCAAGTGTTTCTATGCAGTTTTAGAAAGATTTTGCTTGAAATGTGGTTGGGACCACTCTGAACTATGAAGTTAGTTAATGTAATAAACCAGGACAGGAGAGCAAAGAGCACCAATGGTGTGTCTCCTGTGTATTAGGCCAAGGTGTAGGGGCTTTATTTCTACTACATCACTTCATCTCGACATGATTGATGTGACTTTACTCATCACTTTCATACATGTGTAAAAAATTACTTCACAATCATTTCCCTAAATAGAAATGCAAGGACATAAATATTCTTAGAATTCCTGCCACCTTCACCCAACTCTTTAGGCTCAGCACCTTTTTCATACAAACAAAAAAAAACATAGCTCTAAAAGCTACAATTCCATTTCAAATAGAACTCACTCAAACCTAAATGCCTAAATGTAGTGAAATACCACCTCCACCTTGACAGAAGAGAGGGAAGCAATTTCCCAGCAAGCTAGCTGGCCTGCCACCTCAGCAAGCTCAAGGGCCACTAATCCAAACTAGGCCTAGGTATCCCCAAAAGGTGACTCCCTTACCTGTGACTACCCATACACTCTGGAGATGGGCCACCAGGCAGGGCCATGGGGGTGACATCAGTGCACAGGCACAAAGACCTACTGGGCCTGCACCTGCCTCGGCCCCCACAGGCAAGCCAGGGTGCTCCCTCTGTGGGGCCTCACATCCAGCACCTGGTCAGCCTCTCTCTCCATGAGGGTGTACCCTCGCCTTGTAGCCTGGGTGACTGTGGTCGATCACCTCCTCTGCCAGGCCTACTGGGCTTCACCACTGCTAACCACCATGGCCTGCACCTTGCCTTGATTTCCCTCTTGCCTTCCTACTAAGCAAGAGTCACCTCAGAGCTCTGGATTTTTAGTGCGACCTTACCAGTGTGCTCCTACTTTATGCCTTTTGGGAGTTCTAATCTAGATCCTACTTTTCTCTGCACAAGCTTTAGCAGAGTACACTCTGGATCATTCCTTGAGAGCCCCCTGCCTGTCTGATAAGTGCAGGGACTGTGTGACCTCTCACTGCCAGAGCCTTGTTCAGAGTCACAAGCCGTCTACTAGTCTGGTCTGCCCTCGCAGTCTGCAGATCAGGAGAGGAAAGGAAGAGATTTGCTCTGCCACTCCCTGACATACCTGTCCATCCAGAGGCAGGGGACCAATGAGTGGCAGACACTGGGAAACCTTCCACACGAGACTTAAGACTGGTAGACGATGATGATTGTCTTTTAAGTGGCTAACTGGTGTCCACACACACTTTTAGGACATACACACAACATCATTTAGTCAGGAATAAAAGTGACACGAAGATCTCGTACCTTGTGGTGGTGAGCATTGGGTTCTGTGACATTGATGAAGTTAGAAGAGAGTTAGGGATGCCCCCTGCCTCACAAAGAGGCCAGAGCAGCCTTAAGAACCAGACTGTAAGTGAAAGAGAGACAGAAAGAGAGACACTCCTCATGGATACCCAGTTGGGCTGCCGGAGTCTGATTCCAGACATGCGGGCCTTTAAGGAGCCGCAGAAGTATAGCCTCAGCCTAGACTCTGGCAGTTGCCCATGGCCTTCCTCAGTGCCTCGCATCCAAGGAGATGCCTCTCAAGGGGAATCCTGGCCTCCACTCAGGTGACATTCCTGGCTCCCAAGGGAGATGGGGGATCCACTGAGGGAGACACAGGGGAACCTGTCACTCGAGACTTTGAGATCGGCAGCTGGGCTAGTCCCATTTAAGTGGCTGACGAGTGCCCAATGTTCTGTGCCATAGACGGCTTCCTTCTATAAAGACAGTGAAAGAAAAGGCAGGCTGGGATGCTGATACTCACCTCCGAAATTATCCCAGATGAGCCCTCAGAAATGATGCAGCTTCTCACACCACAAGGGTATGAAACTAGAAATAACTTGCATGAATAAAATGAAAAAGCATACCATCATGTGGAGACTTAACAACATGCTCCTAAATAACCAACACATCAATGACCAAATAAAAACAGAAATCAAGCAATATGTGGAGACAAATGACACAATAATTCAATGACGCAAAATCTGTGGGACACAGACAAGGTGGTGCTATGAGGGAAGTATACTGCAATACAGGCCTACCTCAGGGAAGAACAATCATATATGAACAGTATAAATTCACAATTATTACAACTGAAAAAAGAAGAACAAATGAGGCCCAAAGTCAGAAGAAGGAGGAACATAATAAAGACTAGGGCAGAAATAAAGAAAATTGAGAAGAAAAAGCCATACAAAGAATCAATGAAAGCAGGAGCTGTTTCTTTGAGAAAATAAGCAAAACAGACAAATCCCTTGCCAGACTAATCAAGAAAAAAAGAGAGCCTGCACACATAAACAGAATCCGAAATGAGGAAGAAAAAATCACTACACAAACCACAGAAATACAAAGAATTATTAGAGAAAACTATGAAAATGTATATGCTAACTGGATAACCTACAAGAAATGAACAACTTTATAGAAAAATGAAACCCTCCAAGGCTCACCCAGAAAGAACAGAAAATCTGAACAGATCAATTACTAGCAACAAAATTGTACTGCTAATGAAAAAACTACCTGAGAACAAAACACCTGAACCAGATGGCTTAGCCGATGACTTTAATCAAACATGCAGTGTAGATTTAATAGTCATCCTCCTTAAACTTTTCCAAAATGTAGAAGAGGAAGGAATACTTCCAAACTCATTCTACGAAGCCAGCATCACCTTAATACCAAAACCATCCAAAGCCTGGAAAAAATAAAATTACAGACCAATATCGTTGACAAATATACATGCAAAAATACTCAACAATCTACTTCTAGGAATTTACCCTAAGAATGCAGCAGCCCAGTTTGAAAAAGACAGATGCACCCCTATGTTTATCGCAGCACTATTTACAATAGGCAAGAAATGGAAGCAACCTAAGTGTGCATCAGTAGATGAATGGACAAGGAAGATGTGGTACATATACACAATGGAATATTATTCAGTCATAAGAAGAAAACAAATCCTACCATTTGCAACAACATGGATGAAGCTAGAGGGTATTATGCTCAGTGAAATAAGCCAGGTGGAGAAAGACAAGCACCAAATGATTTCACTCATGTGGAATGTAAGAACAAAGAAAAACTAAAGGAACAAAACAGCAGCAGAATCACATGAACCCAAGAATGGACAAGCAGTACCAAAGGAAAAGGGACTGGGGAAGATGGGTGGGAAGGGAGGGATAAGGGCGGGGAAACAAAAAGGGGGAATTATGATAAGCATGTATAATTTAGGTGGGGAGCATTGGGAGGGCTGTGCAACATAGAGAAGAAAAGTAGTGATTCTACAACATCTTACTACGCTGATAGACAGTGACTGTAATGGGGTTTTTAGGGGGGACTTGAAGAGGGGAGCCTAGTAAACATAATGTTCTTCATGTAATTGTAGATTAATGGTAACAAAATTAAAAAATTATTAGATAAATAAATAAATAAAAGAAGAGCATCAGAGTAAATATTGTTACCTTTTTGGAAAGATACAGCTAACCTTAACATAGTGCTCCACTTATTGTTATAAGGCCACAGATTAACTGTTGAATAGCCTTAGTTTCTTCACTTTTAAAATAGGGAAGGATAACAGAGCCAACCTCATAGTATATAATTCAACATGATTAGCACAATTCCCATTGCACAGCAAAAACACAATAAGTATTAGCATGTATCTATTATAAGTCCTTCCTATCAAACATGAACTCATGGAGGTAAACTTTTGATGGAGATAATAGGACCAACCTTAAATAGGCTGAAGACCAGACTCTATTCAACATCCTGGAGATGTTACTTTTGCAAAGGCAATGTGCTATAAAGAATTTTTTCCTTCTCTTTATTTTTCCAGTCAACTCACACAACACACTTCTTGTTACTGAGGGCCACCAGTAGGGAATCTCACTGTAATTAAAATATTGATCTTCTGGAAACAATGCTTAATAACAGGCATGAAAAAGTGTGAGTAATTCTGCATTTTCAAACACTGTCCTCAAGTTAATTTAACCTGAGTTGTTTGTGAACAACCTAGAAAGTCTACAATCAGTATGTCCAGGCTGAAATCAATGGACCAGAGAGAAGAGGAGACAAACTACAATTTGCCAGTTCATTCGGATCAGGGGAGCCTAGTTAAAAAAAAAAAAAGAGGTGAACACACATTTTATATGCTCCAGATGCTAACAGTTCAAATTTGCAATGGTAATTTTTTTGTATTTTCTGTGTTCTCTAAAGGAAAAATCTATCCTTATACATATGTGTGTGTGAGTGTTTGCGCACACGTGCTGCAGGTATAGTGGGAAAATCACTTTGTATATTGAAAGGCAAAAAATAAAAGTGGCTCTGTTTTTTTTTGTTGTTGTTTTTTGTGAGGGCATCTCTCATATTTATTGATCAAATGGTTGTTAATGACAATAAAATCCTGTATAGGGGAGTCAATGCTCAATGCACAATCATTAATCCACCCCAAGCCTAATTTTCTTCAGTTTCCAATCTTCTGAGGCATAACAAACAAGTTCTTACATGGAGAACAAATTCTTACATAGTGAATAAGTTACATAGTGAACAGTACAAGGGCCGTCATCATAGAAAATTTCGGTTTTGCTCATGCATTATGAACTATAAACAGTCAGTTCAAATATGAATACTCATTTGGTTTTTATACTTGATTTATATGTGGATACCACATTTCTCACTTTATTATTATTATTTTTAATAAAATGCTGAAGTGGTAGGTAGATACACGATAAAGGTAGAAAACATAGTTTAGTGTTGTAAGAGAGCAAATGTAGATGATCAGTTGTATGCCTGTAGACTATGTGTTAAACCAAGCTAGACAAGGGCAATAAAACATCCACGTATGCAGAAGATTTCTCTCAGAACGGGGGGGTGAGGTTCTAAGCCTCACCTCTGTTGATCCCCAATTTCTCACCTGATGACCCCCCTGCGACTGTGCCTGTCTTAGGTTGTTCCTCCCTTGAGGAATCTTACCCGTCTCTGGCTAACCAGTCATCTTCCGGGGCCATACAGGGAAATGTAAAGTTGGTAAGTGAGAGGGAAGCCTTATTATTTGAAATGGTTAGCTTTTTATTTCTTTGCATATTTTTGACCTGTAGCTTCTATGCCCAGCATTTGTCTTGAGGTATCTTTACCACTTGGAAGAATTATGATAATCGGTAAATTTGATATGACGCACGAATTCTATTTAAGGGTTGTAATTAGGAAGGAAGAAGAAAAGCTAAAGAAGTAGCAGGCGGCAGAAAACATGGGAAGATTGATTATTTCTTTGACATATCTTCTTGTAGAGTAACTTCAGCATGTATAGGTTTTAAGCTACTACTTAAATTGTGCACACACATTTACATAATAGGAGTATAGTTACATAACCAAAGCATACCTGTAATTACCAGCCATCTCCAGTGAAACCAAGAAAACCAGTTAGGCACCTTAGGCATTTGTGAAAACTTATCTATGATATGGTGGATATTGTCCAACTGAACTTGACAGTCTGAGAGAAATAAGAAAAATTAAAACAACCCACTCCTGGGGAATGTTCACATCCCTTATGTTCTTTTAACAGTAAATAGTCTGTAGTTGTAAGATTTTGGAGCGCTACAATTTGCACTTCTCCTAATTCTTGATTGAGTTCCAACAGTATAGATCCAGTCAAATTTGTTGTTTTACTGTATGCACAGGCCAGCTTAGATATCTCCTTCCTCATTACCATGGCAAGTCCAGGAACTGGTGGGATGAGTGCATCTACAGCTGTAGCAGTGTGTGGATCTTTGTTGGGGTTTTTTGATGATCATCTTCTGGCATGAGTCTTCCAGAGAGTGCTGATGTTGGAAGTTATTTTTCATATCATATCTTAGTTCATTTTTGGGGTAGCACAATTAGGCTTTGATCCTCTGTATAAACACAAACAGACCCTTTGCCTACACTTTTATATGCCCTTTATACTCTTGTGTAGAATTCATTGGAGGTTACCACACAGGAACTGCCCGTTTTTGTTTTTTGTTTTGGTATCACTAATCTACACTTACATGACGAATAATATGTTTACTAGGCTCTCACCTATACCAGGTCCCCCCTATAAACCCCTTTACAGTCACTGTCCATCAGCATAGCAAAATGTTGTAGAATCCCTACTTGCCTTCTCTGTGTTGTACAGCCCTCCCTTTTCTTTCTACCCCCCCATGAATGCTAATCTTAATACCTCTCTACTTCTCCCCCCCCTTATCCCTCCCTACCCACCCATCCTCCCCAGTCTCTTTCCCTTTGGTACCTGTTAGTCCATTCTTGAGTTCTGTTATTCTGGTGCTGTTTTGTTCCTTCAGTTTTTCCTTTGTTCTTATATTCCACAGATAAGTGAAATCATTTGGTATTTCTCTTTCTCCGCTTGGCTTGTTTCACTGAGCATAATACCCTCCAGCTCCATCCATGTTGCTGCAAATGGTTGGATTTGCCCTTTTCTTATGGCTGAGTAGTATTCCATTGTGTATATGTACCACATCTTCTTTATCCATTCATCTGTCAATGGACATTTAGGTTGCTTCCAATTCTTGGCTATTGTAAATAGTGCTCCAATAAACATAGGGGTGCACTGATCTTTCTCATACTTGATTGCTGCATTCTTAGGGTAAATTCCTAGGAGTGCAATTCCTGGGTCAAATGGTAAGTCTGTTTTGAGCATTTTGATGTACCTCCATACTGCTTTCCACAATGGTTGAACTAACTTACATTCCCACCAGCAGTGTAGGAGGGTTCCCCTTTCTCCACAGCCTCGCCAACACTTGTTGTTCTCTGACTTTTGGACGGCAGCCATCCTTACTGGTGTGAGGTGATACCTCATTGTAGTTTTAATTTGCATTTCTCTGATAATTAGCGATGTGGAGCATCTTTTCATGTGTCTGTTGGCCATCTGTATTTCTTTTTTGGAGAACTGTCTGTTCAGTTCCTCTGCCCATTTTTTAATTGGGTTATTTGTTTTTTGTTTGTTGAGGCGTGTGAGCTCTTTATATATTCTGGACGTCAAGCCTTTATCGGATGTGTCATTTTCAAATATATTCTCCCATACTGTAGGGATCCTTTTTGTTCTATTGATGGTGTCTTTTGCTGTACAGAAGCTTTTCAGCTTAATATAGTCCCACTTACTCATTTTTGCTGTTGTTTTCCTTGCCCAGGGAGATATGTTCAAGAGGTCACTCATGTTTATGTCTAAGAGGTTTTTGCCTATGTTTTCTTCCAAGAGTTTAATGCTTTCATGACTTACATTCAGGTCTTTGATCCATTTTGAGTTTACTTTTGTATATGGGGTTAGACAATGGTCCAGTTTCATTCTCCTACATGTAGCTGTCCAGTTTTGCCAGCACCATCTGTTGAAGAGACTGTCATTTCCCCATTGTATGTCCATGGCTCCTTTATCAAATATTAATTGACCATATATGTCAGGGTTAATGTCTGGATTCTCTAGTCTGTTCCATTGGTCTGTGGCTCTGCTCTTGTGCCAGTACAAAATTGTCTTGATTACTATGGCTTTATAGTAGAGCTTGAAGTTGGGGAGTGAGATCCCCCTACTTTATTCTTCTTTCTCAGGATTGCTTTGGCTATTCGGGGTCTTTGGTGTTTCCATATGAATTTTTGAATTATTTGTTCCAGTTCATTGAAGAATGTTGCTGGTAGTTTCATAGGGATTGCATCAAATCTGTATATTGCTTTGGGATGGATGGCCATTTTGACGATATTAATTCTTCCTAGCCACGAGCATGGGATGAGTTTCCATCTGTTAGTGTCCCCTTTAATTTCTCTTAAGAGTGACTTGTAGTTTTCAGAGTATAAGTCTTTCACTTCTTTGGTTAGGTTTATTCCTAGGTATTTTATTTTTTTGATGCAATTGTGAATGGAGTTGTTTTTAAGGAACCATTCTTTTTAAAAGAGGCCAATAGCCTTTCTTAATGGAAACTATTTTGACAGACATTTTCAAGATTGAAAAAGTAAGGCTCAGCTATTTTCAGTGAGTTCACGAACATCATAAGACCATGGCAGTGACTTCAAGTCCTGTCTCTGGTTCTAGTCTCTTGCCTATATGACATTACCAAGCCTGCTCCCGTATTTAGATTCGGCTATATAATCCCCTGCAGTTTTATGTCAAATCTTCTCCTTCTAATTGTCACTATCATTTAAAAAATTTCATTTGGTTTTTGAAACAATGCTCTTGCACTCCCTCTGCTGGCCTAGCTGATTAAAAGAGCCAGTGCCCAAGCAGGCCTGGTGTGTACCCAGGGGTCATCCGTGGCTAGCTGATCCACTGAGCTCCGCTTTTGGGTTGGAACCCAGTAGGGGAGTCATGTTGGTTGGCCTTCATATGAAACAAACAAGCCAAAAGAAAATGTGTTTGTAGATGGTGAAACAAAAAGCATGATTATTTTAATACTCTTAAGAAAGACTTTAATGCAATGGACAAATTCAGAAATCTTAAAAATGTGTCTATTTTTCAAAACAATAAACCTGTTATCTATATTCTATTAAAATGTATATGCATTTACTGAAAGGCATATTTTACTACAGGGTGTATCACTTTTGCATCTCTGTGTTTAAACATTGGAGGATTAAATGAAAGGTTGCCTGGCTCTGTTGGTAGGACTCTGAACCTCAATTAGATATATATGTAGCTTCCCACATCCTAGAGTTCCATTATGGAGGTACAGAGAATGACAGCGCTTGGTAAATACCAGGCCTAATCATAGCATACAGAAGTGACTTTTGGAAGGTACATTACCAAGAAATTAGGACCCATTTAATAAATCACCCCTTATGGAACACTTTGAACCCTAGTGGTCTGAAGAGGCTAATGCACATCTCACAACTGAGTGCTACTCACTTTCCAGGGATAACTTCAATGCCACAGTTAATCCAA
Source organism: Manis pentadactyla (assembly GCF_030020395.1). Taxonomy (NCBI): domain Eukaryota; kingdom Metazoa; phylum Chordata; class Mammalia; order Pholidota; family Manidae; genus Manis; species Manis pentadactyla. The sequence goes on from NC_080024.1 coordinate 85,319,882, forward strand.
ACCTTCTTCTCATCAATGGCCTCTTACTCTTGAGCCACTTCTGTAGTCTGGCATCAGTGAGCACCACACACTTGCATTTCCCCATGCGCATATTACATGCTTTCATTTTCTTGCAGCTGAATCTGCTGGGTGGAGTGTTCATGTGGCCAGATGACCCAGTGCTGCACATTAACTCCCTTTGGCTTCCATGCTTCCTATTTGGAGTCTTTCTGTTTTTCTTAATTACAGAGAGTTTTAACTTCTGGGTTTAGTGTAAATGTTACACCTAATGTAATAAACTTTCCTCCAAAATTGTTGAGTAGCAACCACATTTTAAATAAATCTAATACACAAAATTAGGCTTTAGGGTATTATTAAATTTGGAAAAAACCCATAGTAGACATGTATTTGTAAACTGGAATCTTAACTATGGATAGACACTAAAAAATATTTAAGATTTAACTGTAAGGGAGAAAAAGACTGATGCTACAATATAGTTAGACCTTTTAGATTCTATTTTAATTTTTGAAAATTCAACTTGAGTTTTTGGAATAAAAGTGCTGCGGAAACTTTACGTACTTTTTATTTAAAAAGATATCCCAGGAATGGAACTGGAATAGATAGAAATATCAAAATGTTACTGTGCATCCGTAATGGCTGACATTGCTGTCACGTGTCCCTGGTCTGCTGAATGACACTCCTGTTAGTCATGATTAAAATCATAACGATCTCTAGCACATGTATTGAATGTTTTTTCTATCCAAGCTCTGCTGAGAGCTACAAGAGATGAGCAAGAGATGGCTTATGCCTTCAAGAAGTTTACAATTGTATTGTAGAGCTTGGATATACAGGCATGCAGAAAAAGAACTCACACCCTTAATTAGGATTTTGATAGGAAAGCTGAAAATTAGAAAATGAAAGGAAATGTTCCAACACTGAGAAGTAATTAAAGTTGCCTTCAGATGTGTCTATGAACATATTTTGCAGGATATACTGGGGAGGCAGCTTTCCAACATGAGAGTAGACAACAGTAAAATTTTTGGAATATTCTACTTTACCTTTATTACATACAGAGAAACAAATAAGACACAACATTTTCCATCAAGTAAGGTGATATAATATGGCAAGTATTGTCTGTTGTCAACTCGATAATCAGGATATATTTTAAAGATTTTTAAAGCTAATATAACTATAAAATGACAAATTACCCTTTCCTAGGGTTTTCAATGATTCACTGGATGAGTCATACCTTTTAAAATCCCTTCTCCACTCATTATAATGTGAAAAAAAAATTTCCATATTGTAAATTGGGTTATCTTACATGCCTGTAGAAACAAAGACTATGTTTGGAAATCCAGCTTCCACCATATTTGTGCTGTACAACTTGGTTCTTCCTGAATTTTTTAAAATTACAAGGCCAGAGATGTGGCAAATTCTTTACTATGCCACAGTTTCAAAGGTTTGTAGAAAGACCTGAGTATTGTGTAGCACACTAGATGTGGTACGCCAGTGGGTGTGATTTATCTGGTTGTACCTTGAAAGCAACCTCTACTTCTATTAACAGAGTTGCACATCAGAAGTGAACTAGTATTTTTTTTATCACTGGTAAGTAAACAGTTAAAAAACTGGAACCCCACCTTAGGTGTAATGGTGAGATTGTATTGCTCTTCATTCATACCTAGAAGAACCTTACTCTGGTTACCCCATAAGCAAAGCATTACTTGTGCAATACTCCCTCTTGTTTTTGCCTCTTACATTATTCACACTAATGCCAGTACAGATTTAATAACACCAGTCTGCAAATGGCATTAATCCACAAACTCCAATAATTTGCCTTCTGGAATTAGCAACATTTATAGAGTGATTAAAGTAGTATCAGTGGATAGAAATCACACTGTCTGCTGCATTTTTCCTTCTAGGATTTCTAAATGTACCCAGACTGTTGATCAGCAAACCCTGACTTAAAGACCACTGCGTTTGGGCACTGCATCCCAGAGGTACAGAACTCTAAGAAGAGTTCCCTACTTCAAAGAACCTAGAGACTAGCCTGGAATGGATCGACATTTAGGAAACACCAGCAAACACAATGATGCTCTATAATTACATACTAAGTACTATGGTACAAACTATTCATGTTATAGACATGCATGAGCCATATGGCAGCTACTAGATACATGTGGCTATTGGGTATTTGAAATATAGTTATTCTGACTTGAACGAGCTATCTGTGCAAAATATATGCTGGGTTACAAAGCTATGATGTGACAGAGGGAATATAGAGTATCTCACTAATCATTAAAAATAGAGATATGCTGAAATAATATTTTGGATATATTGGGTTAAATAAAAATATTATTGAAATTAATTTAATTCAATTTTAATATTTTTAGTTTCTTAACCTGGCCATATAAAATATAAAATTACAGATGTGGCCCACATTATATTTCTATTGGACAGTGCTATAATAACCTTCAAAGAACGGATTCAGCAACAAGTTGAAAAATCTGAAAAACTAGGGAGAACAGGTGAGATCTCAAGCTGGGTTTGAAGAGATACATGGGCTTTGAATGGAAAATGAAAGCCAGAGAAGGGTTAGGTGGCCTCAGGGACTTGGTGGAGGTCACACGGCTAGGTAGGGATTGAAACCTTGGTGGGCCTGGCCCCTAATCTTGTGCTTTTAACTACTGCAGCTGAGGCAGATTCCTCATGAAGTTCATGAAGGTTACAATCTCAGGTCCCACACTTGTGTGTACACTTTCCATGGGAGGCACACAAGGGATATGTTCCTATGGTTATAAACTTTTGGAAATTTTGCCATATTAAACTATTTTAACCAAAATCAATTATGATTCTCTTTGTTTCCACTCTGATGTTCCACTAGTCATAAATTCTTTCACTTCAGGCAAAGATTGGCATTGGATTGGCATTTGGGGAGATCTGGCTAAAGGGAGAGTTCAGGAGGCCATATACTTGATTTGGGTTTACTGGGTTATTTATGTGTTTCACAGTTGCTTTTATGTATAGTTAACTATTTCTCTAGCCCCCCCCAGGGTAGGAATGGCAACTTTGAGTACTCTTACTTTCACTCTACCAACTTACCTGGGTTCTTGGCCAAAGATACAAGGCAAGTGTTCAAATTGTACTATTAACTTGTCCTATGGTATCAGAAGGATGTAGATCATTGAAGAAAGAGAGAAAGACACTAACTGCAAACAGACAGAACTAGTTTGTGAAATATCCTTCCAATCCCCAGGTGTGTAAAATTAGAAGTAGAAAATTCAATTATCTTGAAATTTAGTCAAAATGGAATACTTGATTTAGGGGCTTATACAATCATGAAATAAGGCATATTAATTTTCTATTTTTATTTGAGTCATGCAAAATAGAATGTAAGAATCATGTGTTTGTAGACACAGACCTGTAACATGACTCTGAACAATGAATGTGGCCATGTGAAGTCATAATATATGGGATTTTGTTTTAGTCCATCCAGCAGGCCTTGTTCTGACAGAGTGTGGTGGTTCCAGATATTGTAACACATCAAAATTGCTGTCAACAGAGCAAAAAAGACTGAAGCTTTTCTAAACTATTAGTAATAAAAAGTTTTTGATAACCATGCTAGATGAAAGAATGAACTTCTTCTCTATTACAAAACCATTGTAATATGTAGTATACAGCCAAAAAGTAGTAGAGATGTCAGATAGTTAATGAGGAGGAACATTATATTATTTTTTCTGAACTTTATGGTGTTTCTGGTACTTCTCATTCCTTAATATTTGTATTTTATTGTGATTTATTTCTTGTCCTATAGAAATATTTACTTTTAGACCTAAGTTACCGTTGGCAATTTTTTCTTACATACAGCTTCCCAAATTGTATATGCATCAGGTTTTATAGGACATGGACTCATCCTTGAGCTAAACTGTATAACTTCACAGGCATTATTGTGGATTCTGGAGAAGCACATATGAAATATTTAAAGGTCACAAAACCCTAAAGGATGTGTAGAGGGAAAGCCTATTATGTTATTAATTCTTGCAACTTCCCTTTGCATAGCAGTGGATCAGACAACGAGCTCTCTAATTTGCAAGAAGAGAAAGTAGATCCAAGACAGATTCCATATTATGTATACCAAAATCCATAGCTGAGGCTGATAATCACATTCATTCCCATTACCAAGAGATTAGATTGCCTACTACAATGTAGTGAAGCAGCAATAAGATGATGGCTAATGAGAGAGAGAGAAAAAAAGAAGTGAGGTGAAGGAGAGTGAATTAAGGAGGGTAGGAAGAGATGAAGGTAATAAATGAACATTTATTGAGGGCCTGACTCTGTGTCAGGATGTGTGTTATTCACTATCACATGATAATCTTAGCTAATGAATCTTGAATGTCTGTAATATATAAAGAAATACCTATGATGCATTACATTCTTACTAGTTGATTTTGTGACTTCTTTAGGCCCATCTGGACTGCTCGTAATTCAACAGAAAATAGGGTAAAGAAAGAGGGCTTTTGAGACACACTCAGAATGTTTAGATAGATGGATCATCTTAAAATTCACCCATCACATTGAATGACACCATAGAGATATTTTCCTTGAGAGTTCAAATACTTTCAACTGTGGGAAAACATTCCCTCACCCAATACTTGTCAGGCACTACAGTGTAGGACCCATGATCCGGGTTGGCAAAAAGCAATTATTTTATTCATCTAAGGAAGCAACTTAGGAGAAAGTCCAAGGTGGTGGTGTAGAAAGAGCCTGGACTCACCTCCTCTCACATTTTTCTGAATTCACACTTAGATACAGAGCAATTCCTCCTGAGGAAAAACTAAGGGCGAGGGGAACACCTTCTGCACAACAAGGAATAGAAAGGCCATATAAAAATAGGAGAGACAGACCCAGTAACGTGGGAACCTCATCCCCAGTCCCATTACCTGAGGTAGGGAGGGATTATCACTGTGGGACCCATGCACAGATTCTCCTGCCCTGGGCACAGGAGAAAAAGCATAACAAAATGCAGCTAGCCTATAAGTGAAGGAAGCCAACTTAAAAAACAAAGCACATATCAAATGGCTGGGGAACTGCTACAACTCCCAGATAAGAGGTGCTGGCAAGTGCCATTGTTTACACTTCCCCTGCACACTGATAGCATGGAGCAGGATGCCCACACTGGCTCTGGATGTGCCCCAAGTTACCTATCCACCTAGGCCCAAGTGTGCCCACTGGTGATCTGGCAGTCTTACCAAGGCAGTACCAGTAAGCAGAGGGACTCTCTTGGCCTATTCCTTATTGGCCCCTGGCTGTCCCTACAGAGAAATCTTGGCCCAAGGCATACTGAGATACGATTGTCTGATGCTCTGTTGCCCCCCAGTCCCTCCACCAGGGTGACTGCAGTGTGGTGCACACTGGGACACCCCCATCCCATGCTTATCCAGACTCTACTCAGCCAGCCAAAGCCGCCTGGAACAGGCAGTGCACCAAGGGGACATTCCTACACAAGGCCGCTCCATCAAGACTGGGACAGGTAGCTATTGCACCTAATTCAGAGAAACAAACACAGAAAGTCAGACAAATAAGGAGATGGAAGAACATGCTCCAAATGTAGAACAAGACAAAACTTCAGAAGAATAGCTAAATGGAACTGAGTAAAGCAATCTAACTGATAAAGAATTGAAAGTAATGGTTATAATGACATGCACTGGGCTTGATAGAAGAATGGATGAACTCATGGAAGATGTCAGCAAAGAGAGAGAAAATATAAAGGGAATCAGTCAGAGTTGAAGAATACAACAAATGAAATGAAAAAATAAACTAGAGGGAATCAACATCAGATTGATCTGGAATTAATCTGGAAAAATCAGTGATCTGGAAGACAGGGTAATGGAAAGCACCCAAGCTGAACAGCAAAAGGGAAAAATTAATATAAAGAAATGAGGATAGGTTACGGGATCCCAAGTCAACATCAAATGTCTTAACATTTGCATTATAGGAGTACCAGAAGGAGGAGAGAGAAAGGGCTGGAAAACTTATTTGAAAAAATAGCAGCCAAAAACATCCCTATCCTGGGAAAGGAAATGGACATCTGGGTCCAGGAAGCACAGAGAGCCCAAGCAAGATGCACCCAAGGAGGTCCGAACCAACACATGTCATGATTAAAATGTCCAAAGCTAAGGGAATCTTACAATCAGCAAGAGAAAAACAATTAGTTATATATATATGGGAAACCCCATAAGGCTATCAACTGACTTTTCATCTGAAACTATAGGCCAGAAGGGAATAGCATGACATATTCAAAGTGCTGAAAGGAGAAAACCTACAACCAAGAATATGCTACCTGTAAAGGTCATCATTCAGAATTGAAGGAGAGAGAGTTTCCCAGATAAACATAAGTGGCTTTATAAAAAAATGTTAAGGAGGAAAATAAAAGGCCATAACTAGAAGCAAATAAATTATGAAAGGAAACAATGTCACTGGTAAAAACAAATACATTAAAGGTAGTAGGCCAATCACTTAAAAGCTAATATGAAGTTTAAGTTAAAAGACAAAAAGTAGTGAAATAAATTGTGCCTAAAAATAAGGGAATCATCAAATTAAAAGGCATAAAGTAAGACATCACGTACATAAAATGTGGAGGAGAGGGAGTGAAAATGTAGTGCTGTTAGAATGTGTTTGAACTTAAGCTACCATCAATTTAGCATAAACTGTTGTATATGTAGGACATCACATATGAACCCCACAGTAACCACAAACTAAAAGCCTATGATGGATACACAAAAAATACAGAGAAAGAAATCCAATTATAACACTGAAGAAAGTCATCATGCACAAAGGAAGGGAGCAAGAAAAGAAGAAAGGATCCGAGAAGAATGACAAGAACAAAAAGAATACTTTACAACATAGCAGTAAATATATACCTATCAATAATTATTCTAAATGTAAATTAATTAATGCTCCAATCAAAAGATTAGTGACAAAATGGGATAAAAAACAAGACCCATCTTTAAGCTGCCTATAAGATACTCTCTTCAGACCGCAAATAAACAATCTAACACCACATCTAAAGGAGCTAGAAGAAGCACAAAGCCCAAAGTAAGTAGAAGGAAGTAAAAAGTAAAGATTAGCGCAGAAGTGAAATAGAGACTAAAAATATTTATATATAAAAGAACAATGAAACTAAGAAATGTTCATTGAAAAGATTTTAAAAACTTATAAACTTTTAGCTAGACTCATCAAGAAAAAAAGAAGACTCAAATAAAAACAGTGAACAGTGAGGAGAAGTAACAGTGAACACCACAGAAACACAAAAGATTATAAGAAACACAGAAACAAAGAATTATAAAAGATTACTGTGTAAACTTTATTGCCAACACATTGGACAACCTAGAAGAAATGCATAAATTCTTAGAAATATACAATCATCTAAGACTGAACCAGGAATAAATAGAAAATCTGGACAGACTGATCATTATAAATCAAGTTGAATCAGTAATAATAATAAATTAAAAAACCACCACACAAAAGATGGCTTCACAGGTGAATTCTAGCAAACATTTAAAGAAGGGTTCATTCCTATTCTGCTCAAACCATTCAAAAAAAAAAAAGAGGAAGAAAAAGAAGAAGAAAGAATGCTTCTAAATTCATAGTGGCCAGCATTACCCTGATACAAAAAGCAAAGACACTACAAAAAAAAGAAAATTACAGATCAATTACATCCCTGATAAATACAGACATAAAACTCCTCAACATAATATTAGCAAACCAAATTTTAAAGATACATTATAAGGACCATTCACCATGACCATGTGGGATTTTTACTAGGAATGCAAGGATAGGTCAATCACAAATCAATCAGTGTGATACACCACACTACCAAAAGGAAGGATAAAAACCTTAAGTTTATCTCAATAGATGCTGAAAGAGCATTTGACTGAATTTGACATCCATTCATGATTAAAACTCTCAATAAAGTGGGTATAAAAGGAAAATATCTCAACATAATAAAGGCCATATATGACAAACCTGCAGCTAACATCATACTTAGTGGTGAGAAACTGAAAGACCAGGAACAGGACAAGATGCCCACTTTCACCAATTTTATTAAACATAGTTTTGGAAACCCTAGTCACAGCAATCAGACAAAAAAGAGAAATAAAAGGCACCCAAATCTGTAAGGAAGTAGTAAAACTGTCACTATTTACAACATGATACTATATATATAAAACCTTAAGGACTCCTCCAAAAAACTATTAGAATCAGTACACGAATTCAATAAAGTTGTGGAATATAAAATTACTATACAGAAATCTATTGCATTTCTTTATGCTAATAAATAAGTAGCAGAAAGAGAAAATAAGAAAACAATCCCACTTAAAACTGCATCAAAAAATACAACACCTAGGAATAAATTTAACCAAGGAGATAAAAGATCTGTACTCTGAAATCTGTAAGACAGTGATGAAAGAAATCAAAGAAAACACAAATAAATGGAAAAATATTCCACGCTCATGGATTGGAAGAATTAATACTGTTAATATGGCCATACTGCCCAATGCAATCTACAGATTCAGTGCAATCCCTATCCATATACCAATGACATTTTTTATAGAACTAGAGAAAAAACCCCTAAAACATGTAGGGAATGACAAAAGACCCCAAATAACTAAAGAAATTTTTAGAAAGAAGAACAAAAATGGAGGTGTCATGCTCCCCAATTTCAAGCTATACTATAAAGCTACAGTAATACAAACAGTATGGTACTGGCACAAAAAAGACACATAGATCAATGGAACAGAATAGAGAGCCCAGGTACAAACCCATACTTATATGATCAATTAATCTATGACAGAGGCAAGACTATGCAATGGGAAAAAGACAGTTTCTTCAATAAGTGGTGTTGGAAAAACTGGATAACTATGTGAAAAAGAATGAAACTGGACTGCTGTCTTATACCATACACAAAAATAAATTTGGAATGGAATAAAACCTACATATAAAACACCTGAAACCACAAAACTCCTAGAAGAAAACAGGCAGTAAACTCTTGAACATCAGCATTAGCAATTTTTTGGAGAGGTATGTCTCCCCAAGCATGGGAAACAAAAGCTAAAATAAACAAATGGGACCACATCAAACTTAAAAGCTTCTGTATAGAAAAGGAAAGCACCAAAATGAAAGGCAACCGATTTAATGGAAGAATATACTTGCAAATAATATATCTGATAAGGGGCTAATATCCAAAGTATACAAATAACTCATACAAATTAACACCAAAAACCCCAAATAATCCGATTTAAAAATGGGCAGATGACCTGAATAGACATTTTCCCAAAGAAGACATACAGATGTCCAACAGACACATGAAAATATGCCTGACATTTTATTAAAAACATCAGGGAAATGTAAATTAATATCACAACAAGGCATCATCTCACACCAGTCAGAATGGCTAGTGTCAAAAAGACAAGAGTTAAGTGTTAGCAAAGATGTGGACAAAAGGAAACCCTTGTGGACTGTTGGTGGAATGAAAATTGGTGCAGCTACTATGTAAAACTGTATGGATGTTTGTGAAAAAATTAAAAATAGAAGTAACATATGACCCAGTAACTCTACTTCTGGGTACTTAATTAAACAAGATATATGCACCCCTATGTTTGGTGTAGCATTATTTGCAAAAGCCAAGATATGGAAGCAGCCAAAGTGTCCATCAATTGATGAATGAATAAGGAAGATATGGTACATAAACAGAATGAACAAAACAACAGTAAACTCATAGATACTGAGAAGTGACTGGTGGTTACCATGGTGGAGGGGTTGGGGTGGAAGGGTGGGAAGGTTGAGGAGGATAAAGGGGATCAAAAAAAATTCTCAATCATAACATAAGCTGGTCATGCGGATTGTAGTAGAGCATGGAGAACATAGTCAATGATTCTGTAACATCTTTCAATGTTAACAGAGAGCAACTGTACTACTGAGGGGATGAGGATTTAATAATATGGGTTAACTGTTGAACCACTGTGTTATATACTTGAAAATACTATACGATTGTATATGATTGATACTTCAATAAAAATAAGAAGTGGTATAAACACACAATGGAATATTACTTAGCCATAAAAAGGAATGAAATCTTGCCTTTTGTAGCAAAATGGACTGACCTAGAGGAATTATGCCAAGTGAAATAAGTCAGAGAAAGACAAAAGCCATGTGATTTCACTTATATGTGGAATCTACAGAAAAAAAGAAACAAAGAAACAAAACACAAAAAGACTCATAAATACAGAGAACAAGCTGGAGGTTGCCATAGGGGAGGAGGACAGCATCTTGACTGAAATAGGTGAAAGGTATAAAGAAGTACAAACTTCCAATTATAAAATAAATAAGTCATTGGGGTGAAAAGTATAACTCAGGGAATATAGTCAATAATATTTTAATATCTTTGTATGGTGACAGGAGACACTGATACCTTTATACTTTAGACATGGCTCTGCCCTATTCTGGGGAGTGTGATACTTAGTCACACAATGTAGTACTAACAGATTTTTATTTAATGCAAGGAAAGGAGAGAAAGTCTTTAAAAAATTCCATTTGTATACATCGTCATATTTATTACTTAATAAAATAACTTGAAATTTGACAAGTGGATCATTCTTCAGAATACGATAACTTAATTTATAAGTTTACTGCCAGTTGTAGCTCTTCTTCAATTTTAATACTTGTGTCTCCACTGTGGGCAGAAACTGAGGCCAGGCTGGCATAATAAATCAATAAATGGCTCTGTGTACAAGGAGGGAAGATACGGGTTTCTTGGCACATGGCATACTGCTAAGGTTTCATTTTCAATTCTTTTCAAAAATGGCCAAATAATCTGATCAAATTTTCTGGATTTTGACTTGACTGTGTAATAAATTATTGAGCATCTTTTGTGAACTGTACTGGAATGCTAAAAAGAAAAAACCATTACCAGCTGCTTCCAAGGTTACAATCTTACATCTGCCATGTATTTGTGATTGATGCTACCAGAGCTGAAACCAGACTTCTCTCCCTGGGAACCAGTTTATAGGTCTTTGTTTTCTGTTTCAAAGTGGAGTATTTTAAGTGCAATGGGTTGTTTGGACTCTTGAAAGAACTTATCTTATCAACCTTAGGGAATCTTTGTTTCTGAACCCCAGGCATCACAGAAAGGTGGAACTATTTATCAGATGATTTGACGTCATAGATGGGGACACTAGGGCAGCAATTTATGTTATTAAACTGGTGAACATAAAACAACAGTAGTTTGGAACTAAAATTTATAGTTCATTAAAAATGGCAGAATTCTGAAGGTTTGGTTTTAACTTACAACATTTCCTCAATGATTCATTGTAAATGCTCAGAAAAGGTTAGCCATTACACTCAATCCTTTTTCTACTTTACTGTTCTTTTAGAAGAATCTTGCTTGTTATTACTGAGATAGGAATTACTTTCCCATGAGCAAGTTATTACAGATTTATCTAAATTAAATCTCGTTCCATTAAAAATTTTCCACCTATGATCTTCCTTTGTGCTTGCAGGCCTTTCTACTTTGGTATGTTCACAGCTGTTTGCTTTCCCATTAGGGCATTAATTTGGACATTTCATTTAGCATTGGTCCCAACCCTATTTCTTCAAAACCCCACTGTCCCCAATTTAATGATGTATTACTAACAGTCGCTTATTATTTATAGCCTATCAGTCCATTTGAGAATAATCCTAATGTGACAGAATATTACCAATGTCTATAATTTTTATTTGTTTCCAGCAGAAATTCTGGGAACTTTAAGAAGCTGCTTATAGCAATCTATTAAATAGTCTTCATGGTATGTTTTAGAAAGAAGATGGCATATTTATGCCATTTTTTCTTGCTAAATGATGCTATTTGGAATAAAGTCCTTAGAATAAGGAATCATTCAGGGTAAAGAAGAGGAGAGGATAGGGCATCCTCTTCTGGAGAACCTGGTGCCTTCTTTATCACCTTAGGTGTATCACAAACTTTCTTTCGCCTTAGTCCCCTTCAGGCCACCGTCCCTCCCATTCAGTTTTGCAGAAACTGGGGATAAAATAGTAACCCAACTCTATGACACAGTGAGAGTAACATGAAATATCAGATATAAATGAATTTGGAAACACAAAACCACTTACATGCAATCCTTTCACAGGAAGATGACTCTGCTAATCCAATTTGAAGGACATGCACGGTAGGAGGCACTGAGACCTTCCTACTATTTTGCCTGATTCTTGCAATATTAATGGCATATATGCACATGGAGTATGTGGCCTGTGCCTGTTTCATTTGTTAAATAAGAATATCTGAAAGGAATGTTTTAACATGAAATTCACTGCTATCAGTGTTCCATATTGAGCTTCAGAGGTGCCTGGTTCTAAGAAGTCTTAGAGGGAGTTCTTGGGGCAAAGGTAGGCTCTTCCAGAAATAAGTGCCAGGTGTCTAGTGAAGCCCTGTAGGAACTCAGTCGCTCAGTTACCCTCTGGTCCTTTGCTGCCTTTAATCTTCCCTCCTCTTCTGTCTCAATTCTCATGATATTCCAACAAATAAGGGCTTTCTCTACCTTATAAAGTGTTGGCTTGACTTTCCTATTTGCAATATTTAAATTTTTGAGTATCCGATTTAGAACACCTGCTACTCATGCTTTTCTGCAATCTTTTATCTGGTCTCTAGTTCTCAGTCCATTCTTATGAAATAGTTCTTGTACAAATGCCTCCCTAAAGCCTTTGTGGATGGAGTGTGGACAGGTAAATAGATGAAGTGGAGCACTTGAAATGTGACCGGGAATGGTATGCTCTTTTAGATTGGGCTGAGGGTTGCTGCTGGCTGGAGCAGAAGTGGTCTTTTTGGAAGACAGTCAGTTAGGTGCAGCTGCTCAAAAAGAACCAAGATGCTACAAAACTTCTGGAGCCTGGAATTCCTCAAAGAAAGTCCAATTTATAAATTCATACATTCATATACAGAAAACTGTTGAGACTCTGAGTTGACACCTAAATTTCCTGATCCAATAGACAAAAATCCCAAGTTCTGATATCAATTGAAACAGCTATAAATGAACTGTTTTCCCTGTATGTTATAAGATCTGGTCCATGAGTAGGAGGTTCTTGACTGCATGAGAACAATGGAGGAAATTACAGTGACCCCTAGGCTGCATGCATTTACCCTGCCACTGTCTTTCTAAGCATAGCAGAGGTCATTCTCTATGTCTCAATTTATGTGAATGAGAAAAATACCAGGTAAAACTTTATATTACTCAACAACATGAAAACAGTTCACTATATAACCTTTGCAACAAAAAGGCAGTTTCTCTCGAAATTTGTGAGAAAATGAGAAAGGGTGCTAAGAAAACACAAATCTTCATTAACACAAAATAATTAAATAAGTGCCATGGATGCTCATCTAACTTGAATGTCAGAAAAGGGTAACAAGGTGGTGAAAGAAACAGAACATTGTACAAATAATGGAAGATGTCCAGGAAAGACAGAAATAGAAAGAAACCTGATGGAAATCTTTAGCTTTTTGAAGGCTAGAGTGAAATCTGCCAACTAATAGAAGAGGAAGTCACACTGTGCAATTAATAACCAGTAAATTTAGAACAAATAAAACAGAAATGCTTCTGCACAGCCTTTAAGCAGCCCGTGGTACTGATAACTGCAGGAGGTCAGAGAGCTAAATTCTGCCAAATCAGAATTAAAGAAGTGAAGAGCGACATTGTCATTCTTACCACCATCATTGGCAGCTAGGTGGACGGTGATTCGGGTAACTTCATTGTTGGCTTTAGAATTTAATTATGATTGCACTTTGTGGAAGGCTAATAAGGATGTAAGATAAAACAGCACGAGTGCAAGTAGATAAGGGCCCCTCTCTGTGAGGCTACCGACAGAGTGAACACGGGAAAAGTATTTGATGATACGGACAACTGCTGAGTTTCACAATCTTGCAGCTATGTAGGGTAGTCTGATTCTTGAGTTTTCATTCAACCTTCTCATCTTCAGCAGGACAATGTATAGTGATTCTTGGGAAATCAGAATTCCTTTCAATTTACAAAATCTACATGAAGAAGGAGATTTATTTATTATCCTACTCCCCTGAAATCTAGTATTTAGTAAAATCATTGTTTTCTCTGGATCTGTTAATCCCAGTTGGGGCCCCGCAAATGATACCTTTTGGCAAATATTGGGTTTGATGCTAATGCTCTTGGTCAGGGTACCCCTGGCTTTTTTCATAGCACAGGAGTGGCATCATCTCAGGTGTAAAAGATGCCTCACCTAAGCCTTACCTAAGATCATTAGCACATCGAGTACTGTAGCAGCCAAGCCCAAGCTCCAGTTCTAAAAATGAGCCTTAAATGTGACTTTGAGTTTCATTGCTAACTATAATCAGTGCCCAGCCACTGGTCGGCACTATTCTTCCTATGCACAGAAGGAGCTGTGGGTCCCCCTCCTCCCTTCTCCACCTCCAGCATAACCAGTTTGAGTTAATGTTCAACTAGGAATTACTTGGTGTGGTGAGGAGGTAAAAACATGTGGACACTTTATTTTTCATTAATCTTTTCCTTGCCATAACTAGCAAAGGTATAAATATTAACATGTCTGTTCTAGACATGAGTAGAAACTATTACTCATAAACTTGTTACCACAGAGGGCACATCCTTCAAAGACAATGACACCTGACCATTTCACCCAGTATCTTAATTTGTTCACATTTTGGCCACTAAGCATTCCGCTTTCCTGCTACTGTAATATAAACAATTGTGCTCCATTAGTTTGCATTATTTTTCACTCACTTTAGAATTGTTAGGTTGAAATTGAACAGTATGTTTTTTTGGTTATTCTTTCTATTTTTGACTTTAAATGCGGTTGGCCTTTTGTTTCCTTCCCTATGTTATATATGTATTTTTTATTTTTATTTCACTATTTACATTGTGATCATGGTTATAATCAACAGCTTTATTATACCGGGGGGCACAGTTGAGGTCTTTCTCTTTTCAAACACTCTTCTCAATCCACAGCAAGGGCTGTTTTCCTTTGTTTCTTTGCTGTCTGAGAAGAGGCAGAAGATCAGAGAGAGTTCCTGGTGGTGGTAGACTATTACATTCCATTGTAACTGGTAGTTTACATAGACTGTGCTGCTAAATATTCTGTGAAAACAATTGAAAAATACTTTTCTTTTTCCTGTGCAAATACAAGGTTTTCAAAAACCAGGAGGAAAATACTATGGTTTTGAAAACCTGAAATATCTGTATCTACTTCTTAATTGTTGATGTGCTGATGTCAAGCCACCACACTGGGTATTTTTAGTACCTATTCCTGTGACTGATGGTGTGTGTAGAAATCAGAAGTAAGGGTATTACTCCTGGCAGAACTGGAGTGAATTAGAAATTCCATTTTCAAGGCATTTAAAAATATTCACTTTATACCCTCCTTTTAAAGCTGCCTCTTGCTGCGTTTTGCAAGGGTGAGGACTTAATGCGTGATGCCTACACATGTGTACATAATATTCTCTATCTTTTGTCTTTAATATTCCTCAGTTTTTAATTATTAAAGATAAGTATTTGAATTATAAATATTCTAGTTATACAGGAATAGGCAAAGCAGGCATGTACCCTTCTGTCTCCTGCCTCCATTTCTCTGCTTCCTATCTTTATGTTGCCTCAAAAAACAGAGGCATTCTTTTAAACCAACCTTCTCCTCCCCACTTAAACCATAGAAATCCCTTCTCAATATGTATAGGGGCCTCTTCCTTGAAGTGTTATGTCATACTTGTCCTAAATATAATAAAGTGCTATCTTCAAGGCATTTCTGCATCCAAAACACTCCCCAGAAACCTGCCGAGCCCTCCCATCTAACCAGTCTGAATGTTACAAATCAGAGCCCAGAAACTGCTTTATAGTGAATCATTAACATTGTCAGGAATGAGGTGGCAGAGGAAAGAAAGCTTTCTGTTAGAGAACTGAAGGAGAATATACAAATGACAGCATTGTCATTCTACTCCTATTGTTTTATGAAGCTCAGAACTGATTAGTAAGCATTTATTACAAAGGAATATGACTGTGTATTTTATAGACAGCATGCATTGTGCTAGGTATTTTCATCTCTTTAGAACTTCATGGCTTATTTTAAATGTTTTGTTTTTGAATTCTACTTGCAGTGCTGACTGAAACTTTACAGGATGAATGAAGGTGGTGAAAATATATAGAGAGATGTATGTAAAATATATATATACATATACAGCTATATTGATAGACATATAGATGTATGCAAGACAGCTGACCTGATTATTTGGTAAGTGAGAAGCCACTGTCATGGCTGCCTGTTGGGGTCTCAGTTCTGCTGGTTCTTCTGCCCAGCAGGGGCAGGGATGCCTCAAGCAGACAGCATGCTGCACCAATTATGGGATGGGCAAGAGTGAGTTTGGAGGAGTATTCTTTGCCAGCAGGGCTTGCATTACTTTCAAAGGGTAGGGTTTAGAATCATTTGTTGCTTAGTATTTATCTGAAGTTGCATTCTCCAACATTAGAACAGCTAGTTCTAATTGACACTGATGGTTGAACTGACAGTTCTAGTTGATCACCTGGTATCTCTCTGTCTCCTTCACCTTGTGTTGACAGGTGAACTGAATGTGGCTGTATGCTAGCAGATTTCTGCTGGGATGGACACACTCACTCCCCTAGGCCACAGTGTTCCTTGTCACTGGCTCACTGTCATGAGCGACCCTAGGAATTACCTTGGCCAAAGGAAGTGATCTTTCCCAAAGTTATAACCTTTCTCCAGGTCCAGCCTGAACCCAATGACTGACCCAGCTTCAGAGCCCCCTGGGGGATTGGCTGAGGCTTCTGTTGTGACCCCATCACAGTTCAACATCTCTCTGACAAGTCCTGATACTTTTACTCTCTTACACATCATGTACCTGAAAGTGTTCCCCATTAAACCCCTTGTACACAAATCCTAGTCTCAGAGTCTGTTTATAGGAAACTCAATCTATGACAGTTGATACTGGAGATGGTCCTATGGAAGCAGGCTCTAAAAGGGGATTTTGGAGTTTAATTATCTGCTGGCTGGTTATACCTAACTGGTGGTAGGTAAGGTATCAGCAGCACTGGGATGTGGCAGTGGTGCAGTTGTTAAAACCTTTACTGATACTGAATTGTGATGGAATATCAGCAGAAAAGAGTACTTTGAAAGGTGTTAATAGCTCAGGCATTTGAGAGTTTAAGAGTAAATCATTAAAGGACTATAGAATTGGATAGCTGTTGCTGCAAGCTATCCATGCATTGGAGAAGACATGAAAAGTTGATGGGTGATTAATTACCAAATCGAGGTGAAGTATAAAAGCCAGAGGACCCCTTGGCAGCATACAAAGAGACTGCCATCTCCTGCAGCTGGGAAGTGAAAAAGAAGAGGATCTGAGTCAGGATTTGATAATGCAAGAAGACTATCTCTAGAGATGGCTGAGTTTTTAACTCCACGTTGTCTCTGCCAAGGTTTGGGGCCTGGTTGGGAAGGAGTGGGACCCTGGCTCAATATGATTCAAAATCTTGAATCCACAAATTTCCCTGTCTGAGCCTGCAGAAGTGGCCCACTCTTCCCCATTGAAAGCTAATGCTCTTCCCTTACTTGAAGGAATGCAGACACTTCAGTAAGGGTGGATGTGCCCTTTCCCTCGGTTTCTACTCTCAACTTCCCTTCTGGTTACCAAAACCACAATGAGGATTTAGGCATAGCACCTTCCAGCCGGAGATGTGTTGGGCCTGAGTTGCTGCACAATGTAGCCAATATGTGCCTGTGAAGCCCAGGAGAATACGTATGGAAACTGGATCCTGAAGTGATGAATAAAGTGGGCAGAACATAGAGTTGGAAAGGAGAGAATTTACTGACAAGGGAACATTATCCTGTGATAGGTTGTAACATTCTGTTAAGGACTCCAAGAGGAGGAGCTAATATGAATCTAATGGCACTCTGAATTTTAAAGAAAGTGATGGCTCACACAAAGTGGAATAGAAAGTGCCATGGATGATGGTAGAAGAAGGGATCAAAAGATCCAGGGAGTGGGAATCCTATAGTGGACATCCATAAGGCCCAAACGCCAACCGAATGTGTTCCTTTGCAGGGCCTAGCTGAAACTGGTTAGAAGTTTATGGCAAATCACAATAGGAGAATCACAACACTGAACTCATGAGTTCTGAAGAAAGGCCAATGCTCCTCAGTGGAAAATTTTACAACATTTCAACATTTGAGAAATTATTCCTGGCTTTCTACTGGGCCTGATTCCAACCCTAGAACACCACACAGCTAAGTGGACAGAAATGCCCATCCTGCCCTGAGCACCCCCAAGATCCATAGCAAGGTGGAAGTGCCACATCTCTGAGCTGGAGCTGCCAGAGCCAGAGAACATGATCAAGCACCTTGGGCAAGCAGCCCACTGTCCCAGGAACCGACCACTGCTGCATCAGTGCTTCTCTCTCAGCTCACACGGAGGGCCATGGCAATGACCCTTTGGTTAGCTAATCAGCAAGAAAGAGGACACATTTGGTTCAGGGCTCAGTATGAGAGTGCATGCTAACAGCAGACTGCTCTGACCTACATCCCCACATGGGTGCTGCCCTGAAAGCCTATAGTGAGGGGGATTCTCCCAATGGGTGTACCTGGTCATTCACTTCACGTGGAAAGGGAAGAGGCCCTAGGTTAGAAAATATGTGGACTTTTGGACAGTAGCAAATTGCTTGAATGGTTGATCAAGGTCCTGGAAGGAGAAAGAGTAGAAGGGTGGTGGGATCAAGGAGTTTTGGAGAAAAGGAATTTATATAGACACAGGAGAATGGTCACAGAGCATGAAGAAATTTGTATCACATGTTGATACTCACCAGAGAGCACCTATCATGTACTAAATGACCAAGTAGATAGAATAACAAGCCAGTGGATATCAGCCAGCCTGTCATTGTTTATCCACGGGCTGGTGCAGTGGATGTATCAACAGAATAGTCATGGTGTTGGAAACGGGAACTGAGCATGCGTCCAGCAGCATGAAATCCCACTTACCAAGGCTGTTACAGTAACTAGAACTGCCAAATGTTAAATCTGCAAACAACAGAGATCTACTAAGCCCTCAATATGCCACCATTTCTTGAAGAGATCAACCAGCTACTTGTCAGCAATTGATTACAATGGATCCCTTCTACCCTAAAAGGGCAACAATTCATTTAACTAGCATAAACGATGTTCCAGATTTGGATAAGCTTTTTTTGGTCCACAGGGCCTATATCAGTTTTCTAAGCTGCATTACAAATTACCACAAATTTAGTGGCTTAAAATAACACATATTTGTTATCTCATAGTTTCTCTAGGTCAGAAGTCTGGGTGTGGATTAACTGGGCATTGTGTTCCAGTGTCTCACCAGGCTGTGCTGCCAAGTGTCAACCAGGGCTCTGGTCTCATCAGGGGCTTTGTGTGTACAATCAGTGCCACTACCTGAAGACCTTCAGAGACTCAGTATTCCGACATGAGATTCCACATCACACTTAACAGATCATGGACACATAGCCACAAGACTCCCTGGTTCTATCACTACCATACCATCCAGAAGCTGCTGGCCCATAAAGCAATTAAATAGCTTTTTGAAGATGTATCTAAGTCACACGCTTGGAGATGATACCCTGAGAGGTCAGCATCTCAAGGATGCAGTGGAATGCAAATGCCCTAATCCAATGACCATTTTATGATGCTATGTACCCAAAAGGTAGAATATATCAGCTTGAAACCAAGGATAGAAGTATGCATGGATATTTTCTGCCTTCAGTTGTAGTAACTCACTTGGGAATTTGTGCTGCTTGTCTCCACAACTCTGCAAGTCTTGAAGTGTTTGTTCAGAAAGGGGGAATACTCCTACCGGAGTACACAGCAGGAGTCCCATTCAGCTTTAAGCTATGATTGCCAACTGGTCGCTTCACAGTTCTTGTGCCAGGGAAATAGCAGACAAGGAAAGGAGTCACTCTCCTGGCAGGTGTAATTGACTCTGGTCATTAGGACGAGATAGGGCTGCTATTTCATAGCTACAGGAAATAGCTGAAATTCCATTACAGGAAAAATACATTTAGCCCTCCTTTTGGCACTCTCCTGTCCAGTGGTGGTTAAGGGGACAAGAGCATAAACGACATCCTGAAAAGGATACAGTGATCAGGGGCTCAAGGAAATGAAAACAATATCCCAAAAAGACAATGTGCCCCCCAATGTTCATAGCAGCACTATTTACAACAGCCAAGGCATGGTAATGACCTAAGCTTGCATAGATGGATAATGGACAAAGACGTTGTATACACACACGAACACACCCACACACACACACTACTATTATGCCATAAAAATGAGGAAATCCTGCTATGCTACAACATGCATGGACCTAATGGACTTATGCTAAGTGAGATGAGGTGCACAGAGAAAGACAAATACTATATAATCTCACTTATGTTTGGAATCTTAAAAAAAAAACACAGAAAAAAACAAACTCATAGAAAAAGAGATCAAATTGGTGTTACCAAAGACAGGGGGAGAGGAGAGGAAATTGGAATAACGTGATATTCAACTATAAGAAATAAGTACTGATCAGAAGATACAAAACTTTTAATTACAAGAAGTACAGTATGAGGATACCAGACTGCTGGGTGTGATAGGTATGGAAGTTGTTCAGAGTAAATTCTAAGAGTTCTAAGATCCTAACAAATTTTTTTTGTTTTCTTGCTTTCTTTGCATTCTATGTATATGAGACGACAGATGCTGAAATCAGGAAAACAATTCTATTCACAAATGTATCAACAAGAATAAAATACCTAGGAATAAACCTAACCAAGGAAGTGAAAGACCTACTATATGCTGAGAAACTACAAGACACTCTTTAGAGAAATTAAAGAGGACACTAACAAATGGAAACTCATCCCATGCTCTTGGCTAGGAAGAATTAATATTGTCAAAATGGCCATCCTGCCTACAGCAATCTACAGATTCAATGCAATCCCCATCAAAATAGCAACAGCATTCTTCAATGAACGAGACACATTTTTATGAGATAAAAAGTACAGCATTTTGTCAGGAATGAGAGCAAAGCGTACATCTCCTACCTTGCGGTGGTGAGCATTAAGTTCCGTGATGTTGATGATGTTAGAAGAGATTAGGGACGCCCCCTGCCTCACTCAGAGGCCTGGGCGGCCTGAAGAATCAGGCTGGAAGTCAAAGAGAGACAGAAAGAGAGACACTCCTCATGGACACCCAGTCGGGCTGTCAGGGTCTGATTCCAGACACACGGGCCTTTGAGAAGCCGCTAAAGTGTAGCCGCAGCCTAGACTCTCACAGTTGCCCACAGCCTTCCTCAGTCCCTCGCATCAAGGGACATGCCTCTGAAGGGGAATCCTGGCCTCCACTCAGGTGACTTTCCCGGCACCCAAGGGAGATGGGGGATCCCCTGAGGGAGATGCCGGGAACCTGTCACTAGAGACTTTGAGATTGGCAGCCGGGCTAGTCCCATTTAAGTGGTTGATGAGCGCCCAATGTTGTGTGCCACAGACGGCTTCCTTCTATAAGGACAGTGAAAGAAAAGGCAGGCTTGGATGCTGATACTCACCTCCAAACTTATCCCGGACGAGCCCCCAAAAATGATGCAGCTTATCACACCACAAGGGTATGAAACTAGAAATAAATTATGCAGATAAAATGAAAAATCCTACCATCACATGGAGGCTTAACAACATGTTCCTAAATAACCAACAGATCAATGACCAAATAAAAACATAGATCAAGCAATATATCGAGATAAATGACAACAATAATTCAACAATGCAAAAATCTGTGGGACACTGAAAAGGAGGTGCTAAGAGAGAAGTACACTGCAATAAAGGCCTACCTCAGGAAAGAACAACAATCCCATATGAACAGTCTAAGATCACAATTATCACAGCAAGAAAAAGAACAAATGAGGCCCACAATCAGCAGAAGGAGGAACATAATAAAGATTAGAGCAGAAATCAATAAAATCAAGAAGAATGAAACAGTACAAAGAATCAATGAAAGCAGGAGAAAGTTCTTTGTTTATTTCAAAATAAACAAGGTAGATAAACCCCTAGCCAGACCAAACAAGAGAAAAGGAGAGCTTGCACACATAAACAGAATCAGAAAAGAGAAAGGAAAAATCACTACGGAAACCACAGAAATACAAAAAATTATTAGATAATACTATGGAAAATTATATGGTAACAAACTGGATAACCCAGAAGTAATGGACAACTTTCTAGAAAAATGCAACCTTCCAAAGCTAACCCAGAAAGAATAGAAAATCTGAACAGACCAATTACTAGCAACCAAATTGAACTAGTAATCCAAAAATTACCTAAGAACAAAAGACCTGAACCACATGGCTTCACCGCTGACTTTAGTCAAACATTTAGTGAAAATCTAATACCCGTCCTCCTGAAACTTTTCCACAAAGTAGAAGAGGAAAGGATACTTCCAAACTCATTCTATGAGGCCAGCATCACCCTAATACCAAAAAACAGGCGAAGACACCACAAAAAAAGAAAAGACCAACATCCCTGATGAACACAGATGCAGAAATACAAAACAAAAGATTAGCAAACCGAATTGAAAAACACATCAAAAAGATCATCCGTCGTGAACAAGTAGGATTTATTCCAGGGATGCAAGGATGGTACAGTATTAGAAAATCCATCAACATCATTCACCACATCAACAAAAAGGAGGTCAAAAACCGCATGATCATGTCCATAGATGCTTAAAAAACATTCGACAAAATTCAACATTCATTCATGATAAAAACTCTCAACAAAATGGGTAAAGAGGGCTAGTACCTCAACATAATGAAGGCCATTTAGGACAATCCCACAGCCAACAACATACTTCACAGTGAGAAGCTGAAAGCATTTCCTCTAAGATTGGGAACAAGACAAGGAAGCCCACTCTCCCCACTTTTATTCCACATAGTTCTGGAGGTCCTAGCCATGGCAATCAGACAACACAAAGAAATAAAAGGCATCCAGATTGGCAAGGAAGAAGTTAAACTCTACCTGTTTACAGATGACATGATATTGTACATAAAAAACCCTAAAGTATCCACTCCAAAACTACTAGAACTAATATGTGAATTCAACAAAGTTGCAGGAGACAAAATTAATACACAGAAATCTGTTGCTTTCCTATGCACTAACGATGAACTAGCAGAAAGAGAAATCAGGAAAACAATTCTGTTCACAATTGCATAAAAAATAATAAAATACCTACGAATAAATCTAACCAAGGAAGTGAATGACCGGTGCCCTGAAAACTAAGACAGTCTTCAGAGAAATTAAAGAGGACACTAATAAATAGAAACTCATCCCATACTCTTGGGTAGGAAGAATTAGTATTGTTAAAATGACCATCCTGCCTAAAACAATCTACAGATTCAATGCAATTGCATTCAAAATACCAACAGCATTCCTCAATGAACTGGAACAAATAGTTCAACAATTCATATGGAACCACAAAGACCCAAACTAGCCAAAGCAATACTGAGAAGAAAGAAAAAAGCAGGGGGGACTTCCCTTCCCAACTTCAAGCTCTCCTACAAAGCCACAGTAATCAAGACAATATAGTACTGCCACAAGAACAGACCCACAGACCAGGGGTACAGAATTGAGATTCCAGATATTAACCCAAGCATATATGGTCAATTAATATACGATAAAGGAGCCATGAATACACAATGGGGAAATGACCGCCTCTTCAACAGCTGGTGTTGGCAAAACTGGACAACTACATGTAAGAGAATGAAACTGGATTATTGTATAACCCCATATACAATAATAAACTCAAAATGGATTTTAAAAAGTCCTGAATGTAAGTCATGAATCCATAAAACTCTTGGGAAAAAGCACAGGCTAAAATCTCTTAGACATAAACATGAGCAATTTCTTCATGAACATATCTCCCCAGGCAAGGGAACAAAAGCAAAAATGAACAAGTGGGACTATATCAAACTAAGAAGCTTCTGTACAGCAAAGGATACCATCAGAAGAAAAAAAAGACATCCTACACTATGGGAGAATATACTCATAAATGACATATCCGATAAGGGGTTGACATCCAAAACATATGAAGAGCTCATGCATCTCAACAAACAAAAAGCAAATAATACAGTTAAAATTTGGGCTAAGTATCCGAACAGACACTTCTCCAAAGAAGAAATTCAGATGGTCAACAGGCACATGAAAAGATGCTCCACCTCACTAATTATCAGGGAAAATCAAATTAAAACCACAATGATATATCATCTCATACCAATTAGGATGATCAACATCAAAAAGACTAGGAACAACAAATGCTGGAGAGGATGTGGAGAAAAGGGAAACCTCTTACACTGCTGGGGGGAATGTAAAGTAGTTCAACTACTGTGGAAAGCAGTATGGCGGTTCCTCAAAAAACTCAAAATAGAAATACCATTTGACCTGGGAATTCCACTCCCAGGGATCCACCCAAAGAAACAACCTCTCACATTCAAAAAGACATGCACCGCTATGTGTACTGCAGCACTATTTACAGGAGCCGAGATATGGAAGCAACCTAAGTGTCCATCAGTAGATGAATGGATAAAGGAGAGGTAGTACATTTACGCAATGGAATACTACTCAGCCATAAGAAATAAACAAACCCTATCAATTTCAACAACATGGATGGTGATAGAGGGCATTATGCTCAGTGAAATAAGCCAGGCAGTGACAGACAAGTACCTAATGATTTCCCTCATTTGTGAAGTATAACAGCAAAGAAAAACTGAAGGAACAAAACAGCAGCAGTCACAGAACCTGCTGCCTGGGGCCCACATCCCACTAAACACACAGCCCACCTGCCTGCACCTCAGGGGTCCCCGCGCCCACGCCCCGCCTACCTTAAACCAGCGCCTGGAGAAGGTGTAGCTGGAGCGTCATGAGCGGCCACCACCTGCGCCGCCAGGCTGCTCAACTTTGGAGTCGGCCGCCCGCAGCAACACCCCACGTCCTGTCAGGGCTCTCGGGCACTGCGCGGACTCAGCAGCGCAGCCGCCACAGCCGCTCGGGGTGGGAAAGGGAGCCCCGTGGGCCATATTGAGGGGCTGCAACCTACCCATGGCTTAGGGCCCTCACGTGCTCGCAGAATGGCCCATTAATGGTGGGGGGGTGCAGGCTTTGAAGGGTATGGCAGCCGCGGCGGCAGCGGCCAAATTGTCAGCATGGCAATTCCCGTCGGAATGCCTTCAGCGGCCCTGCAGCAAGAGCACCCGGTCCATGCCACGCCTCGCGAGGAGTCCGACTGCAGCTGAGGAGACGCTGCTTTTGTTTTCCTCCCCTCCCGGTGCAGGGGAGAAAGTGCACCCCCACAGGTGCCCGCTGCAGCTGCTGATTGGCCAAAGGGAGGTGGCTCGTGGGCCCCGCGTGCCCCACCCTCCCCTCCACCCTCATGTGTTTTCTAACTTATCGAACTGCCTGCTTGGAATTTTGCACAGACCAGCAAGCCCAGGCGGCTGGCCGCATGGCTCGCCCCCTAAGGACATGTGGCAGGCCCTCCTGCCCTTAAACCTTTGGTAACCACATATCCAAAGCCTACAATGGCAGTAAGTATATATCTATCAATAATTACCCTAAATCTAAATGGACTGAATGCAACAACCAAAAGACAGAACTGCACAGTGGCTAAAAAAGCAAGACCCATCTATATGCTGCCTACAAGAGACTCACTTCAAACCCAAAGACATACAAAGACCCAAAGTGAAGGGATGGAAAAAGATATTTCATGCAAACAATAGGGAGAAAAACACAGGTGTTGCAGTACCTGTATCAGACAAAATAGACTTCAAAACAAAGAAAGTAACAAGAGACAAGGAAGGACAGGACATAATGATAAAGGGGTCAGTCCAAAGAGTGGATATAACCATTATAAATATCCATGCATCCAACACAGGAGGGAGCACCAACATATGTGAAACAAGAACTAACAGAATTAAAGGGGGAAATAGAATGCAATGCGTTCATTTTAGGAGACTTCAACACACCACTCAAAGGACAGATCAACCAGACAGAAAATAAGGAAGGACACAGAAGCCCTGAACGACACCCTAGAACAGATGGACCTTACAGACATCTACAGAACTCTACACCCAAAATGGCAGGATACACATTCTTCTCAAGTGCACATGGAACATTTTCAAGAAAAGATCATATACTAGGCCACAAAAAAAGCCTCAGTAAATTCAAAAAGATGGAAATTGTACCAACCAGCTCCTCAGACCACAAAGGTATGAAACAAGAAGTATATTATGCAAAGAAAATGAAAAAGCCCACAAACACATGGAGGCTTAAAAACATGCTCCTAAAAAACCAATGGATCAATGACCAAGTAAAAACCGAGAACACGCAATTTATGGAAACTAATGACAACAATAATTCAACACTGCAATATCTGTGGGATGCAGCAAAGGCCATGCTAAGAGGGAAGAATATTGCAATACAGGCCTACCTCAGGAGACAACAACAATCCCATATGAACAGTCTAAACTCACAATTAATGAAACTAGAAAAGAAGAAAACCTGAGGCCCAAAGTCAGAAGGAGGAGGGACATAATAAAGATTTGAGCAGAAAAAATAAAACTGAGAAAAATAAAACAACAGAAATCAATGAAAGCAGGAGCTGGTTCATTGAGAAAATAAAATAAATAAAACCCTAGCCAGACTTATCAAGAAAAAGAGTGTCTACATGCATAAACAAAATCAGAAATGAGAAATGAAAAATCACTACAGATGCCACAGGAAAAAAAATTATTAGAGAATACTATGAAAAATGATATGCTGACAAACTGCATACCCTAGAAGAAATGGACAACTTTCTATAAAAATACAACCTAGCAAGGCTGACCCAGGGAGAAACAGAAAATCTGAACAGACCAATTACCAGCAACGAAATTTAATTTGTAATCAACAAACTACCTAAGAACAAAATCCCTGGACCACATGGCTTCAATGCTGAATTTTATCAAACATTTAGTGAAGACCTAATACCCATCCCCCTTAAAGTTTTCCAAAACGTAGAAGAGGAGGGACTTACACTCATTCTATGAGGCCAGCATCACTTTAATGCCAAAACCAGGCAAAGACACCACAAAGAAGGAAAATCACAGTCCAACATCCCTGATGAGTATAGATGCAAACTACTCAACAAAATACTCCAAACCAAATACAAAAATACATCAGAAAGATCATCCATAATGATAAAGCAGGATTTATTCCAGGAATGCAAGGATGGTACAACATTTTAAAACCTATCATCATCATCCACCACGTCAACAAAAAGGGTAAAAACCACATGATCATCTCCATAGATGCTGAAAAACTATTCAACAAAATTCAACATCCATTTGTGATAAAAATTCCCAACAAAATGGGTATAGAGGGCAAGTACCTCAACATAATCAAGTCCATATATGACAAACCCACAGCCAACATCATACTTAACAGAGAGAAGCTGAAAGCATTTCCTTTAAGATTGGGAATAAGAGAAGGATGCCCAATCTCCCTCCTTTTAGTCCACATAGTTCTGGAGGTCCTAGCCATGGCAATCAGACAACACAAAGAAATAAAAGGCATCCAGATTGGTAACGAAGAATTTAAACTCTGACTGTTTGCAGATGATGCGATATTGTACATAAGAAAACAAGAAGAATCCACAACAAAACTATGAGATCTAATATCTGAATTCAGCAATGTTGAAGGAGACAAAATTAACATATAAATCTTGCATTCATATACAATAATGATGAATTAGGAGAAAGAAATCAAGAAATCAATTCCATTCACAATTGCATCAAAAAGAATAAAATACCTAGGAATAAATCTAACCAAGGAATTGAAAGACATATACAATGAAATTACAAGACACTCATTAGAGAAATTAAAGATACCAATAAATGGCTAGGAAGAATTAATATCATCAAAATGGCCATCCTGCCCAAAGCAGTATACAGATCCAATGCAATCCCTATCAAATTACCAACAGCATTCTTCAATGAACTGGAACAAATAGTTAAAAAATTCATATGGAACCGTCAAAGACCCCGAATAGCCAAAGCAATCCTGAGAATGAAGAATAAAGTGGGGGGGATCTCGCTCCCCAACTCCAAGCTCTACTACAAAGTCACAGTAATCAATACAATTTGGTACTGGCACAAGAACAGAGCCACAGACCAGTGGAAGAGCATAGAGACTCCAGACATTAACCCAAACGTATATGGTCAATTAATATATGATAATGGAGCCATGGACATACAATGGGGAAATGACAGTCTCTTCAACAGATGGAGCTGGCAAAACTGGACAGCTACATGTAAGAGAATGAAACTGGATCACTGTCTAACCCCATACACAAAAGTAAACTCCAAATGGATCAAAGACCTGAATGTAAGTCATGAAACCATGTAGAAAAAAACATAGGCAAAAATCTCATGGACATAAACATGAGTGACTTCTTCATGAACATCTCTCCCCGGGCAAGGGAAACAAAGGCAAAAATGAACAAGTGGGACTATATCAAGCTAAAAAGCTTCTGTACAGCAAAGGACACCATCAATAGAACAAAAAGGTATCCTACAGTATGGGACAACATATTCATAAATGAAAGATCCGATAAAGGATTGACATCCAAAATATATAAAGAGCTCACATGCCTCAACAAACAAAAAGCAAATAATCCAATTAAAAAATGGGCAGAGGAGCTGAATAGACAGTTCTCTAAAGAAAAAATCCAGAAGGCTAACAGGCACATGAAAAGATGCTCCACATCGCTAATCATCAGAGAAATGCAAATTAAAACCACAATGAGATATCACCTCACACCAGTAAGGATGGCCATCATTGAAAAGACAAACAACAACAAATGCTGGCGAGGTTGTGGAGAAAGGGGAACCCTCCTACACTGCTAGTGGGAATGTAAACTAGTTCAACCATTGTGGAAAGCAGTATGGAGGATCCTCAGAATGCTCAAAATAGGAATATCATTTGACCCAGGAATTCTACTTCTAGGAATTTACCCTAAGAATGCAGCAGCCCTGTTTGAAAAAGACAGATGCACCCCTATGTTTATTGCGGCATGTTTGTAATAGCCTAGATATGGAAGCAACCTAAATGTCCATCAGTAGATGAATGGATAAAGAAAAGGTGGTACATATACACAATGGAATATTATACAGCCATAAGAAAAAAACAGATCCTACCATTCGCAACAACATGGAGGGAGATAGAGGGTATTATGCTCAGTGAAATAAGCCAGGCAGAGAAGGAAAATTACCAAATGATATCACTCATATGTAGAGAGTAAGAACAAAGGAAAACTGAAGGAACAAAACAGCAGCAGTATCACAGAACCCAAGAATGGACTAATAATTACCAAAGGGAAAGGGACTGGGTCGATGGGTGGGAAGGGAGGGATAAGGGCGGGGAAAAAGAAAGAGGGCATTACGATTAGCATGTATAGTGCGTTTGGGGCATGGGGAGGGCTGTGCAATGCAGAGAAGACAAGTAGTGATTTTACAGCTTCTTACAACGCAGATGGACAGTGACTGTGATGGGGTATGTGGGGGGTACTTGGTGAAGGGGGGAACCTAGTAAACATAATGTTCTTTCTGTAATTGTAGATTAATGATACCAAAAGAAAATAAAGCAGTAAAAATAAATAAATAAATAAATATAGGAAAGCATGCTGGCAAAATGTAGGAGGGAAGCTCAAATAGTTTGCAGAACGTCTACTTCTGTGTTATTATCTTCCATTGATGATAAAGTGCTTAGCAGTTGTTTATTTTCAGTGGCATACACAACACTAAGCCAGAAAATATGTAAATTATGTGACATACATACATACATACAAGTTTTCTTTGGTATCTATAGTCTTAGTTGTATAAAGCTGAATTTGGAAAAACTTCTTGAGTTCTTGCATTTTATGCCCTATGAATGGCTGATGCACACGGATCAGAAATTACACTGAAAAACAGGCAGGCCATGTGACTGCAAAGAAATGGGCCAGAACTGTCACATTCTCTCTAGACGTGAGCTGTCTAGTATGGTATCTACCAACTACAGATGGCTACTAGTACTTGAGATGCGTGTAAGTCTGAAGGGAGGTGTGCCACAGGGCATAATACACGCTAGATGTGGAAGACTTTGTGCAATAAAACAGTGCAAAGGATCTCAAGAATAATTTTATATGAATTTCATGTTGACATATTTTGGCATGCTGGGAGAAATAAAATACATCATTCAATTTAAAAGTAAAGATACCAATAAATGGGAAAAAGCATAGCGCTTATGAATAGGAAGAATTAATACTGTCAAAATGTCCATACTGCCTAACGCAAAGTACAGATTCAATGCTATCTATCAAAACACCAACACCATTCTTCAACAAACTGGAACTAACAGTTCTAAGATTCATATGGAACCACCCAAGACCCCGAATAGCCAAAGCAATACTGAGAAGAAAGAATAAAACAGCAGGGATCTTGCTACCCCACATCAAGCTCTACTACAAAGCCACAGTAATCAAGACAATTTGGTACTGGCACAAGAAAAGACTCAAAGACCAGTGGAACGGAATTGAGAGGCCAGATATTAACCCAAACATATATTCTCAATTAATATACAATAAAGGAGTCATGAATACACAATGGGGAAATGACAGCCTCTTCAATAGCTGGTGTTGGCAAAACTGGACAGCTACATGTAAGAGAATGAAACTAGATCATTGTCTAACCCCATACACAAAAGTAACTTCGAAATGGGTCAAAGACTGGAATGTGAGTTATGAAACTATAAAAGCCTTAGAATAAAACATAGGCAAAAATCTCTTGGACATAAACACAAGCAACATCTTCATGAACAATATCTGCCCGGGCAAGGGAAACAAAAGCAGAAATAAACAAGTGGGACTATATCACACCATAAAGCTTCTGTACAGCAAAGGACACCTTCAGAAGAACAAAAAGACATTCTACAGTATGAGAGAATATACTTATCAATGACATATCTGATAAGGGGTTGACATCCAAATTATATAAAGAGCTCATGACCCTCAACAAACAGAAAGCATATAAGCCAATTAAAAGATGGGCAGAGGAGCTGAACAGACACTTCTCCAAAGAAGAAACTCAGATGGCCAACAGGCACATGAAAACATACTCCACGCAGCTAATCACCAGAGATATGCAAATTATAACCACAATGAGATATCACCTCACACCAGTTAAGATGGCCAACATCCATAAGACAAACAACGAGGATGTGGAGAAAGGGGAACCCTCTTACACTGCTTGTGGAAATGTAAACTGGCTGAACAATTGTGGAAAGTAGTATGGAGGTTTCTCAAAAGTCCCAAAAGAGAAATACCATTTGACCCAGAATTTCTACTCCTAGAAATTTACCCTGAGAATGCAGGAGCCCAGTTTGAAAAAGACCTATCCCCCCATGTTTACTCCAGCACTATTTACAATAGCCAAGAAATGGAAGCTACATAAGTGTCCATCAGTAGATGAATGGATAAAGAAGATGTGGCACATATACACAATGGAATATTATTCACCATAAGAAGAAAGCAAATAATACCATTTGCAACAACATGGATGGAGCTAGAGGGTATTATGCTCAGTGAAATAAGCCAGGCGGAGAAAAACAAGTACCAAATGATTTCACTCATCTGTGGAGTATAAGAATAAAAAAAAAAAACTGAAGGAGCAAAACAACAGCAGACTCACAGAACCCAAGAATGGACTAACAGTTACCAAAGGAAAAGGGACTGCGGAGAATGGGTGGAAAGGGAGGGATAAGAGGGGGAAGAAAAGGAAGGGGGCATTATGATCAGCAGACATAATGTAGGGGGTCACGGGGAGAGCTGTACAACACAGAGAAGACAAGTAGTGATTCTACAGCATCTTACTACGCTGATGGACAGTGACTGTAATGGGGGTATGTGGGTGGGAGATGGGTGATGGGAGAAGTCTAATAAACATAATGTTCCTCATGTAATTGTAGATTAATGATACCAAAGAAAAAAAACACAGTGAGATATCACCTCACACCAGTTAGGATGGCCAGTATCGAAAAGACTAAGCAACAAATGCTTGCAAGGACATGGAAAAGTGGAACCCTCCTACACTGCTGGTGGGAATGTAAGCTAATTCAACCATTGTGGAAAGAAATATGGAGGTTTCTCAGAAAACTAAAACTAGAAATACCATTTGACCTGGGAATTCCACTCCTAGGAATTTTCCCAAAGACTATAATTTCTCAGATTCAAAAACACATATGCACCCCTATGGTTATTGCAGCACTACTTAAGATAGCTAAGATATGGAAGCAACCTAAGTGTCCATCAGTAGATGAATGGATAAAGAAGATGTGGTACATATACACAATGGAATACTACTCAGCCATAAGAAGAAAACAAATCCTACCATTTGCAACCACATGGATGGAGCTTCAGGATATGCTTGGTGAAATAAGGCAGGCTGAGAAAGACAAGTACCAAATGATTTCCCTCATTTGTGGAAGGTAACAAGGAAGCAAAACTGAAGGAACAAAACAGCAACAGACTCACAGACTCCAAGAAGGGACTAGCAGTTACCAAAGAGGAGGGGTAGGGGAGGAAGGGAGAAGGGGATTCAGGGGTATTATGATTGGCACACATGGTGTGTGGGGGGATCAAATGGAAGACAGTGCAGCACAGAGAAGGCAAACAGTTGACTCTGTGGCATCTTACTCCACTGATGGGCAATGACCGCAATGGGGCATGGGCAGAACACGATAAAGGGGTGAATGTAGTAACCACATGGTTTTTTCATGTGAAACCTTTATGAGAATATATATCAATAATACCTTAATAAAATAAATAAATAAATGAAAGAAAATATCTTACTTCTTGGCCAAAAGTGAATCTGTGGCAAATTACTACACTGATGGACAGTGACTGCAATAGGGTATGGGGGGGCAACTTGATAATATGGGTGAATGTAGTAACCACATTGGTTTTTCATGTGAAACCCTCAAATGGGGGTATATCAGTAATACCTTAATAATAATAATAAAAAGAACTTACTTCTCAACTTCCTGAGTGCTAAAATGCAATCTCATCTTTAAGATGGGATCCTTCGTGCCTTTTACTATGTAGTCTGTGGCTGGGCTTACTTGCCGTATTAATTGCCCAGGTTATATATTACGTCATTAGAGGCTCGAGGAGGAAAAGCAGCATCCAGGCAAAGCTAAAGTTAAACTGGGCCTTTTAGCAGGCTAAAGTTAAGTTTACAATAGCCTCATTTAATTGACACAATGAAGACATGGGCCATGCTGAGCTATTTTCTTATCTGGGGGATGTTCACACATTCCAGGCCAAGTTTCTCCTGGCTTTTTAGTTTTAACTCAGCTTCACTGAACAATGCTTATACTCCTACTAGTCTGACATTTTACTTTAGAGAATTAATGTGACTCTGACTGCGCTCAACTGTTTAATACGGAGTTTTGGTAGGGGTCTTTTTCAGAGGCCCCCACGCTACTCTGACTATACCCATGGTCCCTGTCTCAGAATCTCTGCCGGTAATTGCAAACTACTCAGCTGCAGACCACAAACCTCAATGACTGAAAGACAGTAATTTTTAAATACAAGAAAATGCACTGTCAATTCCAAAACCAAATTAAAGAAACTTCATTCCCAAATAGAAAATACGAGAGGTACCTCATGAAAAAATTTTCAATTCTAAAGGCGTTGCCTTCCGGGCAGCCTCTACCCCGCCGCCCCGCTGCGGGTCCCACTTGAACTTCAGCTCCCCCGGCCCTCGCCCTCGAGGCCCCCGCCTAGAAAATCCACACAAGGCAAACCGCCCACGGGCCTCCACATCTGCGTGGCCTCACCTGTGCCCTCCACCTGTGGCCCCGGCCCAGGCGGTGGTAGCAGGTCGGCGGCGCGGCACCAGGCCAGACAGAGAGCAGCCGCCTTCACCGCCCGGTCCCAGACAGAGGAGCAGCGGTCCAGCCAGCCCCTCTCCCCTGCCTGGCAGACTTCGGCGGCGGTGCGGACAGCCTTCTCAGCGCACTTGCTCCACCTCCCTCCCTCCCCGAACAGCCCCTCTGGTGGAGTGCGCCATCTCCCAACCCCCGGCCGGGCCCGGCAGGCCCACCACCCGTGTCGGTCGCTTCCCGGTCACACGGGCGATGCAGTATCCACCAAGCAACTTGCATGGACGCCCCTCACCGGCTCCACCGCGACCTCAGGTGGAGACAGGGGTCCCCCGCGCCCCGTCCGGGTCCGGCCGCCCACCGAGGTCACGTACCTTCCAGCCCGCAGAGCCGTCGCTTCACCTTCATCCTTCAACTAGGGCCTGCTCTTGACCACCCACCGTAGATCTGCGGCAGCGTGAGCCGCTTCTCGGCCAAGCTCTCAATCTCGATGGACTCGGCGATGCGGTCGGCATGGGACAGGTTGCACCACGCGCTGCGGCCGGAAGAGATGCTCTTGCGCGACTGCCCCTCAGTAGCCACCGAGGCAGAAGGCAGGCCCACGGCGGCATCGGGGTTCCTGGTAGCGCCGCCCCACGGCGCTAGGCTGGAGGTGGCAGAGCTGTAATGGCTCACGTCCGACCGGGGCAGCGGCTTCAAGTCCAGGTCGATCGCCGCCTTTCGCCCGCCACTGGAGAGAAGAGAAGGGGCGAGGGTGGCGCCAGGGGCCCAGCAAGCGCGAAGAGGTGATCCGAGGCTGGGGAGCGAGGTCAGTGCTGCCAGCACATTCGTGCCGGGAGGAAGGCACAGCCGAGGACAGCGCGGGTCCAACATCTGGTCTCCGCCGGGCACGCGGTGCGAAGGAGTCGGCTGTCTGAGGGCGCCGGGTCGCCCCTGCGGACAGGGCCGGAGGACAGAAGACCGGAGGGAGCCGTTAGAAACCCCTCTCCTGGCGGCGCTCGCGAAGCTAATGAGTACTGAACACGGAGGCGGGAAAGCCTGCAGCTACAGCGCAGCCGCCTGAAACACGTGTTCTGTGGGCGCCCCCAAAGACGGGCTGCTCTGCGTCGGCGCTCACTCATTGGCCGCGAGGGTCGCCTGTCTGGGGCGGGCCTGCGAGTGACTCTACGCAATAAAGGGCAGTCAGCGCCATCAATCGAAGCGAGGCAGCCAATGGGCGTGCACGCAGAACACATTGAATAAGCAAAATAGCACCAGATTCACATAACCCAAGAATGGACTAACAGTTACCAAAGGGAAAGGGACTGGGGTGGATAGCTGGTAATGGAGAGATAAGGGGAGAGGGAAAGAAAGCGTGCATTACTATTAGTACGTATAATGTGGGAGTGGGGATCACAGGGAGGGCTATACAACACAGAGAAGACAAGTAGGGATTCTACAGTATCTTACTATGCTCATGGACAGTGACTGCAATGGGGTACCTGGAGGCATCTTCATGATGGGGGGAGTCTAGCAAACATAATGTTACTCATCTAATTATATATTAATGACAGAAAGATAGATAGACAGATAGGTAGATAGATAGATAATGAATGAGTGAATGAATGAATGAATGAATAAATAAATAAATAAATAAATAAAAGAATGCAGCAGACCAGTATAAAAAAGATATGTGCACCCCTATGTTTATCACAGCACTATTCACAATAACCAATCTACAATTATATGAGCAACATTATGGTTACTAGACTCCCCAGGTCATCAAGTAGCCCCACCACATACCCCATTACAGTCACTGACCATCAGCCTAGTAAGCTGATATAGAATCACTACTTGACTTCTCTGTACTAAACTGACTTCCCCTTGGGACCCCTCCCACATTATGTGAGCTAATTGTAATACCCCTTTGTTTTTCCCCACCCTTATCCCTCCCTTCCTACCCATTCTCCCCAGACTCTTTCCTTTTGGTAACTGTTAGTCCATTCTTGGGCTCTGTGATTCTGCTGCTGTTTTGTTCCTTCAGTTTTCCTTTGTTCTCATACTCTACATATGAGTGAAATAATTTGGTACTTGTCTCTTTCCACCTGGCTTATTTCACTGAGCATAATACCCTCTAGCTCCATCCATGTTGTTGCAAATGGTAGGATTTGTTTTCTTCTTATGGCTGAATAACATTCCATTGTGTATATGTACCACATCTTCTTTATCCATTCATCTACTGATGGACACTTGGGTTGCTTCCATTTCTTGGCTATTGTAAATAGTGCTGCAATAAACATAGGGGTGCAACTGTCTTTTTGAAACTGGGCTGCTGAATTTCTCTGAATTTTTAATACTGGCTTCCTGCATCCAGTACATGTGCTCCAGATTTTAATAGTAAACATGAATTTGTAACACTCCATCCTAAATTTCAGCTTTACACTAACTTTATTCTAATGATTTGAGTCCCATTTTGTTAAGTGCCTGAACCTGGCAAATGTTCCACATGTAATTCCAGTTTGGTTCCTAGAGTCTCGGTATTTTTGGTTTAATCATTGGTCTGAAAGCTTTCAGGATACTCTGCAGGAGAAGAAAATGATATTGGCTCCCTTTTGGCATTTAGTATTGATCCTTCTTCCATAATTAAAAAAGATATTTTTTTGAGAGGGCATCTCTCATATTTATTGATCAAACGGTTGTTAACAACAATAAAATTCTGTATAGGGGACTCAATGCACAATCATTAATCAACCCCAAGCCTAATTCTCAACAGTCTCCATTCTTCTGAAGCATAACAAACAAGTTCTTACATGGTGAACAATTTCTTACACAGTAAATAAGTTCTTACATGGTGAACAGTGCAAGGGCAGTCATATCACAGAAACTTTCAGTTTTGATCACGCATCATGAACTATAAACAATCAAGTCAGATATGATTATTCGTTTGATTTTCATACTTGATTTATATGTGAATCCCACATTTCTCCCTTATTATTATTATTGTTTTTTAATAAAATGCTGAAGTGGTAGGTAGATGCAAGATAAAGGTAGAAAACATAATTTAGTGCTGTAAGAGGGCAAATGTAGATGATCAGATCTGTGCCTATAGACTAAGTATTAATCCAAGCTAGACAAGGAAAACAAAACATCCACGGATGCAGAAGATTTCTATCAAAATGGGGGGGGGGTTGAAGTTCTAAGCCTCATCTCTCTGTTGATCCCCAATTTCTCTCCTGATGGCCCCCCTGCAACTGTGCATGTCTTAGGTTGTTCCTCCCTTGAGGAATCTTACCTGTCTCTGGCTAACCAGTCATCTTCCAGGGCAATACAGGGAAATGTAAAGTTCGTAAGTGAGGGAGAAGCAATATTCTTTGAAAAGGATAGCTTTCTACTTCTTTGCAGATTTATGCCATGTGGCTTCTATGCCCAGCATTTGTCTTGAGGTATCTTTACCACTTGGAAGAATTATGATACTCAGTAATTTTCGATATGAGGCACGAATTCTACTAAAGGGTTGTAATTAGGAAGAAGAAAAGCTACAGAAGTAGCAGACAGAAGAAAACATGGGAAAATTGATTATTTCTTTGACATATCTTCTTGTAGAGTAACATAAGCATGTATAGGTTTTAACAAACTACTAATTAAATTGCATACACACATTAACAGAATAGGAATACAGATACATAACAAAAGCAGACCTACAATTACCAGCCATATCCAGTGAAACCAAGAAAACCTGTTAGGTACCCTATGCATTTGTGAAAACTTATCAATGATATGATGGATAATGTCTAACTGAATTTGAATAGTTTGAGAAAAATCAGACAAATTAAAACAACACATTCCTGGGAACTGTTCACATCCCATATGTTCTTTTAACAGTAGATAGTCTATAGACGCACGATTTTGGAGCACTGCAACTTGCCCTTCTCCTAATTCTTGGTTGAGTTCCGACAGTATAGATCCAGTCAAATTTCTTGTTTTACTGTATGCACAGGCCAGCTTAGATATCTCCTTCTTCATTCCAATGGCAAGTCCAGGAACCGGTGGGATGAATGCAGCTACAACTGCAACAGTGCCAGGGTCTTTGTTGAAGTTCTTTGATGATCATCTTCTGAAATGACTCTTCCAGAGGATGTTGATGTTGGAAGATCTTCTTCATACAGTATCTTAATTCATTTTCTGGGTAGCCAAATTAGGCCTTCATCCTCTGTATAAACACAAACAAACCCTTTGCCCACACTTTGATATGACCTTTATAACATTGTGAAGAACCTATTGGACATCACCACACAGGAACTGCTGTTTTTTTTAAGAGAAAGATATATTATCAGAAAAGTGTACTTCCATAGCTGATCATCTCACACCCTTTAAAAGATCAATATTAAGGATATGTAAAGGATGCATTAATCATTGATTTACAGTTAGTTTTATCCTATCGGGAAGTAATCCCCCATTTCTTTCTTTTTTTGTTATCATTAATCTACAATTACATGAAGAATATTATGTTTACTAGGCTCTCCCCTACACCAAGTCC
The DNA here is from genome assembly GCF_030020395.1 of Manis pentadactyla. Taxonomy (NCBI): domain Eukaryota; kingdom Metazoa; phylum Chordata; class Mammalia; order Pholidota; family Manidae; genus Manis; species Manis pentadactyla. The sequence goes on from NC_080024.1 coordinate 85,358,396, forward strand.
CCCCCACAAACCCCATTACAGTCACTGTCCATCAGCATAGCAAAATGTTGTAGAATCACTACTTGTCTTCTCTGTGTTGCACAGCCCTTCCCTTTCTCCCACCCCCCACATTATGCATGCTAATCATACTACCCCTTTCTTCTTCCCCCCCTTATCGCTCCCCATCCACCCATCCTCCCCAGTCCCTTTCCTTTGGTAACTGTTAGTCCATTCGTGGGTTCTGTGATTCTGCTGCTGTTTTGTTCCTTCAGTCTTTCCTTTTTTCTTATACTCCACAGATGAGTGAAATAATTTGGTACTTGTCTCTTTCCACCTGGCTTATTTCACTGAGCATAATACCCTCTAGCTCCATCCATGTTGTTGCAAATGGTAGGATTTGTTTTCTTCTTACGGCTGAATAATATTCCATTGTGTATATGTTCCACATCTTCTTTATCCATTCATTTACTGATGGACGCTTAGGTTGCTTCCAATTCTTGGTTATTGTAAATAGTGTTGCGATTAACATAGTGGTGCATCTGTCTTTCAAACTGGAGTGCTGCATTCTTATGGTAAATTCCTAGGAGTGGAATTCCTGGGTCAAATGGTAAGTCTATTTTGAGCATTTTGAGGAAACTCCATACTGCTTTCCACAATGGTTGAACTCATTTACATTCCCACCAGCAGAGTAGGAGGGTCTCCCTTTCTCCACAACCTCACCAACATTTGTTGTTGTTTGTCTTTTGGATGGTAGCCATCCTTACTGGTGTGAGGTGATATCTCATTGTGCTTTTAATTTGCATTTCTCTGATGACTACTGATGTGGAGCATCTTTTCATGTGTCTGTTGGTCATCTGAATTTCTTCTTTGGAGAACTGTCTGTTCAGCTCCTCTGCCCATTTTTTAATTGGATTATTCACGTTTTTTTGTTGAGGTACATGAGCTCTTTAAATATTTTGGATATCAAGCCTTTATGGGATCTGTCATTTACAAATATATTCTCCCATACTGTAGGGTACCTTTTTGTTGTATTGATGGTGTCTTTTGCTGTACAGAAGCTTTTCAGCTGATATAGTTCACTTGTTCATTTCTGCTTTTGTTTTCCTTGCCTGGGGAGATATGTTCAAGAAGAGGTCACTCATGTTTATGTCTAAGAGATTTTTGCCTCTGTTTTTTTCTAAGAGTTTTATGGTTTCATGAGTTACATTCAAGTCTTTGATCCATTTCGAATTTACTTTTGTGTATGGGGTTAGACAATGGTCCAGTTTCATTCTCTTACATGTAGCTGTCCAGATTTGCCAAAACCCTCTGTTGAAGAGACTGTCATTTCCCAATTGTATATCCATGGCTCCTTTATCAAATAATAATTGACCATATATGTTTGGGTTAATGTCTGGATTCTCTAATCTGTTCCACTGGTCTGTGGCTCTGTTCTTGTGCCAGTACCAAATTGTCTTGATTACTATGGCTTTGTAGTAGAGCTTGAAGCTGGGGAGTGAGATCCCCCCAACACTTTGTTCTGCTTTGTGAGGGTTGCTTTGGCTATTTGGGGTCTTTGGTGTTTCCATATGAATTTTTGAACTATTTGTTCCAGTTCATTGAAGAATGTTGCTATTAATTTGATAGGGATTGCATCAAATCTGTATACTACTTTGGGAAGAATGGCCATTTTGACAATATTAATTATTCCTAGCCAAGAGCATGGGATGAGTTTCCATTTCTTAGTGTCCCCTTTAATTTGTCTTAAGAGTGTCTTGTAGTTTTCAGGGTATAGGTCTTTCACTTCCTTGGTTAGGATTATTCCTATTTATTTGATTCTTTTTGATGCAGTTGTGAATGGAGTTGTTTTCCTGATTTCTCTTTCAATTTGTTCATTATTAGTGTATAGGAAAGCCACAGATTTCTGTGTGTTAATTTTGTATCCTGCAACTTTGCTGTATTCCGATATCAGTTCTAGAAGCTTTGGAGTGGAGTCTTTAGGGTTTTTTATGTACAATATCATGTCATCTGCAAATAGTGACAGTTTAACTTCCTCTTTACCAATCTGGATTCCTTGTATTTCTTTGTTTTGTCTAATTGCCATGGCTAGGACCTCCAGTACTAAGTTAAATAACAGTGAGGAGGGGGGGCATCCCTGTCTTGTTCCCGATCTCAGAGGAAAACCTTTCAGCTTCTTGCTGTTCAGTATGATGTTGGCTGTGGGTTTACCATATATGGCCTTCATTATGTTGAGGTACTTGCCCTCTACACCCATTTTGCTGAGAGGCTTTTTTCATGAATGGATGTTGAATTTTTTCAAATGCTTTTTCAGCATCTATGGAGATGATCATGTGGTTTTTGTCTTTCTTTTGGTTTATGTGGTGGATGATGTTGATGGATTTTTGAATGTTGTACCATCCTTGCATCCCTGGGATGAATCCCACTTGGACATGGTGTATGATCCTTTTGATATATTTTTGAATTCAGTTTGCTAATATTTTATTGAGTATTTTTGCATCTACATTCATCAGGGATATTGGTCTGTAATTTTCTTTGTTGGTGGGGTCTTTGACAGGTTTTGGTGTTAGGGTGATGTTGGCTTCATAGAATGAGTTGGGGAGTATTCCCTCTTCTTCTATTTTTTGGAAAACTTTAAGGAGAATGGGTATTATGTCTTCTCTGTATGTTTGATAAAATTCCGAGGTAAATCCATCGGGCCGGGGGTTTTGTGCTTGGGTAGTTTTTTGAGTAAAATTTCAATTTTTTGCTCGTAATTGGTTTGTTTAACTTTTGTGTTTCTTCCGTGGTCAGTCTTGGAAGGTTGTATTTTTCTAGGAAGTTGTCCATTTCTTCTAGATTTTGCAGCTTGTTAGCATATAGCTTTTCATAGTAGTCTTTAATAATTCTTTGTACTTCTGTGGAGTCTGTCGTGATTTTTCCATTCTCATTTCTGATTCTGTTGATGTGTGTTGATTCTTTTTCTCTTAATAAGTTTGGCTAGAGGTTTATCTATTTTGTTTATTTTCTCAAAGAACCAGCTCTTGGTTTCGTTGACTTTTTCTATTGTTTTATTCTTCTCAATTTTGTTTATTTCTTCTCTGATCTTTATTATGTCCCTCCTTCTGCTGACTGTAGGCCTCATTTGTTCTTCTTTTTCCAGTTTCGATCATTCTGATGTTAGACTATTTATTTCGGATTGTTTTTCCTTCTTTAAGTGTGCCTGGATTGCTGTATACTTTCCTCTTAAGACTGCTTTCACTGTGTCCCACAGAAGCTGGGGCTTTGTGTTGTTGTTGTCATTTGTTTCCATATATTCCTTGATGTCTATTTTAATTTGTTCGTTGAACCATTGATTATTTAGTTACATGTTGTTAGGCCTCCATGTGTTTGTGAGCCTTTTTGGTTTCTTTGTAGAATTTATTTCTAGTTTTATACCTTTGTGGTCTGAAAAGTTGGTTGGTAGAATTTCAATCATTTGGAATTTTCTGAGGCTCTTTTTGTGACCTACTATGTGGTCTCTTCTGGAGAATGTTCCATGTGCAGTTGAGAAGAATGTGTATCCTGTTGCTTTTGGATGTAGAGTTCTATAGATGTCTATTAGGTCCATCTGTTCTAGTGTGTTGTTCAGTGCCTCCGTGTCCTTACTTATTTTCTGTCCAGTGGATCTATCCTATGGGGTGAATGGCGTGTTGAAGTCTCCTAAAATGAATGCATTGCATTCTATTTCCCTCTTTAGTTCTGTTAGTATTTGTTTCACATATGCTGGTGCTCCTGTGTTGGGTGTATATATATATTTAGAATGGTTATATCCTCTTGTTGGACTGAGCCCTTTATCATTACGTAATGTACTTCTTTATCTCTTGTTACTTTCTTTGTTTTGAAGTCTATTTTGTCTGATACTAGTACTGCAACCCCTGCTTTCTTCTCCCTATTTTTTGCATGAAATATCTTTTTCCATCCCTTGACTTTTAGTCTGTGCATGTCTTTGGGTTTGAGGTCTGTTTCTTGTAAGCAGCATATAGATGGGTCTTGCTTTTTCATCCATTCTATTACTCTGTGTCTTTTGATTGGTGCATTCGGTCCATTTACATTTAGGGTGACTATTGAAAGATCTGTACTTATTGCCATTGCAGGCTTTAGATTCGTGTCTACCAAAGGTTCAAGGTTAGCTTCTTTAGTATCTTACTGCCTAACTTAGCTTGCTTATTGAGCTGTTATATACACTGTCTGGAGATTCCTTTCTTCTCTCCCTTCTTATTCCTCCTCCTCATTTCTTTATATGTTGGTTGTTTTATTCTGTGCTCTTTCGTGTTTCCTTTAACTGCTTTTAGTGGGTTGTTGATTTTATTTTTTGCCTTTAGTTAGTATTTTGTTGGTCTGCTTTCTTTGCTGTGATTTTATTTTCTCTGGTGACATCTGTTTAGTCTTAGGAGTGCTCCCGTCTAGACTAGTCCCTCTAGAATACCCTGTAGAATTGGTTTGTGGGTGGCAAATTCCCTCAACTTTTGCCTGTCTGGGAATCGTTTAATCCCTCCTTCATATTTAAATGACAATCGTGCTGGATACAGTATCCTTGGTTCAAGGCCCTTCTGTTTCATTGCATTAAATATATCATGCCATTCTCTTCTGGCCTGTAAGGTTTCTGTTGAGAAGTCTGATGATAGCCTCATGAGTTTTCCTTTATAGGTGATCTTTTTCTTCTCTCTAGCTGCCTTCAAAACTCTGTCCTTGTCCTTGTTCTTTGCCATTTTAATTATTATGTGTCTTGGTGTTGTTCTCCTTGGTTCCTTTCTGTTGGGAGTTCTGTGTATTTCCATGGTCTGTTCGATTATTTCCTCCCCCAGTTTGGGGAAGTTTTCAGCAATTATTTCTTCAAAGACACTTCCTATCCCTATTTCTCTCTCTTATTCTTCTGGTACCCCTATAATGCGGATATTGTTCCTTTTGGTTGGTCACACAGTTCTCTTAATATTGTTTCATTCCTGGAGATTCTTTATCTCTCTGTGTCAGCTTCTATGGGTTCCTGTTCTCTGCTTTCTATTCCATCAATGGCCTCTTGCATCTTACCCATTCTGCTTATAAATCCTTCCAGAGTTTGTTTCACTTCTGTAATCTCCTTCTGGACATCTGTAATCTCCCTCCGGACTTCATCCCTTAGCTCTTGTATATTTCTCTGCATCTCTGTCAGCATGTTTATGATTTTTATTTTGAATTCTTTCTCAGGAAGACTGGTTAGGTCTGTCTCCTTCTCTGGTGTTGACTCTGTAATCTTTGTCTGCCTCAAATTTTACCTTTTCATTTTGATAGAGACAGTTTGCAGAGCTGGCACGAGTGACGGCTGGAAGAACTTCCCTTCTTGTTGGTTTGTGGCCTTCCTCTCCTGGGAGAACAGTGACCTCTAGTGGCTTGTGCTGGGCAGCTGCATGCAGACGCGGCTTCTGATTCTTGCCTGGCCGCTATGGAGTTTATCTCTGCTGTTGCTGTGGGCATGGCCTGCCTCGGGCTGCTGCTCTGATATGGCGGAGCCGCGTTGGAGGGGAAACGGCCGGGAGGCTGTTTATCTCTGTGAGGGCCCTCTGTCTGACCTGCCCTGCTATACAGGGGTTTAGGGTGCCCGGAGTTCCCTCCTGCTGGACTAAGTGTCCCAGGACGCTTCCGTCTGGCTGTGTGGTCCCTGTCCCTTTAACACTTCCAAAAAGCACTCGCTTTTCTTTTTCCTTGGGGCACCTGCTGCCGGGACCTACTCACACATCTTACTGTCCTTTTTCCCTAGTATCCAGCACCCCACGCATGCACTGTCTGCGGTCCAGTGCAGATGGCAAGGGCTGGCTGATTAGCAGTCCTGGGCTCCTTCTCCCTCCCTCTCTGACTCCTCTCCTCCTGCTGGGGAGCTAGTGTGAGGGGCGCTCAGGTCCCACTTGGCTGCAGCTTGTATCTTACCCCCTTCGTGAGGTGCTGGGTTCTCGCAGGTGTGGATGTAGTCTGGTTGTTTTCCTGTGTCTTCTGGTCTCTCTTTCAGGAAGAGTTGTCTTTGTTGTATTTTCAAGCATATATGTGGTTTTGGGAGGAGATTTCTGCTCCTCTACTCATGCCGCCATCTTGGCTTCACCTCTAAAAAAGATTTTGACATCTTAGGAAAAATGATTGATTCCATGTATGGTACCAAAAGATCACAAAGTTAAATTGAGAATTGTAGGGTTATCCCAAAGGAAAAGGAATATGCCATTATATTTTTAGAGGAATCAATTCTTTCTTTAAGACATACTGAGAATTAATCTTGCCTTTAGAGCCCTCTGGCTGTATTTTCTCTTAGCAATATTATGATCTATTTTTGATGTTTTAGTTCATAGAAAATTTCAATCTGTTACATACGTTTACATTTATTGAATTCTTTTTCTTCTTTGAGGTTCTATTCATGGTCTTCATAGGACTGACTTTATCTTGGTTTTCACAGTGTATATTGTGGTACCTCATTAATTTGGTGAAAGTAGAAGTTGGTTTGGTATATCTAATCTGTATTGCTCTCATCTTCATGAATTTAAACAAACATCTTTCTCCTAGGCTTGAGTTTCTATATCTTAAGCAGTTTGGATTAAGTGACCCCTACCACCTCTGAGATGTTTGGACTTAGTATTGTTCCCAGGTTGAAGGCTGTTTCATTCTTAGTCCCCTCCCTAGTTGCTTCACTGTACCAATCCAAGACCATTTCATAATTTAGAACAGGTGAGTAGCTGTTTGGTTCTTGGTAAAAACTAAGAAAAATGATTTTAGAAGGAATTTTGAAGCCACATCTTAAATGTTATCAAAATGGAATTTACCTATAATTAATGATGCTGTAAATATTTGTGGTGTAAAATTTAATGTGCTGTAGAAATTAGTGATGCTACAGTTGGAATTTGAAGAATTTTTATAGCCAACATGTAATTTTTTATTTAAATACAGTTCATCTGTATATTACTATTTCATCCTATTTACGATGCCATTAATGGATAGACACAACCTAATTTAAAATACTGCTAAGAAAGACTGCCAGCTAACAGACTCACCATTGAGTCTAAGGTATACCCCTATTTCAGAGACATTAAAATGTAAATCTTAGCCATTTTGAGTTTTCAGGCCCTTTTCTGTCCTAACAGTGACATGGGACCACTCTTCTATTGACAGTTTATCTTAAAACACCTGCAAAACCGGAAGGAGTTCCTGTTTCATAAGAACAAGTGGACCTCTTTCCTTCACCGTCACTAGTAAGAGTTAAAAATTAGATTTTGTAGTTTTCAAAGAAACCATGCTTATCTTATTGCTGATTTTGTGTATTTATGTGTGTCCCTTTATTAGCACCTCAGGCAAGTAGAAGTGGCTGGAAAGTTTGTTGAGTTTTTTGGAAGTGGAGTTTCACAATTATCTGTAGTGGATCAAACTACAATAGCAAATATGTGTCCAGAATATGGTGCTATCCTCAGCTTTTTCCCTGTTGACAATGTGACTTTAAAACATTTAGAACATACAGGTAAGAAGCAAGATCATTTAGGATAAACTTGTTACATTTCCAGTGTGTGTCTCTGAAATATTCTATAGTAAGTCACTATTCTTGTACATGTTATTTAGTTATTCATGAAATTGTCTTATTTTAAAAGAATGCATAAAATGCATATTAAACTTCCCAGATTCTGGTCTGTTCCTGGTTCCCTGGGGCCCATTTACGGCAACGTAAAGGGATTATCTATACTGCCTACCTTCAGCTTTGTTTTTCCCCATAATGATGGAGACCTCCATTCTGCTTAGGGATCAGAGGTTGCAGTTTAATGGGAGTCAAGCTTGAGAATATTCTCCTCTGTTCTTTTAGCAGGAATAGGTGGTCACCAGACAAAGAGTTTGGGACCCAGTGCTCTGACAGTAAGAAGCACGTGATTTGGTGAAAAGCAGCACAGGGTTACAAGTTCCGAATCTTCTGTAGCCTGGTAAGCTAGGAGTTTTTACCACTCTTATGTTGAGTAGTTTATGTATTATAAGAAGTACCTGAAAACCCACAATGTGTTGATACTACATAAGGCCCCTTGTTTTTAAAAAGCAGGACCTCTTTTCTTATTTTGATCCACTTCCTCTTTTTTTTAAGTAAAAACAATTTTGTTTTTTTATTGAAGCATAGTTGCTATACGATCTTATATTGGTTTCAGGTATACAACACAGTGATTCAACACTTACATACATCATTAAATGCTCACCCCAGAACTGTTGACTATATGCTGTACTTTCATGTCTATGTCTGTGACTAATTTATATTATGATTGAGATTTTGTGACTCTCTGTTTCACCCACCAACCCCAATTCCTCCCCCATGGTAACCACCAGTGACTTCTCAGTGTCTATCAGCCTATTGTCTGTTTTTTTCATTTTGTTTTGTTTTGTTTTTAAATTGCCCCTCTTCCTCTTTTAAAGAGATCATTGCTGAACTCCTAATCTCTAATCATACATATATTTGGGGAATATATTCTAGTATTTTTCATTTTGGGAGAAGATTATTATAAGTCACATGGCAAAATGAATAATTCATTTGGATTCTTGGAGAGGGAATAGTCCTCATAAAATGCTGAGATTTCTTCAAGCTGGATTTTTATGGGTGGCTTCTACATGGGTCTGGGCTTTCTCATGTGGTGGCTTTAGGAATCCAGTGGTCCGAGGACACAGAGACAGCCAGCCTTCTGGAAATCACACTGCTTTGGTGCAGGGGGAACACAGACCCCACCCCTTGCTGGAGGAATGTTACTGTTACATTGTGAGAAGAACTTATAACTTGGAGGATGTGTTCTGTGACAATCCTGCAGAAAGACCATCTGCATAAGTCACTTTACTTCTCATCAGGCTTACAGACAACCACCCCAATGTTCAATTGGAAACTTTTAATATCAACATCTAAATTCTTTAATTTCTGCTTTTTCTCTGTAAAACTGTTCTTAACTTTCACTTTATTCTTTCATTTTAACTATTAATATTGTTTATTGTTTACGGAAAGTGATGGATTTCTTCCTTCATGGTGGATAGTAATTTATTATGTTCGGTTTTATCACTGGTTTTTCTTTTGCAAATAATATTTTTTGCGAGTCTTATAGAAGTTGCTCAGTATTTATCATCAGTGATTAACTTTTAAGTAAGGGCTGGCAGGTGTTTTTAGGAAGTAGCGTTTTCATGAAGGGTAAACTTTACTCTTGAGAATAATATCAAATATTAATTTGGAAAGAAATCTATTCTGAGTATTATGTAATCTGGAATATTTGTTTCTTGCTCATCATTGGAACGCAGAACCCTACCCCCAAAGATTTCACAATTCCTTACTTGATTTTTGTTATTAATCTTCTTTTTAGGTTTTGACAAAGACAAACTCAAGTCAATGGAAGCATACCTTAAAGCTGTGAAATTGTTTAGCAATAACCAGAATAATTCAGGAACGCCTGAGTACTCCCAAGTATATACAGAATAACCCAAGTAGTAGTGAAGAGTGTAAATTCTGGAGCCTAACCACCTGGGTTTGAATCCAAGCCCTAAAATTTCTTAGTTTTGTAACCTTGGGCACTTTATTTAGCCTTTCTGCCTCAGTTTCCCCATCTCTAAGATAGGAAGATCCTATCTAACTCAGGATTCTTTAAAGATCAAACGCAAATTCATTAGAACAGCCTCAGGCACATAGTAAGTGCTCAATAAATTTTAGCCATTATTACTATTTAACAAGCTAATGGGTATGTGAGTCTCATTTTATTAATTAATTTTACATAGATTTCTATTACAGTGAATTTTTCAACTTTTTATGGGGTCTAAATTTTTAGTATTTAAAGTACGAAATTGACTCTTAATTTAGCACTCTAATTTTTTTCTACTTCATGATCACTATAATATCCTCCCAAAATACCAGTTTTGATGATGTCTGCATCTGGTTAATGTCTATATTTTGTGAAAATCCACAATTATGAAAGGGATATCCAGTTATGCAGTCTTAAATGTTAAATATATTTTACAATCTAAGCAAACGTTTGTAATCTGTTGAGGATTTGTGTTTATATTGAAGTAGGTAGTATTCACTTTCAGGAGTCTTAATTTTAATAACATTCATTTTCTAGTAGTGTGTCAAGGATCTAAATAAACAACAGGATGTTATCATAGGTGTGGTTAACTGTTAGCTATATTTTTTGTGGGGGGTGGGAATCCATTTTCTCACCCAGCTGTATTGTTCTTGATAGCATGTATCCCTCCTTGAAATCTTAATTTGTGTACTGGTTTGTCTGTCTTTCCAAATGGAAGGTACACATAGGCTCCATTAGGACAGGAACTTGTGTCTGCACTATTTATTTTTATTTATTTTTATTTTTTGCATTGCATCTTCAGCTCCTAGAACACTGACTGGCACACAGTAGATATTCAGGAAACATGTTAGGCAAATAGGTGAATACATTACTGGCATATTGAAGGCTAGTATAGCACCCGTAGGGATTGAATTGGTGTAAATTTGCTTTGGTCGGGTCTTCTAACTTCTGTGAGGATTTTCTGGTCCACTTCACCACTGTTTATTGACTCAAGTGCTTTGTCCACATTAAAAAACAAAGAAGGGAAGAAAGAATTGTAGGAAAGAGTAAGAAAAAGTAAGTAGAAACGTGGTAGTGGTAAAATAAAATGGAATACATTTGCTTATTAAAAACCTGACCAGAGAGGGGCGGAAGATGGCGGCGTGAGTAGAGCAGCGGAAATCTCCTCCCAAAACAACATATATCTATGAAAATATAACAAAGACAACCCTTCCTAGAATAAAGACCAGAGGACACAGGACAATATCCAGACCACATCCGCACCTGAGAGAACTCAGCGACACGCGAAGGGGGTAAGATACAAGCCCCGGCCCCGCCGGAGCCGAGCGCCCCTCCATCCAGCTCCCGGCGGGAGAAGAGCAGGCAGAGAGGGAGGGAGACGGAGCCCAGGACTGCCGAACACCCAGCCCCAGCCATGCGGGCCAGAGTGCAGGGTGCTTGATACTAGGAAAACAGGGCAGCAAGAACAGTGATCAGGCACTGGAGGCTGGGCGACAGAGGACATAAAAAAAGCGCGCGACCATTTTTTTTTTGCTTTTTTCTGTTTTGTTTTGGCGAGCGCTTTTTGGAAGTCTTAAAGGGATAGGGACCCCAATACTAGGGAAACAGGGCAGAAAGACCGACCGGTGAGCAGAGGCCTGAGGCTGGCACCGGAGAATAAGGAAAAATGAACGACCACCTTTTTTTTTAATTAAAAACTTTTTTTTTTTTTTTAATTAAAAAAAATTTTTTTTTCTTTTTTTTTTGGTGGGCGTTGTTTTGTTTTGGTGGGTGCTTTTTGGAAGTCTTAAAGGGGCAGGGCGAGTCACTTAATCAAGAGGTAGGGAATCCTCGATCTCTGGGCACCCTAACCCCTGGGCTGCAGGGAGCAGGGAGGCCCCTTACGGAGATAAATAGCCTCCCAGCAGCTCCTGCTCCAACGCGACTCCACCATTTTGGAGTAGCTGCCCGAGCTAGGCCACGCCCACAGCAACAGCGGAGATTAACTCCATAGCAGCCGGGCAGGAAGCAGAAACCCTGTCTGCGCGCAGCTGCGCAGCACAAGCCACTAGAGGTCGCTGTTCTCCCAGGAGAGGAGGGCCACAAACCTACAAGAAAGGAAGTCTTTCCAGCTGTCACTCGTCCCAGTTCTGCAGACTATTCCTATCACCATGAAAAGGCAAAGCTACAGGCAGACAAAGATCACAGAGACAACACCAGAGAAGGAGACAGACCTAACCAGTCTCCCTAAAAAAGAATTCAAAATAAGAATCATAAACATGCTGACAGAGATGCAGAGAAATACGCAAGAGAAATGGGATGAAGTCCGGAAGGAGATCACAGATACCAGAAAGGAGATCGCAGAAATGAAACAAACTCTGGAAGGGTTTATAAGCAGAATGGATAGAATACAAGAGGCCATTGATGGAATTGAAGTCAGAGAACAGGAACGCATAGAAGCTGACATAGAGAGAGACAAAAGGATCTCCAGGAATGAAACAATATTAAGAGAACTGTGTGACCAATCCAAAAGGAACAATATCCGTATTATAGGGGTCCCAGAAGAAGAAGAGAGAGGAAAAGAGATGGAAAGTATCTTAGAAGAATTAATTGCTGAAAACTTCCCCACACTGGGGGAGGAAGTAATCAAACAGACCACGGAAATACACAGAACCCCCAACAGAAAGGATCCAAGAAGGGCAACACCAAGACACATAATAATTAAAATGGCAAAGATCAAGGACAAGGAAAGAGTGTTAAAGGCAGCTAGAGAGAAAAAGGTCACCTATAAAGGGAAACCCATCAGGCTAACGTCAGATTTCTCAACAGAAACCCTACAGGCCAGAAGAGAATGGCATGATATATTTAATACAATGAAACAGAAGGGCCTTGAACCAAGGATACTGTATCCAGCACGACTATCATTCAAATATGACGGTGGGATTAAACAATTTCCAGACAAACAAAAGCTGAGGGAATTTGCTTTCCACAAACCACCTCTACAGAACATCTTACAGGGACTGCTCTAGATGGGAGCACTCCTAGAAAGAGCACAGCACAAAACGCCCAACATATGAAGAATCGAGGAGGAGGAACAAGAAGGGAGAGAAGAAAAGAATCTCCAGATAGTGTATATAAGAGCTCAATAAGCGAGCTAAGTTAGGCAGTAAGATACTAAAGAGGCTAACCTTGAACCTTTGGTAACCACGAATTTAAAGCCTGCAATGGCAATAAGTACATATCTTTCAATAGTCACCCTAAATGTTAATGGGTTGAATGCACCAATCAAAAGACACAGAGTAATAGAATGGATAAAAAAGCAAGACCCATCTATATGCTGCTTACAAGAAACTCACCTCAAACCCAAAGACATGTACAGACTAAAAGTCAAGGGATGGAAAAACATATTTCAAGCAAACAACAGTGAGAAGAAAGCAGGGGTTGCAGTACTAATATCAGACAAAATAGACTTCAAAACAAAGAAAGTAACAAGAGATAAAGAAGGGCACTACATAATGATAAAGGGCTCAGTCAAACAAGAGGATATAACCATTCTAAATATATATGCACCCAACACAGGAGCACCAGCATATGTGAAACAAATACTAACAGAACTAAAGGGGGATATAGACTGCAATGCATTCATTCTAGGAGACTTCAACACACCACTCACCCCAAAGGATAGATACACTGGGCAGAAAATAAGTAAGGACACGGAAGCACTGAACAACACAGTAGAGCAGATGGACCTAATAGACATCTGTACAACTCTACATCCAAAAGCAGCGGGATATACATTCTTCTCAAGTGCACATGGAACATTCTCCAGAATAGACCACATACTAGGCCACAAAAAGAGCCTCAGAAAATTCCAAAAGATTGAAATCCTACCAACCAACTTTTCAGACCACAAAGGCATAAAACTAGAAATAAACTGTACAAAGAAAGCAAAGAGGCTCACAAACACATGGAGGCTTAACCACACGCTCCTAAATAATCAATGGATCAATGACCAAATCAAAATATAGATCCAGCAATATATGGAAACAAATGACAACAACAACACTAAGCCCCAACTTCTGTGGGACACAGCAAAAGCAGTCTTAAGAGGAAAGTATATAGCAATCCAAGCATATTTAAAAAAGGAAGAGCAAACCCAAATGAATGGTCTAATGTCACAATTATTGAAATTGGAAAAAGAAGAACAGATGAGGCCTAAGGTCAGCAGAAGGAGGGACATAATAAAGATCAGAGAAGAAATAAATAAAATTGCGAAGAATAAAACAATAGCAAAAATCAATGAAACCAAGAGCTGGTTCTTCGAGAAAATAAGCAAAATAGATAAGCCTCTAGCCAGACTTATGAAGAAGAAAAGAGAGTCAACACAAATCAACAGTATCAGAAACGAGAAAGGAAAAATCACGACGGACTCCACGGAAATGCAAAGAATTATTGGAGAATACTATGAAAACCTATATGCTAACAAGCTGGGAAACCTAGGAGAAATGGACAACTTCCTAGAAAAATATAACCTTCCAAGATTGACCCAGGAAGAAACAGAAAATCTAAACAGACCAATTACCAGAAACGAAATTGAAGTGGTAATCAAAAAACTACCAAAGAACAAAACCCCCGGGCCAGATGGATTTACCTCGGAATTTTATCAGACATACAGGGAAGACATAATACCCATTCTCCTTAGAGTTTTCCAAAAAATAGAGGAGGAGGGGATGCTCCCAAACTCATTCTATGAAGCTAACATCACCCTAATACCAAAACCTGGCAAAGACCGCACCAAAAAAGAAAACTACAGACCAATATCCCTGATGAACGTAGATGCAAAAATACTCAACAAAATATTAGCAAACCGTATTCAAAAATACATCAAAAGGATCATACACCGTGACCAAGTGGGATTCATCCCAGGGATGCAAAGATGGTACAACATTCGAAAGTCCATCAACATCATCCACCACATCAACAAAAAGAAAGACAAAAACCACATGATCATCTTGATAGATGCTGAAAAAGCATTTGACAAAGTTCAACATCCATTCATGTTAAAAACTCTCAGCAAAATGGGAATAGAGGGCAAGTACCTCAACATAATAAAGGCCATCTATGATAAACCCACAGCCAACATTATATTGAACAGCGAGAAGCTGAAAGCATTTCCTCTGAGATCGGGAACTAGACAGGGATGCCCACTCTCTCCACTGATATTTAACATAGTACTGAAGGTCCTAGCCACGGCAATCAGACAAAATAAAGAAATACAAGGAATCCAGATTGGTAAAGAAGAAGTTAAACTGTCACTATTTGCAGATGACATGATACTGTACATAAAAAACCCTAAAGACTCCACCCCAAAACTACTAGAACTGATATAGGAATACAGCAAAGTTGCAGGATACAAAATCAACACACAGAAATCGGTGGCTTTCCTATATACTAACAATGAACCAACAGAAAGAGAAATCAGGAAAACAACTCCATTCAAAATTGCATCAAAAAAAATAAAATACCTAGGAATAAACCTAACCAAAGAAGTGAAAGACTTATACTCTGAAAACTACAAGTCACTCTTAAGAGAAATTAAAGGGGACACTAACAGATGGAAACTCATCCCATGCTCGTGGCTAGGAAGAATTAATATCGTTAAAATGGCCATCCTGCCCAAAGCAATATACAGATTTGATGCAATCCCTATGAAACTACCAGCAACATTCTTCAATGAACTGGAACAAATAATAAAAAAATTCATATGGAAACACCAAAGAACCCGAATAGCCAAAGCAATCCTGAGAAAGAAGAATAAAGTAGGGGGGATCTCACTCCCCAACTTCAAGCTCTACTATCAAGCCATAGTAATCAAGACAATTTGGTACTGGCACAAGAGCAGAGCCACAGACCAATGGAACAGACTAGAGAATCCAGACATTAACCCAGACATATATGGTCAATTAATATTTGATAAAGGAGCCATGGACATACAATGGCGAAATGACAGTCTCTTCAACAGGTGGTGCTGGCAAAACTGGACAGCTACATGTAGGAGAATGAAACTGGACCATTGTCTAACCCCATATACAAAAGTAAACTCAAAATGGATCAAAGACCTGAATGTAAGCCATGAAACCATTAAACTCTTGGAAGAAAACATAGGCGAAAACCTCTTAGACATAAACATGAGGGACCTCTTCTAGAACATGTCTCCCCGGGCAAGGAAAACAACAGCAAAAATGAACAAGGGGGACTATATTAAGCTGAAAAGCTTCTGTACAGCAAAAGACACCATCAATAGAACAAGAAAGATCGCTACAGTATGGGAGAATATATTTGAAAATGACACATCCGAAAAAGGCTTGACGTCCAGAATATATAAGGAGCTCACACGGCTCAACAAACAAAAAACAAATAACCCAATTAAAAAATGGGCAGAGGAACTGAACAGACAGTTCTCCAAAAAAGAAATACAGATGGCCAACAGACACATGAAAAGATGCTCCACATCGCTAATTATCAGAGAGATGCAAATTAAAACTACAATGAGGTATCACCTCACACCAGTAAGGATGGCTGCCATCCAAAAGACAAACAACAACAAATGTTGGCGAGGCTGTGGAGAAAGGGGAACCCTCCTACACTGCTGGTGGGAATGTAAGTTAGTTCAACCATTGTGGAAAGCAGTATGGAGGTATATCAAAATGCTCAAAACAGACTTACCATTTGACCCAGGAATTGCACTCCTAGGAATTTACCCTAAGAAGGCAGCAATCAAGTTTGAGAAAGACAGATGCACCCCTATGTTTATTGCAGCACTATTTACAATAGCCAAGAATTGGAAGCAACCTAAATGTCCATCAATAGATGAATGGATAATGAAGATGTGGTACATATACACAATGGAATACTACTCAGCCATAAGAAAAGGGCAAATCCAATCATTTGCAGCAACATGGATGGAGCTGGAGGGTATTATGCTCAGTGAAACAAGCCAAGCGGAGAAAGAGAAATACCAAATGATTTCACTTATCTGTGGAATATAAGAACAAAGGAAAAACTGAAGGAACAAAACAGCAGCAGAATCACAGAACTCAAGAATGGACTAACAGGTACCAAAGGGAAAGGGACTGGGGAGGATGGGTGAGTAGGGAGGGATAAGGGGGGGAGAAGTATGGGGGTATTAAGATTAACTTGCATGGGGGGGTAGGAGAAAAGGGAGGGCTGTACAACACAGAGAAGGCAAGTAGTGATTCTACAACATTTTGCTATGCTGATGGACAGTGACTGTAAAGGGGTTTATAGGGGAGACCTGGCATAGGGGAGAGCCTAGTTAACATAATATTCGTCATGTAAGCGTAGATTAGTGATACCAAAAACAAAGAAAAAAAAAAAAAAAAGGGCAGTTCCTGTGTGGTAACCTCCAACGAGTTCTACACAAGGGTATAAAGGGCATATAAAAGTGTAGGCAAAGGGTCTGTTTGTGTTTATACAAAGGATCAAAGCCTAATTGGGCTACCCCGAAAGTGAACTAAGATACGATATGAAAAAGAACTTCCAACATCTGCACTCTCTGGAAGACTCATGCCAGAAGATGATCATCAAAAACACCAACAAAGATCCACGCACTGCTACAGCTGTAGATGCACACATCCCACGAGTTCCTGGACTTGCCATGGGGATGAGGAAGGAGATATCTAAGCTGGCCTGTGCATACAGTAAAACAACAAATTTGACTGGATCTATACTGTTGGAACTCAACCAAGAATTTGGAGAAGTGCAAATTGTAGCGCTCCAGACTCTTACAACTACAGACTATTTACTGTTAAAAGAACATAAGGGATGTGAACAGTCCCCAGGAATGGGTTGTTTTAATTTGTCTGATTTCTCTCAGACTGTTCAAGTTCAGTTGGACAATATCCACCATATCATAGATAAGTTTTCACAAATGCCTAAGGTGCCTTAATGGTTTTCTTGGTTTCACTGGAGATGGCTGGTAATTACAGATATGCTTTGGTTATGTAACTATACTCCTATTATGTTAATGTGTGTGTGCAATTTAAGTAGTAGCTTAAAACCTATATAGGCTGAAGTTACTCTACAAGAAGATATGTCAAAGAAATAATCAATCTTCCCATGTTTTCTTCCACCTGCTACTTCTATAGCTTTTCTTCTTCCTTCCTAATTACAACCCTTAAATAGAATTCGTGCCTCATATCAAATTTACCGAGTATCATAACTCCTCCAAGTGGTAAAGATACCTCAAGACAAATGCTGGGCATAGAAGCCACAGGGCATAAATATGCAAAGAAGTAAAAAGCTAACCTTTTCAAACAATAAGGCTTCCCTCTCACTTACCAACTTCACATTTCCCTGCATGGCCCCGGAAGATGACTGATTATCCAGAGACGGGTAAGATTCCTCAAGGGAGGAACAACCTAAGACAGGCACAGTCGCAGGGGGGCCATCAGGTGAGAAATTGGGGATCAACAAAGGTGAGGCTTAGAACCTCACCCCCCCTGTTCTGAGAGAAATCTTCTGCATACATGGATGTTTTATTGCCCTGGTCTAGCTTGGATTAACACATAGTCTACAGGCACACACCTGATCATCTACATTTGATCTCTTACAACACTAAACTATGTTTTCTACCTTCATCTTGTATCTACCTACCACTTCAGCATTTTATTAAAAATAATAATAATACAGAGAGAAATGTGGTATCCACATATAAATCAAGTATAAAAACCAAATGAGTATTCATATTTGAACTGACTGTTTAGAGTTCATAATGCATGAGCAAAACCGAAAGTTTCTGTGATGACTGCCCTTGTACTGTTCACCATGTAACTTATTCATTATGTAAGAATTTGTTCTACATGTAAGAACTTGTTTGTTATGCCTCAGAAGATTGGAGACTGACGAAAATTAGGCTTGGGGTGGATTAATGATTGTGCATTGAGCATTGACTCCCCTATACAGAATTTTGTTGTCGTTAACAACCATTTGATCAATAAATATGAGAGATGCCCTCACAAAAAAAAAAAAAGGACAGACTTCCAATGGTAAAATAAATAAGTAACTGGGATGTAATGTATAGCATAAGGAATATAGTCAAGATATTGTAACAGCTTGGTAGGGTGATAGCTGGAACCTAGAATTATGTATATAAATGTTCTACCACTGTGTTGTACACTTGAAACTAATGTAATGTAATACTGTGCGTCAACTACCCTTCAATAAAAAATAATTATTTAAAAAAAAAAAAATAATAATAATAATAATAAAGGGAGAAATGTGGTATCCACATATAAATCAAGTATAAAAATCAAATGAGTATTCATATTTGAACTGACTGTTTATAGTTCATAATGCATGAGGAAAACTGAAAGTTTCTGTGATGATTGCCCTTGTCCTGTTCACCATGTAACTTATTCACTATGTAAGAATTTGTTCTCCATGTAAGAACTTGTTTGTTATGCTTCAGAGGATAGGAGACTGATCAAAATTAGGCTTGGGGTGGATTAATGATTGTGCATTGTGCATTGACTCCCCTATACAGAATTTTGTTGTTGTTAACAACCATTTGATCAATAAATATGAGAGATGCCCTCACAAAAAGAAAAAGTATACACTTCCAATTGTAAAATAAATAAGTAACTGGGATGTAATGTATAGCATAAGGAATATAGTCTAAATATTGTAACAACTTAGCATGGTGATAGCTGGTACCTAGAATTATCATGTATATAAATGTTGAATCACTGTGTTGTACACCTGAAACTAATGTAATACTGTGTGTCAACTACCCTTCAATAAAAAATAATTACCTACAAAAAAAAATTTTTTTAAAAAGAAATTGAATAATTTCAGCCTTATATTTCTTGGTAGAAAGCGAATTAAGTTTTATTTCTGAATACATTTAGATATTTTAGACTCTATGAAAGCAAACTTTAATTAGAAAACAATTTTTAAAAGAGGTAGTTCTAAACAGATTCTACATATGACAAAAGTAAGTTGATAGCAACAATGATCTAAGAAAACGTGATTGCTTGACTGTGAGATCAGAAAGGGAAACTGACTTTCTTCTAACTTTGAAGCATAAGATGTTCAATGACTCTAATTACAACTTTTGTTCATTGCAGACTCTCACCCTGGGTTTTATTAATTTCTTAATTCATCTTAACTAAGCTTTACCTTTTTTAATTTCTTAGACAAAGTAAAGTTTAAATTCTATCTTTGCAATTTATGTTTCACTGGGGAATTTGTACAATGGGAAACAGTATACTAACTTTAATAAAACAGGACTTACTTGTGGAGTTTACCTTCTACCACCCGTTTATCTCTCCTCAAGTTTGACATATAATCAATGTTCTTGTCAATTTCACTGTTAATACAAAAATTATTAGAAGACAGAAATTAATCTATTATGCAATATGTTAACATGGTGAGTAAACTGTTGCCATTCTTGCTAAGTAAAAATGATGTCAATGAGTAGGAAAAACAAATGAAAAATTATATCAATACAGTAAAAAAGCTAAGAGATGTACAGAAGACTTTATGTGTCCACCAATGGTAGAAATGCATGGCTCAGAAATATATGGATTGGTCCTTTTCCTAGAAAGGTAAAGAGCTAAAAGTAACATAACTGAAATATGTAAAATAACGAATAGCAAGAACAAGATGAATATGGATATGGTCGCCAACACTTGAAATACTAGAGTGCAAATTTTACTTTGACTATTAAATGTGAGTAAGTAGTTTTTAAAAAGTACAATACATCAATAAACTAATACTATTAAATTTTTATTAGCACATAAAATAAAAATCTGGATAATTCTATTAATGGCTGCAAAGGAAAATCAGGTAGTTATTTATCACTGAAAGATGTCAAAGAAAGAAAAAATTCCGGATTCTTGCAAAGGTGCTACATTCCGGTGCTATAGTAAGAAAAAACTATTTTTATGTTTCCTTATATGAATAATTAACAGATTTATTAAGTAAACAAAATGGTTGCAAATAGAACGTGGTCCTCAGGCTTTCAGTGAGCTCAGTCTGTCCACAACGGGCCTCCATAAAGATCGGCAAGATCTCAGAAACATTGTCTCCATTCACACCAACATTCAGCAAATGTTCTCCAAGAGCTGTTTCGGCCTATAAAAGTCTGGCATTTTTGTCTGTATTGATCCTAACCACACAGAACATAAAAACAATTAAGATTTTAATATATTGTTATTATATGATCTATATATTACTGAAAAGGGCTTTATTCACACTTTACATGAAGTGAAGATAAAAATAGGCAACAGATAATAGACAAGTATTTGAGTACTTGCATCTTTCTATTCCTTCTTTAGACCCTTGGTTAACAGGCGGGAAGGAGAGTATGTAATCAGATGAGTAGATATCATACCTTCTTTGACTACAGAAACTATCTCAAGATTTCTAAGGCTTTATCTAGGCGTTCTATCAGTAGTGGTTGCGGGAGTTCCAGGGGCACTATTGTTGTGTTTTCCAGCTCTAGAGTGTCATGGACTTTATTGTCTGGTATACTAAATAGGAAAATGGAATAACAAGCAACTGGTGCATCTGGGAACTTCTCTCTCCACCATATTATCTACAGCAAAGCTGACTGAAATGTGTATCATTGCTGGAATTATGATAAATTTGAATTTCTTGAGTATCCACTGAGAGGTACAGAGTCTTAACATGCTGATCTTAGAGGTGCTGCCATTAGCCTCCATTATTCACAGTGATTGAGAGCACAGCATAATTTCAAAAGGCATACATAAATTTTAATTCTTTATTATTTATAAATTCTCTTTTGCTGAATATCACTTTCCTTAAGTCTGCTTGCTTTTGGCCAAAAGCTAGAGGAAATTAAGAGTAATTTGGGAATATCCACATTCCCTAGGCTTTATGAACGAGGTTTTCCTAGATGTGGACCATTTGAAACTGAATGCAAATCTACACTTAACTTTGTGAGATGGGGAAAAAATTGGATCAGTGTGTATACACTCTTCTGCTAATATGCTAAAGCCAGCTATCAATGCACTGAGGGTACCAATTAAAATGAATTTATGTATTTTTGTTTTTTTACCTTGTATCCTGTAATTAGACCTGGATCACATACAGCAGCTGAGAGAAGCCTCACAAGCAAGTCTTGTACTTCACCTACGCTGTCCCCTATATTTAGCAATCCCGTTTGAAGAACACTCAGTATTGGAACATCAATATTCACATCAAAGCCCAAAACTTTACCAAACTTTCATAAGATCTGCACCACCATGAGACAGTCTGAAAATGTACTTCCAGAGAGAACATGTCCTGGAACACGAGGCAACTCTGGCAAAGGCTGAAAAATAAAATTAAATAAAAAAGCTAATTAATTAAAAAGGCTATGACTTCAGATCTTCTGAAATAGAACAAGTTGCTATCTTTCTTTGCTCTTGAATTCTACCAGTGGTTTTCTGTCTAGACTGTGGATTCTCTGAGGGCATTTCTGCAACCCCATAGTACTAAGCACAGGATTTTGAAACCAAGCACCCATCAATAAATTTTAGTTGAACTCAATATGAAATCAGAACTCTGAAAAGAGAACACAAATTTTAATTAACATATATTGATAGAACATGTGTTACATAACTGGAGCAACATAAGAAATAAGCATTTCAAATTACTTGGCCATGGACATCTAAGTAGGGCACGTGTACTAATTTCTTCTAATGATGGAGACTGATTAATAATTCACACTTTTTTGGTAGCTTAGAAAATACCGTGCATCTGTGGGCTGATGGGAGAATGGTACCAATCTTTGGCTAATTAATGCAGATAAATTATTCGGTCCACATGACCAGAAACCATGATCCTATCAAGAACCCAGTTGCACTGCAACTAATAGTCTCTAGGCTTGTAGCAAAACACTAATATTGAATTTCAATACTACAGTTAGAAAGCGGCCTCTTTTGCTACTTCTCAAGTATGCTCACATATGAACATTTTAATGACTAAACTGTAGTACCAGTTGTCATGGATATTTAAGAAGTAAATAAGGTAATAAGGTCCATGAATTAGATTTAATAATAGTATTTTAAATTTTGATTTACAAAAAGGAACTTTTAAATATTTCTATTTCACTGGTCTTTGTTAAACAATGTTCCTTCACCCTGTACTTACTGAAACAACTAACCAATGACATTTTCACCTAATAGTGAGTGGAAACAGAACTATGGATAATATCTGATAACATACAAACATTTTATATTCCATTTGAAAACCAACTAAGTCTGAATCTTTTTTCTTAAACCATATCAGACATACACATAGCATATGATTAAAAAATTTATATAACAAAGCTAACAAAAGTAAGGCTTAACAGAGGCAGGCCACACTCACAGCAACCACGGAGCTAAACTCCATAGCGGCCGGGCAAGAATCAGAAACCCCATCTGCAAACAGCTGCCCAGCACAAGCTGCTAGATGTCCCTGTTCTCCCAGAAGAGGAAGGCCACAAACCAACAAGAAGGGATGTTCTCCCAGCCATCACTTGTGCCAGCTCTGCAAATTACCTCTATTGACAAGAAAAGGCAGAAGAATTTGATACAGACCAAAATCACAACCCCTGAGAAGGACATAGACCTAACCAGTCTCCCTGAAAAATAATTCAAAATAAAAATCATGAATATGCTGATGGAGCTGCAGAGAAATATACAAGAGCTAAGGGATGACATCTGGAGGGAGATTGCAGAAGTGAAACAATCTCTGGAAGAATTTATAAGCAGAATGGATAAGATGCAAGAGGCCATTGATGGAATAGAAACCAGAAAACAGGAACACATAGAAGCTGATGCAGAGAGAGACAAAAGGATCTCCAGGAATGAAACAATATTAAGAGAATGGTGTGACAATCCAAAAGGAACAATATCCGCATTATAGGGGTACCAGAAGAAGAAGAGAGAAATAGAGATAGAAAGTGTCTTTGAAGAAATAATTGCTGAGAATTTCCCAAAACTGGGGGTGGAAATAGTTGCTCAGACTACGGAAGTACACAGAACTCCCAATAGTAGGGACCCAAAGAGGACAACAGCAAGACACATAATAATTAAAATGGCAAAGATCAAAGACAAGGACAGAGTATTAAAGGCAGCAAGAGAGAGAAAAAAGGTTACCTACAAAGGAAAACCCATCAGGCAATCATCAGACTTCCCAACAGAAACCTTACAGGCCAGAAGAGAATGGCATGATATAATTAATGCAATGAAACAGAAAGGCCTCCAACCAAGGATACTCTATCCAGCACGATTATCATTTAAATATGAAGGAGGGTTCAAACAATTCCCAGACAAGCAAAAGTTGAGGGAATTTGCCTCCCACAAACCACCTCTATAGGGCATCTTACAGGGACTGCTCTAGATGGGAGCACTCCTAAAAAGAGCACAGAACAAAACACTAAACATGTGAAGAATGGAGGAGGAGGAATAAGAAGGGAGAGAAATAATCATCAGACTGTTTATAACAGCTCAATAAGCGAGTTAAGTTAGAAAGGTAGTAAACAAGCTGACCTTGAACCTTTGGTAACCACGAATCTAAAGCCTGCAATGTCAATAAGTACATACCTTTCAATAATCACCCTAAATGCAAATGGACTCAATGCACCAATCAAAAGACACAGAGTACTGGAATGGATAAAAAAGCAAGACCCATCTATATGCTGCTTACAAGAGACTCACCTCAAACCCAAAGACATGTACAGATAAAAAGTCAAGGGATGGAAAAATATATTTCATGCAAACAAAAGGAAGAAAAAAGCAGGTGTTGCAATCCTAGTATCAGACAAAATAGACTTCAAAACAAAGAAAGTAACGAGATAAAGGACACTACATAATGATAAAGGGCTCGGTCCAACACGAGGATATAACCACTATAAACTTATATGCACCCAATACGGAAGCACCAATATATGTGAAACAAATACTATCAGAATTAAATGAAGAAATGGAATGCAATGCATTCATTTTGGGAGACTTTAACACACCTCTCACTCCAAAGGACAGATCCACCAGACAGAAAATAAGTAAGGACACAGAGGCACTGAACAACAAACTAGAACAGATGGACTTAACACACATCTATACAACTATACACCCAAAAGCAACAGGATACACATTCTTCTCAAGTGCACATGGGACATTGCCAGAATAGACCACATACTAGCCCACAAAAAGAGCCTTAGTAAATACAAAAAGAGCCTTAGTAAATTCAAAAATTTGAATTACCTCAAAAAAACCAAGAATTCTACCAACCAACATTTCAGACCACAAAGGTATAAAACTAGAAATAAATTGTACAAAAAAAGCAAAAGGCAAACAAACACATGGAGGCCTAACAACATGCTCCTAAATAATAAATGGATCAATGACCAAATTAAAATGGAGATCCAGCAATATATGGAAACAAAGGACAACAACAACACAAAGCCCCAACTTCTGTGGGATGCAGCAAAAGCAGTCTTAAGAGGAAAGTATATAGCAATGAAGGCATATTTAAAGAAGGAAGAACAATCCCAAGTGAATAGTCTAATGTCACAATTATCGAAACTGGAAAGAGAAGAACAAATGAGGCCTAAGGTCAGCAGACAAAGGGATATAATAAAAATCAGAGAATAAATCAGTAAAATTGAGAAGAATAAAGCAATAGCAAAAATCAATGAAACCAAGAGCTGGTTCTTTGAGAAAATAAACAAAATAGATAAGACTCTAGCCAAACTTATTAAGAGAAAAAGAGAATCAACACACATCAACAGAATCAGAAACGAGAAAGGAAAAATCACGGTGGACCCCACAGAAATATAAAGAATTCTTAGAGAGTACTATGAAATCTATATGCTAGCAAGCTGGAAAAACTAGGAGAAATGGACAACTTCCTAGAAAAATACAACCTTCCAAGACTGACCAAGGAAGAATCAGAAAATCTAAAAAGACCAATTACCAGCAACAAAATTGAAGCACTAATAAAAAAACTTCCCAAAAACAAAACCCCCAGGCCAGACAGATTTACCTAAGAATTTTATCAGACATACAGAGAAGACATAATACCCACTCTCCTTAAAGTTTTCCAAAAATGGAAGAGGAGGGAATACTCCCAAACTCATCCTATGAAGCCATCATCACCCTAATACCAAAACCAGGCAAAGACCCCACCAAAAAAGAAACTTACAGACCAATTTCCCTGATAAACGTAGATGCAAAAATACTCAACAAAATATTAGCAAACCGAATTCAAAAATACATCGAAAGGATTATACACTATGACCAAGTGGGATTCATCCCAGGGATGCAAGGATGGTACAACATTAGAAATTTCATGAACATCATCCACCACATCAACAAAAAGAAAGACAAAAAACACATGATTATCTTCATAGATGCTGAAAAAGTGTTCGACAAAATTCAACATCCATTCATGATAAAAACTCTCAACAAAATGGGCATACAGGGCAAGTACCTCGACATAATAAAGGCCATATATGATAAACCCACAGCTAACATCATACTGAACAGCGAGAGGCTGAAAACTTTTCCTCTGAGATCGGGAACAAGACAGGGATGCCCACTCTCCCCACTATTATTCAACATAGTGCTGGAGGTCCTAGCCATGGCAATTAGACAAAACAAAGAAATACAAGAATCCAGATTGGTAAAGAAGAAATCAAACTGTTACTATGTGCAGATGACATGTTATTGTACATGAAAAACCCTAGATTCCACTCCAAAACTACTAGAACTAATATCAGAATTCAGAAAAGTTGCAGGATACAAAATTAATACACAGAAATCTGTGGCTTTCCTATACACTAACAATGAACTACGAGAAAGAGATATCAGGAAAACAATTCCATTCACAATAGCATCAAAAGAATAAAATACCTTGAAATAAACCTACCCAAGGAAGTGAAAGACCTATACTCTGAAAACTAGAGGACACTCTTAAGAGAAATTAAAGAGGACACTAACAAATGGAAACTCACCCCATGCTCCTGGCTAGGAAGAATTAATATCATGAAAATGGCCATCTGGCCCAAAGCAATATACAGATTCGATGCAATCCCTATAAAATTACCAACAGTATTCTTCAATGAACTGGAACAAATAGTTCAAAAATTCATATGGAAACACCAAAGACCCTGAGTTGTCAAAGCAATCCTGAGAAGGAACAATAAATTGGGGGGAGGAACGCACTCCCCAACTTCAAGCTCTACTACAAACAGCAGCAGAATCACAGAGCCCAAGAATGGACTAACAGTTACCAAAGGGAAAGGGCCTGGGGAGTATGGATGGGAAGGGAGGGGCAAGGGTGGGGAAAAAGAAAGGGGGCTTTACGATTAGCATGTATAGTATGGGGGTACGGTAAGGGTTGTATGACACAGAGAAGACATGTAGTGATTTTACAACATCTTTATGCTGATGGACAGTGACTGTGAAGGGGTATGTCGGGGGGACTTGGGGAAGGGGGGAGCTTAGTAAAGATAATATTCTCCATGTAATTGTAGATTAATGATACAAAAAAAACGTCAAAATGTCCACCTAAAAGCAAAACAAAACAAAAGAGATAATTTTAAAAAGTAAGGCTTAAAATGGACTTCCATATTTGATTTATTGCATATGGATTTAAACAGAAGTAACAAATTCAAGAAAATGAAAGTCATTTAGGATTTTAAAAACTGCTCACTGTGAGCCTACTAAATGTGTCATCTGACCTATGTACCCTCTCTGGACTTCGGAAATCTTAAACATCCAGTTTTACTCCAACTAGTATTTATACTTTTATTTGTAGTTAAAAGCATTTGTGCTAAGTAAGAATATTATAACTAAATCCCCACTGGGATATTAAGTTTGCTTTAAGTGCTTTAGAAAAAGCTGTAAAGAGACTCAATCATTCTTTGTATTATCAGATGAACATGGCATATAATATAGATGCTATTGACTAAATACAGTATTTTTGACAGTATTACAGAAATATGCATTATTGATGATTTTCTAGAAATACCATCTTAACTATAGTCAAACATAATTGATTTATTCTGATAAGTATGTAAATCGTGCCAGTTAACATGATTATCTCGCTCTTTCCAAATTTTTACTTTTACATATTTTAGCAACATCACACGTCTGTGGAAACAGCAGGAGAGAAAACACATGAGGTACTCTGACTGGATGCATTTCTTGGTTTTCAAGGTGATAAACAGTATGGACCCTGGAGTTTAACAGATTGGAGTTTGGATTCAAGGTGCCACTTATTAGTTGTGTCATCTTGGGCAAGTTCCTTAACCCTTTTTGGAAAAGTTTCTCTCTTGTAAATGGGCATAAATACCTGTTCTACAGGATTGTGGTGAGGATTAAATGGGAGAATTCATACATAAAAACACTTAGCAAAGTGCCTGGAAAGTAGTCAACATACTCAATGAAATTTAGCTAACAAGTCTAGAGCAAGGAAGGAGGTTACATATTATAAATCCTGATTTATTTAAATATCTAAGTGGGTTTGGGGAGAAGGTAGATCTTTCTGTATCTAAACATATAGGAAGGACAAATGAAACACAGAAATCTTATCTACTTTTATCATTCACCCTTGTAGATCTGTAGTGTTTTTATTTCAATGAGAAAGATTTGCAGCACTCCACTTATATATTTAGAACTTCCATTTCCAGTGCAGGAGGTCAAGAGACTTATTGGTGGCCATCCAGGAGAAGCACACTGACGTAGACTTGGAAATCCACTGCTCAGCTGAAAGGGAAAGCTTTCATCCTGGCAGCTCTGGCAGACAAATGAGGTGAGAAAACAGGAAAAATTAAATTTATTAATGAAATGGTTTACATGATAAATTACCTTTCAGTCTGCTATGCACATGTCTTCATTAAGCTTCTTTAGTTCTTTTGCCATTTCTATCTAATCTTCGTTGCTCTACTTTATGCTCTTTCTTTAATCTTTTCTCATCGTGTTTTTCTTGCTTCAACCGTTTTTTTCTTTAAAAAGAAAACCATGTCAGAGATGCAGCCAAGATGGCTGCATGAGTAGGACAGTGGGAATCTCCGCCCAAAAACATACATATTTTTGAAAATACAACAAATACAACTAATCCTAAAAGAGAGACCAGAAGACACAGGACAACAGCTAGGCTACATCCACACTGGTGAGAACCCAGCACCTGGTGAAAGGGATGAGATACAAGGCCTGGCCCAGCAGTACCCGAGAGCCCCTCAGCCTAGCTCCCGGTGGGAGGAGAGGAGTCGGGGTGGGGAGGGAGAGGGAGCCCAGGACTGTTAATCACAAAGCCCTAGCCATCTGCACCAGAGCACAGACACAGTGCATGCATGGGGTACTGGAAACTAGGGAAACAGGGCAGCAAGATCTTTGAGCAGGTCCCGAAGCCGACGCTACTGTGACAAAGAAAAGCGAGTGCTTTTTGAAAGTCTTAAAGGGACAGGGATGCCACCGCTGGAAGGAAGCATCCCGGGTCACAGTCCAGCAGCTGGAAATTCCAGGGAACTCCGGGCACACTAATGCCCTGGGCAACACCTCTGAGACCCCTCACGGAGGTAAACAGCCAAACATCCCCCTGACCATTACCCTTTCTGGACCCTGCCATAGCAGAGCAGCAGCCTGAGGCTGCCACGCCCACAGCAAGGAAGCTTCCTCCATACTGGCCGGGCAAGATACAGAGATCCAGTCTACATGCAATTGCCCAACATGAGAGACTAGGGGTTGCAGTTGTCCCAGTAAAGAAAGGCCAGGAGCAAGTGGAAAGCCTTGGCTCTCCCAGCTGACAGAAAGTCAATAGCTCACCATTGCACCTATCAACATGAAAAGGAAAAAAATTTGATCCAGACAAGACTAACCCAGACAGCTTCAACATCTTCTACATCTTCCCCTGAGAAGGAACCTGGGGAGATAGATTTAACCAGTCTTCCTGAAAAAGAATTCAAAACAAAAGTGATAACCATGCTGACAGACTTTCAGAGAAATATGCAAGAGCTAAGGAGGGAGAATACAGAAATAAAACAAGCTCTGGAAGGACTTCAAAACAGAATGGATGAGATGCAAGAGACCATTAATGGACTAGAAAACAGAGAACAGGAATGCAGAGAAGCTGATGCAGAGAGAGATAAAAGGATCTCCAGGAATGAAAGAATTTTAAGAGACCTGAGCGACCAATCGAAACGGAACAATATCCGCATTATAGGGGTACCAAAAGAAGAAGAAGAGAGAAAAAGGGATAGAAAGTGTCTTTGAAGAAATAATTGTTGAAAACTCCCCCAAACTCGGGGAGGTAATGGCCTCTCAGACCACAGAGGTACACAGAACTCCCATGACAAGGGATCCAAGGAGGGCAACACGAAGACACATAATAACTAAAATGGCAAAGATCAAAGACAAGGACAAAGTATTAAAGGCAGCCAGAGAGAAAAGAAAGGTTACCTACAAAGGAAAACCCATCAGACTACTCAACAGAAACCCTACAGGCCAGAAGAGAATGGCGTGATATACTTAATGCAATGAAACAGAACAGCCTCGAACCAACATTACTGTATCCAGCATGATTATCATTTAAGTATGAAGGAGGGATCAAACAATTCCCAGACAAGCAAAAGTTGAGGGAATTTGCCTCCCACAAACCACCTCTACAGGGCATCTTACAGGGACTGCGCTATATGGGAGCACTCCTACAAAGAGCACAGAACAAAACACACGACATGAAGAAGGGAGGAGGAGGAATAAGAAGGGAGATAAATAGAGAATCATCAGACCGTGTTTATAATAGCTCAATAAGTGAGTTGTTAGACAGTAAGATGGTAAAGAAGCTAACCTTTTACCTTTGGTTAAACTTAAACAAACTTAAAACCTGCAATGGCAATAAGTACATACCTTTCAATAATCACCCTAAATGCAAATGGACTCAATGCACCAATCAAAAGACACAGAGTAATAGAATGGATAAAAAAGCAAGACCCATCCATATGCTGCTTACAAGAGACACACAAACCCAAAGACATGCACAGACTTAAAGTCAAGGGATGGAGAAAGATATTTCATGCAAAGAACCAAGAGAAAAAAGCAGGTTTTGCAATACTAGTATCAGACAAAATAGACTTCAAAATAAAGAAAGTAACAAAAGACAAAGAATGACATTACATAATGATAAAGGGCTCAGTCCATGAAGAGGATATAACCATTAAAATATATATGCACCCAATACAGGAGCACCAACATATGTGAAACAAATACTAACATAATTAAAGGAGGAAATAGAATGCAATGCATTCATTCTGGGAGACTTCAACACACCACTCACTCCAAAGTACAGATCCACCAGACAGAAAATAAGTAAGGACACAGAGGCACTGAACAACACTCTAGAACAGATGGACCTAATAGACATCTACAGAACTCTACATCCAAAAGCAACAGGATACACATTCTTTTCAAGTGCACATGGACCATTCTCCTGAATAGACCACATACTAGCCACAAAAAGAGCCTCAGTAAATTACAAAAGATTGAAATCCTACCACCCAACTTTTAAGACCACAAAGGCATAAAACTAGAGATAAACTGTACAAAGAATGCAAAAAGGCTCACAAACACATGGAGGCTTAACAACACGCTCCTAAATAATCAATGGATCAATGGCCAAATCAAAATGGAGATCAAGCAATATATGGAAACAAAAGACAACAACAACACAAAGCCCCAAGTACTGTGGGATACAGCAAAAGCAGTCTTAAGAGGAAAGTATAAAGCAATCCAGGCATATTTAAAGAAGGAAAAACAATCCCAAATGAATGGTCTAATGTCACAAATATTGAAATTGGAAAAAGAAGAACAAGTGAGGCATAAGGTCAGCAGGAGGAGGGACATAATAAGATCAGAGGAGAAATAAATAAAATTGAGAAGAATAAAGCAATAGGAAAAATCAATGAAACTAAGAGCTGGTTCTCTGAGAAAATAAAGAAAATAGATAAGTCTCTAGCCAGACTTATTAAGAGGAAAAGAGAGTCAACACACATCAACAGAATCAGAAACGAGAAAGGAAAAATCACCACGGAACCCACAGAAATACAAAGAATTCTTAGAGAGTACTATGAAAATCTATACGCTAGCAAGCTGGGAAACCTAGGAGAAATGGACAACTTCATAGAAAAATACAAACTTCCAAGACTGACTCAGAAAGAAACAGAAAATCTAAACAGACAAATGGCCAGCAACGAAATTGAAGCGGTAATCAAAAAACTACCAAAGAACAAACCCTAAGGGCCAGATGGATTTTCCTCGGAATTTTATCAGACATACATAGAAGACATAATACCCACTCTCCTTAAAGTTTTCCAAAAAATAGAAGAGGAGGGAATACTCCCAAACTCATTCTATGAAGCCAACATCAAACTAATACCAAAACCAGGCAAAGACCACACCAAAAAAGAAAACTACAGACCAATATCCCTGATGAACGTAGATGCAAAAATACTCAACAAAATATTAGCAAACTGAATTCAAAAATGCATCAAAAGGATCATACACCATGACCAAGTGGGATTCATCCCAGGGATGCAAGGATGGTACAACATTCGAAAGTCCATCAACATCATCCACCACATCAACAAAAAGAAAGACAAAAACCACATGATCATCTCCATAGATGCTGAAAAAGCATTCGATAAAATTCAACATCCATTCATGATAAAAACTCTCAACAAAATGGATATAGAGGGCAAGTACCTCAACAAGATAAAGGCTATATATGATAAACCCACAGCCAACATCATACTGAACAGCGAGGAGCTGAAAGCTTTTCCTCTGCAATCGGGAACAAGACAGGGATGCCCACTCTCCCCACTGTTATTCAACATAGTACTGGAGGTCCTAGCCACGGCAATTAGACAAAACAAAGAAATACAAGGAATCCATATTGCTAAAGAAGAGTTCAAACTGTCACTATTTGCAGATGACATGATATTGTACATAAAAAACCCTAAAGACACCACTCTGAAACTACTACAGCTAATAACAGAATTCAGCAAAGTTGCAGCATACAAAATTAACACATAAATCTTTGGCTTTCCTATACACTAACAATAAACTAATAGAAAGAGAAATCAGGAAGACAATTCCATTCACAATAGCATCAAAAAGAATAAAATATCAAGGAATAAACGTAACCAAGGAAGTGAAAGAACTATACCCTGAAAACTATAAGACACTCTTAAGAGAAATTAAACAGGTCACTAACAAATGGAAACTCATCCCATTCTCCTGGCTAGGAAGAATTAATATAGTCAAAATGGCCATCCTGCCCAAACAGTATACAGATTTGATGCAATCAATATCAAACTACCAACAGCATTCTTCAATGAACTGTAACAAATAGTTCAAAAATTCATATGGAAACAACAAAGACTCCGAATAGCTACAGCAATACTGAGAAGGAAGAATAAAGGGGGGGGGACTCACTCCCCAACTTCAAGCTCTACTACAAAGCCACAGTAATCAAGAGAATTTGGTACTGGCACAAGAACAGAGCCACAGACCAATGGAACAGAATAGATACTCCAAACATTAACCCAAACATGTATGGTCAACTAATATTCGATAAAGGGGCCATGGACATACAATGGGGAAATGACAGTCTCTTCAACAGATGGTGCTGGCAAAACTGGACAGCTACATGTAAGAGAATGAAACTGGATCACTGTCTAACCCCATACACCAAAGTAATTCGAAATGGATCAAAGACCTGAATGGAAGTCATGAAACCACAAAACTCTTAGAAAAAAACATAGGCAAAAATCTCTTAGACATAAACATGAGTGACTTCTTCTTCAACATATCTCCCCAGGCAAGGAAAACAAAAGCAAAAATGAACAAGTGGGACTATATTAAGCTGAACAGCTTCTGTACAGCAAAAGACACCATCAATAGAACAAAAAGGTACCCTACAGTATGGGAGAATATATTCATAAATGACAGATCTGATAAAGGCTTGACATCCAAAATATATAAAGAGCTCACCCACCTCAACAAACAAAAAACAAATAATACACCATCAATAGAACAAAAAGGTACCCTACAGTATGGGAGAATATATTCATAAATGACAGATCTGATAAAGGCTTGACATCCAAAATATATAAAGAGCTCACCCACCTCAACGAACAAAAAACAAATAATACAATTAAAAAATGGGCAGAGGAACTGAACAGACAGTTCTCCAGAAAAGAAATTCAGATGGCCAACAGACACATGAAAAGATGCTCCACATCGCTAATTATCAGAGAAATGCAAATTAAAACCACAATGAGATATCACCTCACACCAGTAAGGATGGCTACCATCCAAAAGATAAACAACAACAAATGTTGGCGAGGTTGTGGAGAAAGGGGAGCCCTCCTACACTGCTGGTGGGAATGTAAATTAGTTCAAACATTTGGAAAGCAGTATGGAGGTTCCTTAGAATGCTCAAAATAGAAATACCACTTGACCCAGGAATTGCACTTCTAGGAATTTTCCCCAAGAATGCAGCACTCCAGTTTGAAAAAGACAGATGCACCCCTATGTTTATCGCAGCACTATTTACAGTAGCCAAGAAATGGAAGCAACCTAAGTGTCCATCAGTAGATGAATGGATAAAGAAGATGTGGTACATATACAGAATGGAATATTATGCAGCCATAAGAAAAAAACAGATCCTTCCATTCGCAACAACATGGATGGAGCTAGAGGGTATTATGCTCAGTGAAATAAGCCAGGCAGAGAACAACAAGTACCAAATGATTTCAGTCATATGCGTAGTATAAGAACAAAAGAAAACTGAGGGAACAAAAGAGCAGCAGAAGCACAGAACCCAAGAATGGACTAATAGTTACCAAAGGGAAAGGGACTGGGGAGGATGGGTTGAAAGGGAGGGTAACGGTGGGAACAAAAGAAAGGGGGCATTACGATTAGCATGTATAGTGTAGCAGGGGACATGGGGAGGGCTGTGCAACACAGAGAAGATGAGTAGTGATTTTACAGTATCTTACTATGTTGATGGACAGTGATTGTGAACGGGGATGTGGGGGGAACTTGGTGAAGAGGGAGCCTAGTAAACATAATGTCCTTCATGTAATTGTAGATTAATGATACCAAAATAAAAATTTAAAATAAAAGAAAAACATAGGAAAAAACAACAACCATATCCACATACTCTCTTTAACCATTATTACATTTGAAAAACATTTAGTTAAAATTTAAAAAGTGATCTGTGTATGTACATGAACAGAACTGTCCTAGAAGGTTTAGCAACATACTAAGGATTGCAGAGAAGTAACTTATTTTGCTTTTCAGTATTGTCACTCTTTGAATTTCAAAATAGTCTTATGACTGTATATATTTTTGTGCAGTTGATCCTTGAACAGCAAAGTCTTGAACTGCATCGGTCCACTTATATGTAGGTTTTTTTTTCTTACATGTTCTGTTTTCAATACTTACTTTTGTTTTTATTGAAGGGGAGTTGACACACAGTATTACATTACTTTCAGGTGTACAACACAGTGATTCAACATTTATATACATGATAATTCTAGGTACTAGCTATCACCATACCAAGTTTTTATAATGTTTTGACTATATTCCTTATGCTATACATTACATCCCGGTTACTTATTTATTTTACAATTGGAAGTGTGTACATTTTTTTTGTGAGGGCATCTCTCATATTTATTGATCAAATGGTTGCTAACAACAATAAAATTCTGTATAGGGGAGTCAATGCACAATGCACAATCATTAATCCAACCCAAGCCTAATTTTCATCAATCTCCAATCTTCTGAAGCATAATGAACAAGTTCTTACATGGAGAACAAATTCTTACACAGTGAATAAGTTACATGGTGAACAGGACAAGGGCAGTCATCACAGAAACTTTTGGTTTTGCCCATGCATTATGAACTATAAACAGTCAGTTCAAATATGAATACTCATTTGATTTTTTTTTAAATAATTAATTTTATTGAAGGGTAGTTGATGCACAGTATTACATTACATTAGTTTCAAGTGTACAACACAGTGGTAGAACATTTATACACATAATTATAGGTTCCAGCTATCACCCTACCAAGCTGTTACAATATCTTGACTATATTCCTTATGCTATACATTACATCCCAGTTACTTATTTATTTTACCATTGGAAGTCTGCTCTTTTTTTTTTTTTTGTGAGGGCATCTCTCATATTTATTGATCAAATGGTTGTTAACGACAATAAAATT
Organism: Manis pentadactyla; assembly: GCF_030020395.1. Classification (NCBI taxonomy): domain Eukaryota; kingdom Metazoa; phylum Chordata; class Mammalia; order Pholidota; family Manidae; genus Manis; species Manis pentadactyla. The sequence continues at coordinate 85,394,208 of NC_080024.1, forward strand.
CTGTATAGGGGAGTCAATGCTCAATGCACAATCATTAATCCACCCCAAGCCTAATTTTCATGAGTCTCCAATCTTCTGAGGCATAACAAACAAGTTCTTACATGTAGAACAAATTCTTACATAATGAATAAGTTACATAGTGAACAGTACAAGGGCAGTCATCACAGAAACTTTCGGTTTTGCTCATGCATTATGAACTCTAAACCGTCAGTTCAAATATGAATACTCATTTGGTTTTTATACTTGATTTATATGTGGATACCACATTTCTCTCTTTATTATTATTATTTTTAATAAAATGCTGAAGTGGTAGGTAGATACAAGATAAAGGTAGAAAACATAGTTTAGTGTTGTAAGAGAGCAAGTGTAGATGATCAGGTGTGTGCCTGTAGACTATGTGTTAATCCAAGCTAGACAAGGGCAATAAAACATCCACGTATGCAGAAGATTTCTCTCAGAACAGGGGGGGTGAGGTTCTAAGCCTCATCTCTGTTGATCCCCAATTTCTCACTTGACAGCCCCCCTGCAACTGTGCCTGTCTTAGGTTGTTCCTCCCTTGATGAATCTTACCCGTCTCTGGCTAACCAGTCATTTCCGGGGCCATACAGGGAAATGTAAAGTTGGTAAGTGAGAGAGAAGCCTTATTGTTTGAAAAGGTTAGCTTTTTACTTCTTTACATATTTATGCCCTGTGGCTTCTATGCCCAGCATTTGTCTTGAGGTATCTTTACCACTTGGAAGAATTATGATACTCGGTAAATTTGATATGAGGCACGAATTCTATTTAAGGGTTGTAATTAGGAAGGAAGAAGAAAAGCTATAGAAGTAGCAGGTGGAAGAAAACATGGGAAGATTGATTATTTCTTTGACATATCTTCTTGTAGAGTAACTTCAGCATGTATAGGTTTTAAACTACTACTTAAATTGCGCACACACATTAACATAATAGGAGTATAGTTACATAACCAAAGCATACCTGTAATTACCAGCCATCTCCAGTGAAACCAAGAAAACCAGTTAGGCACCTTAGGCATTTGTGAAAACTTATCTATGATATGGTGGATATTGTCCAACTGAACTTGAACAGTCTGAGAGAAATCAGACAAATTAAAACAACCCATTCCTGGGGAATGTTCACATCCCTTATGTTCTTTTAACAGTAAATAGTCTGTAGTTGTAAGATTTTGGAGCGCTACAACTTGCACTTCTCCTAATTCTTGATTGAGTTCCAACAGTATAGATCCAGTCAAATTTGTTGTTTTACTGTATGCACAGGCCAGCTTAGATATCTCCTTCTTCATTCCCATGGCAAGTCCAGGAACATGTGGGATGAGTACATCTACAGCCGTAGCAGTGTGTGGATATTTGTTGGGGTTTTTTGATGATTATCTTCTTGCATGAGTCTTCCAGAGAGTGCTGATGTTGGAAGTTCTTTTTCATATCGTATCTTAGTTCATTTCCGGGGTAGCCCAATTAGGCTTTGATCCTCTGTATAAACACAAACAGACGCTTTGCCTACCCTTTTATATGCCCTTTATACCGTTGTGTAGAACTCATTGGAGGTTACCACACAGGAACTGCCTTTTTTTTTTGTATCACTAATCTACACTTACATTCTGAATATTATGTTTACTAGGCTCTCCCCTATACCAGGTCCCCCCTATAAACCCCTTTACAGTCACTGTCCTTCAGCATAGCAAAATGTAGAATCACCGCTTGCCTTCCCTGTGCTGTACAGCCCTCCCCTTTCTCCCACCACCCCATGCATGCTAATCATAATACCTCCCTACTTCTCCCCCCCTTATCCCTCCCCACCCACCCATCCTCCCCAGTCCCTTTCCCTTTGGTACCTGTTAGTCCATTCTTGAGTTCTGTGATTCTGCTGCTGTTTTATTCCTTCAGTTTTTCCTTTGTTCTTATATTCCACAGATAAGTGAAATCATTTTGTATTTCTCTTTCTCCGCTTGGCTTGTTTCACTGAGCATAATACCCTCCAGCTCCACCCATGTTACTGCAAATGGTAGGATTTGCCCTTTTCTTATACCTGAGTAGTATTCCACTGTGTATATGTACCACATCTTCTTTATCCATTCATCTATCGATGGACATTTAGGTTGCTTCCAATTCTTGGCTATTGTAAATAGTGCTGCGATAAATATAGGGGTGCACTGATCTTTCTCATACTTGATTGCTGCATTCTTAGGGTAAATACCTAGGAGTGCAATTCCTGGGTCAAATGGTAAGTCTGTTTTGAGCATTTTGATGTACCTCCATACTGCTTTCCACAATGGTTCAACTAACTTACATTCCCACCAGCAGTGTAGGAGGGTTCCCCTTTCTCCACAGCCTCGCCAACATTTGTTGTTGTTTGTCTTTTGGATGGCAGCCATCCTTACTGGTGTGAGGTGATACCTCATTGTAGTTTTAATTTGCATTTCTCTGATAATTAGTGATGTGGATCTTTTCATGTGTCTCCTGGCCATCTGTATTTCTGTTTTGGAGAACTGTCTGTTCAGTTCCTCTGCCCAGTTTTTAATTGGATTATTTGTTTTTTGTTTGTTGATGTGTGTGAGCTCTTTATATATTCTGGACGTCAAGCCTTTATCGGATGTGTCATTTTCAAATATATTATCCCATTCTGTAGGGTTCCTTTTTGTTCTATTGATGGTGTCTTTTGCTGTACAGAAGCTTTTCAGCTTAATGTAGTTCCACTTATTCATTTTTGCTGTTGTTTTCCTTGCCTGGGGAGATATGATCAAGATGAGGTCACTCATGTTTATGTCTAAGAGGTTTTTGCCTATGTTTTCTTCCAAGAGTTTAATGGTTTCATGACTTACATTCAGGTCTTTGATCCATTTTGAGTTTACTTTTGTATATGGGGTTAGACAATGGTCCAGTTTCATTCTCCTACATGTAGCTGTCCAGTTTTGCCAGCACCATCTGTTGAAGAGACTGTCATTTCGTCATTGTATGTCCATGGCTCCTTTATCAAATATTAATTGACCATATATGTCAGGGTTAATGTCTGGATTGTCTAGTCTGTTCCATTGGTCTGTGGTTCTGCTCTTGTGCCAGTACCAAATTGTCTTGATTACTATGGCTTTATAGTAGAACTTGAAGTTGGCGAGTGAGATCCCCCCTACTTTATTCTTCTTTCTCAGGATTGCTTTGGCTATTTGGGGTCTTTCTTGGTTCCATATGAATTTTTGAGTTATTTGTTGCAATTCATTGAAGAATGTTGCTGGTAGTTTCATAGGGATTGCATCAAATCTGTATATTGCTTTGGACAGGATGGCCATTTTGACGATATTAATTCTTCACGAAAGCAGTCTTAAGAGGAAAGTATATAGCAATCCAGGCATATTTAAAGAAGGAAGAACAAGCCCAAATGAATAGTCTAATGTCACAATTATCAAAATTGGAAAAAGAAGAACGAATGAAGCCTAAAGTCAGCAGAAGGAGGGACATAATAAAGATCAAAGAAGAAATAAACAAAATTGAAAAGAATAAAACAATAGAAAAAAATCAAAGGAACCAAAAGCTGGTTCTTTGAGAAAATAAACAAAATCGATAAGGCTCTAGCCAGACTTATTAAGAGAGAAAGAGAATCAACACACATCAACAGAATCAGAAATGATAAAGGAAGCATCACAATGGACCCAACAGAAACACAAAGAATTATTAGAGACTACTATGAAAACCTATATGCTAAGAAGCTGGAAAACCTAGAAGAAATGGACAATTTCTTAGGAAAATACAACCTTCCAAGACTGACCAAGGAAGAAACTCAACATCTAAACAAACCAATTACCAGCAAAGAAATTGAAGTGGTAATCAAAAAACTTCCCAAGAACAAAGTCCCTGGGCCAGGTGGATTTACCTTGGAATTTTATCAGACATACAGAGAAGATGTAATTCCCATTCTCCTTAAAGTTTTCCAAAAAGTAGAAGAGGAGGGAATACTCCCAAACTCATTCTATGAAGCCAACATCACCCTAACACCAAAACCAAGCAAAGACCCAACCAAAAAAGAAAATTACAGACCAATATCCCTGATCAATGTAGATGCAAAAATACTCAACAAAATATTAGCAAACCGAAATCAAAAATACATCAAAAGTATCATACACCATGACCAAGTGGGATTCATTCCTGGGATGCAAGGATGGTACAACATTCGAAAATCTGTCAACATCATCCGCCACATAAACCAAAAGGAGGACAAAAACCACATGATCATCTCCATGGTTTCTGAAAAAGCATTCGACAAAATTCAGCTTCCATTCATGATAAAAAACTCTCAACAAAATGGGTATAGAGGGCAGGTACCTCAACATAATAAAGGCCGTATACAATAAACCCACAGCCAACATCATACTGAACTGTGAAAAGCTGAAAGCTTTTCCTGTGAGATTGGGAACAAGACAGGGATGCCCATTCTCCCCACTGATATTCAACATAGTACTGGAGGTCCTAGCCATGGCAATTAGACCACACAAAGAAATACAAGGAATTCAGATTGGTAACAAAGAATTCAAACTGTCACTGTTTGCAGATGGCATGATATAGTACATAAAAAACCCTAAAGACTCCACTCCAAAACTACTAGAACTGATATCAGAATACAGCAAAGTTGCAGGATACAAAATTAACACACAGAAATCTGTGGCTTTCCTATACACTAACAATGAACTAATAGAAAGAGAAATCATGAAAACCATTCCATCAAAAAGAATAGAAAATGTAGGAATTAACCTTACCAAGGAAGTGAAAGACCTAGACCCGGAAAACTATAAGACACTCTTAAGAGAAATTAAAGAGAACACTAACAAATGGAAACTCATCCTATGCTCTTGGCTAGGAAGAATTAATATCGTCAAAATGGCCATCCTGCCCAAACAGTATACAGATTTGATGCAATCCCTATCAAACTACCAACAACTTTGTTCAGCGAACTAGGACAAATAGTTCAAAAATTCATATGGAAACACCAAAAACCCCGAATAGCCAAAGCTTTCCTGAGAAGGAAGAATAAAGTTGGGGGGATCTCGCTCCCCAACTTCAAGCTCTACTACAAAGCCAAAGTAATCAAGAGAATTTGGTACTGGCACAAGAATAGAGCCACAGACCAGTGGAACAGAATAGGGACCCCAGATATTAACCCAAACATTTATGGTCAATTAATATATGATAAAGGATCCATGAACATACAATGGGGAAATGACAGTCTCTTCAACAGATGGTGCTGGCAAAACTGGACAGGTACATGTAAGAGAATGAAACTGGATCACTGTCTAACCCCATACACAAAAGTAAATTTGAAATGGATCAAAGACCTGAATGTAAGTCATGAAACCACAAAACTCTTAGAAAAAAACATAGACAAAAATCTCTTGGACATAAACATGAGCGACTTCTCATGAACATATCTCCCTGGGCAAGGGAAACAAAAATGAATAAGTGGGACTATATCAAGCTGAAAAGCTTCTGTACAGCAAAGGTCACCATCAATAGAACAAAAAGGTACCCTACAGTATGGGAGAATATATTCATAAATGACAGATCTGATAAAGGCTTGACATCCAAAATATATTAAGCACTCATGCACCTCAACAAACAAAAAGAAAATATTCCAATAAAAAAAAGGTCAGAGGAGCTGAACAGACAGTTCTCTGAAGAAGAAATTCAGATGGCCAGTAGACACATGAAAAGATGCTCCACATCGCTTGTCATCAGTGAAATGCAAATTAAAACCACAATGAGACATCACCTTACACCAGTAAGGATCATCACCATCCAAAAGACAAACAACAACAAATGTTGGTGAGGTTGTGGAGAAAGGGAAACCGTTCTACACTGCTGGTGGGAATGCAAATTAGTTCAACCATTGTGCAAAGCAGTATGGAGGTTCATCAAAAGCTCAAAATAGAAATACCATTTGACTCCGAAATTCCACTTCCAGGAATTTACCCTAAGAATGAAGCACTCCAGTTTGAAAAAGACAGTTGCACCTGTATGTTTATCACAGCACTATTTACAATAGCCAAGAAATGGAAGCAACCTAAATGTCTATCAGTAGATGAATGGATAAAGAAGATGTGGTACATATACACAATGGAATATTACTCAGTCATAAGAAAAAACAAATCCTATCATTTGCAACAACATGGATGGAGCTAGAGGGTATTATGCTCAGTGAAATATCCCAGGTGGAGAAAGACAAGTACCAAATGATTTCACTCATATGTGGAATATAAGATCAAAGAAAAACTGAAGGAACAGAACAGCAGCAGAATCACAGAATCCAAGAATGGACTACCGGCTACCAAAGGGAAAGGGACTGGGAAGGAGAGGTGGGAAGGGAGGAATAAGGTTGCAGAAAAGCAAGGAGGCTTTACTGTTAGCATGTATAATGTGGGGTGGGCATAGGGAGGGCTGGGTAACACAGAGAAGACAAGTAGTGAGTCTACAGCGTCTTACTATGCTGATGGACAGTGACTGTAATAGGGTTTGTTGAGGGGGGACTTGGTGAAGGGAGGAGTCCAGTAACCACAATGTTCTTCATGTAATTGTAGATTAATGATAATAAAATGAATAACAAAAGAAGTGAAATAATGTATTTGTGGCTCCCCATTGCCTTCAATATAAAATTAAAAGTTAGTGTAGAACTGGTGTAATGATGCAGCCTCAGTCTGCCTTGCCAGCCACATCCCAGTCACATGTTCTGTGACCTTTGTTACCTTAACAGAGTCTGCTGTGTGCATGTATAGGTGAATGCTGCTCTCACGTCTGAGAGTGGTGAATGTCAATGTAGAAATGTAGTGAATTGTGTATACTTCAGAAGGGGTATGCAAATGTTAAATTCATGCGGGTAAAATTAGACTATCCTTAGATATAAAATTTAGGATATGTCCTTTTGAACTTTTATTAGGTGTGTGTGTAATGTAGTTACCATTGAAGAGGTCTGATCTAATGGGGTTATTTGTAAATCTTTCTAGTTAACTTTTAGGGAGCCTAGTAACTGCATGAAAGAACCAGCAGGATTCATGATTCAAAAAGTTGTTGCTCTCCCCCTCACCTTTCTTTAAATAGTGTCAGGCATTAAAAGTCCAGAGTAAGGTCTGTGTACTAGTCCTAGATCTAACTTCAAATATAAATATCCTGAGATAAACAATATAACATTACTGAACCTCACTGTTTTCTAAAATGAGTTGAGTTGTGTGAGTCTATTAAGTTCTGCGTGCTTGGTACTGTGACTAGCGCTGCGGATTTAAAAGAAATGAATGACTTAACCACAGCACTAAAAGAGTTCATAGTCTGTTTTCTATGTCTGAAGCTGATGTCTGTAAGTCTCAAGAGGCAAACCTTAGTTTCTGAACATTTGATGAATGAAATGGATTTGTCAGAGATGACTAAATAAATTGTTTTTAGCTTCGAATGTTTGGAAATATAACAGGCCTTAATTGAGTAACCAAGTTCCTGAGAAGCAGTCCAGTTTTCCTGTTAATTTCTATTTTAATTTCAGCTATCTCCTGCTGATTACTGGCGGCTTGCCTTCAGTTGTGTGGTTCAAAGCTGACATTCTGTGCTGTGAACAGTGAGCTTATCCCGTGTCGGGCAGCTGCAGCTGCAGCGAGGCTGCAGTGAAGGAAGAGAAGAGCATCAGCTATTCTGATCTTGGCCATAACCATCCCCAGCGGAATTCTATTAATGTTAGACTTTTGACTGTCTGTGTTTCTGTTTCTTTTAGGATGAATTTCTATTAACTGAATCATTGTAATAAGGAGTTTCAGTAAGATTAAATTAATTCAGTGAAAGCCACTTCTCTGTGAAAGAGGAGAGCCAGAGGTAGATAGTTTCTGCTAATTAAGTTGATAGAAGGATGGATTTCCGACTTGGAATATTGTGGGAAACCATAGTCCACAAAGGGAGTGATCTCTTTCCCTTTTGGACAATATTCATTCTGCTTTCAGAAAGCGGTCTCTGAATAAGACCTGTCTGCACCTTGTATTTCTGAAAATGCATCATTTTTACTCTTACAACTGAATAGATAGTCTGATTGTGCTATTGCTCCATTGTCTACTTTTGTAAATTATTTTCTTAACTTCCATCAAGGCAGTACATTGTTTATTGCTCTGTTGGTTATCAGAAGTGGTTCTAGGTGCTCACATTACATCAAAGAACATACAGTCCTTGTCCTCTTGGAGCTTATATTATAGTGACCATGTTTCACATTTGGGGAGATTAAAAGAAAATGTACCATGTCAGTGTTTCAGGGAAGGTTAGAAGGATAGTGAAGCCAGGATGAAAGTAAAGATTTGTTATTTTATAAAAGGTGGTCAGGGAAATCCTCTCTCATACATATTTGCTTGAAGAAAGGATGTGTAGGAATAAATTTTTCGAGACCTTACATATCTTGAAATCTTGTTTATACCATAATACTTAATAGTTTCTCTTGGAATAGAATTTTAAGTTGGAAATAATTTCCCTTTGGAATAATGAGGACATTGTTCCATTGTCTTATAGTTTCCAGAATTGCTTTTGAAAAACTTAACAGTGATCCAATTCCTGATTGTTTGTTGTGAATTATTGTTTTGTCTGTGAACTTGTAAGATCATCTTTTTGTCTCCAGTGTTCTGAGATGTCACAGTGAGGTGCTTGGTTGTAGGTCCATTTTGTTTCATGGTGCTGGGCTACTGATGGGCCCATTTAATCTGTAAATTCATATCCTTTGGTTCTAGGAAATTGCTTTGAATTACTTAGTTGATGGTCTCCTCAATTTTCTGCCTTCTCTTTCATGAATGTCTTTTATTCATATATTGACCCTTCTGGGATTGGCTCTCTGATTTTTTCTTTTTTATTCTTCTGTTTCCCACATCTTTGTCTTTCTGTTCTGTTTTCTAGGGCACTTTATAAACTTTCTCTTCAAACCTTTTTTTTTTGCTATTGTATTTTTGATATCTATGAGTTAATCTTGTTCCCTGATTTTTCCTTTTAAAATAGCACCTGTCTCTTATTTTTTTTATTTTACAATGTCTGTCTTAGCTTTCTGAGAAAAACAAATTTTGTTATTTTCTTTCTGTTCATGTAGTTTCTTTTTTCCTCCAAGTGTTTGCTGTTGGTTGTGTATAATTTCTTCTCTACTTTATGTTAGGAAGTTTCTTTAGTTGATTGCTAGATATACCTGGTTGTCAGTTTCTAGTTAAGAGTAAGTAACTAAGTATGAGACCAAATGGAATTTAAGCCAGTAGGTGACATCTGTGAGCTGTGAGTCTCACTGTGGAAGAGTGACCTGACTGTGTTCTTTCATTGGAGATTCCCAGTTTTTTATCTTTACTCAGGAATTGATAGAGTTCCAGGAGAAGATTTTTCCAATCTTCTACCCAGATGGAAAAGGCCTGATTGCCATAGTTTTGGTCTCCTGGGTACAGAAGACTGAGAGGTGTGTCAGTATACAGAATGCATATATTGATTTAATTAACTTTTAGTGTGGCGGTCCTGTCCTCAACTGTACCTAGGGTTGTTAAGCCTAGAAACCCTCTGATTTACATAGTTCATCAATGGGCTAAGGCTCTATATTTCTGCTCACCCAGTAACATAGAGTATGAGATGAGATATAGGAATTGAATTGTTTCTTAAGACACTTCAACGGATCACCATTATTTTAGCTCCAGTCACACCACTTTCAGGTTTCCTTGTGCAATCATTTCCTGAGTCTTTAAGCGATTCTTCAGGATAGATTATATTGAGTCAAGTCATTTTCCATTGCCAAGGCTTCAGGTTTCTCAAGTTGATTGAGGTTTGTATTTCAGCAGTTAGATTTTTGGTTTTTAAGTTCACTAATTCGTTCTTTTTCCCATTTCCTGTTCTTTTTTCTTAGATGTGATATGCTTCCTTGTTTCTGGGAAGATTATTAGACAAAAATATTTACCTCTAGAAGTTCCTTTTTTCTCATCATTGTTTTCCTTTAAATACTTGAACGTATAACTCTTTAACATCTGTGTCTGATAATTCCACAGTGTTTATTATTCCTGCATCTCCATCTGTTTTTCTTCTGGGTATAAATTACATTTTCCTGCTTCTTGGTATGTCTAATACAGGCATGCCTCGGAAATATTGCAGTTTGGTTCCAGACCACTGGAGTAAAGCAAAGTTTGCAATAGAGTGAATCAAATGAATGTTTTGGTTTACCAGGGTATATACAAGTTAATTTAAACTATACCTTAGTCTTTTAAGTGTGCAAGAGTATTATGTCAGAAAAGAAATACTACATATACCTTTATTAAAAAATACTTTATTGCTAAATATGCTAACCATCATCTGAGCTTTCAGCAAGTCATAATCACTGATCATAGGTCACTGTAATGAATATAATAATAATGCAAAAGTTTGAAATATTGTGAGAATTACCAAAATGTGATAGAGACACAAAGTAAGCAGATGTTTGTGGGAAAATGGCACCAATAAACTTGCTTGATGCAGGGTTGTCACAATCTTTCAATTTTTAAAAAATGCAGTATCTGTAAAACTTAAGAAAGCAGCGACCAATAAGACAAGGCATGCCTGTAACTTTTCTTTTTCTCTGGATACTGGTCATTGTCAACATTACATTGTCAGGTCTCTGGATTTTGTTGTCCTCCTTTAAAGAATTTTGAGCTTTGGAAGGTAGTTAAATGACTTACAGTTCTGTTTGCTTTTTTCAAGTTTTGCTAGGGTGGGTATTAAAATATAATCATTACACTAGAGATAGTTTCTAGCCTCGCTACTAAGGTATGGTCCTGCTAAGGTCTCTACTGAATATCTTGAATGTTTAATGAAAACTCTGCACTTTGGCTGGTGGAAATCTGAATGATTCTATGACCTATGTGAGCTCTGGGAACCATTCAGCTCACACTTCCCTAGTCATTCTTTGCCCAGCTTTGTAAAATTTGACTCAGTGCCCACCCATCTTAGTGTCTAGCAAAGACTTAGTGACATTCCTGTGTAAATTGAGCTTTAGTTTTCTACACAGCTTCCTTCTCTCTGGAACTTTGCCCCACACCTTCCAGAAACATCAGATTTCTTGAATTCTAATTTCTGTCTCCTCTACTCAGCAAGGCAGGTATGCTCTGCTTGGGATCTATGTCCCTGTTGTGCAGTCCAGAATGTGTCTCACAACAGAAAGCCAGGAGATCGTAGGCCTCATCTCATTCATTTCCCCTCTCAGGCACCACAGTCCTATGTTGCCTGTTGTCCAGTAACTGAATACAGTTTTATATATTTTGGCCAGTTTTCTAGTTGTTTTAAATGAAAGGTTCATATGGTTCCTGTTACTACATTATAGCTAGAAGCAGAAGTCAACATACTTAGTTTGAAATTCTATTCTGATTATATTTTAAGTCTTTCTTTGGTTGTGTTCATTTGTTTAACTTGTCTTCTGTCTTGAACGGGCTTTACATTCCTCAAGAGTTTGCTCATTCTTTCATTGTATATGCATATTTAATACTGAAATTCCTTATTGTCTATCTCTTCTGCTTCTGGACTGCTTGGGAAGAGGGCTAAGACCTGCCATTGGAGTTTTTACTTGTTTTTCAGTGGCAGTAAAAGAGCGAGTAGAATATATTTCTGGGCTACATATCCTGGTGGCTGATCTTCTGGGAACCAAAGCTTCCCTTTCTAAGTGTCACCAGCTACTGAGGATTCTGCCCTGTCTCTAAGGTCTTAATATGCATTATTCCCTCCTGGTGTCATAGGCCCTCTGTCACTGCCAGGTGTATTGGTGGGGAATGAATATGGGCTCATTTGACTTGGCTGCACCCACTGTGGTAGTCCAAGTAACAGTGCTGTTCACTTTCCCTTCCTGTTCCTGTATTCCACCTGTGGCCAAGGGGCAATGGCAAATCTGTTGCTGTTTTGTGTGTGTCTCTTACTTTGGAAGATCCATGTTCATCTCAGCCTGTTATTTTCCTCTTCATATTTTTAATTTGTTTTAGGTAACAGAGTATTCGCAGTTTCTAGCTCTTCAATTCCTTTTGTTCTTGTGTGACCACTAATTAATTTTCTGTCATTTCCAGGATTTGATGTAGATGGGGGAAACTAGCCAGTTCTCAGTCTGCCACCTTGAAACAGGCAGGATAATCCCTTTTGAGCCAGTCTCTGCTCAACCATTTTTTTTGGTATCATTTATCTACAATTATATGAAGAATATTATCTTTACTAGGCTCCACCCTTCACCAAGTACTCCCCACAAACCCCATTACAATCACTGTCCATCAGTGTAGTAAGATGCTATAGAATCACTACTTGTCTTCTCTGTGTTGTACAGCCCTCCCTGTGCCCCCACATTATACATGCTAATTGTAATGCCCCTTTTCTTTTTCCCCACCCTTATCCCTCCCTTCCCACCCATTCTCCCCAGTCCCTTTCCCTTTGGTAACTGTTAGTCCATTCTTGGGTTCTGTGATTCTGCTGCTGTTTCATTCCTTCAGTTTTTCTTTGTTCTTATACTTCACATATGAGTGAAATCAGTTGGTACTTGTCTTTCTCCGCCTGGCTTATTTCACTGAGCATAATACCCTCTAGCTCCATCCATATTGTTGCAAATGGTAGGATTTGTTTTCTTCTTATGGCTGAATACTATTCCATTGTGTATATGTACCACATCTTCTTTATCCATTCATCTACTGATGGACACTTACGTTGCTTCCATTTCTTGGCTACTGTAAATAGTGCTGCGATAAACATAGGGGTGCATCTGTCTTTTTCAAACTGGGCTGCTGAATTCTTAGGGTACATTCCTAGAAGTGATATTCCTGGGTCAAATGATATTTCTATTTTGAGCTTTTTGAGGAACCTCCATATTGCTTTCCACAATGGTTGAACTAATTTACATTCCCACCAGCAGTGTAGGAGGGTTCCCCTTTCTCCACAACCTCGCCAACATTTGCTGTTGTTTGTCTTCTGGATGGTGGCGATCCTTACTGGTGTGAGGTGATATCTCATTGTGGTTTTGATTTGCATTTCTCTAATGAGTAGCAATGTGGAGCATCTTTTCATGTGTCTGTTGGCCATCTGAATTTCTTCTTTGGAGAACTGTCTGTTCAGCTCCTCTGCCCATTTTTTATTTGCATTATTGCTTTTTGTTTGTTTTCTCAACCATTTTTAAACTGATTTGCTTTCCACTACTACCAGGGTTTCAGTGTGTGTGTGTGTGTGTGTGTTAGTAAATATCCAGTTTCACTGTTGGTAAACATTAAATAGCATAACATTTTCCTTTGGCTTCTTTATCCCATGTGGGCCAATTTATTTGGCTCTTCATTCAAGAAATAACTATTGGGGCTCTTATCTAAGTACTTGAGGAGGAGGGTACTATCTAAAGGGAGAATTAAAGATATAACTATGCTATAATACTATAATAGGTGATGTGATAAGAGCTATTAGAAAGTACAAGAAAAGTTTTGCAGAAAGTTAGGTTAAATAGACAGTCCTTAACAAGCAGAGATAATATTTGCAGGGTGTAGAGTCACAAACTCAGTGGCAATGTAGTACCTGGTAAAAGTCACCAGTGACCTAATGGCTGAATCTACTTGCTTCTTTTTAGTCCTTCTTTGTCTTCACTGAGGCGAGTTGACACTTAGCAAGCACTCTCTTTCTCTTGGAAATTCTCTTCTGTGACAGGTTTCTTTTCCTGCTTTTAAGACTTATCTTTCTGTCTCATTTTCCTGTCCCCTACCAGTTCTAGACATTCTGTCAATGTCTGTGTCTGTATTCCAAAGGCTTCAATGTCTCTAGGAAGATGATTCTCAAATCTTTGACCTGAGCTTTCACATTAGGCTGAACTCCAGATCCTTACTTACTGCTGCTTTGATTATCTGGAAAATGAATTACAAATCTGAGCCCTTTAATTCTCATCTTCTAAATAAGCTCCTCCTGTGTTCAGAAGTCTGTCACCAGTCTCTCCATTCTTATCACTGCAGAGTATCTTTGACTCATCTTTCTTCTTTATGTTTATTTTTCATTTGCTCTCTTTGTATTTCCATTTGTAACCCTAATTTAGGCCCTCATTAATTCATTTCCAACTCATGAGTGGCATTTCACATGCTTTCCTGCCTCTGGTATTTCCTTTATGGGTCTATCCTATGCACAGGTGCCAGTTTCATCTAAAGCTGGTGCATTTATATTCTCATGGTTTTCTCTGGTGCAAAGTTCCATTATCAGTTAATGTAGCTTTCTCCTACTCCACTGTGATTTCCTCAAGGGCAGGACCTGTACCTTAATCCTTTTTCATATCCTCAGTACCAAGTTAACTGTCTGGCACATAATAGGCACTCAGTAGTTGAGTGAATGAGCTAGGACTTGTTTTGTTTCTAAGGTGTATTATGTTTTTTTATTAAGGTATCGATATACAATCGTATGAAGGTTTCACATGAGCAGCATTGTAGTTACAACATTCACTCACATTATTGGATCCCCCCCTTAACCCATTGCTGTCACTGTCCGTCCATCAGCATAGTCAGATGCTGTGGAGTCACTACTTGTCTTCTCCATGCTGTTCTGCCTTCCTTTGACCCACCTACATTATGTGTGCTAATTGTAGTGTCCCTTATCGCTCCCTACATACCCACCCTCCCCAATCCCTTCCCTTTGGTAACTTCTAGTCCCTTCTTGGATTCTGTGAGTCTGCTGCTGTTTTGTTCCTTCAGTTTTGCTTTGTTGTTATACTCCACAAATAAGGGAAATTATTTGGTACTTGTCTTTCTTCTCCTGGCTTATTTCACTGAGCAAAATAGTCCCCAGCTCCATCCATGTTGTTGCAAATGATAGGATTTGTCTTCTTCTTATGGCTGAATAATATTCCATTGTGTATATGTATCACCTCTTCTTTATTATTTCATCTACTGATGGACACTTAGGCTGCTTCCATATCTTGGCTATTGTATATAGTGCTGTGATAAACATAGGGATACATATGTCTTTTTGAATCTGGGATCTTGTTTTCTGTGGGTAAATTCTTAGGAGTGGAATTCCTAGGTCAAATGATATTTCTATTTTTAGTTTTTTGAGGAACCTCTACATTGCTTTCCACAAAATGGTTGAGTTAATTTACATTCCCACCAACAGTGTAGGAATTTTCCCCTTTCTCCACATCCTCACCAACATTTGTTGTTTCTTGTCTTTTGGATGTTGACCATCCTAACTGGTGTGAGGTGATATCTCATTGTGGTTTTAATTTGCCTTTCTCTGATGATTAGTGATGTGAAGAAGCATCTTTTCATGTGCCCGTTGGCCATCTGAATTTCTTCTTTGGAGAAGTGTCTGTTCAGATCCTCCACCCATTTTTTAATCAGGTTGTTTGCTTGTTTGGTGTTGAGGCATGTGAGCTCTTTACATATTTTGGATGTTAACCCCTTATCAGATATGTCATTTACAAATATATTCTCCCATACTGTAGGATGCCTTTTTGTTCTGCTGATGGTGTCCGTTGCTGTTCAGAAGCTTTTTAGTTGGGTGTAGTCCCATTTGTTCATTTTTCTTTTCTTTCCCTTGCCCGAGGAGATGCGTTCAGGAAAAAATTGCTCATGTATACATTCAAGAGAGTTTTGACTATGTTTTCTTCTAAGAGTTTTTTGGTTTCATGACTTGCATTCAGGTCTTTGATCCATTTCGAGTTCAATTTTGTGTATGGATTTAGACAATAATTCTAAGGTATATTATTTTTAAGATGTAGACTAGTCAGGCAGTCATTACTGGTATATAAATAGATTTTATTTTCAAAAACTTTCTGATAATGGACTATAAAATTTTGAATATTGATTTAACTGATTCATTAAAAGTAGGCAGTACCTTGAGAATCAAAAAACCCATTTTCATCGTAGTAAGACAATATATTTAATGTTTGTCACAGTGTCAAACAAATATATGAAATTCTATTTTCACTAAAGGCACTGAGAAAAAGGGAAACATTATTTTAACATGTTGGACACATGGCATACAGCTCATTTTCTAAGTGACTGCTGTCAGCATTTCTGCTAAAAGAGCAGTATTATAATCATTGATTTCAGAAAATGCAAATTTGCTTGAAATGAGAAAAGCTCTGTTACATACTCACCTGTCAGTTTATTTCCAAATTTATATTCTAAATGTACAGTATGTGCATGTATGTACATGCTGCAAAATATGAAGAAATCTTAGGAAGAGGAAAACTGAAAGATTCAGAAACTGTCATGTTTTCCTTCCATTAATTTAAGGAATTTGACTCAAAAACCTAACACTGCTTTCTTGATTAACACACTTAAAAGCTTTCTGGACCTCTATTATTTGTTTTTAATGTAATATAAATAGCATAGTTTTAAAGAAATTAGAACCATAAAACCCATTTTCATTTTGTGTTCATTCTTCACTTACACGTTTTTCCTTTTTTAAAATTTGTGTATAATTTATGTACAGTGAAGTACACAATCCTTAATTTTAGAGCTTGATGAATTTTCTACATATGTATCCTCATAGATAACCATCTTCTAGTGCAGGCTATAGAACATTTCCATCATCCTGACCCTCATGCTCCCTCCCACTCAGTATCACCACAAGAGTGACCCTTAGCCCATGTCCATCACCATAGTTTGCTTATTTTATAGTTTCTGATAACTTTAATAATGCTCTTTTGTGTCTACTTCTGTTATTCAACTTTATGTCTGCGAGATTCATCCGTGATCTTCATTGCTTATTATATATTTTTAAGTTTACCTTTTTTCACAAAAGTAACACTTATATTGAGGACATTTAGAAAATATGTAAACGGTGATGAGAAAGGAGAAAGAGACCTTTAGTACCCCAAGACAAATGTTCCTAAGCTTTGTTTACTTCCACTTCTTTTCTTGATATATACATGTAGTTTTCTCTATTTGAAATCATAATACGTGTTACTATGTATCCATTTCTTACTACATAGCATGTAAATATTTTTACAGTCACCAAGAAAGGCCAGTTGTCTTTCTGCTTAGCCCTGGCTGAAATTACTAATGAGCTGGTATTTTCATTTTTTTCAGTTGTAATTCATCGGATGTTGTGTGTCACTCACTGTTCCAGTCACTGTTCTAGGTGCTAAGAGAAGAGAGAGAGGGCAAGACAGGCAAGCTCCCTGCACTTATGGAGGTTGCATTCTATACTGGGGAGCAGTGGACATCAACCAATGAAAAGTAAAGAAGGAATTGTCAGGTAGCAGTAAGCACTGTGAAGAAGATATGTGGACTTAAAGCTGCAGGACTTTCATATACAGTTGGTAGTGTATTACCAAGTAATGTCAAAATACCCCATGATCCAGAAATTTCACTCTGCTTCATGTACGTATAAATCAGGATGCACTTAAAAGAATGTTCATGGCAATATTATTTTTAATAGTGCCAAATTGGAAACACCAAATGTCCACCAACAGTAGAATGGATAAATGAGTTGTAGTGTATTCAGCTGAAATACTGTACAGCCACAGAAACAATGTGCTGCACTCTGTGATTGATTCTTATGAACATTCCACTGAGGGAAGGAAAACAAATGAAGAAGAACACATTCTATTTATAAAAAACCCAAAACTAGGTAAAAACTAAGCTATATTGCTTGAGGATACATACTTAGATAGTAAAATTATTCTAAAAAGAGAGAGAGAGAGAGAGAGAGAGAGAGAAGCAAAAAAGTAAAAGTCAGAATAGGGTTTCCTCTGGGGAAACTGAGTGGTAGTGACCAGGAGGGTGAATGTTGGGGAGGTGCTTCTCAAATGCTGGAAATGTTCCATTCTTGACCTTAATAGCAGTTATATAGCAGTCTGTAATGATTGATTAAACTACATATTTACATTTTAGGCATTTCTCCATTTGTGATTTATATTTCAAAGAAATGGGATGATGGTATAAGTATAGTGTGTGTGTGTGTGTGTGTGTGTGTGTGTGTGTGTGTGTGTGTGATTTGACAGCCTCATACAGTTGACATACATTTCCTCACATCTCTTTGTAATCCTTCCCTCCCGCCTCTTCCTCCTTAACCCCTCGGCCCTGGGCAATCACTGATCTGCATTCTGTCACTATAAATGAGCTTTCAGAATTCCAGAATTCTATTTAATGGAATCATATAGTATGTCCTCTTATTTTTGTCTGGTTTCTTTTACTCAGCACAATCATGCTGAGACTTATCCTTGACACTGCATTTGACAGTAGTTCATTTCTTTTGATGCTGAGTTGTATTTGCTGTTTGGCCATCCCACAATTTGTTTATCCATTCTCCTAGCTGGTGGATATTTGGGTTGTTTCCAGTTTCTGGCTATTACAAATAAAATTGTTACAAACATTCATGTATAAATCTGTGTGTGGATACATGCTTACTTTTCTCTTGGCTAAATACCTATGAATGGAATAGCTGGATCATATGATAGATGTTTATTTAACTTTCTAAGAAATACAAGTGTATTCTTGTATCTCTCTAATACTTTATGAAAGTATTCTCAAGTCAGTTAATATATTCCTATAAAATTATTTTAAATGACTGTGTAGATAATGTGTTTAACCAATTATTTTTAGGTAGCCATTTAGTGTTTTCCATTACTACAAACAATATTATGATGAATTTACTTGAAACTAAATCTTTGAACATGTTCTTACTTA
Organism: Manis pentadactyla; assembly: GCF_030020395.1. NCBI lineage: Eukaryota > Metazoa > Chordata > Mammalia > Pholidota > Manidae > Manis > Manis pentadactyla. The sequence continues at coordinate 85,412,833 of NC_080024.1, forward strand.
CTTCTTTAAGATAAATGACTAGAAATCAAAGCTTGGCCAAACATTAAAGCTTTTGTTATAGATTGCCTTCTAGACATATGACAAATTAAGTCTTTATCAATGAGAAGTTTTCATTTGTGTTCTAGATTTATGTCAGATACAGTTAGTCAAAACTGTATGTTAGATAGTCAAAATACTCCTTTTGTGTAATGAAGCATTTTTTATTTTACTTTATTTAGAATTTATAGATGAAAATAAGTCTAGTCTTAAAACTTGTTTATTCTATTCATATTATATAGTAAATGAAATTTATCTTTATGAATAAAGTGTACCTATGAAAGAATTACCCTTGGAATTAGGGGATCTGTAAAAAGATAAATTGTGAAGAGATAAAAGATAAATAAGTTGTAGAATAGTAATATATGCTATGATGGCATTTATGTTTTCAAATAAATATTTTTACTAATTAATGCTTTACTATTTAAAGCAGTTTATATAATGTATGGTTCCTATTGAGAGGTGATAGATGATTGCTACATTTACATAGCAAATATATTTATACATATTTATTTTCATTCTGCATACATACTTTCATAGACTTAAAGAAAAATTTAGAAAATATGAATTGCTATACTGTGATGTGTCTAATGGATGGGATTACAGGCAGATTTTCTTTGTACTTTGTTTCTTCTGTGTTTGAAGTTTTTCACAATGAGTATACACAGCTTTAACTATTGGAGAAAATATTATATTTTCTTTTGGAGAAATATAAGAGAGCTCTGCAGTTATGTTCAGAAGACATTTTAGAATGTAGATCTTTTGGAGAAGGTCCAGCTTAGATAAGAGGCTATGACAAGTGTATCCTAATGCTGTAATATATGTCTTCTTTACCAATCTTGGCCTCCCAGTCAGTGTTTGTGTTCCTGAATTGGTAGTCAGCAAAATGAATACTTTTTATTCTTCCCTAAATTCTGTCATGCTACACATATATTGTAACTGATATGTTATGTAGCTTGTCAGTTCTAGCTTTCTAGCACTGGTTATATTTCAGCATACTGCAGCTGGTTCAGGGAGTGTCACATAGTTGCACTCTTTTTTTTCTGTACATTTGTCTCTCCATCTGTGTGTTCAGCATTTTGTTGGTCCTTGCACATATTCCATGTATCTATCTATACTCTCACTTTGAATTGGTTAGTCATGCACTGTGTACAGTTTAGCTGGTGACCATTGTGTTCTAAAATAATATTGTTGAAGATATGTAACAAATTATTTCTTCCCAGATTAGATAACTTTTATCTTCAAAGATAACTATAGGTAGCCAAGTGAAAATATTTGAATACCTGAAGTTTATGGTACTGTAGTGGAAAAGTCACTTAAATAGATACCAGGAGACCCATGTAATTGTCCTAGCTCTATTATGCACTTAGGAAGTAGCATCATCTACTTCAGGCTAACAGTACTTGATGGTGAGGTAACCTAACCAGGGTTGAACATGAGGATTAAGCTACATGATGCATGTGAGAGTATTTTATAAATGCTAAAGGACCAGATGGGTGCAGTTCTGACATCTACACCTGCTTCTGTTACTGTGCTAACTGGGAGTCCTTGTGATGGCACGTGTGCTGGTGATGGCCTCACGGTGGTAGTGGGAGGACAGAAGGGAGGCATCGCTAGTACATCTTCAACATCACTTTTTTATAAGCAAGATCTTTTTTTCTCCAGAATAGTTTCTTCATTTAAAAAAATGCACTGTTCTAGGAGCACTCTGAAGTATTTACACATCCAGAAGCTGATCTAGGGAGTGAAGAGAGACAGAAAAATACTGTTTAGTGATTTACTTATAAATGTTAATTCAAGACATATACAAACACAGTAGTTTCTTCTCAATACTAGCTATGAACAGCTCATTAGTAAGTCCTGAAATCTTTATTGCTTTACTGTGACTCTGTAGACACTTTCTCCATAAAACAATGCATTAGGGGATGTACATGCCTTATGTCAATTACTAACCAGCTAAAATATCACCTGCTATCCTTAATTTAAGTATATTTTCTGAATTTTAGCTACAGCAGTTCTATTTTTCTCCTTTTCTTTGGATGGAGGGGTTGAGGGGGTCTTTATTGAGCAACCAGATTTCAACTCATGACTTGTTTAAATATCTCTGTTCAAAAGTTTCTGAACAATTGGAAGAAAATCCCTGATTTATTAGAAGCACATGACTATCAGTAGTTACCTCTTATACTTGCTGTTCTTTAAGATCTTGAGAGAAGAACTTTGACTGCTGTGATTAAAGTCAATTAGAAAAAGCCTTCATGAAAATAGCATTCCCCTAAAAAGCAGAAATGCTTCTTGCTTATCATTTTAAAAATATTTATTGTACACCAATTACAGAAATTACAATGATGAATGCTCTAGTAGAGTTATCTCTTGCATAGTTATTAGTTTGGGTAAGTAAAGGATCAGCCTCATTATCTAAAAATATTATAAACATTTTGTTGATCTTAAATAATCATTCTCAGCCACTTCTATTTGTTCAGACTTCTAGTAATTCAAACATCGAAATATAAATTCTTTGAAATGATTGTTGCTTGTTTTTTCCTAGGTTATTTATGTTTAAAATAGGAAAAATGCTTTTCATAAGTTTAAATAAGGTAAATGAAAGTAAAAATAAGCTTAAAGCAAAGTTGTATTCAATATAGCTAAAACCAAAGTGAGCTCTACTTTTATGTTTACCTAATAATATGTCTGCTCTTGGAAGGCAAGAGTTTTCTAGAAAGAGTACTGTTTCATCATGAATTTCAGCATGGGGGAAAAATTGTATCTTTTACCTTTGATTTTATATATAAATTGATTTCTTTTATGCTCTAGTGGACCTCTTTTGCCTTGTTAAGAGACACTTGAACTCACTTCTGAGTTCCAGTTAGATTTATGATACTGTTAAGTTGTCTCAAACTATATATTCTTTGCTGAAACATTTAATATTTTACCATCACCTGCAAGGAAGATTGTTCTTTAACTCACTAAAGTAAAATTAAAGGTAATTTAAATTTGAGTTATTAATTTAGTGATCTGTAGGAATTAGGTTTTAACTGAGCTCTAGTGGGAAACTTGCTTGTTTTCAGTTTCAGTGTTTTTTTAAGATAATGTTCTTATTTCTTTGTTACATCATCAACAGACATGAACTAGGTGGGTGTGTCGTCATTACCCTACAGTATGGCAGGCACTTCGGTCTGACCAATCTGCTTTGGTGTAGCACGTCGTGACTTTGGCTTTGTTGGTGGCATATACGATACTCTGGTTGGGGAGACTTTGCAGGCTCTGTAGCTTTCTTTTGGTGGGCTGATGATTTTAATGGAAGTAATTTGCTGCTCCAAAAGTCTTGCATAAATACTATATTAGCTGTACCAAGGATCCAATATCAGCTTTTTATACAAATGTATAACCTTATGACTGAAGATAATACATAGGTGCTTCTAAGGTCTCTAGACACTCTATTTCTTAAAATATCTGTCTAATTTATTGGGTATACAATGAAAAACATATAGTAATAAAAGGGATAAATATTAGTTATGTGTATATGCATTAAATATATGGATATATAAACAAATTATATCCTGAGTTAATATAGAAAACATATAATTTCAAATCTTGTCACTGGATACACTAAATCTATGTAAAATTGGTGGCTAAGGAGGTATGGCCACAATTAATCACTTCTGACTGTTTAACATCTTTATAGTCATCATATGGGTTATTTGTTTTGGTGCGGTGGGATTGGGGGTGGAAGAATGACAGTAATTGGTTGAACACCAAAATCAAATCTCCTAGTCTGTAGTCTTGCCAAAAATCCTGGTGACAGTATGTCATTAATGTCATCTTTGGGCTGTTGGCTGCCTGTGGCTTACCACACCAATTTTAAGCAAGTTATTAAAAACATGGGTCACTTAAATATGAGTAGAGTAACTTATAAAGAATAATTTGTGTAACAGGGCATTTAACTAATATAAGTTCTTGGAAAGACAAAACCAATCAGATTCAGATGGCCTTGATTAGAAAAGCTAATTTTTACACTTGCTTATAATGCTAATAAACAATAACTGACATTTATTGAATAATTACCATGCACTGGGCACTCTACTAACGGTCTTGTCTGTTTTGTCCCATTTAAACCTCACATAGGTGGATGTTATTATCCTCCTATACATGAGGAAAGGAAGATTCAGTAGCAAAGTAATTTTGTCCATGGTAATAACATAGTTAATAAATGGAAAAACAGGTAGGATTCAAACCCTGATGTACCTTGATTTAAAAAATCCATGCTCTTAACCATCAGAGTAGTGTTTCTCAAAGTATGTTTTGTACACCACAGACATAAAAATTATATTAGATAACTATATTAAAAGGTTTCTAGGCATTTTTAACAAGTCTCCCAGAGTGACTCTTAAGAACACTACAGTGTGAGAACCACTGCACTATGCTGTACTTTGGCAGTTTGAGTAGGTGAAGACCAGTAAGGGCTTATGGGTAGGAAGATGAGGAATATTCCGATGTTAGGAATGAAATATATGAAATTTTTGAAATATGACTAAGTGCCATACAGACTGGCAATATTTGTAATTTTGGAAAATACAGGTTGTGGTATAGAAGACTTGGCTGACTTTAAGGTCTAAATTAAAGATTGAGACTTATGCTTAAGAAGAGAAGGATGTTCCCAGTAGACTGAACAGAACTGGGTGCTAACTTTTCCTGCTCCATTAAAGACATTGCCCATACCTATATCATAACACCGAAACATTGTATTTCAACTGTCTCTTTTCCTTCATTAAGCTGTATCCTTGAGACTGGATTCTGGTTTATTCATTGTTTGTGTCTCCATCTCTTAGTTTAGTCCCTAATACATAGAGATCCTTAATAAATGTCAAATTGTCTCACTTTTTTCTTTTAAAACTCTTGGAAGCTACAACCTGGAATCCTGTCTTAGCCAACTTTTAGCAGTTTGAGAGCCTTGAGCCTCACCTTCCTGTCTAAACCCACAGATCCAAGGAGGAGCTTCAAGTTGTCACTTAGCTTCCATGAACCGACCACTGAAGTCTAACCCAGCCTTGAATCCTCAGTTTTCCATGTGCCCCAAGAAGAAAGTTTCCAGGAAAACACAGCAGCTTCTCTTCCCTCCTACTCAGTAATACTGATAGAGGACTCAGTAACTTGACTCTCAACCCTGGGACGACCTACCCTTCAGCTCCACCAGAAGGGCCACCCCAAAAGCAGAACAGACAGGAGACCATTCAACAGTAGAGGTAATAGAAAAAGACGTTGTTACTTCAGTTCTGAAAAGAGAGTTAACTTGGAGAGCCTTCAGTCACAGTATACGTCATAAAAATGACTTCAGACTTGACTTTAAATGTTGTCATTTCTGGAATAGTTCTGGGAACCATCAAGTGAAAAAAGTAGCCTCTCATTCCTACTCCTACTCAGGTCAGCAGCACTCAGTAACTTGACCCTCAGGCCTGGTGCCACCCTGCTCTGCACTAGAAGAACTTCCCCAAGGCAAAAGACAAAATAAAAAACCCTAAAGGAGAGCGGTAGGAAACAAAATGGCATTTTCAGGGAAAAGTTCCAACTGTGGTTTAATGAAGGCTTGTCCTCCTCAGTGACAGTTAGTCAGTTGCAGCAACAGGACGCTGATTTATGCCAAAGAATTGTATCAGAAAGTAGATTCTATCCAGTTTCACTGCTAGTACCAATATGTTCTACCAGTAATTTTAGGAATATCATGGGGCAAGCCGGGAGGTTTCTGTGATTTGAATTGTTTTTTTATTTCTTAAATTTGTCTTGCTCCATGTATCTGCAATTTATATGTCATTTATATAGATTATGCACCTTTCTGATTTCACTTTGCTTAATTCCACTTTATTAATTAGCCATTTTTTGGCACATGCATATGTGTTTTAGAATTCTGAAGCCAATTATAAGATGAAATCCACTGTTAAGAATTTAAAACAAAAGAAACTGTGGAGAAAGCAAAAATAAATTGTTTGGAAAAAACATGATTGTGATAAAGTGTATTTTAGTAAATGTTTATTGCTCCATGATAATGACTTTACTATTTCCTCTTCAAGGGATTTCTGCTCTTATTCCAGTGTTTTTTAGTACAGAATAAACATGTTTAAAGGGGAGAAAAAACTCTGAGAAACTCTAGTCATGGGGCAAATCCTTGTGGAGAAACAAAAAAGGAAAAAAGCCCTATAGGTCAGGATTAGAGTAGCTGATATCCTTCTCTCTGCTACACATTTCATTTACTTGCTAAAACCTCTCATTGTTCTATGATCTCCTATGCTACAGGTTTTTACTCTTTGCAATATAAAATGCTCCAAGATTTGAATCTTTATTATTCAAACAGTATCTGGCTCTTGTCAGCTTTTTTAGGCAAAATAGGTACTGGTTAGCTGTCCCTTTTTCTTGTCTTGTTTCTAAAATTAGTTATAGGACTTTGTCATTTGGTATCCTGTTTATAGTTTGAGCTATATAAAAACCCAGTTATGAGTTATTTAAAATGAAAGGTGAATTCTTTCATATATGCTATGTATAATCAGCATAAAAGAACTTTTTAACACATAGTTTTAAAGCTCTGAGACAGGCATCTCAAGTAGCTTTTAAATCAGTTATCCACACCTAAATGTAAGTGAGAATTGTACATTTTTCTGCTTGTCATCAACTTCTTCTTCTCCTTGGTCTTAACCATGTTTCACTAACCATGTCCGTCTGTTGTGTCTTATTAAGAATTTGTACACCCATCAGCTTCACACTGTTACAGGAGTATAGTACAAAAGCTTCACGGTGAATATGACTTCATGTTTTCTGAGATGAAGTTTTCCTCTCCGGGTAAGCACTGGTTTTATTTTTTACTATAGATGTAGACCCTTTAGAAGATGACTATGAGTATGAAATATGATTTCGGAATACACATTCCTTTGAGAAAAAATTTAATGAGAGTATTTAAAGCATTCTGCAATGTAGCCAACAATTTATTAGACTTCTCAGTGGCTCCTTGAATTTGAGTATACATATATATGATATTTGAGGGACAGGTTTTGCTTAAGTTAAATGAAAAATTTTTTTCTTCTTCCTTTCATCACCTGACCTACCAGTACAATCTGATCTTAAACGTATTTCTTTAGGCCAAGAGATATCAGCAATTTTTCATTTCTGTGTTTTATATTAACAATTGCTTACAATCTGCCTGGGGACTATGCTGCTTGCTTTTTGCTGTATTTACAGAGGCTTCTGATGATGATAGTGACAGTGGTGATAGACATTACTGAGAGAACAGTAGCCTGAAAAGCCTCCTCCCTCTTTGAGGTAGAGTAGGCAGAGGTCCCTTCTCTGTGGTCCCAAATGGCCTCTGCGTACTTTTTTTTTTTTTAATAATTATTTTTTATTGAAGGGTAGTTGACACACAGTATTACATTACTTTCAGGTGTACAACACAGTGATTCAACATTTATATACATGATAATTCTAGGTACCAGCTATCACCATACCAAGTTGTTACAATATTTTGACTATATTCCTTATGCATTACATCCCGGTTACTTATTTATTTTACATTTGGAAATGTGTATATATATATATATATATATTTGTGTTTGTGAGGGCATCTCTCACATTTATTGATCAAATGGTTGTTAACAACAATAAAATTCTGTATAGGGGGGTCAATGCTCAATGCACAATCATTAATCCACCCCAAGCCTAATTTTCATCAGTCTCCAATCTTCTGAACTCTGCGTACTTTTGAATGCTCTACTTGCCATTTTATAATTCTGTGCTTCTAGATCTATCTCCCTGAATAGAATGAACTCCTTGGGGGCAGAAAATATTTATTAATGTTTTTATTTCCAGTACCTGGCAGGATGCTTAGCCTACAGCATATTGTAGATACTATGTAAATGTTTATGAGGAAATTGAGAGAATTGACTCTCTCTCATTGGTTATTACTATTTTAAACTAAAGTTGTGCTTCTATGGACCGAGATAGTCAGCCAAAAACATATTTATATTGCTTTTAACAATTTCTCTGTTATTAATAGTTCTATTTGTTCATTTTCCAGAAAATATTGTATTTCAGTTTACCAAGGAGGCTTAATGTTTGAAATGTATTCATATGCAGATAATTTTGTTCAGTATAGTCAAATGCTGATAGGCCTTAACATAAAGGTACTTTGACCTGATTATTACATGGCTTCAAGCCAATTTGTTACCCATTCTCCATACATACAACTCACGTGTGTCTATTTTATTACTCTATGAAGATAAATGACATGGTAGTTGTTACCATTTTTTCTCTTTTTTAGAGAAACTCATTAATGGAAACAGATGGGTACAAGTTATTCATAATGCAAAATAACCCATCCAGTTATTTATAAATGCATGTTTGAAATGTCTGAGCTGAAATTTTGTTTTCCATTATGCCTTATGCATATGATATTTACTGTTAGTGATTTTAGCATTCTTAATAAAATAAAATAACAATCCTATGTAAGCTAGTTTCCCAATTCAATTCCCATTCAGTTTTCTTATGTAACTTTTTTCATTAACTTCTATTTCCTCCCTCAAAGTAATATCATCTTACATTTCAATTACGTTTTGCCCTCTAAACTGCATGTTTAGCTAACTTAAATTCCCCTTGAGAGACAAGTAGAAATCTTTAAAAGGCCTGTCCTTTTACTTTACACTAATGATATAAAAGCAAACCTCAGTGTCCATTTTGTTCTCCAATAGCCTGAGAATAAATTTATGCAAATTTCATTGAACATCTGTTATTTATAAGTCACTGTTCTTAGTGCACTGTTCTTGTGATGCTTCGCATCAGATTGCATAAGACATGCTTTCAAGTCAATTGGAATAAATAAGACCTATTTGTATAAAAGTGCAAGAGCAAGGCAGGATTTTTGAAGGAGACGGTATTTGAGTTGGAACTTGAAGAACTGTTGAAAGGATCTGGTCCCTCTGACTGATACCTTTGGGTGGGTACATTTGGATTGCTGCTGCCCTTGCTGATTAACTCCCATTTTTGCTGCTTCCTATCTTTCTATTTTGCTTAAGTATTACTGACTTTGAAGTCCTTAAAGTGCTTTTACATCTATCTACTGTGATCCATCCATATGCTGATTGTATTAATTAGAATATTCTGTTTTTTCTAAAATCTGTTACTAGTTTGTGCTTTCCTACAATGGTGGAAGCAAATTTAGAGTGTGGGGAGGTAAGTTTCAGGTGACAGTAACAGTGTGAGCTAAAGTACCGAATTCAAAAAGTATGAGGACTGTATGGGGAGCAAAGTGGTCCAGGTTGACTGGAGCAAATAAGGGGGGAAAGGTGAATGGTAATAGGAAGTATTAGTTAGGGCATGAAAGATGGGTTAAAACTGTATTTAGAGAGGTTCTGTACACTAAATAGGCTAAAGAGTATTATGGGTTTAATTAATGCCATAAATATGTAAAAGCTAAGGGGAATTTTTAAATAGAGAAATGGCATTTTCAGAGTTTTGCTTTAGGAAAGTTAATTTGTATTGGAATTGGGAAATCCTGGAGCCATGGTGATTACCTTGACAAATATTACAGTAACCCAGGGGAAATGTAACCACGATAATATGGGCTAATATGGCACAACTCAGTTTGGCTGGGGGGGAAAGGAAGGTGTGGAGGAAACAAGCTCCAGATGTAAGAGAGGTTACAGAACAAAAATGTCAAGCCCTGGCATTCTTTGACATGCAATATGATTTTTTTCTTTAGTGGCCAGTTTGCTGACACTGATTATGTGATCATTTTCAGTTTTTATTTACTTTTGTAATCTTACTTGTTAAGTTTTACTGTCTTTGGAACCTTTCTTTCATCCTACATCCATTATTTTTGACCCCTTTTTATTTGCAGTTTTAGTCTAATTGACTTTCCCCTTTTCCCATCTACACCCTAACGTGTCCTAGGACAGGGCTCATTAAGTAGCAGAGAACACACTCAAACTAACTCTTGTCAAGGGAGGACTGTGTAAGGCTCAGAGATGTCTCAGAAATTCATGGATAAGAAAAGCTTAGCTAGGCATCATAGGAACTAGAAAGCTAAAAGAATATCTTTTTCTTAAAGAAGCAGTTTTGTTCTTTCTAATGACTTCTCTGTTTCTTGATACACATCTAACCCTCTTTTATCTCTTCTAGCTGGCTTCTGACTGCTTATTCCTT